>NC_137464.1:264615671-265274671 GCF_964235325.1 Thermobia domestica
GTGCCTTACGTAGTAAATATAGTTTAATTAGTAAAATTCACGTTTGACTTGACAATCCATAATCTCACCATTATTTTGAATACAAGCTGTATTAAATTAGTAATAAAATTATTAAATTCGGGTCCTATATCATGAATGTCTATGCATTAATATTATAAATAAAAATGTAGCACCATAAATAAAATAAGTATCTAACGAAACAAAAATGGGAATGCTTAAAATCCACCCTCCAAAATATCTAAAATACAATTTTAGTTTCAACTATATTCATCCTATGTATGGAATGTCTATTCTTATGCATATGTAATATAAAATCTAAACAGCGCAAAATTAAGTTGGTAAACAAGACTTCTACGCATTTTCAAATTGTTTGTTTGATCTTGCCGATTACATAACTGGTAGGATACACACACTAAACATTAAAATCTAAATATCACAATCCAAAGTAAACTAAAATCATATGGTCTCCGCAATTAGTAACAAAATACATATCAAATAATTGTAACGTGCAATTTCACAATTAAATAATAGAGGGGATGGAATAAAAACGATCGCATCTACGTGTTACGTACTGTTATTTCTATATCCAATTTCATATACATAAAACGCCATCACATACTTATAACAATTTCATGAAACATACAAAACTAACTCTCTTCCAATCATATATATCCTAACATTGTAGTAGTAATTCAAAGAGCCCAAGTTCCAATTCTACTTACGTAAAATAATAGTTATTTCCATAATTCTAATAATAATAATAATAATAATAATAATAATAATAATAATAACCAAAAATTCCAATTCAAGCTATATTAACAATAAAAAGTGTTGTGTATAAAAACATAGTTCTGACTTGCAAGGTGCAACAAATATCCTTCAATCAAATGGAGGGTGCGCAATCAGTATCAATAAGCCAAAGTTCTGGAAAAAAAAGCAACATAAAAGTACCAGCATGCAACGTTAGCTTGTAAACATAGCTAGTTTCGGATAGTGTACGTGTAAGCGCCATAAAAATATCCCCACTCCAATAATGTATATTTTCTCGTACTTTTTTTAAAAAAATTCTTCAATACATAAGTGCACAATAATTATGTTTTTCATAAAATTACAATATCAAATTTATATATTCAGCTAATTAATTATTATTTTATTAAATTCAAAAATAGCCTGAATCAAATATTCAACCGAGGTTATAAATATACCTAAAACCGAAAATACAACGGCGGTATCGCAATATTTGTTTGTTCGCTCAACAACTTCTTGTACGTCATAAAGAAGATTGTCAACATCAATGAACCACCAACCGCAACCAGGAAATAAACAGCAAAATAGCGAGCGTGTCATCAAAGGTAAGTAAACTTTCTCTTCTTACTTAAGTTAAAATATTGGATAAATATACAAAGTGTGCCGGTATCTATAAAAGGAAAATACCATTAGCGTCCACGGCTACCGAGCGGCAAAATACAAAGCGGGCGGGGCTGAAAACTCGCAACGGTAATGGCGCCAGCGGAAAGCTAACGTTCAATACAGTGCGGCTGCCGGGCAGTCGGTAATATACAAAGTAAACGGGCGGAAAAGCATAAAGGAAAGTCGAAACATAACCAGACAGTACGGGCGCCAGCGGAAACATCTTACACGCGTCATAAGGTAAATAAAAAACAAACAGTGCTTCTGAGCACTGTTAAAAAATGAACAGGGCTTTCTGCGGACTGATAAAAAATGAACAGGGCTTTTGTGGCCTGATAAAAAATGAATAGGGATTTCTAATGCCTAATAAAAAATGAACAGGGCTTTCTGTGGACTAATAAAAAATGAATAGGGGTTTCTGATGCTTAATAAAAAATGAACAGGGAAAATAAAAAATGAATTGTGTTTGTTTAATGAAAAATCAGGTGAATTATGGGTAAAATTACGTCATTATCGGTCCACAAACAGGTAAAAAAGTACCTCTAACCATATAAAAACTATTGTAAGCCCGTATATACCTGTATACCTATCCCAAGGATAAAAAAAGGCGAGGCGAAGATTGGACACTATGCTACTAACGAAGAGCATAAACAAATAAATGTCTCAAGATTCATCCCTTAGTCTCAAAGAAGTCTGAAGGAAGCTTTTGTGTCTGTGTATATAGATTTGCGAGAAGACAAGAAGTGCTTCAGTTATTTCCGTACGTCAATTCAGTCGTGCGATGAAATAATTGAAAAAATTCGATCAAAATTATAAAAATGTAGTTTAAATAAGATCCATATGAACGTTCTTAAAATACAGCACTTTCCTTTTCTTAAAAAAAAAGTCATATTACTGTTTTTTTAACAAATGAAAATAACGAATGTTTGTTCATTTGGTTAGAACTTCCCATCCAATCACTTTCCATCCAATCTACTATTTAATAATAGAGATAATTTATTTTGCCTCAATTTATCTTTTTTCATTGTTCATACCTTCATTTTTACTAAAATATCTTTTACATATCTCGTTCTATGCTTGTTCACGAATGTCACGCTTTTTGTATTCCTCACAAGAAGGATTCCATTAACATGGTATTAATTTAATCTGCGTGATAATTGAAACTGAAACTGAAATTTGAAATTTATTGAAAGAAAGACGAAAAATTACAATATTCACGTACTGTTAACAGTGGTACATTAGAGGCACCACATGTATTATCTGTCAGGAAAGTAAATGTACACCTATTTTTCGAGTCTGGCATTCCTGCGCTCCATCCGTGGAGAGTATGAAAATTAGATCAATCAAATGTTTACTGAGGGGCAAAAAGAAAAGTTTAATCTGAATAAGACATTGCAGACGGACACAAGCTGTGAATACGAACAGTGCATAGTGTAAATAAAGGACGACACCGAAAGAGAAAGCCAGAAACAGCTGTTAAACGAAGAAAAATGACTAAAAATTGTCGAAGTGGGAACATAAAACACAAATACAACAAATACTCCGACAACTAAACATTCACCACGCCATGATATTGGTGTAATGGTTAACGTGCTGGCTTACAAATTCAAAGGTCGCACGTTCGAATCCCCAGCAAGGACATTTTTAAAAATTTTTTGTTAATAATACATACACCTTATGAGAGATGGTAAAAGTGGTCGTATTTAGTCTTTCGTAGCAATTATTATTGGTAATGTTTAGTACTGATAATACTTTTTGTCTTTACGTATTGCTTTTATTCTTTTCTTCATTTCGAAAGAGAAGAATATCCGAACAAATGCCACCAAAATTCCTCTTATTTTGAATGTAAACGTCATTTGCAATTAGTAAAGAATAGAAATTGAACGTTCCGACGTAGCTGCAAAAAGTAAAAAGAAAAACATGGAAGTGGAGGGGTTCGAATCCATACTCATGGTTATTAAAAATATAATTTCTACATGTCTTACACCTCCCGACCACGTTTCTACATTAGCAAGCAAGAGGCTTGTGTTTAGATTAGGCTGGTCAATACGTTTTGTAAAGAGGCCCGGTTTAGCTCTGACGCACCACAGGTGCGAGAAGGGAGCAAAACACTTTTTCTCTCTCCCTCTGTGTGTCTATTTATCTATCTATCTGTATATATTTGTGAATGCCATAACCACCCTAATTTTCAGCGGATTGAGACGAAACTTGGCATAAACATTAATTGTTGAAATATCTTGATGAGTTCGTTAACCAGAATAATCAGATGAAAATGTTCAAAATGGCGGCCCTTCAAACTCTTAAAAGTTCCAAGGGAACCAAATTTCGCCCATAAATAGGTATTCAGAAAGTTTGAATAACTTTTCCTCTTTTACTGAAATATTTGTGTGCAGGGACTTATCCTCTTTCATTGAAATGTTGGATCCAATTAATCGCCTAAAGAAGGTTCACGTCCTTTCGCTACGGTCAGGCTTTTTTTTTTTTTTTTTTTTTGCAGGAGGGGGTTATTTTCCTATCGTGAATTATTAGTGATGTTATGAAATTACACATTGAAAGTGAAGTAACTTGTAAAACGTGATATTTGAAAGAATAATATAATAAATGTGCTTTCCCCTAACACAGAGAACTGTAAATGATGTATTTCGAATTCGGGAGCGTGGATGGCGAAGAGTGTTATTTGATTTGCTTTTTAGTAACACATTGCATTGCAAATAAAGATAGGCAACACTAGTGGTAAGTAAAACAACAACAACAATAATAATAATAATAATAATAATAATAATAATAATAATAATAATAATAATAATAATAATAATAATAATAATAATAATAATAATAATAATAGGTGTTGTTTGTGGCAAGGCAATATCTTCTTCAAACGTAATGATTGTAACGCCATATCTCCCTCACAAACAAAATATTAGCAATTTATATCGAGAGAACGGGAAGCTGCAGAGTGATGGGAGCAACGTTGGACAGTATGCACTCATAGCACTCAGAAAAATAAGCGATTTCTATGCAAAATGAACGAAGAGTCATATTGTCATGGGGAGTCATGCGGCCACGGCAGAGCCCTCTTTAGGCAAAATGTCGATATCTTATATCGAGAGAACAAGAGGTGATAGTGGGATGGGACCAACGTTGGACACCGTGGACCCATAAGGCGCATCGAAAAAATTAGGGGGAGGGGCGCCAGCCAGCCTTACTTATTTCCACATAATAATATAAAATTATATTGTCGAAATACACACACGAATTAGCTAGTAATATTTCATATTATTATTATTATTATTATTATTATTATTATTATTATTATTATTATTATCAACAGCGTCTTTTTCATTACGTGTGCATGTTTGACATGAAGCCAAAGAGAAGATCCATCATTAGTAGAAAGAATAAGAATAGCCAGTTACTTTAACTGTGAAGGACGGCGAAAAATACGAAAAGAGTGATTACCTGTAGCAAAAATAATACTTTCTCTCAAATTGATAAAAAATGAAGCCGAGATAGATTCGAACTCGCATGGGCGGCGCGAAAAGCCAGTGCTTTGTCCACTTTTTTTTTCAATGACTCACCGAACGTGTTTCAGTAACTTACTTATTGCTAATTTTACTTGCTTAATTTGCTTTTTCTAATAACTTGTAACGAAAGGAACACGAACACAGAAACATCGAGGGCAGTCAAAAAACCATAAACGCTCTCCCGCCGGGAATCGAACCCGGGACACCATATACCAAAGACGCACGTGTTAGCCACTAGACCAGCGGGGAAGACACCGCTCACTTCCTATGTCGTTATGGATTACGACCACTGTATTTCCAGCTATCACTTCTGTCGGTTGTATACTATGATCACATGTTTCTTCTTTGCTAGAAGAGTTAAACCTACATTCTATGTAATACATGAGGTATTTAGACCTACATGATCTTCATATAATGTAATAAAAGGGTCATGCTGGGAATAAGAAAAAGAACATTCCTTGGACAAAACGGAAACTATTGACATCAGAAATATTTATCTACGAGGCATGCGCAGTAGTATATTTCAGAATAGTTACTGTTTAGTTCAGTAAACGAAGAAAGGGGTATAAAAAAGCAAATATGTCGCGTCAACGAGATCGACGAGTTGACAGAGGCGGAAGCAGATGTGTAATAATACAAGAACTTGGTTAAATTGATAATTGGTTCTTTATGCTGTAGTAGATCGTATCACAACTGTACGGGAGAGCAGAGAAAGACTTACTAACAACGCTTTCATATAGTAAGCTTTAGTAACACGATCATATAGACACAAATGGATGTAACTGTGAGTACGACAACCTTGGATTTAACGAAAGCCGTTTAGATATTCAGTGGTTTGTAGGGTTGTATAAGACACAAAAAGATAAGACATAATACAATTCTTCACACCTCAGCTTCCAGTAGCTAGATACATGCAATTTCTGGTTAGATACTGAAACTGCTGTCGGATTTTAATACATGACGTATTGCAGGTTACAAAATGCTTTGCATTACTTGTTTGTTTGTAGACAGCTACTAGCTTAGTGTTCTGAAAGGTTGTGTATAAACTAGGGATAGCCAATTCCGGAATTAGTACTTTCCGGACTCCCGAAAGTAAAACCGGACAAATTCCGGAATTCGGAAAATTTCGATTTTGGAATAATTCCGGAATTCGGAAAAATCCGGAATCTAGAAATTTCTGATTTCGTTAGCATTCCGGAATTCGAAAAAATCCGGATTTTTTCAAATGCAGAGATTTCTCAATTTCCGAATTTTCTAAATTCCGGATTCTTTCCGAGTTCCGGAATTCTTCTGAATTCCGGAGTTTAACTGAATTCCATAATTTTCCGAAATCCGGAAAGTGAAAATTCCGCTTCCGAAAAATGAATTTATTTTGGTTAATATGAATTGTGGCGGAAATAAGTCTTTGACCACATAATGGCGACTGCTTTGAAAGAAATAGTGAGTATGAGAATTCAATCTGTCATATTTGTAGTTTCGTGTGGAGAAAAAACAAACATGTGAACCAACTGTTTAAGAACAACTCAAGTTATTAATGTAAACTTTGCCGACATCATAAAAGAAATACGAAAGACATTTTGAATCGAAGAAATATAACATACAAGTTTGCAAGCGGAGACAAAGAAACCTAACGTAACCAGAATAAAGACGAATCGTTTACCGCGTAACGATCGCATTTCAGTGGTCAATGTGCTTGTGCAAATGCATGTTGCAATTTTTTTTCTTTTTTTTTTCTTTAGGAGTTTTGATGGCGATTGATCGGCGATGACATATTCAGATATTTGAATACTCGGATGTTTCAATACTTGAACTATCAAATCTTCAGCAATAATAATAGTAATAATAATAAACTAATAATAATTATTATTATCTCGTAGAAGATTAAAAGCTAGGAGCTAATTATCGCTCAGATCATACCATTACAAGCAGAAATGTGACATTTGTAAAGAATATTTCGGTTTGGTTTAATGTTGCTCACGAGAAGAGGAATTTCTCATCTCGTTTCTAAATCAAATAAAATAACATGAGAATTAAATTAACATTTTACATTCGAGACGGGACAAGGCTAACTCAAAATTTTCGTCTCGCTTTGGAGATGAGAATCGAGACGAGACGAAAAGTATCGTAAACATTTCCCGTCTTGTCTCGATTCTCGAAATAGTCTATGTCCATTCTTTAAGTAACAATTGCTCTGTAGACTGAATCTCATAAGCTTTTTCGTTACATTGTATTTCAGAGCTCATTGAATTATGCTCTGTGTAGGTATTTTGTAGCAAAGCTTCTATATTTATCTCTGCATATCCTAAAAATTAGTTTATTATATGCCTTACTGTTGCCTGATATTCAGTTATATTTATTACAGTTATTTTCCTTAAAACATACAGTAGAATACTTTCTACATGAAACTTCAATCTAACGTTCTAGTTTAAAATGTTGGTGGTTGCAGAGGTGTGTCTTGAAGGTACGGAACCCTTTCCCCGAAATCTCTATTTTTAAGTAAGTTTTGCCAAATTTTAGAGCAGGGTTAAAACTTTTAATGCTATTATTATTATTATTATTATTATTATTATTATTATTATTATTATTATTATTATTATTATTATTATTATTATTATTTTATTATTATTATTATTTTATTATTTTTATTCTTCTTCTTCTTATTATTATTATTATATCAACACCGTGTATAATCTTTAAAAGATATGCGGTTTATATCTGAATAGTAAAAGCTAATTGACTGTCGATCTCGGTCGTCGAGAAGTCTTCAGGAGGCAAGGACATCGGTCACGTCTGGGTTTGAGTTCCGAAGGGGTAAGTATTCGGGCTCGAGCCAAAAAATGTTAAAAGTTATAGGCTTCAGCCAAACATGTTCAAATCAGCTGGGACCGGGTTTAGCTTGTCAACGGTTCGAGCGGCTTGGCTTGCAGCTCATTCACTATCGAACCGAACCGAGAAATGAGCCGAGCCAACAGCTCAACCAACGAACCCGATTTGAGTTATCGGCTTAGTTGAGCTGAGTCGAACCGTACCGATGGACTAGTTTCAACTTAGTTGGTTCGAACCTGTTCACATGAGCCGAGTAGGAGATTCATACCAATCGAGAAAGCTGGAGCCATCGGGTCAATTGAGCTGAGTCGATGGCTCGTTCCAACTGAGCCGGCTCAGGCCATCGGCTTAATTGGGTCGAGCCGACGGCTCATTCCAACCGGGCCGACTCGAGCTGTTCGTTCAGTTGCTACGAGCCGAGCCGGATGATATCACTACCCGGGTTGGTCTTCTGCTTGGGCTCAAGAATTCGACCGTGCAGGTCTCAGCCTTGATTTTAAGAACTACATTATATACTTATATTGGTGATTACGACATTTGAGGCTGTCTCGTAATAATAATATAAAAAACTCTTGTCTTCTCGTTATCTAGACGAGACGAGATACACTAAAATTGCCCCACGAGATGCACTAAAATTACGAGACGAGATGCACCCGTGTCGTGAGGAACACTAAAAGTATTCCACATTACTGCTTACATTTCTCATGGCTTTCGCTTTCCAGTCTAATCAGGCCATTATTTCAAAACGAGCTGAACGAGGAAGCGAGCCATTATCAAACTCGACTCAACTCGAAACTCGATCTCGAAAACAGCGACTTGGCTCGGAACTCGACTAAAGAAAATTACCGTTGCTCGACTCCAATTGAACTCGAGTCGAGTCGAAATTTGGCTCGACTCTTGCTCATCCCTATTCGTATTTCTATTTTATGTTTCCACTTGAAAAATTTCTACCCTTTCTTTTTTCGTTTACCTGCTGTTTCTGGATTTCTCTTTCGGTGTCGTCCTTTATTTACACCATGCACTATTCTTATTCCCAGCTTGTGACTCGCTTCAATGTCTTATCCAGTTTAGGCTTTTCTCCTTACCTTGACTACACATGTGATTGATTTAATTCTCACTTTCCGCGCAGGACCGATGAAAATTATTATTATTATTATTATTATTATTATTATTATTATTATTATTATTATTATTATTATTATTATTATTATTATTATTATTATTATTATTATTATTATTATTATTATTATTATTATTATACTATTGAACTTGCACGACGAAATTACTGTATAATACGATATCATTTCTGTAATTTTACTCCATTATTAATGGGCAGTAAATTGTCTCCAGATCAACGAATAAATTAACTACGGCATGCACTTTGGTGGAAATATCATTACAGGAAAATGTTTGGAACGACCCGATAATGTCGCTGTTTTCGAGATCGAGTTTCGAGTTGAGTCGAGTTTGATAATGGCTCGCTTCCTCGTTCAGCTCGTTTTAACTTATTTTGAAATAATGGCCTGATTAGAATGGAAAACGAAAGCCATGAGAAATGTAAGCAGTAATGTGGAATACTTTTAGTGTTCCTCACGACACGGGTGCATCTCGTCTCGTAATTTTAGTGCATCTCATGGGGCAATTTTAGTGTATCTCGTCTCGTCTAGATAACGAGAAGACAAGAGTTTTTTTTTATTATTATTACGAGACAGCCTCAAATGTCCTTATCACCAATATAAGTATATACTATAGTTCTTAAAATCAAGGCTGAGACCTGCACGGTCGAATTCTTGAGCCCAAGCAGAAGACCAACCCGGGTAGTGATATCAACCGGCTCGGCTCGTATCAACTGAGCGAACAGCTCGAGTCGGCCCGGTGGGGATGAGCCGTTGGCTCGACCCAATTGAGCCGATGGTCTGAGCCGGCTCAGTTGGAACGAGCCATCGACTCAGCTCAATTGACCCGATGCTCGAGCTTTCTCGATTGGGATGAGTCAATTACTCGACTCATGTGAACTGGTTCGAATCAACTAAGTTGAAACTAGTCCATCGACACG
This sequence comes from Thermobia domestica, assembly GCF_964235325.1. Taxonomy (NCBI): domain Eukaryota; kingdom Metazoa; phylum Arthropoda; class Insecta; order Zygentoma; family Lepismatidae; genus Thermobia; species Thermobia domestica. The sequence goes on from NC_137464.1 coordinate 264,625,488, forward strand.
GTTCGATTCAGCTCAACTGAGCCGATGGCTCAAATCGGTTCGATTCGGTGAGCTGTTGGCTCGGCTCACTTCTCGGTTCGGTTCGATAGTGAATGAGCTGTAAGCCGAGCTGCTCGAACCGTTGACAAGCTAAACCCGGTCCCAGCTGATTTGAACATGTTTGGCTGAAGCCTATAACTTTTAACATTTTTTGGCTCGAGCCCGAATACTTACCCCTTCGGAACTCAAACCCAGACGTGACCGATGTCCTTGCCTCCTGAAGACTTCTCGACGACCGAGATCGACAGTCAATTAGCTTTTACTATTCAGATATAAACCGCATATCTTTTAAAGATTATACACGGTGTTGATATAATAATAATAAGAAGAAGAAGAAGAATAAAAATAATAATAATAATAATAATAATAATAATAATAATAATAATAATAATAATAATAATAATAATAATAATAATAATAATAATAGCATTAAAAGTTTTAACCCTGCTCTAAAATTTGGCAAAACTTACTTAAAAATAGAGATTTCGGGGAAAGGGTTCCGTACCTTCAAGATACACCTCTGCAACCACCAACATTTTAAACTAGAACGTTATCAGGCAGTTAGAACGGAACTAACTGAATATCAGGCAACAGTCAGGCATATAATAAACTAATTTTTAGGATATGCAGAGATAAATATAAAAGCTTTGCTACAAAATACCTACACAGAGCATAATTCAATGAGCTCTGAAATACAATGTAACGAAAAAGCTTATGAGATTCAGTCTACAGAGCAATTGTTACTTAAAGAATGGACATAGACTATTTCGAGAATCGAGACAAGACGGGAAATGTTTACGATACTTTTCGTCTCGTCTCGATTCTCATCTCCAAAGCGAGACGAAAATTTTGAGTTAGCCTTGTCCCGTCTCGAATGTAAAATGTTAATTTAATTCTCATGTTATTTTATTTGTTTTAGAAACGAGATGAGAAATTCCTCTTCTCGTGAGCAACATTAAACCAAACCGAAATATTCTTTACAAATGTCACATTTCTGCTTGTAATGGTATGATCTGAGCGATAATTAGCTCCTAGCTTTTAATCTTCTACGAGATAATAATAATTATTATTAGTTTATTATTATTACTATTATTATTGCTGAAGATTTGATAGTTCAAATATTGAAACATCCGAGTATTCAAATATCTGAATATGTCATCGCCGATCAATCGCCATCAAAGTCCTAAAGAAAAAAAAGAAAAAAATGCAACATGCATTTGCACAAGCACCTTGACCACTGAAATGCGATCGCTACGCGGTAAACGATTCGTCTTTATTCTGGTTACGTTAGGTTTCTTTGTCTCCGCTTGCAAACTTGTATGTTATATTTCTTCGATTCAAAATTTCTTTTATGATGTCGGCAAAGTTTACATTAATAACTTGAGTTGTTCTTAAACCGTTGGTTCACATGTTTGTTTTTTCTCCACACGAAACTACAAATATGACAGATTGAATTCTCATACTCTCTATTTCTTTCAAAGCAGTCGCCATTATGTGGTCAAAGACTTATTTCCGCCATGATTCATATTAACCAAAATAAATTCATTTTTCGGAAGCGGAACTTTCACTTTCCGGATTTCGGAAAATTATGGAATTCATTTAAACTCCGGAATTCAGAAGAATTCCGGAACTCGGAAAGAATCCGGAATTTAGAAAATTCGGAAATTGAGAAAAACTCTGCATTTCAAAAAAATCCGGATTTTTCTTAATTCCGGAATGTTAACGAAATCAGAAATTTCTAGATTCCGGATTTTTCCGAATTCCGGAATTATTCCAAAATCGGAATTTTCCAAATTCCGGAATTTGTCCGGTTCTACTTTCGGGAGTCCGGAAAGTACTAATTCCGGAATTGGCTATCCCTAGTTTATACACAACCTTTCAGAACACTAAGCTAGTAGCTGTCTACAAACAAACAAGTAATGTAAAGCATTTTGTAACCTGCAATACGTCATGTATTAAAATCCGACAGCAGTTTCAGTATCTAACCAGAAATTGCATGTATCTAGCTACTGGAAGCTGAGGTGTGAAGAATTGTATTATGTCTTATCTTTTTGTGTCTTATACAACCCTACAAACCACTGAATATCTAAACGGCTTTCGTTAAATCCAAGGTTGTAGTACTCACAGTTACATCCATTTGTGTCTATATGATCGTGTTACTAAAGCTTACTATATGAAAGCGTCGTTAGTAAGTCTTTCTCTGCTCTCCCGTACAGTTGTGATACGATCTACTACAGCATAAAGAACCAATTATCAATTTAACCAAGTTCTTGTATTACTACACATCTGCTTCCGCCTCTGTCAACTCGTCGATCTCGTTGACGCGACATATTTGCTTTTTTATACCCCTTTCTTCGTTTACTGAACTAAACAGTAACTATTCTGAAATATACTACTGCGCATGCCTCGTAGATAAATATTTCTGATGCCAATAGTTTCCGTTTTGTCCAAGGAATGTTCTTTTTCTTATTCCCAGCATGACCCTTTTATTACATTATATGAAGATCATGTAGGTCTAAATACCTCATGTATTACATAGAATGTAGGTTTAACTCTTCTAGCAAAGAAGAAACATGTGATCATAGTATACAACCCACAGAAGTGATAGCTGGCAATACAATGGTCGTAATCGATAACGACACAGGAAGGGAGCGGTGTCTTCCCCGCTGGTCTAGTGGCTAACACGTGCGTCTTTGGTGTATGGTGTCCCGGGTTCGGTTCCTGGCTGGAGAGCAATTATGATTTTTAACTGTCCTCAATGTTTCTGTGTTCGTGTCTCTGACCTTATAAGTTATTAGAAAATGCAAATTAAACAAGTGAAGTAAGCAAAATTAGCAATAAGTAAGTTACTGAAACACGTTCGGTGAGTCATTGAAAAGAAAGTGGACAAAGCACTGGCTTTTCGCGCCGCCCATGCGAGTTCGAATCTATCTCGGCTTCATTTTTTATCATTTTGAGAGAAAGTATTATTTTTGCTACAGGTAATCACTCTTTTCGTATTTTTCGCCGTCCTTCACAGTTAAAGTAACTGGCTATTCTTATTCTTTCTACTAATGATGGATCTTCTCTTTGGCTTCATGTCAAACATGCACACGTAATGAAAAAGACGCTGTTGATAATAATAATAATAATAATAATAATAATAATAATAATAATAATAATAATAATAATAATAATAATAATAATAATAATAATAATTGTAATAATAATAATATGAAATATTACTAGCTAATTCGTGTGTGTATTTCGACAATATAATTTTATATTATTATGTGGAAATAAGTAAGGCTGGCTGGCGCCCCTCCCCCTAATTTTTTCGATGCGCCTTATGGGTCCACGGTGTCCAACGTTGGTCCCATCCCACTATCACCTCTTGTTCTCTCGATATAAGTTATCGACATTTTGCCTAAAGAGGGCTCTACCGTGGCCGCATGACTCTCCATGAAAATGACTCTTCGTTCATTTTGCATAGAAATCGCTTATTTTTCTGAGTGCTATGAGTGCATACTGTCCAACGTTGCTCCCATCACTCTACAGTTTCCCGTTCTCTCGATATAAATTTCTAATATTTTGTTTGTGAGGGAGATATGGCGTTACAATCATTACGTTTGAAGAAGATATTGCCTTGCCACAAACAACACCTATTATTATTATTATTATTATTATTATTATTATTATTATTATTATTATTATTATTATTATTATTATTATTATTATTATTATTATTATTATTATTATTATTATTGTTGTTGTTGTTGTTGTTTTACTTACCACTAGTGTTGCCTACCTTTATTTGCAATGCAATGTGTTACTAAAAAGCAAATCAAATAACACTCTTCGCCATCCACGCTCCCGAATTCGAAATACATCATTTACAGTTCTCTGTGTTAGGGGAAAGCACATTTATTATATTATTCTTTCAAATATCACGTTTTACAAGTTACTTCACTTTCAATGTGTAATTTCATAACATCACTGATAATTCACGATAGGAAAATAACCCCCTCCTGCAAAAAAAAAAAAAAAAAAGCCTGACCGTAGCGAAAGGACGTGAACCTTCTTTAGGCGATTAATTGGATCCAACATTTCAATGAAAGAGGATAAGTCCCTGCACACAAATATTTCAGTAAAAGAGGAAAAGTTATTCAAACTTTCTGAATACCTATTTATGGGCGAAATTTGGTTCCCTTGGAACTTTTTAAGAGTTTGAAGGGCCGCCATTTTGAACATTTTCATCTGATTATTCTGGTTAACGAACTCATCAAGATATTTCAACAATTAATGTTTATGCCAAGTTTCGTCTCAATCCGCTGAAAATTAGGGTGGTTATGGCATTCACAAATATATACAGATAGATAGATAAATAGACACACAGAGGGAGAGAGAAAAAGTGTTTTGCTCCCTTCTCGCACCTGTGGTGCGTCAGAGCTAAACCGGGCCTCTTTACAAAACGTATTGACCAGCCTAATCTAAACACAAGCCTCTTACTTGCTAATGTAGAAACGTGGTCGGGAGGTGTAAGGCATGTAGAAATTATATTTTTAATAACCATGAGTATGGATTCGAACCCCTCCACTTCCATTTTTTCTTTTTACTTTTTGCAGCTACGTCGGAACGTTCAATTTCTATTCTTTACTAATTGCAAATGACGTTTACATTCAAAATAAGAGGAATTTTGGTGGCATTTGTTCGGATATTCTTCTCTTTCGAAATGAAGAAAAGAATAAAAGCAATACGCAAAGACAAAAAGTATTATCAGTACTAAACATTACCAATAATAATTGCTACGAAAGACTAAATACGACCTCTTTTACCATCTCTCATAAGGTGTATGTATTATTAACAAAAAAATTTTAAAAATGTCCTTGCCGGGGATTCGAACGTGCGACCTTTGAATTTGTAAGCCAGCACGTTAACCATTACACCAAGATCATGGCGTGGTGAATGTTTAGTTGTCGGAGTATTTGTTGTGTTTGTGTTTTATGTTCCCACTTCGACAATTTTTAGTCATTTTTCTTCGTTTAACAGCTGTTTCTGGCTTTCTCTTTCGGTGTCGTCCTTTATTTACACTATGCACTGTTCGTATTCACAGCTTGTGCCCCTCTGCAATGTCTTATGCAGATTAAACTTTTCTTTTTGCCCCTCAGTAAACATTTGATTGATTTAATTCTCATACTCTCCACGAATGGAGCGCAGGAATGCCAGACTCGAAAAATAGGTGTACATTTACTTTCCTGACAGATAATACAGTTCTAATTAAGCAAAGACATTAATTGGAAGTTACAATTAAACGAAGACATTATAGCTAAATTAAAAATAACACTATAAAAATATGAAAATAGTATCATAGAACAGTATAAAATATTATTCAGCAACTCACTATCAAAAATAAGAAAAGAAATCTGGATCAATTTTCATTTTGCTTTTGCTACCATGTACGTTTCTTTTTATATTTTAATGAGAAGTGGCTGCTCCGCGCGCGGAGTTCCGCTTGACTATGTAAACACCCATTTGCTCAATGGCCCTATCCGCCTCGCGTAGCGCAGGACGCGGATAGGATCACAGCCATTAGGCAAGTTTTAGACGGAAGCATTTATCGTAGCAAAAATCGTATCATTGATATCCTACCGTGTAAAGTAGCAAATGCTATAGCATTTCCCATGCCATGGCATATCCTATGGCATTTCTTGTCGATAGAACGTGCTCTATTTCGTAGCATTTTCGCCAGCATTTCTGCTCCGATTGCAGCGCCGTGGTGTGTTAAAAGGAAGCGAAAGATTTTGCGTCAAATATCCATGTTCTTTGTTTTGTGTGGGAAATTAAATTGTAGTAAAGAAAAATGAGTTGGAGTAGGGATACTATTATTATGTTGATTAAAAAATATGAGGAACATCCTTGTTTGTACAAAGTTACTAGCATGCAGTTTCACTATACGGATCCACACAGAAATTCACTTTAAAAAACTTTCTCGTTTCATTTATTGTACCTTCAGCAATCATTTCTGAGGTGTCCTCTTGCATTCTCCGGTGCAGGTTCACTTTAACAGGTGGCAACGTGTAGTTTTACTATACAAATCCATAGTATAAGTAGTAGTAGTAGGAAGAGTAAGTAATAATAATAATAATAATAATAGTGTAGTAGTGGGACGGTTTAGAAGCCCCGAAGGGGTTGGTTGGGTTCTGTTCTCGATACAAAATGGGGAAATTACAGACTTGCCAAAATTTTATGGCAGCTTATTGAAGATTACGTGCATTTTAGGTTTTACTTTAATTTCTATATTTCTACGTAAATACGCATCTCAGATCACACCACACCATATTTCCATTATTTATACACTACTCTATTAAAATATTAGAAATTTCTTCTACAAATTTTAAAATCTATGGATCTGTATAGTATACCTGCATCGTTAAAAGTCCTTTGTATCATAATAAGCATATGCGAAAAAGGGCTTTTAGAAGAAATAGTGACTGAAATATCTGCTTTTAGTTTTGAGCCATAATTGCGCTGTTCTCCATTGATTTGTTTGTTACGTCACGACAAAATGCATATCAAAATGCTACCGTGTAAAAGCACAGTATACTTTTGATGCCATAGAATATTGTACGAGTTTTTTGGCAGCACATCTGCTACGAGAAATGCTACGATAAATGCTTTCGTCTAAAAGTGGCCTTAGGTCCGACATTCAGTCAAGCGGAGCTCCGCGCGCGGAGGTCTCCGCGTGACTATGTATACACCCATAAGAATCAATGTAACAATCTTGCCACGCGGGACTCGGCACGCGGAGCTCCGCTTGACTGTGTAACAGACCTAATGGTCGTTTTCCGGTTGGTCTTCCAGTTAAGATTTTGAAAGCATTCCTACTTGTATATTAATATAGGAGTGAAAAACGTGAAACTCTTGTCAGTGGAGCTTTTTGCCACCCCCACCCCATCCCGTCTCCAGGAAAGTCTGAAATGACACTGAAGTTACTAACCAACAACACACCTGCTTAAAAGTTTCCGCTGTCCTCTGAAAAAGATTTTACAGCCCTTAAATTTAGCAGCAAGTAAAACGGAACTCTCAACTTGTATACTGCACTGTACATTTATTTATTTATTTATCAACACAACAGGCATATGCCCAATTAGAGTATTGAAATATCATAATTCATTTCATAACAGTTTTTTCAGTGCCTTACACGACATTGTACATATATCAATTTCATCATTGTTTTTGACCTAATTTGTTATAGAAAGAACCATCCTCCAGATTGGTGACTTCATCATTATGTTGGTCCTAGGCTTTTTGCAATAAATGAGACTTCTATTGCATCTAGTTGTAGCTGAATTGGTTCTAGTTCTAACTGAATTAACATGAAAGTATAATGAACAGATAAAATTTAGACAACCGAATTCATTTTGAACTATTTTTTGGAGGAATACCAGATCGGCAATATTATGCCTTTGTTCTAATGAGTAAATATTAAAATTGTCTGCGAGTGTACTACAGCTTTCAAGTGAGGGATAAATTCCAGTTATTTTCTATATAAAATACCTTAGAAATTTTGCTTGAACTCTTGCTATTTCTTGGAAATTCTTTTGTTGGGAGGGGTTCGAAATCACAACAGCATATTCCAACTTGGTGCGTACATATGAATAATACATTTTCAAGAGTGTTTCAATACTTCTGAAGTAATTACCACTTCTAATTATGAATTCTAATAATTTAAACGCATCATGAGTAATATTTTCGATGTGTTTAATGAATGGTAATTTAGGGTCCAATGTAACACCTAGATCTTTAACTGTGTTAGGTCTACTTATAGAAGTATTACTAAGCTTATAATCATATTGAAGGATACTTTTGTTTCTGCTGAATGATAACACGTTATATTTTTTGTATATTTACTCCAAGTTTATTAACTGAACACCAGTTCGCAATACTCTCTAAGTCGTGTTGTAAATCAAGACAATCATGCACAGATTTTATCTTGGCGTATATTTTGAGATCATCAGCGAACAATGATTTTTCACTGTTGTGTTTATGATCTGGAAGATCATTGATAAATAATAAAAATAGTAAAGGGCCTAGGTTGGAGCCTTGTGGAGCTCCTGATAACGCAAAATACAGGTCTGATTTAAATTCTTTATAGACAGTTGCGTGCTTACATTCACTCAGATATGATTTAAAAAATTGTGAGGGCTGAAGAAAAATTATAATGATTTAATTTGTTTAACAGTATTTTATGACTTACTTTGTCGAAAGCCTTCGCTAAGTCAATATATATTACATCAATTTGGTTTCCTTCATCTAACGAGTTAGCTATAAAGTCAGTGACTATTGCTGGATTAGTTGTTGATGATTTGAGAGTAACAAAGCTGTGTAATAGATTAAAATTGCTGGTTTAATGTGATCTATAATCCGTTTATATAATACTGTTCAAGTACTTTCACAAAAGGACCTAAAATTGATATGGGTCTAAAATTAATAATTTCACATTCATTATTAGATCTAGGTATCAGGAAGACCATCAAGGATTTCCATTTATCAGGGAAGATGCAAGTTTTGATGGAAAGCCTGAAAGCAATCCATATGGGATATTTAAATACGAGGAGCATACTGAAAGTAGTGTGCAACATTTTTTCACAACCGTAATCTTTATTTGTCAGTGAAACCAAATATATCATCTCAATCTACAGATCTTTCTTTAACTTTTCCACATAGTCTCCGTTTATTTGCACACATTTTTTCCATCGTTCTGCATGTTTGAAAATGCTCTTGCGATAGAGGATTTAGGATTTTAGATTTCTGGGCTTTCGGCATCTAAGGCCTTTTAGCCCGTCACGTTTTGAGGGATGACGTCCCTCGTCGAGTACACTATCCGGGAAAGGGAAGGAAGAAAGGATTGGGGAAGAAAGGAAGCGACCTGAGACCTATAAGTTAGGCACCACCGAGTTTTCGACCAAGTGTCCCTACCGGGAATCGAACCCGGGACCACTCGCACCGAAGGCGAGAACGTTAGCGACTACGCTACGCGGGGTCACGCCCTTGCGATAGAATTCCGTTCCAGCTGCCCGTAGAAACTGACGCTCTGCTTGCCGAATATCCTCCAGTGTCTCGTAGAGATGGCCTCACATCTGATGCTTCACAAAACCGAAAAGTTAGTAGACGGAGGGTGCCATGTCGGAACTGTATTGAGAACGTGGAAGTGTTTCCCACCAAAATCTTCTGATCTGCTCCACAGTGGCATATGCAGCATGCGAACGCGCATTATCCTGTTGAAGGATAAACTTTTCAGGACGTTCATCATGCACGACGGCACGATGAAGCTTCAAAAGTGACTAGATGTAGCGGGCAGAAATTATAATGTGTCCAAGCTCAAGAAAGTCAACCAGAATGCAACCCTGTGCATCCCATAAGACGCTCCCCATAAATTTCCCTACCGATTCCACTGTCTTAGCTTTCTTTTTCGGTGGCGAATTCGAATGGTGCCATTCCATACTCTGTCGTTTTGTTTCAGGTTCATAATTATAGAACCAACTTTCATCTCCAGTCACAATACTTGCCAAAAAGTCATTGCCTTCATGTCGAAATCTGTGAAGAAGGGTTTGGGCAATGGCCAGACTCTGACGCTTGTGGTCCTCGGTTAATATATTCTACGTGGGACCCAATGAGCACAAACCTTCCGATAACCTAAGCTGTGAATCATTTTTTGCACCGCACTATGCCCAACACCAAGTTTCGCAGCAATTTCACTCACAGTGATACTCCTATCTCCCCTAATGAGCTCATCAACCCTTACCATTGTTGCGTTCCGTGGAGACAGTTCGAGGGCGGCCGCTCATGACAAGGCGAGGCTCATCTTCGATACTCGTGTTTCCATCCTTAAAATGTTTCACCCACCTCCTAACACTGTTGGCACCCATGCACACATCTCTACGGGCACGCTGCAGTCTCCGGTGGATTTCAGAAGCAGATTGATCCTGTTTAACAAGGAATTCAATCACAGAACGCTGTCGAAACAAAACACCAGCAACTATCCTTACTGATGGATATAATATTTTTATTAGCTGCAATATGATGATGAACTTTCAGGTGAACATACTTTGATCTATTGGCTTCCAAATGATTATAATTGCTGTTTTTCTATTGTTCACAGGTAAACCACAATGAACACTGAAGTAGATATCAGGATCCAACAACGGTCGGTAGTGAAATTCCTGTTCAAAATCGCTGATGAATCAACCACATCAATTCATAGGAAGTTGGTTCCGCGTGCCAGTATTCAACGTTGGTTGCAGCATTAAAAAAAAAAATAACTATATTTTCCAGATTAGGCAAGAAAATTATGGCCTCCTTCTTCTCGGGTCAGTGCGGTGTCACTTTCATATATTTCTTGCCCCTTCACATTTCTTCCTGATTGGTCGTCTAAAGGCCTACCTGTGATAAAAAGCATTCGACAGGGGCAACGCTTTCATTTCTTCTGTGATACAATGGTGTAAAAATAGGTATAATTTACATGACGCATGGAAACAATGGTGAACAAGATACATCACAGCAGATGGAGGCTAAATTCAGTGACATGATCTTGTAACCAAAAGACCAAAGTATGTTTACTTAAAATTTCATCATCATATTGCAACTAATAACAATCTAATAACCATCTGTGCAAAACTTACTGGACAGCCCTTGTATTTACAATAAAATTTTATTTTCGTGATTCATTTTGGAAAGGCAATATATAAAATGAAAACATTAAAGTTTTCACTTCATTTCGAAGGAAACAAAAAAAATATCTTTCCATCAATCAATGGGGTAAAAAGAAAAAAGGTCCAGGCAGTGAACATCGTTAAAGTATTATGAACAATTATTAGTTCAAAAGAATACGAACAGGACTTTAAGAAACATCAAAACTTTTCCAGCAAAGTGTTAACAAGGAAGAAATAAATTTTAAGATTAACTAGCATAAATTGGTGATATTGGTCATTTTATATATAAAACTTTTTTTTTTCAAAAAGAGAAATCTTTACCGACTTTACACGTAATTTACTTGTTTTAAAATGTTACAGTGGTCCAAACCTTTGCAATAGAACCCCAGTGCTGTTATGCAGCCATAATGACACTAAAGAACGTATGGTTGCATATTGCATATAAGAATGTCACTTTGCTGTAATTAACCCAGCATTCGTTGAGAGGCCACATCATGGTGAAATTAAAATACCACTAAGAATACAGTAATTAGGTGATATCTTCAAATAGATAGAAGATAATCGAAATGTGAAACAAGAGCTTACTAGACAATATTATTTTATATGAATACCGTTATCACGACTCACTTATCTGCTTTCGATTTCCAGCCATTTAGAAAATCGGCATTTATTTTCGCGTTTCTAAATGGCTGCAAACGGAAAGCTACTAGGTGACTCGTGATAACGGTACCTCATGCAAAATAATGTTATCTAGGGCGTTCTTGTTCCACATTTCGATTATCCTTTGTCTATTTGAAGATATCACATAACTACTGTAAAATTAGCTGTATTTTAATTTCGCAGTCATTAAGCCTCTTAAGATGTTTTACAGAATCGGTTCAAAGCTACGAATTGTACAAAGTAGTCAGTTGCCGTTACAAAACGGCTTGACGATTCGTTTCTTCGTTCGATTTGAATTTGGTGTCACTTCCAGCAGCCAGGCCATATGAGGTGTGAACCTATAACTTATGGCGTGTACGTTAACTACACAGCTACGAGATCAAAATGGATTGAAGAACTTACCAGAGTATATGGTATTGAAGTTACGTACTGCAATATCCTATTTCAACAAGCGTATATTATTTCACGCTCGATCCTAGCCAAGTGTTTTAAATCGGACACAAGGAAGCGGGTGAGGTTAGATTTACATCGAAGTTGCACCACCCGAGTGTGACGTAATGTCACGTGGTATTATCATGGGGAGCAAAGGTGAAATAAAACGAGCCCTATGGGGCTTCTAATCTCCTTCGCTCGCTCAGCTATGTTTCATAACGTAAGTAAATCACTTTTATTATACATTATATATTTATTATGCACAAGCACAAATGAGTATTATTTTTATCTTATTTTATAAAGTAAAATGTAAAAAGTATCTTATTTTATAAATACAGTATATATAAAGTTTCTGGAGCCATGCCAAAAGCGATTTTCATTATTAGCCCGTGCGCTAGCATGCTTGGCCACGAGGACCGACAGCAACTGGCGTTTGATTTCGGCTATATGCATGCTACGGGACGAGAAACGGATAACTTCAACTAATCAGAACCATGTATTTAACTCATATGGCTAGGGTCGCGCGTGCCCGAGAAGAGGCACTACTTTACAAGATATAATCCCTGCAAATCAGAAATCACTCTTAGAGAAAGAATACATTGAATGATATGAAACAAAAATGTTTATATATATACCGTATACTACCAATACTAATGAAAGAATGTTCTTAATAGCTAGAAACATTTTATTCTACTAGCAGTCGTGCCAACATATGGAAGTTAAGGAATTTATGGGACGTTGTCTTTCAGCCATTTCCTTTTATTTCCTGATTTAGATTTTAGGTATAGGTTTCCCCGCACTAAGAAGAAATTTTCTCCATCTATCAATTCTTCTCATACGTCGATTGGTTATCTTCTTTTTCTGTTGTTGCTTTTTTGCTTGCTTCAAGGAAATAGCCTGTGATGGCCTCGGTTTCACTGATTGTTGTTTATAATAACGTTTTATCGTAAGAATGAAAGCACAGATCACGACACATAACAGAAGAAAGCTTAAAGGAATTAGAATCAACTGTGCTGTCCTGTGATCCGTTAAATGCGGCAGATATTTACCCCTTCGTGTTGTGTTGCATAATTTTACAAGACATTCACCCTCCTCTCGATAGCACACAGAAGAGTATCTTTTTTCTTCTTCGTCTTTGGTGACAGGTTCAATTGTATACTCCAATCCACAGGAACCTTGCAAAATATAAATATCATCCGGATAATCGTACCCTTCACAATTGACTGACAGGTTTCCAAATGTATATCTTGGAGCCATGTCCGTTCTACATTCCCAAACCACATCTTCTCCATCCAGTATTCCTTGGCTGGTGCACCGGACAACTAAAGGCACAAAGGCTTTACAGCTCTCTCTGTTGCCAACACATGACAGTTGTGAGATTGGTGGGACGTAACGTCCTGTTGTTTTTCGGCCGTGATAAAACGTCAAAGTTTGGATATCGGACAGTTTCACTCTGCCATGGTTCCTCCAACAAAAAGCTGTGCTTGCACAACTTAACAAAAACATATAAGTAATTAATAAACTAAAATTCATAGTTCACACACGGAATTTGATTACGTAGGATTAGTTTTTATTCTGCTGCAGCCATAAAATTTCCTATCGTACCGGGTAAAGTTCATACTACTTCAGAATGGCAATCGAACAATTTGAACATTGAATAAAACTTTTCTTTTCTCACATTAGTTGACATGTTTGTATTTTATGGAACGCTGAAACTCAAGCAATACCTCATTAGAAAAGAATTTACACAAAATTCTTTATCCCACACAAAATTATTGCCTCTCCCGTAACAAAATATAATAAGTTTTAAAACATTACTTAGTGTTATGCGACAGACATCCGAGGCAGTAGGTCAACAATGATGTTATAAAACCTCCATTAGACCATGAAGTGGTTACAATATCCTAGGAATCTACGTAAATACAGCAACAATAACACATACAATTTGACTAATTTTGTATTGTTACGTATCACTAATGCCGATGGCAGGGGCGCCGATTTCTCTGTAAATTTGGGGGTCCCATTCAGATGCAGACGGCACATATATGACGATTTTAAGACAAATTGCATTCAAATTATGCCAAATATTGTATATTTACAAACTAGCAGCGTTCACCCCGCTTCGCTGCGGTCACCCCGGAACGCAATAAACTTTGTTACTTAGATAATTTTTACTTTTTCGCTTTCAAGTGATATGACAGCGTTCACCCCGCTTCGCTGCGGTCACCCCGGAACGCAATAAACTTTGTTACTTAGATAATTTTTACTTTTTCGCTTTCAAGTGATATGATAAAAACCATAGAAGATTGCAGTAAATCTTAACATTATATCGCCTGTCATTTATGTTAACCCGCCCCGCTTCGCTGCGGTCATCCCGGTGCTGGCATATTGTAAAAGTGTCTGTAAAAATAAGCAAATCAATTAAAAAATTTTAAACAGAAGATTCAAGCTATTTTCCGCTGTATATCGCCTGTCATTTATGTTAACCCGCCGAGTGGCACGGTCATGCGGGTTGCATATAAATACGTTTATTTTTACCTATGATGAACTAATAACAAAGGATTTGTACGTTACGGACACTTGAATGGTCAATTATCTCAAGACACTGGTAATTAAAAATTAAAGTGATATGATAAAAACCATCTAGGGTCCAAATCCTAATAACCCCCCAAAAATGAAAGAAATTGGTTCAGCCGTATTAGCGTGATGAGCGGACAAAGGATTTTGTACGTTCTCTTTTATATATATAGATACAATGAGGGGGCCCACATGAACTTTCGGGGGCGGGCCCCCCTGGACCCCCAGGATCGGCGCCCTTGGCCGATGGTAAAGGACCTAGTTAGGTTTGTGTGTGTGTGTGTCGTAAAAGTGAATCTGAAAAGGTAGGGAGACGCATAACGTCACGCCTCTCCCGTGTCTATCTTTGCCCATTGTATTTTTAGGAAGTGGGAGGACTCATGGTTATTTCTGGAAGTGGGGAAACGACTTCCTCGTATTTCTCTCTGAATTTCGAGATTCCACGGAGTCTGGAAATACCCTGTAGAAAAATCTCGATGTTCCCCTTATGTCCCGAAAAAAGTACTTCTTGCAGGTTTCCTGTCTGATATTTCTTGATTCTTTGCGGGATGATCACAGGACGATTTTTAGACATTCAAATATTGTTCCTAAGAGAAATATCTAATTGAAATCTAAGGGAAATCCGTGGTTATTTCCAATATGTTTAACGTTTTTACTATGGCGAAGACATCCCATTGAAATCAAAGGGAAATCTCTATGTCCTGGGAAAGGTATGGAATCAATGGGATGTTCAAAAAGCGTTCCAGGTTATATCGTGCTATGTGAAAGTCTACCAGACAGTGATGATGCACTAATTTTTGTGGGAGTCTTGTGGGGCGAGTCATGTAAATAAGTAAGTCATGAAGCGGGAGTCAAGTCAATGAAAATAATATTCCTGAAGGATGAAGCTTTCCGCCGATATGCAGATAAATGGTGATTGGAGCTTTAAATTTAACACAAAGTATTTAAACGATAGAGTCATACATATAATAGTCCTTCTTTCATTATTATTATTATTATTATTATTATTATTATTATTATTATTATTATTATTATTATTATTATTATTATTATTATTACACTTTCTTGTGCTATTCTTTTAATTGGGTCTGGGAATTAGGGAAATTCTTGTGAATACATTGTATTATACCGGTATTTTGTAAAGCTTGTACTTTAGTTTTAATTCGAGTTGTTTTTCTTACTGTTAGAAGAAGAAAGTAATTATATTTGACCCGTTAAATAGCGAACTTGAAAATTGGACCAAAATTGTATATCGTAGGCCCATGTAAATATGGGTACACTGCATAAACCCGTTTTCCTGAAACAAATATGACAAGAGTAGTAATATTGGATTATCTATCCAACGTGTGTGGCAATAGAACAATAGATTGCCGACAATTAGCTTTTGTAATCGTAGCAGATGCTTCTTTTGGAGGTGTCACGTATTTTCATCATTGTGTCAATTAAGGAAGTAACAAAGTGTCACTGAAACGTGACATATGGATGTTGCAAATACTTGAACCGTAGGAGGTGAGACAGACATGTGAAATGAGTTTTAGAAAAACATGGGAAACTCTGGATAAAGCATAGCTATATGTTAGGTAAGAATGGCGTAGGAGAAAGAGAGCCCTTTGATGTTTACTAAAGAAAGAAAGAAACATATACACAGGTGTACTGTAATTTTGGGTGGTCCAGTTTTTTTTTGGAGGTGGAGGGGGATGTACTGTGCTCTGGACATTGCTTAATGAGGGGACTGTGATTTCTAATGCATGGAAACTGAAAAAATATGTGAAAAAGAAAGAAATAGGAGACACCTGCTTGTATGTGTGTGTGTTCCAGGGTTTTTGGAGGTGGGGAGCGAACTGTACTGCCCATGGAATAAAAAGACATTGCTTAATTGACAGTGTAACTTGCACCCTATGGAGAGGTACCGCTCATTATACTGAAGGAGAGAGAATGTAAGAAAGAGATAGTTACGTGTTACATTGCCCCATACTGAGAGACGGGGCACACAAGATTGCATAAGGAAAGTGTAGTGTCCTTTTGACCAAAGGACCAGTTTAAATTAACGTGGGAATAGTTAAAATTACTACAATAGAAAGCGAAACTTTTTTTGTGTGTGGATGAGAAAACGCCATGATACTTTTAACCCAGCTGTATGTCTAACTCTTTTTAGAAAAGAAAGAAAAAAAGATCTTTTAAGTTGTTAGGATGTAGAAAGTTATTTGAGAAAATGTATGTGACATTTATTGTTGAGGGACGAGACTCCCTGTAATTTCGACTTGAACGTAACTCTTTTTAGAAAAGAAAAAAAAGATTTTTCTGACTTGTTAGACAGAAAAATGTTCCATTTAGCATGCCCTGATAGAATGAAAAAAGAAAGAAAGAAAAAGTCCTTTTTCTGGAAAAGATTCTTGTTAACTTTAAAGAATAGCTATTGTACTTGTTTTTGTGAAAAAACGGAAGTGTGTGTGTGTGTGTGTGTGTGTGTGAACGCTGGAACCACCCAGGTTAACGAATATATATATATAACGAAGTTTGAAATGAGAGCAGATTATATAGTGTGCTTTTGGCGTTGTGGAAACTTGCCTTGTGTATTTTTTCTGTGAGTGTGTTGTTTGGAGAATAATTTTGGAATTACCGGAAGGAAAAAAAGTAAGTTAAAATTTACCATTTATATAAATAAATATTGAACTTTGATTTTAAATGTATTTACATGCATTAAAATGACTTGTCTTTGCTTTTATTTAATGGACAAATGTGAGATAGAACCGTTGTTACGGGAAATTTAAGATTGAAATACGCAAACCAGAAATGCGGCGCATTTCCTGAATGGTTTTTATGAGGCGATTTAAAACACCAAGAAGCCCAACGTGGACAGATTGCTTACCTAGCGTAAGAGAGCAAGAGAGAGAGAGAGAAATAATATTGGAAGCATGCATAAACGCTCAGTGCAGGGTAGTGACCCGTGTGGTGGTATGGCGGGACGGTAGGATTTTGGTGTTTGTAGTTTGACGAAAAGAGTGCGTGCGACAAAGAGAGAGAGAGAGAGAATGTTTGCAAGGATGCGTAAACACGTTGGGTGCGTGAGAGGAGAGGAGAGGTGCGGGGGAAATTTTGTTTGTTGTTTGACTTGAAGAGTAAGAGCAATATAGACACGAGCAAAAAGATAGGGAGAGAGAGAGAGGTAGAGCGAAGCATGCATACGTGCGCTGCTGAGCGGAAGACAGGGGGAAGGCGCGGGGTTAACCTGCTTCAGGGCATTTTTTTTATTCCTAGTTGAATGCAATGGAATTTACGGTCTTTTAAAAGGAGGGGAAAAAGCGTGATTTTGAACACAGAAACTGCAAGTTTGTGTAAGCCAAGAGAAAACAAATACATGAACGAAAACGAATAATTTATCTGTTGATATCAGTGGCGTATATGCGCGCTGTTTATTAAGATTCAAAGTGACTATTTTTTTAAAAAAAATATGTATGGGAAACTGTATAGTGTATGGGAAACTACATGTAAAGTATAGAAATGTTAAAATGTTAATACTTACCTAGGATAAACTGTTTTTTTTGATGTTTGAAGCACATACGAAGCACTAATATATGCCGGGAAAAAAAAAAGACGGGAAACGAGAAAAAGATTTTTTCGGTAAACGTATAAGGCATTCCCGGTTGTTTAAATAAGACGAGACCCATACGATGTGATGCTAACCGCACAAAAGCATGAATGGTACTGACACGTGCTGGTATATAGGTGGCGTTGATGTATAAAGACTAAGATTTTTTTCCGTATAATAACTTTAAATGGGCATAGCTCCTAAACGATTGATTGTACGATAAAATGGACTACAGAAATCGATTTGTCAGGTCGAAATTTATATAGAAAGACACCTTACATGATAAAATTGAACAATTTTTTGTGGGGGGCCAACAGTGGTGGCTGGGTATGTAGGGCTCTAACATTACATTTTTTGCTTTTGACGGCCAACTATTGGTTGTAGAAACAAAAGAAAGGTATTTTTTTGAATGTTAGGACCTAACGAACACTAGTATACAGATTAGAACAATGTAACTTGAAAATAATTTTAAATGTGCGTGGCTCCTAAACGGTTGATCGTATGACAAAATGGACACCAGAAATCGATTTATCAGGTCAAAATCTATATAGAAAGACACCCTACATGATACATTTGAACAATTTTTATTTTTTTTGAAATTTATATACAGGGTGTTTCAAAAGTACAGTTTTTATTTTTTTGCTTTTTTGGCCAAACTATTGGTTGTAGAAACAAAAGAAAAGTATTTTCTTAATTGTTAGGACCTAAGGAACAAGACTATACAGATTAGAACATTGTAAATTGAAAATAATTTTAAATGGTCATAAATCCTAAACGGTTCATCGTAGGTGAAAATGGACAACAGAAATCGATTTATCAGGTCAAAATCTATATAGAAAGACACCCTACATGATACATTTGAACAATTTTTATTTTTTTTGAAATTTATATACAGGTTGTTTCAAAAGTACAGTTTTTATTTTTTTGCTTTTTTGGCCAAACTATTGGTTGTAGAAACAAAAGAAAAGTATTTTCTTAATTGTTAGGACCTAAGGAACAAGACTATACAGATTAGAACATTGTAAATTGAAAATAATTTTAAATGGTCATAAATCCTAAACGGTTCATCGTAGGTGAAAATGGACAACAGAAATCGATTTATCAGGTCAAAATCTATATAGAAAGACACCCTACATGATACATTTGAACAATTTTTATTTTTTTGAAATTTATATACAGGGTGTTTCAAAAGTACAGTTTTTTATTTTTTCGCTTTTTTGGCCAAACTATTGGTCGTAGAAAGAAAAGAAAGATATTTTCTTAATCGTTAGGACCCAAGGAACACGACTATACAGATTAGAACATTGTAACTTGAAAATAATTTTAAATGGTCATAAATCCTAAACGGTTCATCGTAGGTGAAAATGGACAACAGAAATCGATTTATCAGGTCAAAATCTATATAGAAAGACACCCTACATGATACATTTGAACAATTTTTATTTTTTTGAAATTTATATACAGTGTGTTCCAAAAGTATAGTTTTTATTTTTTCGCTTTTTTGGCCAAACTATTGGTCGTAGAAAGAAAAGAAAGATATTTTCTTAATCGTTAGGACCTAAGGAACACGACTATACAGATTAGAACAATGTAACTTGAAAATAAAAATTTAATGAATTTGCATAAACAATATGGCGTCGATTTTTTTCAAACTTTGGAAATATGTTTATTAAAAGATATATTTTTATATGAATAGGTAAAATGAATAATATTACTAAAATAAATACCATTTTTGCGCGTTTTTTACCGCAACTGGTACGCGCCGCGCGTTTTTTACCGTGACCGGTACGCGCCGCGCGTTTTTTACCGCGACCGGTACGCGCCGCGCGGTATTTGCGGCCGAAAAAAGTTTTTGCGACGCGGGACGCGTAAAATATTGCCGCCCGGAAACTGCGCGGGGTATTGCCGGTTATAAAAACAAACAACACTCGGTAACTTGCTATGGCACATGTACACACACGCACAGTCTTATACACACTAATGTGAATGTTATGATACAGGTGTCGTTCTTTCAAGAAACAAACATGGCGGATGGATTTTAATGTGCACTAATTTAGTATACATTATTTTTAAAAACAGTAATAATTAAAAATTTAAACAAGTTAACACGAACTTAACCGAACTTTTCCGAACATTGACGAACATAAACCTAAGAGTTTATTTACAATTTCTGTACATATTGGTTAATGTACAACACGAATGGTTCCGAACTTAACCGAAGTTTCCCGAACATTCCCGAACATAAACCTAAGAGTTTATTTACAATTTCTGTACATGTTTATACATGTATTACACGAATGGTTCCAAACATAAACATAAAAATGTATTATGATTTACCGTACATGTGTAGTATACGTATACTATGCATGAAATATAATTTAATTACCGTTAAAAATAATTATAATATTAACACAGAATATAACACTATTATCTGTATAGGCTACAACACAGTTTGTAGTCTCGTACGCAAAGGCATTTCGTTTTGTAGTCTTGTACCCAAAAGCATTTGGTTTTGTAATCTCGTACGCAGGTGCTTTAACATATTTTAAATTAGTAATACAGATATTACACAATATGATGTAATTTGTACCTTATGTTACTGGGTCTAAAAAATTCCTTTGTTAGTAATGCTAGGAATTTCTTTTGTTTGCTTTGCTGCAGGTGTTTAAACAGGTTTAAACTGGTTTTATTGTTTTTTTGTTAGACATTGTGTATATATACCCCCGTTGCAAAGGAAATATTATCATATGTATGCTGGTAACCGTACCTTCAACACAACATTTACTTAGTGAATAAATTCATAGAAACATATAATAAAAGAAATATTAAAATATTATATTTACAAAAGAGTAGTAATATTAACTGTATTGTTGCAGTTGTTGAAATTCAAAACAAGATAAGAAGAAAAAACAAAAGAAGAAGAAAGGAAGTAAGGAAGAAATCCTGATTTTATCTCAAGTTTAGAATACACAACAGATTTACATAGAAGATCATCGTAAGTATATTTACATACTATACATATTTGAATGATTATGTTTTTATACTTTGATTAAATATTTGTATATAAAGTATTATTTTTAAAAATTGTAAACTGTTAAATATTTACAATAATATTTTATTTAAAACAAACAAAATTTGTTTTACCATTGTGCAAAACATGTTTTTAATACGATTACATTGTATTTTAAGAACAAAGTTCTTGCAGAATTTTAAAAATGTTTACACTGCATTTTAAGAACGAACTTTTTGCTGAATTTTAAAATGATCACACTCCATTTTAACATTGAAGTTCTTGCAGAATTTTAATGATGATCACACTCTATTTTAACAATGAAGTTCTTGCAGAATTTTATTGATGATCAACAGAAAAAATAAGTAGAGCTGCTTAGAAGAAAACTAAATAATATTGTTAACTGAATAACACTATATTTTTATATATTGTTGTATTTATTTTAATGTAAACTAATTTTTGTTTTAATATTTTACAGATGGAATTTCTCGGTGCATCATACGTAAACGAGTTTAACGAAATTGACGAAATTTACCTGGCTGGTGTCATAGAAGGTCTGAATACAAAGGAGCGCGTGTTGGAGACCTGGTGGCGTATTATGGATAAGCAACGTCAAGGATTTCGTGGCAGTGAAAGGTATGATACCTTGTTATCAGCTCTTTTTAATTTTTATCATGATAATCAAGCACTTATATTGCAATATGCAATGTCTAGTGCAGACATTGTTGAGTTATTTGCACACGGATTTTTCCGTGAGCAAATCATGTACCAGTGGGCATATGATAAATTCATTCATTTTAATTATTTTAATTGCTCACAAGGTGATAGGATGAATGCAGCAGAGGTAGCCGAATTTTGTAATTATGGATCGCGTTTTATTTCGCTTCATAATAATGTGTCGCCATCTGTTGAAAATTCCGTAACCTCGGTCCACCAAGAAAGTCAACCCTTGGAAAACATACATCAAGAAGAAGATTTTAATTTAATTGATGAAATTATTAATGAACAAATACAAAATGAAGCAGCAGATGGTACACAATCAAATCAAAATTCCGCAGTTTTAGTAAATTCCGATGAGTTTGGAACATCTGATTATGTGGAGGCTTTATTAAACGAGTTATGTGAAAACGGACAAAATCCTGTGGATGTTGTAAATAATGAAGTACAGGTATCAAGTGTACAATGTTCACGGGATACTCGTGGTTACGGAATGGGGTCTCCACGGCCAAGTACATCCGGTTACGTTCCTCCAAGTGAACGTAGCGGACATACAGATGTTCAAAATACAGGGGAAGGTAATTTCAAAGTAGTACATGAAAGCAGAAAAAGTTTCACTAAGTTTAACTTGGTGGGACATGAAATTGCGGTAAGGCCAATGGGAAATGAAGAAATTAGAAATCCTGCGGCCTATATTGAAAACCTAATGAACTTCGCATTGGATAATGTATTGAACAATGCGAGACCTAATGATTTTGTTGGAATGTACATTGATTCCTCCAATAGTAAGGATAAGAAAGCAGTGTATGTTCCATGGAGACGCCGCAAAGATATTTCTGCTAAGTCCGTTTTAGCTTCCATTACTAGAGTGTTAAATAGTAATGAAGACTTCCTTTTAGGTAATCATGTCCTCTTTCGATTTCATATAGTAAATTCCATGTTTGGTGCTGGAAGAACACGTGATAATAATTCCACACTAAACAAATATTTACCTTTAAATGAATTTTTAGTACAACATTTGGTTGAGCTTCCGGGAACCGATAATGACAAACTTTGTTTACCTAAAAGTATTGCTTGGGGTATAGCAAAGCATACCGAAACACATCAAAATTTGAGTCATTTAACAGATCCAACTCGAGATACATTAAAAGGTAGAGCTATTAAGCTTTGTACTGAGGCAGGTGTTAGCGTTAAAGGTGGTTGCGATTTGAATGACGTAGAATTGTTTCAGAAACATTTAACTCCAAACTATCAAATTATTATTTATGAAAAAGTACCCGAAAGCAAACGTGAATTTAGAGTACGTTATCCGGAAACAGAAGTACAAAGACCAGAGTTACAAAATGCAAAACCAATCTATATTTATTACGATGAAAGAGGAACTATTGGACATTTCCGTCCTATTCGTACTATAACGTCATTTTTAAGAAAAGAAAAGTACTGTTTGCATTGTTTAAAGGGTTTTAATGGTGGCAATCGTTATCATAAGTGTGAGTTAATGTGTTCATCTTGCGAACATATGCACAAAGTAGATATTACGATGGATAAAATGAAATGCAATGCATGCAATAGATATTTTACTAGGGGTGAGTGTTTCGACAATCACTTAAAAGGTAATAAAATTGGCAAGAATGTGTGTGAATATGTGAAAGTTTGCATCAACTGTAATGCACTCTATGATTTAAGAAGACGTAAATCTGATCATACATGTGGTGAATACTTTTGTAGTACATGTCGTGAACATGTACAGGAAGGTCACTCATGTTATGTGAAGAAAGTAAAACCTACTCATATTAAGAGGTTTCTTTATATTATCTTTGACGTAGAAACCATGCTCAAACCGGAAAATGAGCGTGGGGAGCGGGAACACGTTGTTTGCTTGGTATGCGCTAGACATGTATGTCATAAATGTATGAATAACGGCATTGATGAAGCCTGCAGTACATGTGGTGATGAAAACGGTAACCGCTCGTTTTCTTTTAAAACCATTGATGAATTTATTACACATATTTTATTAGATAGACCCCTATTTAGTAAAGTATGTGTCATAAGTCATAATGGTAGTCGTTTTGATAGCATTTTCTGTTTGAGATCTCTCATTGAGTCCCAGCATATTATTCCAAAAACTTTAATTCAGGGTCAAAAGATTTTTAGTATTTCTATTCATAATAAAATTATTTTTAGAGATAGTTATTTGTTTGTTGGTGTAAAATTATCAAAATTACCTAAGACGTTAGGCCTTTCAGAAAATTTAAAGAAGGGAGATTTTCCATACTTGTTTAATACAGTAGAGAACCAAAATTATGTAGGACCGTATCCGGGAATAGAGTACTATGATCCTGAATCGCGAACTGGTGAAGAAAGAAAGCGGTTGGAGGGATGGCACCAAGAACGGGTGCAATTGGGAGAGCAATTTAATTTGCAAAAGGAAATGCTGGAGTATTGTGAAAATGATGTGAGAATTCTCACAGAAGCTGTTATTAAATTTAGTAATATTATAGAAGAGAAAACGGGTGGATTACAATGTTTTCTAGTATCGTCTACGATTGCAAGTTTAGCCATGCAAACATATCGTACATCATATCTTCCAGAAGAAAGTATTTCTGTTATACCACTTTTGGGGTACCATTATAAAACGAAAACCAGTGAAAAAGCAATGAAATGGCTAAAGTATATGGAACACCAATTGGGTATAGAAATCCAGCATGCTGGACGAAACGGAGAACAATCTTTTGGAAGGTATAATGTTGACGGATACAGCGCAGAGCTTAATGCCGTGTTCGAATTTATGGGATGCTACTGGCATGCCTGTAAAACGTGTTTTCCAAATAACCGTAATGCCATAATAGATAATGCACATGGTCCGTACAACACATTTGAAAAAAGGTACGAACATACGGAAATCCGGCGAAAATATTTCACAGAAATTCTAAAAATGAATTTGTATGAAATATGGGAGTGCTCTTGGGATAATAAAGTACGCACAGATGTAGATTTACAAAAGTTCCTTAAAGAACAATGTGATACTACTGCCGACTTTCTTATTCCTAAGAGTTGCTACAACGGAGGCCGTACTGAAGTATTTCGTTCTTATGTGAATTGTGCGGACGATGAATCCATTCTTTATTATGATATTACATCGTTATACCCCTACGTCATGGCAAGGAAACCTCTTCCGGTGGGGGCACCTAAGGTGCATAAGGGGCCGGTTTTCCCAGATGTGGGAAAAATTCATGGGATTGTAAAATGTACTGTATTGGCTCCTAAACAACTCTTTTTTCCCATCTTACCGTATGTAGCACAAAGCCGATTAATATTTGGACTTTGTAGGCTATGTATGGAAGGAGAAACTATTGATAATTGCACACATAGTGATACTGAACGCGCATTAACTGGAACTTTTTGTACACCAGAGCTTCACCGTGCTCTTGAAAACGGATATAAAATCGTCAAAATTTATGAAATATGGGAATTTGAACTCATGGGTTCTGAAGATCGGAATTCACCTAGTTTATTCCGGGACTATGTGAATACGTTTCTTCAGATGAAGCAGGAAGCTTCAGGCTATCCTGCTTGGTGTAAAACTGAAGAAGACAAAAATAAGTATATTGACGATTACTATGCTCACGAAGGCATAAAATTAAATAAAGATAATATTAGGACGAACCCTGGACTTAGACAATGCGCGAAGTTGTACCTCAATTCCTTATACGGAAAATGGGGACAACGTACAGATATGACACAGTGTGTAATTATTGATAGTGGGGCAGAGTTCCATAGGTACCTTGCTACACCGAGATATGAGGTTCATAGTGTTATTCCAGTTGGTGATGAACATCTTATTCTAACATATAAAGACTTGGAAACCGAAAATGTACCTCTGGAATTTTCCAATGTCATCCTTGCTGGTTTTATTACTTCATGGGCCAGGCTACAATTATATGATTTACTTGTGACTGTAGGACCTAAAGACGTAATTTATTGTGACACAGACAGTATTATGTTTACGTGTAAAAAAGATAGGGAACCTCCGTTAAAGCTTGGCAGCTATTTGGGTGATCTCACTGATGAAATTGAAGAAGGGTGGGAGTTTGTAACGTTTATAGGATTAGGGCCAAAAAATTATAGTATGCGGCTTAAAAATGCCGCAGGGGAATTTCGGAATATTTTCAAAATTCGGGGAATTACACTAAATGATAGGACCTCTCAAAGAATAAACTTTGAGAGTTTCTATGGATTAGTGACAGGAAATATTAATTGTACAATTATAGAAAATCCAAATAGTATTGTGCGTAAACAGGGCTTCACTATCTTTTCACGTAAAGAGACAAAAACGCACCAGGAGGTAAACAAAAAACGTAAACGTATTGACGATACACAAAGTGACGAACCAATACCAAAGACAAAAAGTTTACCTCATGGATATGTACAATAATAATTTTAGCTTGGCTTATAAGTGATTGTTTTTATTTATTTATTTATTTATTTTTTAACATTAGAGTATCACTATTTTATTTATTTATTTATTCCATCGTTTGCTGTGCAAACTTATAAATTGTAAACCAAAGTATACATTTCATTCTAGTCATTCATTTATTCTAGTCATTCATTCATATTCTAGTCATTTCAAGCTTTAATATTTATTGTTTAACTTATTTTTAATTTATTTTTAATTTATGTTGTTAATTGTGTGAGTGAGTGAGTGTGTGAATGAGTGTATATAAAGTAAAGTATCTATTGTATGCATTCAGTTTAATACAAGATGTTAAAGTTTCAACATCCATCAACCATTTTAATTGCTGGTCCTTCACGTGCAGGTAAAACATGTTTTGTAAATCGATTATTAAATGAACGTGATCAAATGTTTACTATGAAATTTAATGAAATTGTTTGGTGTTATGGTGCAGTCATACCAAATTTAGATGCAAGTTCAGAAATTCGATTTATAGAAGGAATTCCAGATATGAATAATTTTGAAATACAAGAAAATTCATTATTAATATTAGATGACTTAATGTCTGAAACCAATGGTGATGTTGCAAACTTATTTACAAAATATGCACATCATAAAAAATTAACAGTAATATTTATTGTTCAAAATTTATTTCCAAAAGGAAAACATGCTCGTGATATAAGTTTAAATGCACATTATATTATAGTATTTAAAAATCCTCGTGATAAATTACAAATACAATATTTAGCAAGACAAATTATGCCACGATATAGTAAACAAGTTGTGAATGTGTTCGAAGATGTAACACGTGAACCTCACACTTATTTGTTATTTGACTTGACTCAAAAAACAAATGATGCATTACGATTACGTACAAATATTTTTCCTAATGAAACACTGCATGTATATGCAAATGTAAAAGACAGTAATTCAGTCGTTTACGTTTAGTTTAGTTCAAGATGTTGAAGGTGAAACAACACTTTGATACTCTCCGTGCTTTGTGCAAATGCAAAAGCGCAAAGCGAAAACAAATTATACGACATGCATCTGGTGATTTAATACGTACTATTTCACAAGTTGCTAAAAACACAATAAAAGGAAACATTCCGTTGAATTCGCGTCAGAAGCAACGTTTACGTAGACATAAAAAGATCTTGCGTGCTTTATCTGCACAGCGTACAGCACTTAATAAGAAAAAGAAAATTTTATTGCAGAAAGGTGGGGCATTTTTACCATTAATCTTAGGACCATTACTTGGTGCAGTAGCAAGTAGTTTGTTTGGAAGATAAGTATGTCGGAATTTCGTAAAATGATATTAGTGCCTGAAAATGCAATGCAACAAATGCATGCAAATATAAAATCAATAGATTCACATCAATCGCGTTTAGACGAAGAAATGAATAGTATTTTACAACGTCGTAATCTTAGTATTGAAGAAAAATGGAAATTGTATCAGCAAGCATTACAACAATATTTAAATTATACTTCATCAGTTTCACAAAATCCAATTACATTAACTATTATTGAAAAAGATGTTCCTCAAACATCATCATCATTATCTCAAGAAGAAGAAAAAAATAATTCTATTTTACCCTTTGTATCAGACATTTTACAATCAGTACCAAAAACACAACGAAGGAAAACAGATCTATTATTAAAACAGTTAACAAGTTCTGATAAAATTCATTGGGATCAATCAGGAACAGTACGTATTCAAGGAAAAATAATACCAGGTTCTAATATTATTGATTTAATAAATGATGTTGTTCGTACACGAAAATATTCAAGAAATCCTATAGGCATTCACGAGTTTAAAAATTTATTGGATGATCTTAATGTACCACGTGAATTTATTTCTACTCCTATAGTAAAATCACATAGCAAAATTAAAAAATCACAAAGTCCAACACTAGTAACAAATATTTTTAAAAACTGGAAAGAATATAAAATGTAAATAAAAAATGGGAAAATTGTCAAAATTATATTATGATTATACAAATCCTGCTTCTTTATCAAGTATTAAAACATTACAAACAAAAACAAAATTATCAAAAAAGAAAATTAAAAATTGGTTAGCATCTCAAGATGCATATACATTACATGCACCAGCACGTAAAGTATTTGAACGTAAACAATATTATGTTAGTGCACCAAATGAAACATTACAAATGGATTTAGCAGATATGCAAAATATTGCAAACTATAACAAAAATTATAAGTATATATTATGTTGTATCGATATTTTTTCACGGTATGCGTATTGTGTTCCCTTAAAAACAAAAACAGGTCCTGAAATGGCAAAAGCAATCAAAAAAATTTTAAAAAATTTTAAACTACCCGTGTTTAATGTACAAACGGATTTAGGTACAGAATTTTATAATCAACATGTAAAACGTTTATTTAAAGAATACGAAATTAATCATTATAGTGTACATTCAGAAATTAAATGTGCATTAGCTGAACGCTTTATAAGGACATTAAAAGAAAAATTATATCGTTATTTTACGGCTAAAAATACATACCTTTATATAAATGTGTTAGATCAATTTGTAAAAAATTATAATCATTCGTATCATAGTAGTATTAAAATGGCACCGGCAAATGTAAATTACTCTAATGTTGATCAAGTTTTGAATACGTTGTACGGTGATAAAACGAATAAAAACAAATTAACATGTAAATTTCAGCCTGGTGATTATGTGCGTGTTAGTAAATATAAACATAAATTAGAAAAGGGATATTTACCAAAATGGTCACAAGAAATTTTTATTGTTGATAAATGTATTCCGACAAATCCTATTACATATAAATTAAAAGATTGGAATGATGAGGAAATTAAAGGAATATTTTACACAGAAGAATTACAAAAAGTAAATGTAAATTCAAACAAAACATTTTTAATTGAAAAAGTACTAAAACGAAAAAAAGATATGATGTATGTAAAGTGGTTAGGATATCCATCAAGTATGAATTCATGGATTAAAAAAAATTCTGTTCAGTCTTCAAAATGAGTTCAATGATAGAACATGATTTCTATGTTACTCTTCCTTCAAATGCTAGTACTGAAATTTTTACTAATAATACAACTTCTTCATTTATAGTAAAGTTAGCACAACCTATTCACTTAAGTGAAGGAGAATGGTATGTTGCATTAACACAACTTAATGTTCCTTTTAGTTTTTATAATGTAGGTAAAAATGAAAAAATTGTAATTGAAACCATCGTTAATGATGAACTTGAAATTGCTGATGTTGATATTACACCAGGATACTATACTTCTATTTCATCCATTTTAGAAATGATTCCTGAAGAATTACGAATGTTAAAATATTATAAAAATAAAAATCAAGTTGGAATTAGACATTCTTTAAAATTGAAAGATTTTTGTGTTATTGGAATGACACGTGGATTGCAACATTTACTTGGATTTATAAATGAAAATACAACAGAGTTTACAGATGCTGTTTTTGTAAAACCAGTTAATGAAGATGTTCCAACCGTAACACGTGCAAAATTTCCATGCAATTTAGAATATAATATACCAAACGTTTTTAATGTATGTGTTGATATTGTAAAACAACAAGAAAATATTGGACCAGT
The DNA here is from genome assembly GCF_964235325.1 of Thermobia domestica. Lineage (NCBI taxonomy): Eukaryota > Metazoa > Arthropoda > Insecta > Zygentoma > Lepismatidae > Thermobia > Thermobia domestica. The sequence continues at coordinate 264,655,256 of NC_137464.1, forward strand.
AGTTCGTAAAGTTAGTGCCTATAATATTGAGCACGGAGATGTAAAATGTTTTCTATTTCACACACCACAATATGTTAAAGTTGTAAAATCTTATTTTAATACGATTGAAGTAAACTTAAAAGATGAGCACGGTTTAAAATTGCCATTTGAATTTGGAACTTCAAACTTAACACTTCACTTTAAACGAAAATGATTTCTGAAAGTATTGATGATAGTTTTTACATTACACTTGTATCAAACGCAAGTACTGATGTATATCCTACAAATAGTCCAACACATTTTATTAATCAACTAAAAAATAATATTCAATTATCAGAAACCGATTGGCATGTAGGATTAAGTGAATTACATGTTCCTTTAACATGTTATAATGTTAACGATGGAGAAAATGTTATGTGGTATAAAATAAAAAATGAAGAAGCACAAAAAGGTAAAATTGTAAGTGGATATTATCACTCTGCACATCATATCATTGATGAATTAAATAAAATATCAAAAGATATAAAATTTTCTATATCAAATATTGTACAAGTAGATTGTAGTGATCGTGTTGAATATGCCTTATTATCAGCAACATTAGCAATGCAATTAGGACTTCGTCAACATAAAGATCTTGTTTTGTATAAACGTGGATTTAAACAACCATATGTTGATATTGGATATCCTCATCAAATTTTTATTTATACTGATATCATACAATATCAGTTTTTAGGTGATACAAAAGCACCTTTATTACCTATTGCAACAATATCAAATGTAAAATACGGTAAAGTAAAAACATTAACATTTCAAGATATTCATTATCTTCCACTTGCAAAGTTTTCATTTAACAGTATTGAAATACTATTAAAAGACCATGCAGGACGAAATTTGCCATTTCGTTCTGGGACACTAAGTGTTACACTTCATTTTAAGCGCTCTCCTAATAAAAAGTAATTAATCAATTAATTATATTTTAAAAATGAAATTTAGACGACATTACGGACATGGTATCCCATACTTTTCAGGACCTGTATATCAACGGGGACATGGTATAGGTAGTTTCTTTCAAGGATTATTTCGTTTTGCATTACCATTTCTTAAAGAGGGTGCAAAAACTTTAGGTCGACAAGCATTACAAACGGGAATACAAGTAGCGGGTGATGTATTAGAAGATAAACCATTTAAAGAATCTGTTCGTGCACGTGTAAAAGAAGCTGGTGAAACATTAAAGACAAAAGCTGCTAACAAAGTTGGTCAGTTATTAACTGGAAGTGGTAAGAGACGGCCACGCAAGCGTAAAGCTCCGGCAATTGTTCGTTTTGGACCTCCAACTAAACGTAAGCGTACAAACAAAAGCAAAAGCAAAAGAAAAGTAAAAAGAAAAATAAGTCGTGTTACAGATATATTTTCATAATGGCACTACTTAATTCAAACAGTGTTGAATGTTGTACCAATGATTTCGATTTATTTAGTACTCCAATGACACAAACTGCAATTGAATCTTGCTTTAATGCTGAATACCGTCCAATTTCAACATTAAGTTCTGATGGACCTATTGAATTTTTTATTCCCGGTGAAACAGGAGAATTTATTCATACTGCATATCTTTATCTTTACGTACGTTGTAAAATTACAAAACCTGATGATACACCATTAGCTGACACTGATGTTGTAGCACCAACAAATAATTTCCTACATTCGTTATTTAGTCAAATTGACATTTCATTAAATGATAAATTAATTACTTCTTCATCAGGATTTTATCCTTATCGTGCGTACCTTGAAACATTATTAAATTATTCCCGTGATGCTTCTGATACACATTTGAAATTAGGTATGTGGTATAAAGATACCGCTAAACAATTTGATACCATAGGTAATGCTAATGTAGGTTTTCAACAACGTGCTAATTATATTAAAAATAGTAAATCGTTTGAAATGTATGGTCGTCTGTATACAGATATTGCTGGATTACCAAGAGCACTTGTAAATAAAGTAGGTCTTCGTATAAAATTACATCGTAGTAAAGATGCTTTTTGTTTATTATCTCCTGTAAATACTTCTTATAAAGTAAAACTTGAAGATGTTACTCTACATATACGTCGCATTGATGTTGCACCTCATTTGGCAATGGAAATCAATACTAATATGAATCATGAAACAGCAAAATATCCCCTTACAAGAGTACAAACAAGATCGTATACTATTCCTGCAAACGTTAATTCATACAATCTTGATAATATTTTTCTGGGTAACGTACCTAAAGGTGTTGTTATCGGGTTTGTTTCCAATTCGGCATTTAATGGAAAATCTGAACTAAATCCATTTCATTTTCAACACTTTAACGTTAACAAACTCCAGCTACAAGTTGGATCAAAATCTTTTCCTCCCAGTCCCCTCACCCCCGATTTTAAAAACAATTTGTACCTTCTAAGTTACCATTCTCTGTTTTCCGGTACTGGTTTATATTATAAAGATGATGCACATACTATTACTCCTGAAGAATATCCACACGGCTATACTCTTTATGCATTTATTCTATCACCTACAGCAACATTAGATGACTGCACTTGGGACCTTGTGCGTGATGCGCCTGTAAATGTTAAAGTTTCCTTTTCTGAAAATTTAACTGAGCCTATAACATGTATTGTTTACGCTCAGTTTGATTCTTTAATTCAAATTGATAAAGATAGAAATATATATACTGATAATACTTTTTAAAAGTATCATTTTAATAAAAGAAGTATAACTGTTCACTTCTAAGCATATGAATTACATGTGTCCTACTGGTACAACGTGCGTTAAACATTGTATATTGTAATATTTGTGCTTGATTATTCAGAGTTGCAAGGTATCATACTATGAAGTTTCTCAAAAGTATTTTTTATGCGTTAGCACCATTCATCGTTATTGGAAAAGTTATAAAAAAATCTGTCATGAATATTTTAAACATGTTATTTCGTTTTATGAAAATATTCCATATACTCCACTAGGTCTTCCAACATATACGCGTATAAAGTGAAGTGAAGTGATGTGAATTTAAAAAACAAAAGTTATGTACACGGATGATTTAATAAAAGTGTTACTTCGTGATAAACTTACTGGTGCAAATGTGCATGGCATTTATCCTATTGATAGAATACCAAAAACTGTGCAACCACCAGCTGGACTTATTATAAATTTAAGCAATTCATCTTCAAGTGGAACACATTGGGTGTGTGTATTCATTGATGAAAATCAAAGAGGATACTATTTCGATAGCCTAGCATTACCATTTCCAAAAGAAATAAAAACTTTTTTAAATAAAAATTGTAAAATATATTTTACAAATAGTTCCGCATATCAAGATGATAATTCAATCTTGTGTGGGCAATTTGTGTTGTACTTTCTGCATCATATTGTACGAAAGAAAAGCTTTAACGAATGTTTAAATTTGTTCAAAACAAATAATCTTAAACAAAATGATAAAATTGTATTCAATCATGTAACCAACATAATGAAAAAGAAAAAACAAGTAGATTAGTTTAATAAAATTTTTTTATTTACAATTTAAAATCTTGTATTTTTATTTACAAGAACATATCATATATCCTTTTTACAACATTGCAAATGCATTAGTTAATGTTATAGTACGTTGAAACTTCCACCAATAACATAACTGTTGTGCATTACGAAATGCACATCCTGATTTTTTATCAAGTTTAATATTTTGTTCATGAAAAGCACAATAATCATTAAATACGTTTGCTTGCATTGTGTTTAATGGTGGACACTGTTTACTTTCCAAATCAATAACATTAGCTAGTGCAAAAATATTTTTAATCCAAAGTGTTTTTTCTGCACCTTTACAATAAAAGGTTGCATCTTGTTTACAAAGTTGATATATAAGGTTACGTATGTGTGATACAGTATAACCGCATTTATCATTCCAAGTTAATCCATGTAAGTTTAATGTTAACCATTCAATTTGTTTTTGACAACCTAATGGAAGTACATTGTATTCTACTGGTGATTTTATTAAACAATGCAAATTTACTGTATCATCACACGCAGTTAAACAAAATTCACGTATAATAAATTCATTATTTGAAATCTTAAAACCTTGTATGTCAATAATGTATTCATTAACACATGGTGAAATTTTATGTTTACGTTCTAAGAAAAATGGTATAATTTGTCCAACAAATTCGGTGTTCTTTAAACAATCACGCACTTTGCGTGTAAAGTTTATACTTGAAATTTCACTATGGTGTTCTTCAAACACTTCAAATAAATCAATAAGAGTTATATCGTTGGATAAATATCCTACAGCAAAAGTTCCAATATCATGATGAAATAAACATTGATGTTCAAGATGCATCAAACATTGTTCACAAGAAATATTATTATTAAAGCGTAAGTATGCACTTATAGTTTTTAAAACACAAACTTCACTAATATGTTCTTCACTACATGATACACAAAAATTATTTTCGAAATACATTATGTACAGTACGTTTTCTTAACACACTTCACTATAGTCGTTCGATCTGTCTTTTTCAAGAAAAATACTTAAAAGTTCTTTTCGTACATTCACATCCACTGATAGTTCACCAAATGTAATATTAAAATAATCTCTTGTTAATGGTGTAATAACTGTATGTGTTTCTGCATAAATGTCAAATAATTCCTCCTGTACACGCGGATTCACTAACACAGACCAAACACGAATGTCTAAAACGTCGTCATTACAATAAAAACATTCATGAGACCATTCGCATGTATCATGCCAATAACATGCATAGCATATTAAATAGTCATTTGGTTTCCATTTCAATATGCAATCTCTTACACAGTTCACATCCACATAGTTAACACCACATTCACAGTTCCAACTTAATTCTGATAAATCAGGTGAACATGGCGGCGTATCCACATTTGATACCACTTCGTCATTTGATTCCGCCTCAAAATCTGAGTTATCTTGCGAAAATTCATACACTTCATTATCTATTCCCGCCTCACTATCACATGCATAAACTTTTATATTATCGTTTTCATATCTTTCTAATTCATTTTCATCAAATGTACAATCTGGAGAATCTGGATATTCATTCTCACCGTCTAACTTATGCTTCACATCAACGTCTTCTACAAACTGACGGTTCTCCATCGCTAACAAAACTATACATGCCTATTTTTTAAAACCAATATTTAAATAAAAATTTCAAATGACGTCACGCGCTCGCGCCCGCGCACGCGTGTATTTTCCGTTCGCGCCCCCGCGCCTTCCCGCGCCGCGTCCGCGTTTCCGCCACCGCCGGGTTAAAAACTCTTTTTATAACAATCCGCTATTGTTCAGCACCTAAATTATTATTCTTTAACGCATACAGCTGCAAGGTTTCTCTTTTATTATTTTAAACATACACCTGCCAGGTTTCTCTTTTATTATTCTTTATAACAAACTACCCTTTGTTCAACAAGTTTTCCAAAGTTTTTTAAAATCATTTATCTTTTCAACTTTCACATCTTTTATTATTCTCTTTTGTGTCAGTACTATACATACAATAGTACAACAACCATTACCTGTCATCATATGTCATTTAAACAATCGTGTATTTCTATAGCACTATACTCTCTACCCATTGTCTCCGGGCGCCCCACTGGTGCTTCACTATTACGAATACAATAGGTAATTGTCTGCAATCCATTGTTCTATTGCCACACACGTTGGATAGATAATCCAATATTACTACTGACAAGTGATATGCATATAGTAGTAACAAATAGTCTTTGAATTTATTTTTATATTATTATTATTATTATTATTATTATTATTATTATTATTATTATTATTATTATTATTATTATTATTTAGTTGTTGTTGTATTACTATTATTACAATTGTCCAGTGCCCAATAAATTGATTTCAAACTTCAATCTGCATAACTCCAGAACCGAAAGCCCAGTCGCGATTTAGCTCGGGGTCAGGGGCCCCCCAGTTTTTGAGTGACAAAAATAATTTAAGATATTATTTATATATTTTTAAAAGTTTATAATAAACTCATGATATACGTATCATAATATGGGCACTGGCCACTGGCACAAATCCGGGGGGGGGGCAGATGAGGAGGACAAGTCCCCTCGAATCTTGTAACTGGGGACTATGTCCCCCATAATGGGATTTGAAATGGTTTTTTTGGGGGGAAGGGGAGAAATGTGATTATTTGTGTTCTAGTGCACAAACTAAAGTGAGATGAAATTTATGTTCCTTGTTGTATAATATACAACAGGTTCATCTCAGAAATCAGATTTATTTATCGTGATTTGATTATTATCTCCCCACCTCCCCAGAATAAGACTCAAATCTGCCCGCCTCTCAATATTGAAGACAAGTCTGCTCACCTGAACTTCCACGGCATTGTTCTTAACTTTATAAATATTTTGAACATCGCTTAAAAAGTTAAGGAACAGTCTTACCCCCCGCAAATGTTGAAGACAGATTTGCGGCGATGGTTCTGGCTCTCTGGCCCCCGCCCCAATTTTTACTTTCTAGATCCGAGTAAATCAACGTCCACCGACATGCCAAGTATGATTTATCTTTAAAAAAAAAATAATGCCATAATCTTTCTATAATTTCGTCACAACAAAAACACTAATAAACGTATACGTACAGTATCATGTTTCTCTGACTAGACCGGATGTATTATACTTTCTACAGATATTTTTGAACTCCTTTTTTTCGATTTAAGGGAAATTTCTTGAGCTCTTTTAGATGTTTTCGGATACAGTCATGAGAAAAACAAAATGGCTGCTGATATGTATATATAAATGCTTTCGATCTTTTGTTGCAAGATTTAAGCTCCGCCTGTGGGTTGAGTCCTCCAAGAATTAATGTGTGGTGGTGGGGGAGGGATATTATTGTTGATGCTCTCCCCCTCGAACCATCTTGGAAGACAAAGCCACCAGGGACCTTAAGTTCCGAGAACGCAACAAGTTAAAAGCAATAAGAAGCAAGCGACTGTCCGATTTCAATTCAAATGGCGACGAGAACGCCACTCTGTGTTTATAGTTGCAACTAAAAAGAAAAATGAAGACGAATCTGTTATGGTTCCTCAATTTAGCCCGTTCTCGTGAATTCACGATTTTGAGGAGGGGGGGGGGAATGAAATCACTGAGATTAGAGGAAACCTTTATCTTTCTACAGATTAATCTCGAGACATTAATCTCTTTTCATTCGGTAAAATCAATTCAGATGAAACAATGGTAGTATCTCTTCAGTACGTTTCCAAACATTAATAGAAAAGTCGGGAAAATCGTTTTGGATGAACTGCTTTTTTCTAAGATTTTTAATAATCTCTTTACATAGAATATTAACAATTTGATCTAAAAACGTCTGTATCACTTTCAGTCTTAACATTTTGTAACATAATTTATTCATAACAAACCATTTCCTGAGCTTCTCTGTGGCTTAGCGTACGCGCCTTTGGCATGGGAGACCCGGGTTCGATTCCCGGTGGGAGCTCATGTGGTACGGATTCTACGTTAATCAGTACGTCCACGTCTCATATAGCCTCGCTGGTGAACGGGACGTTAAACTCAAAATCAACTCAACAAACCATTCCTATTGGCATATGCAAAGGGGGTTCGGGATTTTAACCCTCTCTCTCGAGCAATATACTATATTTTTGAAAACCGTGGATTTTATCGAGATTCTCTCGTTCTCTCCCACTTTCTCATTACACCATTATTTCCATTATCATTAAATAGCTTTCATCATTGTCTACCTTAGTCTAAAGGGTATAATCGTGGACTGTTGAACTGAAAGATTTCATTTCTATTTTCGAAAAATATTTTGAACCTCTTCCACGTATCTTAGGGTATTTTAATGAAAGTGTTATCATTAAAATAAAAGAACAAAGATTCTGGTAACTATATTCAAAATCCAACTCAAACTTTCCAGCAGTTTAAGGGAAAAATACTTCAATTTCATCTTCTATTTATACTAGTGTCATCCGAAGCTTTCGGCCCCCTGCAGTCGTGGATCTAGCCCGAGGCCTGGGTGCCTAGCCCCCAGTTTTTTGAATAACGAAAATTATTTAAGCACAGGGTGTTAAATACAAACAGGCAAAACAACGCCGATAACGTTCGGGAGGTTATTCCTGGTTCCAAGATAAGACAAAAATTATAGATCAACCTGGGCGCACAAATGCTTCCTTTTGCAGTCATAGGCTGCCGAAAACATCAAGAAACATGAACTTTAAAGATCCATACCTCAAAACCAAAGGGATCTACCGTAGTCGGATCAAGACTTCACTTAGAAACTAATGTGTGCGCTATCCAAATATCCATGTTTCAAAATCCTACGGTACTTCCGCAACATTCTTTATAATTAGAGAGAGTTTCGCTATGGACATATAATTTCAAGTGGGATACGGACAAAATCTCGCGGCCGAAACATCGCAGCCCAAAATCTCGCCGGCCAAAACCTCGCCGCCCAAAACCTCGCGGGACAAAATCTCGCCGGACCAAAACCTCGCCGCCCAAAACCTCGCGGGACAAAACATCGCAGCCCAAAATCTCGCCGGCCAAAACCTCGCGTGGCCAAAACCTCGCGGGACAAAATCTCGCCGGACCAAAACCTCGCCGCCCAAAACCTCGCGGGACAAAACCTCGCCGGGCCAAAACCTCGCCGCGAATGAAACTTTTCTTTAAAATTTACCCAATGAGTTTCTTAATATGCAATTTCACATTACAAATACTACTACTACTAATAATAATAATAATAATAATAATAATAATAATAATAATAATAATAATAATAATAATAATAATAATAATAATAATAATAATAATATACTAAACATCGTTTGCGTGGGCTTTCTCGGGTTATTCCCGTTTCCTCCCACTTTCTTTATTCGATCATTTTCTTCACCCTGGTCATCCACGTCTCCTTTAACCTACAGGACATAATCAAGGGACGTCGTAAAAACTCATATATTATTTCATACTTTCATAAATATTATTAGATTTTTGTTAATATTTTAAGTATATATTATTTGAAGGTTGGCACAGTTCTCACAGCTTTGATTAAAATCAGTCAGGAATAAACGATGAATTTAGCCTCCAACTAAGGGCGATTTAATCCCCCTTTTCCCCGATTTAAAAAAGTTCAAATATACATTAATTTTCATTTAAATAAATAGTATTACATATTGACGCAATATGGCGCTTCTTTTTAGTTGTTTTCAATAACTGGGGACTCGAGGTCGGTTGAACCCGAGAGATTATGGCGATATTTTGGGGTGCGAGGTTTTGGAAGACGAGGTTTTGGCAAGGCGAGGTTTTGGTCCGCGATGTTCTGGCCGCGAGGTTTTGTACCCAAACCATTTCAAGTACTTACCAACTACCTCTAGAAAATATAAAAATTGCTGTGAAAGTACCGCAGGATTCTGAAACATGAATATTTGGGATAGGGCACATATCATTTCCTAAGTGAAGTCTTCATCCGACTACAGAAAGTCCCATAGTTTCGAAGTTATGAACCTTTAAAGTTCATATTTTCATGTTTTCGGCAGTCTATAACTCCAAAAGAAAGCATTTGTGAACCCAGGTTGCTCTATACTGTTTGCCTTACCTTGGTGTCATGAGTCACCTCCCAAACATTGTCGGTGTTGTTTTGAAACACCCTGTATATATATTTGAAAATTTATAGTAAACTCATTATATACCTATCATAGTTTGAGTTCTTGCTGCCCCCACTTTTTACCTTCTTGATCCGCTAGCTTACTGTATACATAGGTTAAAATTGTACTTCACTACAAGTTCTCTTTAAAGAAAAGTTTGCCAACCACTAATTTGCTGTTTCTTAAATATTAATGTTAAAATCTAAATATAGCTGCAGGTTCTTGCCTTATTTTGAAGAAATTAAATTGAAATAATGCTATTTATAAATTGGAATTAAATCGTCAGACTAGATTTAAATATATAAATTTCCTCCACACTAGCACCATTTAATTGTGTCAGGCAGGCAGCACAGGTAGCGACAGTTAACTAATTGCAATTATTGTTTCTTATAAATTAAGAGGTTTCCCTTTTATAATAAGAACAAGTGAGAAAACGTGGACAACAATCAGATTCTACATGAAATAAACGAACACCATTTTGCTATTCCCGTAAGGAAACTAGCTTTTCAACATTAAATTTCGTTTCTGTTCTATTTATCTTTCGTGACCTATCATCTTTCTCATCTTAAGATGTTCAAGAATATTCTAAATATAGAGTGCATTGGAAGAAGATGTACTTCCAGGAAGTTGTCTAAGATCCTCTAACTAGCAAAGACAGCTAATTATTCTTTATAACGCTTAATTAGCATGTAAACTTAAAAACAACAAAACGGAAATTCTTACTCAGTCGCAGTTTCTGATAAGAGTTCGCCATAGTGATCTATTTAATCTTATATGAAGAAAAAAATAGTACAAAACGATTTTCTAAAATTATCACATTTCTTTTATAAAGTAAATATTTAAAAAAAAATATATAACATTTGAAATTAATGTTAACTACAAAATTTGCTTCCTGCCATTCAATATACATATGAACTGTCTTGTATTCAAAGAAAAAATGTCCTGGAATAAATAAAACCTACAAGGGATGTTCAATGAATTTTGCACATATGGATATAATACCTTTATTAGTTGTAATATGATGATAAAATTTTAGGTGAAAATACTTCGATACTTTGGTTACAAGATCATATCACTCAATGTAGCCTCATCAGCTGTGACGTATCGCAGCCAATGTTCTTTCAATGCCTTGAATGCACTTTGGTAAAATTCAAGAGGCTGATTTTTATATCATTGCTTCACATAGGAAATCAGGGATTTGTCATTGTCGAATATTTTTGCCTCACAGCTGAGTCCTCAGACGACCAAACAGGAAGAAATCTGAAGGAGCCAATTTCAGACGATAGACTGACGAACGTCTTCGTATTATGACCGGAAGGGTTCGTGTCTTGTTCGGTACGCCTGTATTGTGATCTCACTGGATATAGTTCTTTCATTCATACACTGAGTGTTTCCATTTGTAGTGAGTCTGACGGATGGAACGGAGTATAAAATTCTTTTCTGTGCAGTAGTGGTTAGAGATTGTGGGAAAAATTGCACAAGATCATCAATTAAGATGGGTTCGATCCAAGTCAATCTATGCGCGTACCCACGCTCAGTGACACGCCCGATACACATCTGATCAATTTCTACACCAAATAAATATTCTTACCGTTCCAGTAGTGATTTGCGTAAGAAACTGGTATGAAACAACTGAAACATAATACATGTATGATATTGATTTACTTAAACACAAATATTATACATACAGCACACATACTTACTTCAATATTTTAGTTCGATACATTGGTAAGTTTTATATTTTAGAATTTTCTTTTGTCATTTACCATATTAAATACAAGCCCATGAATTTTATTGGAGAATAAAGAAAATAAAAAAACAAAAAAAAAAGGATTTGGAAAACTTGAATTTGAATTTTATACTGTAACGACGAAGCCGGCAGATCACTTAACAAAACACCAATTTACACTCGCACTTGGGTTTTGGAGATTTCAGAAAAGGGGGGGGGGGTCAGTAGAGGTATTGGAGGGCAGTTCTTTGGAATCTTCTTCCTATTTTTCTTCGAAGGGATGTCCTGTTTTCCAGGTCAGTTTCCATTTTCATTATCCAGCTGTATAGTTGGCCATGTACTTATTTATGGTTCCACTGGTTAACAATCTATAAAATAAATTGATCTCTCGTTTTACCTACATTTCTTTATCATAAACACGAGTGAAATTCAACATTAGACTTATTATTTAGGTCTGAACAACGTTAGCACGAAACTGAAACGGTGTGCTCGCACTTAGTTTGAGCTAAGTAAAGCGTTTTGTATCATTTTCGTAGAACTTCACTGTAGCTTGCGTGAATAACAAAATAACATAACTTCTGCAGTTCACTCTTACTTATATTAATACAATTTCGCAAAAGATTGTTAAATTAACATTGGATTTTTGCGCTGTGTCGTATACCTCTTCTCATCACTACGACATCCATTTGCACACACTCACCAGTTCCCGCGCTGTCCTTCTGGCGTCAGTGAGATTGCGCCAGTCATGCCAGAGAAAATATTTTTAAAAAATCTGTGAGTGTTTTTTTTTACAACGAATATATATATTAGAAAGGATTAAATGTGTTCTTTATTAAAATAAACTAATTAAAATACTAAAAATAATAAAAGTATTTCTAGATTGTTTCCGATTCTGTGGTACTATTTCTTTGTAGCATCGCGGCCACATCACATCCCTTTTGTTCGGTGAACAGAAAGCACAAGTCACCACTCACAGGACTGCCAACTCATAGAAAAGGATAAAACTAACACAAAGTTTGCGTCGACGTATAATCCATGCAGCCTTATTCCAATTCAGCCAAGAGAAACTGGGAAAATTTAAAATGGAATGGGAGTGAGGGGGGCTACACACTCATAAATGGCGCGCGAGTGGGACGATGATCTTCTTTGAAGATTATCAGAATCCTGGAACCTTGGGATTATCCTCTTCCCAAAAATTTATTTTTTTTTGATTATTATTCCTCTTCTTTCTTGCACTATTAATGTTTGACTTATTATGATTCACTAACACTTTACACAAGCGTAGATGGGCTATTTTATTTTATGGGCTATATACTTTAAATGGGCTCTCCTTTTGTATGTGTAAATATAAGATTACATTTGTTTTCATAATACAATATTTCAATATAAGTTGAATAATATATTGATTATTTATTATGTTTTTATTTTATATTATATATGTTTTATATTCCTTTAACTAATATATTTCTTACACCATTATATAAATCATAAAATTTCAATCTTTTTTTCTTTTTTTTCTTTATAAGTATCTGACTCGTATTATTACATCTTATACTAAATATTCTTATCATACTAAACATATAAAATTTTCAATATTTTAAACGGTATGTAATATAAGATGCCAAAATAACTTTTTTTTACGAATATACTTACTTACAACTAATTTTCAAATATAATGCAATAGTATAGTGACATGAATATACGAAATGAGTTCTCTCATTAGTAAATAATTTTTCAAAACATATTACATATTAAAAACTTTATTTTCGCACAATATTCAATAATATACGTTTTAGTCGAGATTTAATAAAATTTATCGGCGCCTTTGAGATCCACAGCTAAATTTTTACAACGTAATAATTCAGCTATGACTCTCTCTGATCACTCGACTAGATCTGCCTGGCTAAATTTTAAAGAAACCTACCCACGATAAATTATTTATTTTACCACCCTGAGATGAGACAGAATTAAAGAATACAAGGTTAAAGATTTAAAATAATAAAGAATGGCATTTACCAAAATAGCTTACTCCGAGCATTAAAAACATATTACATTACCCAATACACATAAGGGGGGAGGGAACCTCATCTCCATGACTTGGCATATTTCTTTGCTGGTTTTTCCATTACTTTGGAAAAGAAATATCAACGGCCATCTGGAAGTCGCATAGCGGGTCACAGATGCCTGCATAAATCATATATTTTTTTTTTTTACATTCCTTGTACTTGCTCATTTAGTGCCACATAAGGATTCTGTAGATTTACTAACGCAAATTCCAATACATCAGATGAACATAAATTTTTACAGTACAGAAAATTCAAATACTTATCAATATCTAGCAATTTCTCTAAAATTTTATGTATTCGTTGGTTATTACTTCTCGATTGAACACTTTGAGATAAACATACTGGTGTTGTAGTTAATGCATTGCAAAGAACAGTTTCAACACTACTTTCTAGATCTGAATTTTTAAATTCGCTTGAAATTACATCATGGTATTTCTCAGAACTATGTTTTACTGCGAGATCTAACCAGATTTTACGAGTTTGTTTCGTAGGTTTCCACACCTTAAGTCTATCCGCTGAATGTGAACCAATTGATTTACCAGTTAAAGGATCTAACAATTTACCAATTTCTTTTGTTTTTAATTTTTATACGGTTCAAAAGGAAATATTTAATTTTGCATTCATCAATATTATGCATTCATTTTTTTTGTGTGTGCGTAATATTCAAGAATCTTAAACATTGCTAAGGTGAAATTTCCCAAATGTACACAATCCAATTTTCTCACAAACATATTTTTATCCAATTCCTACTCTTGGTTTTTGAAGTACAACAAGAATTTTGAATTTTATTCCAAAACGTTTAATAAACACGTCTTCATAATTACCTGTGTGATTTCTGCGACAAATATTTACTTTAGTGAACACTGGTTTCCCATACGCGTATGATTTTTTACTGTCAGTAGCAACAACAAATCGTATATTGGCAGAAATTTTGACTTTCGACTTACCACATTGCTTCACTAACTTGCAATTTTCACATATTTCGTAATTATGTTCGCTGCACTTATTTTCTTTCAAAATTTTGTTGCGGAAAATTCTCTGCCTAATTTTGTATGAAACATTGAATTTGCTTTCATGATCAACCCGGTTTTTCATTTTCCCTGTGTGCTTACGCGTATGTGCTGTTACTGAATGCTCGTGCCACCTAGCACAAGTTCGTCTAACTAACCTAACTTTTGCCCTTTTCTCACGTTTGTTTTGAATTTTCGACGCTTGGCTACAACACGGTTTTTTCACCTGATTTCCACATTTTTCACGGACACCATCATGATTTTTAACGACTAATTTCTGCATATCGTTTCCTTTTGCATAGGCTTTTGACTTTTTGAACAACTTACAACGCTTACTAGGTTTCAACTTTTCATTTCGCTTTTCATTTACATTTTCTGATTGTGCTTTTTCTGGAGTGCCTACATTGCTTTTTTCATTACTACTTACCACCATACAATTGCCTTTGTGCTTACATTGGGTTTTCTTAAAATTCCTACGGACAAACTTTGACATTCTTTCAAAAGATCGCAATATTTTGTGCATGCCTTTTATCTTTCGTTTCAATTTACACAACTTTCGTTTCTTACCGGACGTGTGCTTACTACGCTGTGACCAATATTTATACTTTCTGACGGATTTACTCAAAATGTACTGCAACTTACTAAAATTATTTCGACAACTTTCAACTTGTTTGTGCCATAACATTCCACTAACATTATTCTCTTTGATGCTACTAGTGCCTGAACTGATTTTATCATTCATTACACATATTTGGGTGCATAGAAAACAATAAAACCTTATGCGCTTGAAATTTACAACATACATATTTATCACCACCAAGTAAGAACTGTTACCACTGTTTTCCTTCTTGTCAATCTGAACCCTAACTATGTTCACGAAGTACGAACATATGTCATTACTTGGAATACATCCTAACTTATCTGTTTGTGACGTGCTTTGGACGCATCCTAGCTCCATTAAATTCAACATATGACTAATGAGTAAAGAGCGCATTCTCTTGCCTCCATTCATTAATATTACTACATTAATACAAGTACACGCACAAAACCTATCAATGCACTTTCCTCCGTAACATGACAAATATTTTATGTTCAACACATCTACCTGCTGTTTAGACTTCGAACGAACATTAGGCTTACTTGACGTAACAGTTTGGCTAACTAAACCTTTACATTTGTTTAACACTGGCTGACTACTTATTTCTTTACCATTGCAAGCGCTAACAACAACTGATTCATTTACAACCTTTTGGCACCCTTGTTCTACATCTGCACAACTAGCCTTTTCGATTGGAGCTTCAACTGATTCAATTTTTTTAAGTGCTTGGTCCCCCTTTTCTTCACTTTTACCCCAGATTTCTTTCTTTACAATTTCTATTTGTGCCTGGAATTTATCGTCAATCTGCTTTTTTGTTATTTCAGAAACTTCCACTATTTTGTTTTCTAAAGACTCCCGTACACTATTAGTTTGCTCGCTAACCCTTTCAATTTTGTGTTCTAAAGATATATTACTTTTTTCTATTTTATTTTCTAAAGATTCATTGATTTTTTCAATTTTGCTTTCTAAAGACTCATTAACTTTTTCAACTTTATTTTCTAATGATTCGCGTACCATATTAGTTTGTTCACTAACCCTTTCAATTTTGTTTTCTAAAGATTCACGTAAATTTTGCATTTCAGTTTTATTTGCTTTAAGTGCGTCCAGCACTAACTTAACATTACTTTCATCCATTTTTCACAATTACAGAAAATTTCTAAGTACGAGTCAGATACTTTATACCTTTACGTTTCTACACATAAATCACTACTTTTTACATGTACGGTGAAGGAGTTCTGTTCCTGTTTCGGAGCGCTATTCTTATGACCGGAAGGGTTCGGTTCTCGTTGGTCCCTGTCCGGGCGCCATTCTTATGACCGGAAGGGTTCGTGTCTTGTTCGGTACGCCTGTATTGTGATCTCACTGGATATAGTTCTTTCATTCATACACTGAGTGTTTCCATTTGTAGTGAGTCTGACGGATGGAACGGAGTATAAAATTCTTTTCTGTGCAGTAGTGGTTAGAGATTGTGGGAAAAATTGCACAAGATCATCAATTAAGATGGGTTCGATCCAAGTCAATCTATGCGCGTACCCACGCTCAGTGACACACCCGATACACATCTGATCAATTTCTACACCAAATAAATATTCTTACCGTTCCAGTAGTGATTTGCGTAAGAAACTGGTATGAAACAACTGAAACATAATACATGTATGATATTGATTTACTTAAACACAAATATTATACATACAGCACACATACTTACTTCAATATTTTAGTTCGATACCTTGGTAAGTTTTATATTTTAGAATTTTCTTTTGTCATTTACCATATTAAATACAAGCCCATGAATTTTATTGGAGAATAAAGAAAATAAAAAAACAAAAAAAAAGGATTTGGAAAACTTGAATTTGAATTTTATACTGTAACGACGAAGCCGGCAGATCACTTAACAAAACACCAATTTACACTCGCACTTGGGGTTTGGAGATTTCAGAAAAGGGGGGGGGTCAGTAGAGGTATTGGAGGGCAGTTCTTTGGAATCTTCTTCCCATTTTTCTTCGAAGGGATGTCCTGTTTTCCAGGTCAGTTTCCATTTTCATTATCCAGCTGTATAGTTGGCCATGTACTTATTTATGGTTCCACTGGTTAACAATCTATAAAATAAATTGATCTCTCGTTTTACCTACATTTCTTTATCATAAACACGAGTGAAATTCAACATTAGACTTATTATTTAGGTCTGAACAACGTTAGCACGAAACTGAAACGGTGTGCTCGCACTTAGTTTGAGCTAAGTAAAGCGTTTTGTATCATTTTCGTAGAACTTCACTGTAGCTTGCGTGAATAACAAAATAACATAACTTCTGCAGTTCACTCTTACTTATATTAATACAATTTCGCAAAAGATTGTTAAATTAACATTGGATTTTTGCGCTGTGTCGTATACCTCTTCTCATCACTACGACATCCATTTGCACACACTCACCAGTTCCCGCGCTGTCCTTCTGGCGTCAGTGAGATTGCGCCAGTCATGCCAGAGAAAATATTTTTAAAAAATCTGTGAGTGTTTTTTTTTTACAACGAATATATATATTAGAAAGGATTAAATGTGTTCTTTATTAAAATAAACTAATTAAAATACTAAAAATAATAAAAGTATTTCTAGATTGTTTCCGATTCTGTGGTACTATTTCTTTGTAGCATCGCGGCCACATCACATCCCTTTTGTTCGGTGAACAGAAAGCACAAGTCACCACTCACAGGACTGCCAACTCATAGAAAAGGATAAAACTAACACAAAGTTTGCGTCGACGTATAATCCATGCAGCCTTATTCCAATTCAGCCAAGAGAAACTGGGAAAATTTAAAATGGAATGGGAGTGAGGGGGGCTACACACTCATAGTATCCCACTTTCATGATTTTCTGCTGTGACATCATAGCTGTGTGAGGCATCGCATTGTTATGATGGAGTTTGACGACCTTACCTTCCGGCTCCAGTCTCTTGATCTGGAGAGCACGTCCTACCTTATCCAATGACAAACAATAACGCTGCTTGTTAATTGTGGATCCATGTTGCACGAAATTTATGAAAATAACACCGCACTTATCCCAGAAAAAGTAGACGTGATCTGGAAGGTCTAGGTTTGTTAAACCCCTGTAAGCAATGTTGGATACCTCCTCGGTCCAGTGTGTGATCTTCTTAAACTGGAAGCGACTTACTATGAATTGATTTGGCTGATTCATCACCGGTTTTGAACAGAATTCCATTACCAAGCTTTGTTGGGTCCTATCTCTACTTCAGTGTCCATTATAGTTTACCTGGAAACAATAAGAAAAGAACAATTATTACCATTTTGAAGCCAAACTATAAAAGTTTGTTCACATAAAATTTCATCATCATATTGTAACTAATAACAATATTATATAATATGCATGTCTGCAAAACTTATTGAAGGCCGTTAGTAGTATACATTATTTGCAATCTTACCTCCAAAAGTTGAATAGATGCCTAAGTTATGTCAAATGAAATGATCTAACAAAGAATAATACAGATATACTCTATCACTATAGCAGGGCGCAAAATTTCAAAGCCGGACGTTCATCAATCCAAAAACGATGGTCGCCGGCATTTCTCACCTACAAGTTATGAAATCTCCCGCCCCCTCAACGGCCTTTGGTTTGACAAAGGAAGACTTCACATTCCGTGTTTTCTCTCATTCAGTGACAATTATTTTCGTGCGAAACACAAACTGTGCAGCCCTGTGAGTTTAGGCAGAAACCATTCTACTGAACACTGGTCGCCAGCTTTAAATTTCTAGTCGCCAATGGCGACCTGGCGACCGGAAGTTTTGCGCCCTGACTATAGTTAATTCTGTGTAATTAGAAGTAGTATGCGCCTAAGTCTTAGACTTTGTCACTATTAGAACTGAACGAAGAACAATACATACAATCTGCCGGCTTACAGTCGTTTCTCCATATAATAAATAAATAAATAAATAATCTCTCCAGGCATAAGAAATATCAATTGTTATCGACATAAATAAATAATCTCTCCAGGCATAAGAAATATCAATTGTTATGGACATAAATAAATACATAATTTCTCCAGGCATAAAAAATATCAATTTTTATCGATATAAATAAATAAATACTCTCTCCAGGCGTAAGAAATAGTTTTTGTTATCATATGCATGTATTATATAACTCTTTAAACTTTAACTTCTGTCTAACTACGATATTTTCCAAAGATAAAATGAATGCCTATATATCTATCGATATATCACACCGATAAATCCTCATGAAGTAGGTCTCCTGAAAGAAAAAAAAACTAATTTTATGACGCTCAAATATATGTCATGCGTTCCCAATAATAAGTTTTTTTCCTGCTCGAACAGGTTGTTTATTTATAAGTATTATATTTGTAAGTAAAAACAGTAATAAGTATGAGATTTCACCAATTGTTGTTGTTTTCCATCCTTTAACGGTGATACACGATAACTTTTCTCCTTGATCGTACCAACACATATTTTAAAATCGAAACAATATTTCTCCTTCGACAGATGTAATCTGGACATATTTAAAATATGCAAAAAGATATGGATCAAATTTACTAGTGTTGTTGTTACGTTTTCATCATTATATATATTAATTAATTAATTAATTTTTAATAGACATATTTTTGTTTATACTTACAGTCAAATACTTCAAAAAATATTAAACAAAATTTTGAACTATTAAAGAATCTTTTAAAAACAATTGAAACAGGCGCTTCATTTCGAAAGGGCGGGAGGGGGTAACTACCCCCCTAAGTTTGAGAAACAAATACTTTTCAATAACTCATATACTAATACACTAACAAATAATATGAAACACTTACGTAGATGAACATTTTTGCCCCTCCTAGCAAAATCTCAAATGACGCTACTAAATTAAAATAAAAAAGGAATGGAACTGGTGAAAAACTGCAGATTGAGAAACAAGAAAACTGTCGATTAAAATGCTATTCGAAATGAAATTAAATCTTTCAGTTTAACATCCGACGATTAAGGGCTATGACCTTTAGGCTAAGGAAGACGGATGATTAAGGCAAGCGATGAAATGAAATAACATATTTAAGTTTTACGTCCCACGTTTATGCTGGCTAAGGTAAAGTCCTAGTAGCAAAATCGGTTGGCCCAATGTTGGGAAAATGCTGGCGATGCGACATACCAACGGTAGCCCAACGTCAGATTTGGCCGCTTTGGCAACCATTTTCCACCAAACCTCGAATTTTAATGTGGTTTATTATCCAAATGTTGATGTTTACCTATCTAGCATAATTCCCTGACGTTTTCCAACATGTCCTTGCGGCGGGTGGGGTATACTTCGACCGTGCAGGAAAAGAAAAATCGGAAACAGAAGTGTACGGGACGCGAATCCCAGTTACCCGGTTGGCGAGCAGGTATGCTTCCAACTTTTGTTAGCTACTTATTACTAAATTTTACTTGTTTTACTCGTTTTTCCAGTAACTTAGAACGACAAGGACACGAACACAGAAATATCAAGGACAGTTAAAGTTCCAAAGGATATCCGACCGGGAATCGAACCTTGGATCCCTTACACCAAAGGCACACGTTCTAGCCACTAGACTAGCGGACTACATAATGACACACTTTACAAGTGTTGGATATTTGACATTTGTTGTGCGTTGTAAATCTTCCTTTTGAAAAAAAAAAACTCACTATACACTATGTATAGTGAGTTGATTCAACACGAATTCATATTTTGTTTACGTAATTGAAACACAACAAGGCGGCGGTGAAGAGAACTGCACATGAGCAGTGACGCACTCTACCAGCATCAAGTATGATGGAGTTAGCGACCATTAGCCAACGATAAAACACGGTGGCCGAATGGTGGGAAAAATGCTTTTCATAGAGCGGTTTCCCGACATTTAACCAACGCTAAAGTAACGTATTTATTTGTTAGGAAAATAGTCAATTCTACTATCGTTGCGTGAAGGTCGGGAGAATAGCTGGTTAGCCAACCATACATTTAACCAACGTTGGGCCAAGGTAAGTTTTTCTTCTATAGGCTCGCACCGACCATGACCCACCATTTTGACCAAATCCCACTCAATACCCAACGGTGGGCCAACCAACCTTGCTACTAGGGAGGAGACGGTGGTTATGAGAAATGAAAATAACACTGGAATGAAGAGAGTGGGAGGAAATGGAAGAACTCCGACAAAAGCAACGCACATGGTCTTTGTCCACCACAAAGTTCATTTGGCGTGAGCTGGAACGAAACCCAGACCCCATGTACCAGAGGTGAACTCTCTACCACTGAGGCACCGCGCCCCCTGCCAATAATGAAAAAGCTTATCACAAACGGCCCTATGATGATGGAAGATAACGAGTGGAATAAGAAACTGAGAGGAAAGAGGAGTACCTAAAAAAAAAAACATGGCCACGCTGAGAAAAGTCCGTTCTTCGGACAGCGGTGTATTGTAAAAATATACGGAATCCTCTTGCTTACTAAAGAAATCAGTACGGAGTATACGTTATCCTTATCCTACATAGACACTGTCCTTAGATGTTAAATTATGCCGTTGCAGGATGTATGCTATCTAACAGTCTTCATTATATTATATATATATATATATATATATATATATATATATATATATATATATATATATATATATTACCTTCGTCAGCTATATGTTATATACGTCCATTTGTATGTGAGATCCTGACCGCTTATATTGTTTCATATTCAAAGTATGTATAGATGGAACACTTATACAGAAAGTATTATAAAACATGCGTTCTCAGTTATACGTTTGCTGTATGTTAAGTCCAAAAACTACAGGATTTACACATGTAACATACGATTTTACGTACGCCACATACATTTTTTCTCAGTGTACCATGTTGTCCTCTACAAACTTACTTGATCTACAAAGGTAAGCACTTTACTACGAGGCACCATGCCCCCTCCCATACAATTCGAAATGAAACTTACATAAATTAAACCATAAGTGACTAGTACCAATAATGAAAAAATGAAATATTTCAGTTTTAGGCCCCACGGTTATGCCGGTTAGTCTAAAGGAGACGGTGATTATGAGAAATGAATGAAATGGTGGAATGAAGAAAGTGGGGGGAAACGGGAGAACCCCGAGAAAACCCACGAACACGGTGTTTGTCCACCACAAAGTCCACACGGCGCGAACTGGGATCGAACCAGGGACCTCAAGCACCGGAGGTGAACGCTCTACCACTGAGCCACCGCGCCCCCTGCCAATAATGAAAAAGTTTATCACAAACCAGAAATTATTTGTGTGACTCGCTGGCAACAGATTATCATCAAAGGGGGTCGTGATATCAAAAGGGTTGAGAAACCCTTGGCTAGACTGAAGTTAGAGCTATATTTTGTTCAAGTTAAACCAAATTGTCCTTAGAGTTTATAAAATATAACTATAAAAGAATATAACTATAAAAATAAAAAAAATTAACAAATATAAAAGAAATATGATTTCTTCCAGTTTGTGAAGGCATATGTTAAATGATGTCATATTCTTTAAAACCTGAAAGCTTCCAGTTCAGCAACAAAAACCGCGAATTCCACCTGTCCTTCAATGTTATTGAATTGAGGTGAGTATATTGACTTAATCCTTGGAACGTAGGTGTTGGTGGTAGGCCATTTCAGGAATAATGATACAGCCAAATCGTCGTCTTGTCCTATAGGTCACCGCTGTTGAACGAACTTTCATTTCTTGGTATTTCTCTGACAGAAAAACAAGTGAAAGATTAACGTCCATCTGATGGACATCTAGAGCCATAAAAGGATAACATTTAGACATCGTTATCTGCTATTAATATCAAAAGAGACCACCATTATATCTTCTTTTTTCTGTTTGTTTCAGGAGAGACAATGGACATCCTTTTTCCAGGAAAGAACAAATGAAAGACGTTTGTGTTTTGCGGAACATCTTTTGTTTCCGTTGACAGGTACCGTGAAAGAGGGCGCAATGAGGTTTCAATGAACCTTTTATATCGACGGATAAAGACGGGAAAACGTGTTTATTGTCGTTGGTTTAGCGTGAAGACCTCTCTGGTTCTTGGAGTCGGCGTTCTCCTGCAAATTCTTTCTGTTTATAACAACTGAAACAAAAGACACACAAGTCACGTGGGGATTTATACAAGTATAGTGTCAGAAATTGGAGGTGATTATTTTGGTATTAACGTAAGAAAGAAAAAAAAAACATTCAGAGTCCAAATAAGAACTGATTCGAGGAATCTGAAAGAAGCTGCCCCGAATACCTTTCAGAGTTAAAGTCGAAACTCAGACATGTTGCATGATTTCGAGTGAACACTGAATCAAATAAATAGCACAATTATTTGTATATGTACAGAGTGGGCCAAAAGTAGGTATACACCTCTGCATTGATCAAGTATAACGTTGTAGTTTATGGGCTTATTTGCTTCTGTTGTTCCAAGCTTAAGGTATAAGTAAGAAGACACACAATAAAGAAACTAGGTCTAACAAAAACAAATTATATGAAATAAAGTGAGCTGATCAGTACGGTACTGTATACCTACTTTTGGTCCACCCTGTATGTATGTATGATATGTGTACGTAAAACAGGCTTGCCATCCATACGACAATTTATGGTGATATACGATAATTTGAGCCTTAATGCTATACGATAATGCCGTTGTAATAATACGTAAATATACGATAATTTTAGAAAACACTTTTTTGTTGTTGTTGTTGTTTTTCAATGTGGAAATAAATTGTACATCTGCACTAAATAATTATAAAGCACACATACACATACACACTGAGGTTTCTAACAGTCATTAACGGTAAAATAAACCAATAACGATTGGAGAATTGACAAATACCGACCTTGCATCCATTCTTTAAATTAAATTACGCTTACGAGGAGGTGGAAATATTGTTGTTCAGAGTACTATCAATAAGGATTTTAGAAAATGGTGAGGACAGACACCCTCATTTGGAGTTGGAAACTCAAGAAAAAAATGAAATTAAATCTTTGAATTTTACGTCCCACGATTATACCGGCTAGGCTAAAGGAGACGGTGATTATGAGAAATGAATGAAATGGTGGAATGAAGAAAGTGGGAGGGAACGGGAGAACCCCGAGGAAACCCACGCACACGGTGTTTGTCCACCACAAAGTTCACTTGGTGGGAGCAGGGATTGAACCCGGGACTCCAACGCTCTACTACTGAGCCGCCGCGGCCCTAGAAAACTCAACATTACTATATATATATATATATATATATATATATATATATATATATATATATATATAGTAGTAGTAACATTGTTTATACAATTATCACATGTACAACGAATGTACGATATTTTTTTTCCAACAGACGATAACTTTAAAAATGAAAATCGACAACTTTGTTCTGTAAAGTTGGCAACTCGGATGAAGAACATTATTATGGAATATCTAGAGTCACACAAGAGACAAAACGAGACAGAACTTTCGTGGCCAGATTCAAAAATCTTTCAGTTTAACGTCCCACGAACGACTATACCCTTTAAAATAAGGAAGACGAATGGTTGAGACAACTGAATGATGATGGAAGATTGGTGGAATGGGAATGTGGGAGGGAACGGAGTACCTCGCGAAAACCCACGGACACGTGGTTGTCCACCACTAACTTATTGAGCAGGGGCCCCCACGCACCAGTCGTAAGCGCTCTAGCACTGGGCTCCGTTGATGAGTTTCGAGACGAGAGAAAACTCTTCCAATCGAAAGTAGGGTGACCGACGTACTCATTTTCGCAGTACAGTACTGTTTTAAAAAGAGCTGTCCTGCGTGTTGCGAAGACACCTAGAAAATCGAGAAATATCCTTTAAAAAAAATGTCCTGCAAAATGTTCTGAGTGTTTATATTTTATTTAACTTGTAACGAGTATATTGAGCAGTGATCCACAACCTTCAGAGACATTAGCATTTTGAACTAGACGAGACTTAACTCAGTAATTGAATGGGAATCTCTAGAACAGCTTGAAATACATTAATAAATTGTCAGGAAAAGAAACGATTCCTATTTGCTTAATGAGATTACAAATGTAAAGAAATGTAAGAAATGCTACTTCTGAAAATAATAATAATAATAATAATAATAATAATAATAATAATAATAATAATAATAATAATAATAATAATAATAATAATAATAATAATAATAATAATAAAGAATGGACAATGCTGAAATGAGGATAGATTTAAGACTGAGTGAATTATTATTGAAGCATTTTGAAGAAAACTCATTCCCTATTCCCAAGTATGTGATATTGTGGAGTATAGATCTGCTTCTCTGCCGCAAATGCTCCAACTGAGTGGGTATTTTCTATAATAAATAATTAATTTGTGGACTAATGACAAATCTCAGTTGAAAACTGAAACTATTAAACACCTAATAATAGCCAAATGCAACTAATTTTACGTGTAGTAAATTACGTGATATGATTTTGCAAAACAGCATGTTACTGCACGCTGTACATTCAGACGAAAAATATGTCACCCAGGAATGTACTGATGTTTAATTGGTAAACAATATCACATATTGACGAAAATAATTTGTTAATATTTTTTGGAAAAATTTTGCAAGTAATGGATAAATAACCGTTAAGATTAATCGCATTTTTATCATTCATTAAAATTTTATGCTTCAAAATACTTGTTTTCTTTTTCATTAAAGTGACTCCTTTATGTTACTCCATAAATTGTTTTAAATTGTTTCACAAATCTTATATTTGCCATTTATGAAAGTATTTAAAGTTGAGTTGAATTCGTTCAATACTATTGCTGACTACCGTGGTTTTTTTTTTTTTTTTTTTTTTTAATGATTAACATACGATTAACGATAAATGAAATAAGAACATGCGTATTGCCGATGCGAATTATAAATAAAATTATGATAGATCTATCTCAAAATATTTTTTTCGAGAAATCTTATCCAGTAAGTAGTTCGTAAAGTTTATGGAAGTCTCGTCTTATGTCGATTCTGAGAAAACTTTCCTCGTCTCGTCTCGACTGCGTCACAAGAGGTCCCCGAAGAGTATGATGTAACAATATTTAAACATATTTATTATTTAAGTATATTGAGTAAGGACTTGTGTATCTTTAAACGGTGATGAAGGTTCCATTGTTCACTTTACCACTTTATAGTTTTTATGTATAATTGAAGAAAAGAAGAAATGACTATTAAAAATGTAGAATCGAAAAGGATAAGTTAAAAATACGAACAGAGGTTGGAAGGAAGATGGTGTCCATAGCAGTGGTACTATTTAGTCGAGTTTATAATTCATGGATTTTCTGTAAAACTAATGTGATGTTCAATGTTGTGTAATCACGTTCAAACAAACCTATTTCATATTTTTCTGTTGAAAGTTATTACTGTTATGCACAATCCTATACTGAATGAACACTTTAAAGGGTTGTACACTCCTAGAAGAGAGGCGCATTAAGAACTTTTGCTTACGTGACTTTGTTGGCATATCCTGGCAGATGAAATCTTTAGCTTTTTTCTTTATTTAATAGTGTGTCATACACAATATATCCTGTAAATAGTGTTCTTTTTTCTAGCTTTAGGTTTTTGTATTTTATTTCTCATGTTTTAGTTTGATGTTTACCTTTTAAAAGAAGTATTGCCTCCAGGAGCGGATCCAGGATGGACTTCTGGGGATGGCGATGGGTTGTAATACTGCTACTTACAGCTACTTTGAAGAGCTCCAAATTCTGGGATGGTTTTCATTTATATATAAAATAAGAAAGTTTCTTCTTCTGGATGGGGGCGATCGCCTCGATCGACCCACCCTGGATACGCCCCTGATTGCCTCTAAGTTAAAATAACGGATATCAACATTGTTAATGATGTTGAAGCGGAGAAAACGATTGACGATAATATTTTGATTATGAATAATATTTGTGAACTCATTAATTCTGAAACTATGACTAACAGAAGTGAAAAGATGCAATGAGATGATGGAAAATACTGTACCAATTGAAGAGATAAAATATTAAGTCAAGAGAAAGGGAAAATGAAACAAGATAGAATTAACTTAAATCTTGCTATGCCAAAAATGTTGCTTTACCCAAAAATTAAACAATTTGTATCAGTTGAATGACTTACTGCTATTATTTCATTTATGTTAAATCGGAAACCAAAGATGTCTTCAAAAAATTGCCATTAAGTATAAACTTATCCCTTGGCAATGTAGAAAGATAGCATTGATAAGAAGTTAATTAAAATTAAGTTCAGTTTAAGGGAAGAAGGAAATAAATTTCTTGGACCACGAAATGCTGAAGCCAAACAAGTGAAATGCTTTCATCCCCAACCACTTGTTATACTCCATTGGAGTAATCAAAGATATGAACCTAGACATTACAATAGACGAATTGTTGTATTTACATTTAAGTATTTGATAAATGTAACAATAAGTGATATCTTTCCATTTAAGTATTTGAAGAATCTAAAAATAATTGTTTTCGTTTAAGTGTTTGAAGAATCTAACCAGTGGCGGATCCAGCGGGGGCGATCGACTCCCCTCCAGAAGGGGAAATTTTCTTGTTTTATATATATAAATAAAACCCAGCCCGGAATTTGATGCTGTTAAAAGTAGCTCTAAGTAGCAGTATGACAACCCCCCCCCCCCGAAGTCGGCCCTGGATCCGCCCCTGAATCTAACGATGATTGCTGTATTTTTAATTATTTGAACAATCTGACGATTACCGTTTTTTTTCGTTTAAGTGTTTGAAAAATCAAACGATGATTGCTGAATTAATTAAAGTGTTTGAAGATTCTTACGATAATTGTAGAGCTTTGTTTAAGTATTTGAAGATTCTAACGATAATCGTATTAATTTTGTTTAAGTGTTTTAAGAATCTAACCATAGTTGTCTTTTTGTTTAAATATTGGAAGAATCTCATAATAATGGTGCTTCGCTGCTGAAAGGGACGTTGAACTCAAGATAAACTCATTCAAATGTTTAAAGAATATAATGATAATTGTTGTTTTAGTTCAAATGTCTAAAGAATCTAATCAAAATTTGTTGTCTTTTCGTTTAAGTATTTGAACAGTCTAACGATAATTGTTTGTTTTCGTTTAAGTGTTTGAAAAATCTAACATTAATTGTTGTCTTTTCGTGTAAATGTTTCAAAAATCTAATGATAATTTTTGGATCAAAAGATCCACTACACTTCAATCAAAAATTTTCTTGTAGGTTTTATATCTGGAGAAGTACGTACACATAGTGTAGACAAACCCAAACTATCATTTAACTCAGTATGATGTGCTTATTCTGTAAAAAAGTACAAAAATTCGATGTAGGAGACGTTCAAAAATTTTGTGGCTCCTGATCCAAAAATAAATTATTGGGCAACAAAAATTTTCTTGTATTCCTTATATCTGGAAAACTCCATATTGTTTAACCAAATCCAAACTATCATTTAACTCAGTATGACATTTTTATTCCGTAGAAAATACGAAAACTCGATGTAGGGGCCGTTCAGAAATTTTCTAGCCCTTGAACCAAAAAGTAATTATTGGCCAAGATTGCAATTTCTTAATGCATTTTTTGGGGGTCATTCCTAAAATTTTTGGCCAAAATCGTAATCTTTTGATCAATATTTTTCAATAATTCCGAAAATTCTTGTTGTACTTTTGTATATGTATTTTAAGAGTCAAAGCATAACTATTGTCTTTTTGTTTAAATATTTGAAGAACTAATTGTTGTGTTTTTCTTTCAGCATTGGAACAATCTAATGAAAAACTTTATTTTTATTTTAATGAAGAATTTAAAGACTTTTCTTGTCGATAATAGTTGTCTTTTGGTTTAAGAGTTTAAAGAATCTAACGATAATTTTTGTTCTCCTTTAAGAACTTGAACAATCTAAAAAAAATAGTTATCTTTTTGTATAAATACTGGAAGAACCTAATGATAATTTTTGTTGTATCATTTGAAAAATTTAAAGACAATTGTTGCTTTTATTTAAGTAATTGAGGAGTCTGGTGATGATTGTTGTGTTTTTCCTTAAGTGTTTTAAAAATCTAACGATAGCTATTATCTTTTTGTTTAAGTCTTTTAAAAATCTAACGATAAATTTTGCATTTTTGTCCAAATGTTTGAACGATGTAATTATATTTGTTGTCTAAGTAGTGAAAGGATCTAGTAAGAATTTTTATCTTAGTTTAACTGAAGAATCCCACGAATATTCTTGTATTTGTTTAAATGTTTGTAAAATGTTAAATTATCACTTTATTTTTATGGTGTGTAAAACATGCATTTTTTGTAAACAAAAAAATCATTTTTGATTTCATGGGGTTCTCGGAGAATTAACAATCGCTATAAGGGGTGCATGACATCAGGAAAGTTTGGTAAACACTGATTTAGAACAAGAATTAATTGTTGATATATGTAGAAGAAATCTGGTAAACATTAACCTGTTATATGTCGTGAGCTTATAATAAAGATTTGTAGAATCGATTCAAGACGACCGGCTCAGGATTGTTGTGAGCCTCTATATTATATTAACCCTACAATCACACCGTGGGGTCATCGGCAACCCCAGTGCATATAAAATGCGTTCTGCGCCAGCGCCGTTGTGAGACGGAAACACAACACTTTGTCTAGCTTCAGTTCGGAGCATGCTGTTGACACTGCAAGTTGCATTGTTGTGTTGGTGCGGAAAGATCTGTGTTATTTTGAGTGCTCGGGTCATATATGACCCCACGGTGTGATTAATGAAACATAGTTTGTTTTGAATAGCCATATAACAAATCATTTTCTAGTGGGCGATTTTTTTTACGAATGGCGGCATCAAGGAAGTTTTCTAACCAGGAAGATATTGTACGCATTTTAGAAGAATCAGGTGATGATCTGTCCGATGCTGATGAACTGTTAAGTGACAATGAGGATAATGAGGAGCAGGATGATCAATCGGAGGATGAATTTGAAGCTGATGTTAATAACGATGATGTTGCCGACTTGTTACAACGTCATTTATGGGAAGAATGGCAGTAAGTGGTACACTAAACCCTTCAAAAAAATCCACTAGAACGTTGAAAAAAACATTGTTATTCATCTCCCAGGGCCCAAGAAGGAAGCGAAACAAAGAACCAATGCACAGGACATTTGGCTACTGTTTTTTTCAGATGACATTTTGAACACAATTGTGATTTTTACCAATGAAGAAATAGAAAGACAAAAGTGTGTCTTCAAATCAGATGAGAGTTATCTATCCCCCACTGACAAAATTGAATTGTGCCTTATTTGGTTTGCTTTATCTAGCTGGTGTTCTAAAAAATTCTCACCTGACAGTAAGTGATATGTGGTCTGAAGCGTTTGGTCCACCTGCATTTAGGAGCACTATGTCAAGAAATAGATTTGAATTTCTCATAAACTGCTTGCGCTTTGACGATAAAGCTACAAGGGACCAAAGGAAATCTATCTAGTCTAATAAAACGACTCTCCAGACTGGGGTCGTATATGACCCCACGGTGTGATACATGTCCTAATAAAAGCACGGTGTGGTTGTAGGGTTAACCTTTGACATATCATGGAGGGGTGAATTTTATTTATTTAGTCTTAATTTACATGGCGAAGTTAAGGCTAATGATGCCTTGTCTCCCACTTGGCCATGCAAACATCAGAATTAATATATATACATTTCGTGGAATACGAGAAACAAATAAAAAGTAAGAAGAATAAAAACCAGCATTTTTGTCCTATATCAGCTAAGTCTTGAGAGATTTAAGGATGGTCTGCACAACCGACTTCTTGATTGACTAAGATTGTTGTATGGGAGATCACTCCTTGCACAGATAGTGGATGCAAACAACGATTTCGAGTAATATTTCGACGAGTGTATTGGAAGCGAAAGGAGTTTATTTACACCTGATCGTGATGAGCATTTAATGGTTGCAATCGTTGAAATAAGTAGGGAGTTGATGAAAGCTCCAAGTCTTAAAGAGAAGTGTGAGTCGATGCAGATGACGTCTATCGGCAAGTTTCAGAAGGCTCAGCTCTCTGTAGTAGGGAGTTAAATGATTAGATCGTTTGAGATTATAAGCAAACCGTATACAGGCATTTTGGATACGTTGTAACCGGTACACTAATTCTTCATTTAAGTCTGACAGAGCTACATCACCAAATTCAAGGTGAGGAAATATTAGAGATTTTACAAGTAGTAACTTTGTTTCAGTGGGTAGAATTTCCTTTAGTCTAGTGAATGAATGCAAAGACAGACGCTTTCTTACATACAACGTTGATGTGAGGTTTCCACTCAAGACATTGATGTATTATTATCCCGAGATTTATGATTTCAGATCTGTACTGATGGTATATTCGAACGGTGGATTTGTATATGTCGTTTAGAGAAGACACAAGTGCATTTAGATTTAAGTCGATTAATGGTTAACCCATTTTCTTTTGACCACAAGTAGATGTGATGCAAATCCTCATTTGTTTGTTGAATTCAATCGTTCAAGTTTTCGGGTTGACCTGAGATATAGATTTGAAAATGATCCGCGTATAGGCGATACAATATTGTAAAACAGGAGGAAGGTCATTAATGTATAGACAGAATAGGAGAGGGCCAAGGACGCTTCCTTGAGGGACACCGTGACTGAGATTTTGCAGTGAAGAGGAAGTATCGAATACTGTTACAAATTGCTGCCGTCCCTGTAAATAATTTTGGATCCATTTCAGAGCACCGTCAGGAAAGATAAATTTCGTTGCCAATTTATGGAAGAGGATCTTATGTACAATTGATTGAAAAGCTTTAGAGAAATCTAATAGAGCAAGAACAGTTACCTGCTTTCTATCCAGTGCTAGTCTGTCATCAGTCTGTCATAAGAGCTGTAGCAGTACTGTGGTACTTTCTGAAGCCCGATTGAAATGGATCGAAAAATTTATATTTCAGTAGATGGGTTCGAATTTCATCACTAACAGTATATTCTAATGCCTTTGAAAGAGTAGGTAAAATACTAATTGGCCGAAAATCATTAATAATTGTGGTATTGCTTGTTTTGGGAAACGCTAGGACTTCAGCTGTTTTTCAAGTAAGTGGGAAAGTGCCGCTCATAAGAGGACAGTTGAAAGTATTAGTAATGAGATTTAGTACAAAAGGCAAAATTTTCTTAATAAATTGGATACTAATCTGGTCAGTACCAGTAGCATTTGATTTAATTCTAGTAATGGCTTTCATGACAGTTAAAGGACTGACACATTCAAAGGAAAATATGTTTCCTGTACATTCTGGATTTTCCCCATTATATGTGGTTTTGGAATCTGTATTACTTACAAGCTTAATGTCACAAAAATGGTTAAGATCATCTGCAGTGAATTTATTATTAGCCATGTTTTGTTTCCCACTGTTCTTGATCCCTAATATATTTATTTTTTTCCATAACATTTTCGAGTTACCAGTGCTGAATTTTGTTCGTGGATTCATTTTATTTATTTATTTATTTATCCTTTATGTAGGATAAAATGTTTCATAAGAGCTCTTGATTTTTTATATCGTTCGTTTGATTGTAATCTTTAAATCTATTTTATTTTTAGGCCCAATATATTAAAAATTGTTCATCTGATGCTGTGACATTTCACTTATCTTTGGTACAACGTGTAACCCATATTTGTTTTACTAAATTTTTTAGTCCAAAACTTGTATTTGTTAAAAAGTCTTTCTTTTGTTTATTTAAGTGCGTGATAAATCCTAACTATATATAAAACTACATGAGCTCACATAAATTATTGAGCACTTCCTGTAGGGCTACAATGATAAAATTTGGCATGATTGTAGCTTTTCGGGACAAACCCACAGAAAAATTGCCAAAAGTGAATATTTTTAATTTTTAGGGGGTGTAAAGAGGGGATGAAGAATTGCCCATGTTATTTAAATGGGCCTTTTTTTTTTTTTTTTTGAAATATAATATCATGTTTTAGGTACTTAGAATTGGAATAAAAACTTGAAATTCGCTATGCTTTTACGTTTTCGTTAGAGTTACCTAAGTGAATCACCAGAAATAAAAATTTCCAACCGTAGAGAGGTATTATGGGGAACTAAAAAATATTTCCCATATTATTTACATGGGACGTCTTCTACACCTCAAAATGTTTAGGCACTCCCGGCAGGATTAGAATGATGAAATTTCGTATGATTGTAGCCTTTCAGGACTAACCGACGAGAAAATTGCCAAAAGTGATTATTTTTAATTTTCTTAGGAATCTTAAGGGGGTCGAAGAAATTCCCATGCTATTTAAATGGGCGTTCTCTTATGATACAAAATCTTATCTTTTAGATAGTTGAAATAGGAAAAGAAATGATATAATTGTGGGTTCAATAGGTGTGAGGCCGTAGACAAAGCAAAGACAGTGTGTGGGGGCGGATCCCCCCGGGTGGGCAAATTCAGGAAATATGAAGAGCAAGTTCACGAAATTCACTGTTGATGCAAAGGCCGATAGATAAGAAATACGAGGCCGTAGACCGAGCAAATTCGGGGGGTCTGGGGGCGGAGCCCCCCGCTAGCCATAGGCTAATTTCATTCTAAAACTGGACATAAATAGTTACATAGCCAAGACGAAACCGAAGTTCACATTGTAACACAACCAGTGTTTCTTCCAGACATGTTTTCGAAGGACCCCCGGAGCTTGGAGAGTGCTCCCCCGAAGAAAACCAAAATATAATAATAAATAGTCAATAATAATATAATATAATAATAAATAGAATAGTGCCGTGTGAAAACAATGTGTGCCCCTCCGAATACTGTGTGTCCACCGGCACATTTTTTTCTGAAAGAAACACTGAACACATTTCTGTGCTTTACTAATGAGAACAATGTCATATATGTAGCCATTTACGATAAAGTAGAATTACTTCTGAGGTTTCTGTTATGATTTTAGTTTAAAGTATTAACTTAAATTCAATAGATTTAGGGTGTAACTATCATTTTTTAAATCGCGCGGACAAGTCACTCCCCTCCTTCCTTGGTAGTACGCGTAGCAGATACAGGCTTGATATTTCGAGAATTAAAACAAAAAGTATAATTATGCTTTTATTTGTGACATATATTTAGAAAATGAAAGAAAAAATGTATTAGATACAATTACAACTTCTACGTAAAATGGCGTCGTAGGATTTCAAACAAAGGACCCTTTTTGGCTTCATCCAGATAGAAGCCTCAATTTTCCGGAGTAACGATCCGACTAGTATCAAGGTTTTTAAACATTATAATGTAATTTTCTCAAATGACTAGACATCCGAAGATTTCTTAGTATTCCTAACGGAGAACCATGGCCGCGTGTCTTTAAAAATTATTTCCACTGAAAGCACAAAGGAAGAGCCAAGCATTTGAATAAAAAGATCACGTTGGAAAAAAGTCACGTTCGTATTCATAATTTTATCATTACCTTTTCTTCAGCTGAAAGCGTAACGTAATTGTCACAGGCTTCAATTGTTTCCTCTGAGAAGAAAGAACTTCAATCTTATCATTATCTCGAAAGCTTCCTCCGAGAATCAGCATGATATTATTATAACATAATCACCGTTACCGTCGTCTTCATTTTGTCACTGTTCACCGTCATTTTATTTCCTTTTTCTATCAGAGTTGGGAACTGCATGTTAATTAACATATACCTAGCTTATAAAGCTTTCTGTGAAGGCTCTACTTCTTTCTCTCAATACAGCAAGGGCACGAATTTCTCTATAACTTGAGGGGGGGGACATTCAGATGTGTGTTTGGTTGCAGGCAAGGGTCTAAGAAAGCATGAAGATTTTAAGAGAAATTGAATTCACATTATGCCAAAAATTGTATATTCATAAAAAATACATATAATAAAAATATACATAAAAAATATATATTCATAATAATACATGGAGGTCCACATAAGCATTGGGTGCCCCGGCTCCCGAGGATCGGCGCGCTTGCAATACAGTGATGTATCTAGCAAGTTTTTCTAGGAGGGGTATGATTTTTGTAGGGAGACTGGGTTTTCTACTATTAAAAGCAAAAAAAAAAAAAAAAAAAAAAAAGGATTTCAGAATATGAAAGCATTAACTAACCAGACATACATAGTCATACCCCAGTTCAGGGACGTCATTTGGGGAGAGCAATGTCTCCTCTGCTAAGTTTGAGAACTACACATGTTTTAACAAATTGTATACTAATAGACTATACTAATTTTAAAAGCTGAAATTCTTATATGAGTGGAGAATTTTGAACTCCTTCAGCAAAATCTGAAATGACGGTGCTGTCCCAGTTGGCGCCTCGTGTGGTTTGCGATGGCGAACACCGTTGTGTCTGGGCTTTCTCGAGATTCTCTCGTTTCTTGTGAGTTTGTTCATTATCATCATCATCGTCTTCCTCAATTTCGATGGATAACGTGAGACGTTACGCTAAAAAGTTAATTTTATTTATACATACGTACATATTACAAACGTGCGAATTATATTATGAATATACTGCCTTATTGAAGCGTGGATCTTGACAACGTAATATTACAATTACAGGTTCTAGGAATTGTATCAATAAAATATTCATAGGGAATGAAAAATTCTTTATCAAAATAATTTAATTGTTTGGTTATAAATGATTAAAGGAAAAATCGAAGAAAAAATCAAATTATACTCAGAGATTGTTATGCAACAGCATGATAAGGTACTGGCAACTGTGTACACCCAGTTAGGGAAATACGAAAACAAAGTGGATGCTTGATTTCTCTTGTTTTATTTATTTCAGTTTATTTTCTGTTTAATTTTCCATTGTAAGTATTTTTTTAAAGTATTAAACAAGTTTAATTAACACATCTGACGAACCCTATTTGACTCAGTGGTAGAGCACTTCCCTCTGGTGCGTCGGGTCCCTGGTTCGATCCCCGTCCAAGTAAGTTACGGTAGACAACATCCTGTCCGTGGGTTTTCGTCCCACATTCTAGTTAACGTTTTGTGCTTTGATGCAACTATTCTTTGGAAGTTCATTTCGTGCCACTCGAATGATGCAACAATAAAGTACTCCTTTAAATTTTTAGATTGCGAAATGAACAATGTGAGATGTTTGATGCATCTAAGAATATGTTTATCATTTTACGTAAATTGAATAAAATATACTACATTTAATTTCATTTGTTGAATAAAATTTCATATCTAATTTTGCTTTAACTTTAAAATTCTCAACAACCCTCGTTTAGAGGGGCAGAAAATAATTTTGCGCAGGGACTTCCCGGAATAGTCTTTCTCTGGGTACGAGCCTAATTTTACGGCAACTCAACAGTAATATGCTATGTAGTTCTCAGCGAATTATCTGTGTTATTGAGAGGATCAATGCTAGATAATTCGAGGACACGTTTCTGACTGAACTTTAACATTATGTGAGATGAAAAGAGGGCTTATTTCATGAGGGAAACATAGTTTATACTCCCTTTTGTTCCAAGAGGAAAAGTTTACTTCCGCGACAGATTATTAATCACAGAAACATCTAATTTTCCTATGAAATTTTTCATTTGCATTCCACTTCTAGGAAATGGTAGTAGTAAAAAGAGTATATTAAAGAATATTTCTTAAAGAGGAGATAGAATGATTGGACACATTATGAGACACGAAGGAATACCGTTAATAGCTGTAGAGGAAATTGCAGAAGGAAAAGTGCCTAGCGGAAGGCCGTGGTTGAAATATAGGACATAATAATGCAATATATAGGAAAGAAAAGCTACAAAAAAATTAAAAGACTAGCCCTGGATAGGGAAGAGTGGAAAAGTGTCTCAAACCAATCGAGAGATTTATGACTCGAGATGATGATGATGATCACCCTTCCATAATTTTATGTAGTAGCAAACTATGATGATGAATCATGATGGCTACTTCGTTAGCGTATGCGCTTGTGGCGCGGAAGGACCGGGTTCGAATGCCGGGGAGAATCTAATGTTGTTTGGGTTCCAAGTTAATCTATAGGCTCACGTCTCATATAGCCTCTCTGCTGAACGGGACGCTAAACCCTAAATCAAGCAACGGATAGAAAGCTAATATATGATTGGTTCACGGACTGTGTGGATGTAAAGGTCCGAACTTACTCAAACTTCAGCACATACAGGAGCTAGTGTCACCCACGAGATAAAACGAGACATAACACTAAAAGGCGTTTATTTAATCTCAACATTAAGGTCCAATCTCTTATGGCTCTCCACCGGGTAATCTATTTTACAGAGGCTGGTTGAACCTCTCAGCCTCATTGGAATGAAAGTATGAGGAGAAATAAATACCGTTCTCACCCGATATCGAACCAAGACGGTCTGCTTGATAAACTCCCTATCGACTACACTACGACTGCTCCAAAGACGATTAATCGGGAATGAGTTCTCCCCTTTTAGTCACAGCTTATGAACTTGGTTACTTATCTAACCATGGGCGGTTCTGTCATGTAGTCACAAAATCACGTGACTCCTAATTATTTTTAGGAAAAAATATATTTTTAAAGAAAATAACTAAAAATTATGGACATGTATTACTGGATACGCATGAGAAACGAGTGAACATAAAGTTTACTTATTTGAATATGGTGTCTACAACCCTGATTGACATCCATGAAAGATTTGGCAAGATGGCGTAAATCATGATGCTTTGTATTATCATTCGTTCACGTCTCCTGGCTTGCCTTTTTCTAGGGTTCGTCCACATCGCAAAACAGATCTTTAAACGCCTGACCATACGTATAATGTGATCACACTGTTGCCGTGACTTAAACATGTTTCATACTTCCTTGCGGCATTCGGAAGGGGGTAAGGAAAAAATGCGAAACCTCTAAACTTAGTGCTAACGCGCGATCTATACAACAATGTAAAAGATTTTCTGCTTCTTACAGAAGAAAGACTGACATAAATTGTTTCAAGGAGGAGAAGACCTACGCAGTACGTTGGCATACACTGCAACATGAATATACGAGTATAGCCTAAACTATTGTGCAAGAAGGAATAAAATTATTTCTTATGGCACTTCACAATTTCGAAGTTTAATTTCACCTGATGTATGTTTGCGTAGCTTTCGAATGAAAATTCATGAGTTACATTTTAAATTCATTAGCCTCTGAAGTGTTACTGTGAAAGCAGTGAGCAATACAATTATAATTCTACTTAAATGATTCTAAAATACCTGTAAGTAGAGACTGTCAAGTCATGTAAGGTTCGTTTACGGCTGACAACATTGACTGGGGCCTCAGAAAATTCGGTTTCCGCTAGACTCGTTGAAGTTGGCGCATATTTTGGAGCTTGCTCGTTAGCAAACTCCTTTTTGGCATAGGATAAAAAGGTTCGATTCCCGGTAGGAGCACCTGATTCATATTTTACGTTATATAGTATGTCAATATCTTGGTGCTGGAAATAAGGGACGAATGAATTATTCATTTTCTATTAGAAAAAATTGGAATCGACTTGAATTTCAATGTATCATGAAAACATTATCTTATCTCTACTTTACAAGTTAATCTTTAAATAACAGTAAAAAAGAATGTGTGTATGTCTGTCTATCTATCATCAACTTCTTGTATATAAAGGAGTGAGCCACAACCATAGATTTTCATAAAATCTAATCACTTACAAAGCTCTATTTTTCGAATTTCGGCATCGGGGAGGATTACAGGGGGTCAATATTAATGAATGAAAGGAAGGCTATAAATACCTGGGATATCGGATGTTAGTGTCAAGTTTGTAATTTTCGGGGTCACTGAGATGAACAGTAACACGCCATTTAAGTCTAACTTTAGCCTCCATCGTCATGGGGTCTGAGAGAGTGTAAAATATAACATGTCCGAAATGGCCGATATTAGTGTCTAATCTATAGTTTTGGCAATCGCTAAGCTGTTTAGTGATAGTCTCAATAACATTTTATCCTAAGTTAGGCAAGGAAGGCGATGACAGTTGCTCTAGGAACTGGTATGGGCAACGTCAAAGGCTCTCTTCGGTATTTTTAGCTTTTTCCATATTGAGAGAAACAACGCCGAAGGCGTTGACATTCGTTATTTATTTATTTATCTATTTATTTATTTATCTATTTATTTATTTATCTATTTATTTATTTATCTATTTATTTATTTATTACACTCATATTGATAGGAGCATCGCAAAAAGAATTGCTTTTCGTTCTTTGTGTGTTTCACTTACATTGACAGGGGCAACACCAAAGGCGTTCCTCCTTATTTATTTATTTATTTATTTATTCTCTTTAAATATAATATATTGCATAAACATTATCTTCCCTGTGAGAACAACGAGTATTTCAGCTACTAATATTATAAAAACACGAGAAATGAAACTAAGTTAAATTTTCACCATTACTTAGTTTTTTGTATCCGTTTCAAATTACGCTGTTAATAACTTAACTGTGTAATGTTAATGGATACGTAGGGTTGCCATATTTCAAAGATGAAAATCCGGGACGCTACTAAATTACGAGAATCTTCGAAATGCTTAAAATGAAAAGAAGTGTTATATACTAATTTACTTTCTTCCATTACATAGAGTTGTTCAAGTATATTATGTAATCACATTTTTAGTAGATCTTCTCCTCCCTAGTTAAGCAAACGTAAGCAAATGGCTTACCCCCCTTTCCCTTGTATTTTTTTTTTTTTTAATAATTTTTCAGGCTCTGTTATGCTTCGTGGATTTCAGAACCTGCTTTTTGACTCAATCAAGGTATGATGTTTCCTTTCATACGTTTTGTCTGTTTGTGTTGTAGCTTTTTTTTTTTTTTTTTTTTTTTGAACGCTTAATTCACTGGCAATATGTTCTAGCGGAATTAGTTCTTTTCAAAGAACTTCTTTTCATTGAATTTTTACTTTATTTCTGTTAAGAGAATAATTATATACCTGATCCTGCGAAAAAAAAAAAAAACTATAATATTCCCTTTCTTTCTTCTGCACTGAAATCCGGGACATTTAAGCGTCCCGAGAAATATTTTCGGGGCACCGGGACGAAGTTCTCGATTCCATGATTGT
Organism: Thermobia domestica; assembly: GCF_964235325.1. Classification (NCBI taxonomy): domain Eukaryota; kingdom Metazoa; phylum Arthropoda; class Insecta; order Zygentoma; family Lepismatidae; genus Thermobia; species Thermobia domestica. Next base: position 264,695,268 of record NC_137464.1, read on the forward strand.
CACGGATTTTCCGGGACGAATGGCAACCCAATGGATACGTAAGCAAACGGGTCTGACAGAATCGGCTGATAAATTCAATACAAATAATAATAATAATAATAATAATAATAATAATAATAATAATAATAATAATAATAATAATAATAATAATAATAATAATAATAATAATAATAATAACAATAGATTGACACTGTTGGTAACACCAATTGTTCTCTATTTGCATTGTTTGTGTTGGGTAAAGTATTTAAAATAAGACATATAGCATATGATATATGATTGAACAGTGGCAAATTGTTGTTGTTTCTCCTAGAAGAATTTCAAAAATGTCTTCAAAGTTGGACATCCCAAAGCCGAAGGGTGTTGCAAGTCGGTTTTTGAAGCCACTGGTGATGTGACTTACTTCTTATACAACCCTAGAGAGTCGCCACTGTATTTAACTCAGTCATTTCCTTGATTTCACCACAGATGTGAAAAAACAAAGGCTGTAAAGTTTATAAAAAGGTCGACCCTGAACCAAAGCCTGTAACTTAACAACTCATCCAATTTAGACAATAGGGCTACCTGCGGAGTCAAAGGTGGCAAACTTGGCTATGTTTAAATCAGAAAATAAGCCAAGCATTGAGATCACATGTAATTGGAATTGAAACATCGTTCCGAACACAAAAGTCGATTATTTTGTTTGATTATTTCGATTTTAAAATTTTCCACCCTTATTTGCAGACAGATAAAAAGAGCGAAGACATCCTTTACGTAGTTGTCGTGTTGCAGACAGATGTTTTATTTGTTTTTCTGAACGAAATTTCTAGGAAATTTGTCTCCCCTTTTTGATAAAACACCCTTCCGCGGTTATTATCCCCTGGTGGTGTTTTTTTGTTTCTTTCTTTTGTTTTATGTCTGTCTGTCTGAAACACGAATGAATGTAACGTCTGTTTTTCTGAGTCCATGGAAGCGAACGAAAGTGTTAGTTCTGTTCCGGTGAAAGAATCGATATCCACTCCACATTCTTTTTCCAAGGAATCCATCAAATTCTTTGGGGGTGCGGTTCTCAGTAGAAGCTTTCACTAGATAACAATCAATTCCTCGCCTCATTTCATTAAATTCCAATGGTTGCGAGAGTAAAGAGGCCAACTTTCCAAAGGTATTTTATTGAAGATAAACTGACTCCGAAGAAACTCTTGGTTTTCATTCCGTGAAATATTTAATACGAAAATCGAAAGTTTCATTTTGCCTTACGATTTAAAAAGTTTCAGAGTATACTATGTATCTCTTTCCTCTTGTTGTCTTAGTACAAATATGCAGAATAACGAAATGAAATTGGATAGGTTATTTGTGTCTGAGATATGTGTTGTATGTCTTGAAACAAGCTTCTACCATTGGAGTAAATAACACATTTGTGTGTCTCGCTGTTATGTATACAGGGTATTTCAAAACAACACCAACAACGTTTGGAAGGTGATTCCTGTCACCAAGATAAGACAAAAAGTGTACACCAACCTGGGTGCAGAAATGCGTCATTTCAGAGCTAAAGGCTGCCCAAAACATGAGAAAAATGAACTATAAAGGTACATAGCTCCCATACTATGGGATCTACCGTAGTTGGGTCAAAATTTCACTTAGGAAATAATATGTGCACTATCCAAAACGAAATGTTTCAGAATCCAGCGGTACTCACCTAACAATTTTTACAGAAGGAGTTTAGCTACGGGCATATAATTTGAAGTACTCACCTCTATAAAAATTGTTGTTACTCTGAATCATGGATATCTGGATAGATCACATACAATATTCTAAGTAGTCTTGACCAGTCTATGGTAGGTTTTATAGTATTGCAGCTATGGACATTTGAAGTTCATTTTTCATGTATTTGGTCTATACTTTTTGTCTTATTTTGATGTCAGGAATCACCTCTCAAACGTTGTCAGTGTTGTTTTGAAACATCCTGTATAATATTTTCGGGATAACTTGAGTAAAACTTACCTGATTGTAATAAAATTTGGCAAGTGATTTCTTTGAGGCTTGCCAAATGAACAAACCTTAAATGGTTACCTACGCTTAGCCACGAGGGAGCTCAAATGTGAATATATTGTTTTGCACAACAAATATATATATTTAATAATGGAATTGAATTCATTGGTTTTAAGGTTTGGTCTGTTTGGTGGTTTGTTTTCTTTATTGACATGTTCCTTTTTTATGGAACATTATCGAAACTCACTCAGTAAAGAATTACGCCCTTTCTTTGGTAGACCTAGAGTACATTTAAAAAAAAATAATCGTAAACAAATACGTAATGTAGTTGAGATAATGTTAGTAATCGATTGATAAATAAATTTAAAAAAAATAATAACATAGTGAACGTACTGTAGCTTATGAAATTAACTTCTGTTTCAAAATTACCATGTTTATGTCCTTTATTGCAAAGAAGACGAAATAATCACAAGAAAACCTACGGACATAATGCTCACCTAGCCAGGAATCAATCTAACGACTCTCCCGCACAAGATACCAGTACTCTACCATTTATTATTATTATTATTATTATTATTATTATTATTATTATTATTATTATTATTATTATTATTATTATTATTATTATTATTATTATTATTATTTTCTTACGTTTTTGCGAGGGCTGTACTGAAAGTCGTGAGCAACATGTTTTTAAACCGTAATCTTTAGTTGTAAGTGAAACTAAGTATATCATCTCAGTCTACAAACCTTTCTTTCTTTCATTTCAGACGTTGACGCTGTTTGTTGCTAGAATGTGCCCACATACAGGATTTCCAAAATGGCGGGCAGCGATGTTTACTTTCGATAGCATCCTGTAATTGAATTCCTTGTTAAAGAGGGCCAATCTGCTTCTGAAATTCACCGCAGACTGCAGCGTGCCTATGGAGATGTGTGCATGGGTGCCAGCAATGTTAGGAGGTGGGCCAAATATTTTAAGGATGGAAACACGAGTATCAAAGATGAGCCTTGCAGCGGGCGCCCTCGAACTGCCTCTACGGAATGAAACAAGGAAAGGGTTGACACATCCACATCCTCCCTAGAGCCCCGACATGGCACACTCCAACTACTGTTTTGTGAAGGAACAGATGCGAGGCCATCTCTACGCGACACTGGAGGATATTCGGCAAGCAGTGCGTCAGTGTCTACGGGCAGCTGGAACGGAATTCTATCGCAAGAGTATTATATTTTCAAAGTTGCAGAACGATGGGGGAAAAATGTGTAAAAAACGGAGACTACATGGAAAATTAAAGAAAGCTCTGGAGATTGAGATGATATATTTGGTTTCACTTACAAATAAAGATGACAGTTGTGAAAACACGTTGCTCACGTCTTCCAGTATGTCCCTCGTATTTTTCTTACCTTACTTTCACTTTCTTGCTCTTCGTGACTACCATAGACTCGACAGGATCACGAAAACAGAAATTTCGAACCAAGTTTAAGTCGCCAGAGGGAGTCGAACCCACGATGTATTGCACCTCCTGATTCGAACCCGAACTCTCAAATATCACTCGACTATTGTGAATAGTACCAGCAGGGACGTCGAAAGGTATGTTTCGGGCGCATTGGACTTGGAGACTTTTTCGGAGGAGGAGGATTTTTCATTGAAATTGGCACAATTGAACTATCATAAAAATGCTTTTAAGAACGCTAAATTGAATTCTCACGACTAACTTCAGTATGTACTACTACTTTTGGGAGGGAAGTGATGATATATTTACAGGCGCGCATCCAAAAATCTTTGCTTCGAGGGGTTCAAAGTATTTTGGGGGGGGTCCCATACGTCTCTGTGATATTGGACCTATCTTATTCTGCACCCGAAAAGACGATAAGTAATTGTTAATTACTGCCACTTATATTTTTAGAAGAGATAGAATTAGATTATTTTTATAAGAAAAGAGAGTGCAGATGGAGCGTAAAATTAAATGTTTAGCTTACATTACTCTGTTACACATTTTTTTTTTTTTTTTAACCACAAAATGTTAGTTGAGTTACGAAATTTAGGGCATCTGAACCCGATGGACACCCCGTAGGTACGCCCAAGCACTTGAGCACTTGAGGCACGAAACTACGAAGAATGAAGTATTAAATTTTAATCTTCATCCGTTTCTGAGTTCTGAAGTGAAACTCCTTGCACAAAACTAAACTTCATTTTAAATAACCTACTTTAAGTAAAAGCTCCTTTTTCATCTCACATTTATTACTAGCATTTTGTCAATGAGTGACATCTACCGAACGAGAAAGGTAAAAAAAAAAGTGCAAACGTTAATAAATTCTAAACATTTGATCGATTATTATGTTCTATCTGGTTCTGATCACATGACTATCAACGTGTCACCAGGTTAGACGATGGAATAGTTCTTAGAATCGCCGCTGGGTGTCGCATGAATCAGCTGCGTGACTTAACTGTGTGGGTCACCACAACTTATTCCTAGGAACCGTCCAATGTCACACGATTTTTCTCTGTATTATCGATTAAGTATTCAACAGGCAATTTACTTCCCAGTCCACACACGATTACCTCAGTTCTTTTCCCCTCCTTCCCGGAGTTGAGCTTTGCTTTACAAATTAAGTAATATTCCACATTTGAAAAATGAAAATGTTAAGCTTAAGAAAGTTTCAAGTTTGCGATTAAAGACCAAAATGACATAGCCTAGCTAATCTTATCTAATATAAATAAAATAAAGAGTTTGTTTCTGTCTCTGTATCTGTCTGTTTGTGTGCGGCCTGGGGACCAGACAAGTGGACCGAGAGCAATGCCGGATCTACAAAATGTTGCGCCCGAGGCAAAAACGTATCTCTGCTTCCCTTCCTCCCAATTATGCACTGAAATGGCGCCCAATACATACTCTCAACCAGCTGCACCCCTGGGCAAATGCTCCGAATTGACCTCCCTAGATCCGGCCCTGACCGAGAGTTACCAAATTTTGGTCACGGGTACCTTGGTCCAGGCCCCAGACCAAAACAAAGCGTTTTTTTTTTAATTTCGAACCAGGGCGCTCTCAGGGGGGGGGCGTTTACCGGAACATATAAAAGTAGTAGAAAATGACCGATATTAGTGTTAAATTCATAGTTTTCACGATCGCTGAGATCAATGGTGAAACTCTGATAGTATTAACTTCCAAATTCACCACATTCGGTTGCGGGCCGGAGATCACCGGGGGGATACCGAGTCATATAAAAAATAATCCAAGATGACTGATATTAGTGTCAAATCCATACTTTTCGCGATAGCTGAGATCGATGGTGACACTTCCATTAACGATGACTTTCAACTTCAGCTACCATAGTATGCGGGCCGGGGTTCACATGTGGGTGGGGGTTACCGAGACATGTAAAATTAATCCAAAATGACCAATAATAGTATCAAATCCATAGTTTTCGCGGTCGCTGAGATGAATGGTGATACTCCTACAGGCATTGACTTTCAAATACAGCCTCTATGCGAAGAGTGGCTATTTCAGCTAGTATCTAATAATAATAATAATAATAATAATAATAATAATAATAATAATAATAATAATAATAATAATAATAATAATAATAATAATAATAATAATAAATATTAAAGCTTTGTGAATCAGCGGATTAAAACAAGAGGAAATAACATACAGTAGACTTGCTATAACTTGAGTCTTAATGATTCAAGGCAGCCAAAACCAGGGTTTCTTCCAGAAAAGTTTGTTCGGAACAGAGAACGCGATTTTTGTGTATTTTAGGGAAGGGGGGACGTTCAAGTATTTGTATTTGGTTATCAACTAGTTGCGATGCATAACTATCCATATCAGGGTCGGCTCTACTATATGTGCAACACGCGCATTTACACGGGGTGGCAGCGGCTAAATCTGTCATAACTATATTATCTTTAAAATAAAAATTTCCTGTTGGAAACAGACTTTAAGATGGAGGTAGTTAAATTTACTAAGCTGATCTATTTGAACACTGCATTTATAAATCACATTTAGGTCGCATTAGTCATATGGACAGTGCTAAAGCAAATGGTGAAACAAACCCCGGAATGAATTGTTTGATTGTTGCAAATACAAAAACGGAATTCTCGAACAGTAGCAAACAGCTGTTCCATTTAGTTAGTTATCACAGTTTTGATATGAAAACTAGCTTGTCTTTGTCACAAACAAGTTCCTTATCATTGAAGGTGGAAACATGTTTTTTTTTTTTTTTTTTTTTTTAATTTTTAACAGCTGTAGAAGGAAAATCAAGAAATAAAGACAAAAGAGCTAGTTGCACTGGAATTGCAAACTGATATATTGAGATTGAAGCTCGATATTGAATTCTATAAAAAGGATTACCATCTTTTCTCTGCAGGTGTGTTTGCTTTAGCCTTCACTAACATAAATGATTATTATTTAAATAAAAATAAACACACACACAACGAGATTATATTTGTAGTGTTTTGGTCTTTCTGAGTACGAAAGCGCTTTCTCGCCGCTTCATTGTTCATAGTGGCGTAGCATACTTTAAATCCTGGCGGGGCCGCGGTGGCTCAGTGGTAGAGCGTTCCGTGCTTGGGATCCCGGGTTCGATCCCAGCCCCCGCCAAGTGAACTTTGTGGTGGACAAACAACGTGTGCTTGGGTCTTCTCGGAGTTCTCCCGTTTCCTCCCACTTTCTTCATTCCACCATTTCATTCATTACTCATCATCACCGTCTCCTTTAGCCTAACCGGCATAATCGTGGAACGTAAAACTCAAATATTTCATTTTTTTTTCAAATCCTGGCTTTTAATATTTTGTTCTTTTTGGAGAAGGCGGGAGCAAATGATGTCATTGTACGGGGGGTAAATTGCCTAGGGTCGACCCTGGTTCAAATTCAAGAGCAGCCAAGCAAACTTTACAGAGCAGGCCCATTCGCCTCCTCCCTCAGGATTGGTGCTTGTGGTCCAAAGGGATAAAAAGCTATTGTGATAAGGCTGGACTGACTCAGCCCATTAGCACAAGTGGGATACGGACAAAATCTCGCGGCCGAAACATCGCCGCCCAAAATCTCGCCGGCCAAAACCTCGCGGGACAAAATCTCGCCGGGCCAAAACCTCGCGTGGCCAAAACCTCGCCGCCCAAAACCTCGCAGGACAAAATCTCGCCGGGCCAAAACCTCGCGTGGCCAAAACCTCGCCGCCCAAAACCTCGCGGGACAAAATCTCGCCGGGCCAAAACCTCGCCGCGAATGAAACTTTTCTTTAAAATTTACCCAATGTGTTTCTTAATATGCAATTTCACATTAGAAATAATAATAATAAGAAGAAGAAGAAGATACAAAACATCGTGTGCGTGGGCTTTCTCGGGTTATTCCCGTTTCCTCCTACTTTCTTTATTCGATCATTTCCTTCATTCTGGTCATCTACGTCTCCTTTAACCTATAGGACATAATCAAGGGACGTCGTAAAAACTCATATATTATTTCATATTTTCATAGATATTATTAGATTTTTGTTAAAATTTTAAGTTTTTGGATGTTCCAAAGTTCACGAAACTAACCTCGTTAGTTGTCATTACTTTCCTTATGCAGACTTTCTTTCCCTATAACCAGTTTAAAAACATCCTGTCGCCCTACCTTCACATTGAAATCCTCTAATACAGAAATAGAATTTTCATATGGTATCGCGGGACTTGATTAAATACCCGTGATACTTCTTCTGAAACAGCGTCTTTTATACCGTCATCCTTATCATCTGTTGGAACATTTACATTTTGGTCAGGCGAGATTTTGGGTATGGCGATATTTTGGGGCGCGAGGTTTTGGCCCGGCGAGATTTTGGCCCGCGAGGTTTTGGGTGCCGAGGTTTTGGCCAGGCGAGGTTTTGGGTATGGCGATATTTTGGGGCGCGAGGTTTTGGCCCGGCGAGATTTTGGCCCTCGAGGTTTTGGGTGCCGAGGTTTTGGCCAGGCGAGGTTTTGGCCCCGCGAGATTTTGGCCCGCGAGATTTTGGCCCGCGAGGTTTTGGGCGGCGAGGTTTTGGCCCGGCGAGATTTTCGCCCGCGAGGTTTTGGGAGGCGAGGTTTTGGCCAGGCGAGGTTTCGGCCTGGCGAGATTTGGGCCGCGAGGTTTTGGGAGGCGAGATTTTGGCCAGGCGAGGTTTTGGTCCGCGAGGTTGTCGCCGCGAGGCTCTGGCCGCGAGGTTTTGTACCCAAACCGCACAAGTGACTTAATGATTGGGTTAGCATATTTCTGCTATTCCAAATCGGGACATTTAAATGGGAGGTAAATCTTTCAAATTGAAAGACTTCGGTAGAACTTTTATTTTCACTCCCATCGGTAAAAAGTACCTAAACAACAGAAAATTATATTAATTTCGTTCTTGCTGGACGTATCACTACTCACCAATAGTGAACAGTGGCGGATCTACCCGGAAGCCTAGACCCCCACCCCCAGTTTTATTGAATGAAGAAAATAATTTAAGCCATTATTTATATATTTTTGAAAGTTTATAGTAAACTCTTGATATACCTGTCATAATCTGGGTTCTAACTGCCCCCTTCAGTTTTTATCTTCTACATCGACCACTGATAGTGAAATACATTTATTATAAATTAAAATTACATGCCTTTAGTTGTTAATGTAAAACTATGTAATGGGTCATTCCATGTAAAATCACCTAGAGCACTGTGCTTCAATGTCTCAGATCCTCTTCAATTTTTTTTCATATATAAATACCAATGAAATTATGCTAAATTAATTTTTTCCGATTTTTTTGGACGAGAAATGGCCCGGGGAGAATTTTTTGAAAAATGTGAATTTTGCTTCAATTTCACTTTTTGGCACTCAGCATCATAGAACTAAATTACCATGACTTCCTTATTTTTGAAGTTATTGGGCTCATCCAGGTTTCAAATGAAAGTTTAATTTTTCCTCTTTCAGTAGATATTAAGTAACCTTGCAAAATGTTACACTGTCAAACATTAATGGGCATATAAAGCAAATTTTATTTTTGTAATTATTATTTCTTATGTACGGAAATATAAAGTTTGAAATTTTGTTACAAATTGTGTCATTGCTCGTAAGTTACAACTATGAAACTTTTGAAACTTTTTAAATAGAATCATCTTAGCACATACATGATATGTTTAAAAAATTAAAAGGGTGCTTTTTGGTATTTTTGTAATTATTATTATATTTTTGGGGGGAGGGTATTTTTCATGTATGGAAATATAGTTTTAAGTTTTGTTACAAATTGTGTCATTGCTCGTAAATTACATGTGAAACTCTTGAAACCCTTTTTGTAGGACCATTTTAGCACATACATGATATGGTTAAAGTATAAAAAGGGTGCTCTTGGTATTTTTGTACGTCAGAGTGCAATACATGAATCTCTCTGGGCCTTCTGTATTCTACTGGCCAGAAAATGAAGACTTGTTGGATACCTTTTGGAAATATCATCTGGGAAGTTCCTGTTCCATCTCTTACAAGCCAATCAGCCCGGACTTATGCAACTGAAAGTAAAATTAAAAGATGACATCATATCATCAATGAAAAGAATGAGTTGTGAAATATAGGACACAACATTTTGTATGTAAATCTATGTAATTCTAAGAAGTATTACTGGTATGTATGTTTATTGTTTTCATCTATGTACATTAGTTTGTTATTTATTTCTGTTGACAGTGTTTGTAATAAGCACTCAACCCCTTACATTGCTAAGCCCATATTTTCCGTTCACAAAACCGCAAGATTACTATCCCTTTTTGTTATTTAATCATACCTAGTAAATGCAAACTAATCCTATAAAAAGATACAACAGTTTGATAGTTGTAAGCGATGGTACAATTGGGAAAAAAGCTGAAAGTCATAGTTAAAGTACAAAAATATAATATTATGGTAATACAAAACTACACATTACACCAGTTCTATTTCTAAGCATACCTAATATTTACTAAGATGATTATTTGAAAAAGTTTTAAAGTGTGACAGTTGTCACTTCAGAGTAGGGATGGCCAAAATTTTCCGAAATTGGAAATTTCACTTTCCGGAATTTTCTGAATTCCAGATTTTTCCGAAATCGGAATTTTTCCGAATTCCGAATTTTTTCCGATTTTACTTTTCCGAATCCGGAAAGTAAAAATTCCAGGATTGGCCATCACTACTTCAGAGGAAAGTCATAATCTGTTAACAACAATAAATCTGTATATTTCTGTACATTTAAAACACAAATAATAATAATAATAATAATAATAATAATAATAATAATAATAATAATAATAATTGCAAAAATACCAAAAGCATCCTTTTTATTTTTTAAAGCATATCATGTATGTGATAAAATGATTCTATAAAAACAAGCTTCAAGAGTGTCATAGTTGTAACTTATGAGCAATGACACAATTTGTAACAAAACTTAAAACTGTATATTTCCGTACATGTAAAATTAAATAATAATAATAATAATAATAATAATAATAATAATAATAATAATAATAATAATAATAATAATAATAATAATAATAATACAAAAATACCAAAAGCACCCTTTTTACTTTTTAACCATATAACGTATGGACAAAGATGATTCTATTTGAAAAGTTTCCAAAGTTTCATTGTTCTAACTTACGAGCAATGACACAATTTGTAATAAAATTTCAAACTTTATATTTCTGTACATAAAAAATATTAATTACAAAAATACAAAAGAACACCATACAAAAAAAAAGTTTCTAAACTTTAATAGTTGTAACTTTTGAACAATGATACAATCTGTAAAAAAAAAATGCTTTGTATGCTCATTAATGTTTGACAGTGTAATATTTTGCAAGCTTACTTAAAATCTACTGAAAGAGGAAAAATTAAGCTTTCATTTGACACCTGGATGAGCTCAATAACTTCAAAAATAAGGAAGTTATGGTAATTTAGTTCTATGATGCTGAGTGCCAAAAAGTGAAATTGAAGCAAAATTCACATTTTCAAAAAATTCTTCCTGGCCCATTTCTCGTCCAAAAAATCGAGAAAAAAATAATTTAGCATAATTTCATTGGTAATTATATATGAAAAAATTTTGAAGAGAATCTGAGACATTGAAGAACGGTCATGTTTTAAAATTATGTGATTTGATATGGAATGACCCTAATACCAGATATAATTTTATAATTTTGCAATGAAGATAGGACCTCCCACCCCCAAAAAATTCGTAAAAGGATTGTCACCACTGAAATGTGAGTAAGAATTTAAGCCATTGGGACTTCGTGATCTAGACTGTCCCCATCAAAGCGGGACGCATGATAACACAATTTAAGGAAAAGGCAGAAAGTCTACAATTGATATCTATGCCTCATATGTTAAAAGGAATAAGTTCATGGAAAATCAATAATTATTTTGGTTTGAAATAGTCTCCCTGTCCAACGAGAAATCTTTCCCCGGGTAAAAGTGATTGACATTCACTAAATAGTGAGTCATTAGAAGTTAGAGAGCAGACGTACTGATTTTCGCAGTACAGTACTGTTTTTTTTTTTTTAAGGAACTGTTCTGCGTGTTGCGAAGACGCCTAGAAAATCGTGAAATGTCCTTCTTTTTAAAAATGTCCTGCGAAATGTCCTGACTTACAGTAACTTATTTGCAGTTTATTTTAATGTTTCATTCTTTATTCACAAGATTTTGAATCACATGTACTCTTTTCCTGAAATGGTGGAGAGCTCCTCCGTGGCTAAGCGGTTAGCGTACGCGCCTTTGGCGTGGGTGTCCCGGGTTCGATTCCCGCCGGTTCGATTCCCGGCGGATTCCCGGGTTCGGATTCCACGTTAATCAGTAGGTCCACGTCTCATATAGCCTCGCTGCTGAATGGGACGTTAAACTCAAAATCAACTCAACTCAACTGAAATGGTGGAATGAAAAAAGTGGGAGGATTTTTCCCTGAATGATGAATGCCTGTGTTTTATAACACTCCTCAAAAGATTAGGAAACAAGAACACCCAACAAACCTTTGCAATACATTGTTCTTATTGAGGAGGGCTTGTTGAGATATTGGTAAGGTAGGGTATATTTGTACTTCAAGTTACGACAGTGATGAGGGATGAATTCAGGGGGCAGCCCGGGGGGAACCTCTCTCCCGAAGGAAATTCATCCCCCCCGGAGAAACTCAAAATTTCAAACACAAAATGTAGAAATTACTTCACCCAAACTCCCCTCCCCCCGAGGAGTTCATATTCCCCCCGGGTGAAAATGTCTGAATTCAACACTGGACAGTGATGCTAACCAGGGCCGTGCCGTGGGGGGGGCGAGCGGGCCGACGGCCCCGGGCGCCGAAGTAAGGGGGGCAAAAATTCGGGAGAAAAAAGGAAAAAGATAGGAAAAAATACTTGTAATATATGTATAGGGGCGCCGTCGTATACTCTCGCCCCGGGCGCTGATTTTCCACGGCATGGCCCTGATGCTAACCAAGTTAAGTTCCCTCGTGGCGGTCTAAATTTACTCTCATCCCTTAAAATAGTCCCACGCTCTGAAAATCGATTTTAAAAAATCTTTAGCTCTATATGAAGTTCCACTGTACGTTCATAAAAATTAACCACTTTGTCACTCATCAAAGCATTTATAGTTGTGTTGAATGTCTTCAATATTTTTGTTCAGTGGTTTTCTTCTTAACAAAAATGAATGATTAACTCAAGGTTTGGGTTAAATGAATAAGGACATATGAAGTGGTGCCCACTCCCCTTATGTCTATGACGCACCCCCCCCCCCCCAGTTGTCTATCCGTATGTGTTCTTCCATGAGAAAAATCTTTTTGATTAATTTTTACACCCCCTCAAACATATTTATATAGATTTTTAACCCCCCCTAATATTTCAATGACGCAGTTTGCGTCATATCCCCCCTTTGTGGGCACCCCTGACATATGTACTTGTATTGCCGATGCAGTAAATTATCATATACTATTATATTTGTGTCGTTCTTTTCGCTTGCCAAAATCTGGTCACCCTATTAGAAGTTGTCCTACTTGGAAAATATCTTTTAAAATAACGTCCTATCCCCTAAACAGAATTCAATGTTCTTAGCGTATATTTATTGATAATGGATTGATCTCAAAGGATAAGACCTTAATACAAATAAACGGTATCGAGGTGCGGTTTTCTGGAATTGATTGACCATCCCAAGAATACGTTCCATCTCTTCCGTTAACTCTCTATTAAAACCGGAAGTGATTTAAATTAGTCATTCGTTTTCAACGTTTGTCCCCATAGAACGAACTAATAACAGATACTGAGAAACAGTTTTCTGTATACAATTCATCGTCTTAAGATAACATACCATGACTATTCCGAACACTTTGCCAAAACCGGAAGTGGTTCAAATTTAATATTGCTTTTAGTATCAATGCTGATTTCTATGGAGCAAAAACGGTGAGAGACAATAAGATGCAGTTTTCTGCAGTAGATTCAGCGTCCAAAGAATAATTTCCATCTTCTGCATTAACTCTCTATTCAAACCGGAAGTGGTTAAAATTAGCCATTTCTTATTTTAACATTTATCAACATGAAACAAAAATGGTAGTATATAGCGACAAGTTGTTTTCTGCAATCGATCAAGGATATCAAGAGAACATACCATCACAACACGCAACTCTCTACCAAAACCGGAAATGGTTGAAATTGACTACTACTTCTGTTTTCAAAATTGATTTTCATAGAGCAAGTGATATCGAAATGTAGGTTTTTTCCCAATTGATTCAGCTTATCAAGATCTATCTCGTAGGATCTATCTTCTTCCTTAACCATGTATGCAAATCGGAAGTGGTTTAATATAATGATTTCCGGTTTCAACCTTTATTGGCATAGTACAGAAACAGTAATGGCTTTCTCATATGAATTGAGAGTTCGAGGAACACGTTTTATCTTCGATCATATTGATCTGTCGCAACCAATAGTTACTGATTTACTACTTCGAGTACTGAATTCCCATAATTTCGAAGTCTATCGTAAACTACTATTGAGAAACGAAATTCACTTGTCGCAAGTATTATAGAACGGCCTTGCCGACATCGGTTCATATGTCGACAGGTATCAGAGCGAAAACGGTAAGAGATATAAAAAAGCGGTTTTCTGTAATCGATTCAGCACCCTAAAGAATAGGTAACATTTCCTCTGTTAACTCTCTATTCAACCCAGAAGTGGTTCAAATTAGTCATTTTAGGTTTCAATGCTTATCTCCATAAACGATAGCAGATAGCGAGAAGCGGATTTTCGCAAACTATTCAGTCTCTAAAGGCAACGTACCATGATTATATGTCAAACATTCTACCGAAGCCAAAATGATTCAAATTTAATATTACTTCCAATTTCAATACTAATTTGTACAGAACAAAAACAGTAACAGATATCGAGATACTAGTTTCTGCAATCGATTCATTGTCCCAAGAATAGATTCGATTTTCTGCATTAACTCTCTATTCAAAACGAAAGTGGTTTAAATTAGCCATTTCCGGTTTAACATTTATCAACATAGAACAGAGATGGAAATAGATAGCGGTAAGCGTTTTTTTTTTACAATCGATTCGGTGTCTCAAGAGACCATATCGTCACAACCCGAAACTAAAAGTGGTTAAATTTGCAGCTATTTTCGGTTTCGATACTGATTTTCGTAAAAGAAAAACTATAAGAGATATCGAATTGCATATTTTGCAATTAATACAGCGTTTCAAGAATATATTCCATCTCCTCAATTAACCCTCTGTTCAAAGCAAAAGTGATTACAATAAACAATTTCCTATTTGGACATAATATCGGCATAGAACAAACATGGTAATATATAGCGAAGAGCTGTTTTCTGCAATCAATTCAGGGTATCAAGAGAACATAGCAGCACAACCCTCAATTGTCTATCAAGACCGGAAGTAGTTGGTACACAATTTAAAATTATTTAAAGGAGAGTTCAGTATTTAACCTCTTAACTGGCAATGACGACTCAACTCGTCATGAGAATTTCGCTTGTATTTGCAATCTGACGACTACGTTCGTCATAATAAGATTCGTATTGGGCGTGACGAGTTAGTACGTATTTTTTGTGGGACGTAGAACTCAAAGATTTCATTTCACTTGTTAATACGTATTTTTAACAAATTTATTCCCCATTCAGATGCGACTTTTTGATTCGGCAACTCCCCAGTTAACAGGTTTTAAAAGAGAAATGGTACTATTTCCGAGCTAATAGAAGTGTAAAGTTGCAAATGAAACATATATCTATATGAAATTTTTAAGTTTTACGTCCCACGCTTATGCCGGTTAGGCTAAAGGAGACGGTGATGATGAGAGATGAATGAAATGGTGGAATGAAGAAAGTGGGAGGAAACGGGAGATCCCCGAAGAAACCCACGCACACGGTGTTTGGCCACCACAAAGTTCACTCGGCGGGAGCAGGGTTTGAACCCGGGACCCCAAGCACCAGAGGTGAATGCTCTACCACAGAGCCCCCATATATCTACAACAGGAGAGAAATGCAGGCAGAAACCAGAGAAACCAAACATACAGAGTGAAAACCTGAAGAAAAGAAGAAAGAAGAAGATGACCAATAGGCAAACACGAAAACACAAAACACACGACATACAAAACAACACACACGTAACAAACTCGAACTCAATAAAACAAAAAACACACAAAATCTCACAAGGCTAGAAATGAGAGTAGAGTTAAGCAAACATTGAGTTTAGTTTTTTTTTTTTGTTTTTGTTTTTTGTTCGTTTTATCTTTATTTTTTGTCCAATCCTTTGTTTTGGTTTCACGTCCTTTTCCCCTTCCCTTTCCTTCTTCAAAATTATGAAATAAATAAACCCAAAAGAGAAATCATTCGCAATGATGATACTTCGCCGGTTTTGAATGCTCAAGGCACCGGCTGACAGTTACGCGGCTGAGCGAATGAAAAAAAAATATATATCTATATGACGCTGAACCTATACCAAGGGAAGATTTCTTACTATCTATCGCCGTTTTTGGTCTATTAGGATTAATATTGAAAGGGGAAGTGAAATAGACTTCTAGTAGGTCTGTTTCTGGTGTTAATATGGAATTAAGGTTGAAGATGTGAACGTATAGTTGGGATCTCAATCCAAACCAAGCAAATAAAAGGCACGGACCCCTGCACTAAACCTTCTCCCCTCCAATTCCTTAAACTATGAAATGCAGTTACAATGCAGTTGTTAGTAAAACATTCTGTTGTGAAGTAAGAACAAAATCATATGCCATTTTCTACAAAACTCCATCTGAAAAAAATACCCCCAAAAATGAACTATCCTGTATGATTTTTTAAAAAATAAATGACTTACACACATATACTACTCAAATATTTGTTGGGCCCGTGATGGCTCAGTGGTTTAGAGCGTTCACCTCTGGTGCGTGAAATACTTAATTCGATCTCAGCTCGCGCCAAGTGAATTTTGTGATGAACAAACAACGTGTGCGTGAGATTTCTCGGAGTTCTTCCGTTTCCTTCCACTCTCTTCATTTCGCCATTTCATTCATTTCTTATCATCATCATCTCCTTTAGCCTAGCTGGCATAATCGTGGGACGTAAAATTGAAAAATTTAATTTAATTTAATTTTCCAAATATTTGTTCACGAAATATCAACACAATCAGATGAGTCATATTTGAGAAAACTGAAAAAAAAACTTGCAAGAAGGTACTACTTCTTCTGTATATTTTTATAGGAGTGATTTAGACATCATAGAATTATTAATGCAATATTTAGGCCCTACTTATGAAATATGAATAAAATCGCTTGAGTCGTTCTTAAGAAAATATTCTGAAAAGAGACTTATTGCCAAGAACTAACACTCCTAATGGATATTTTTTTCAAGTAATTTACACAACATTATGGAGTTATTAGTGAAACGTTTATTTATGAAATAATAACAAAATCGCCTGAGTTTTTTTTTTCAGAAAATCGTCCCAAGAAAACTCATCCCCAGAGTAAACTACCCCTCTTGTTTTTTTTTTTTTTTTTGTTTGTTTTTTTTTAAGACGAACGAATCATTCCATATTATAACGTTATTAATAAAATATGAACTAAAGCGCCTGGGTCGCTTTTTCGGAAAATTGTCCGAGAACTCACCCCCAAGAATAAAACTACCCTTCTTGCATCTTTTCAAGCCAAATTAGTTATAACCAGTTATCCCATATTGTTAGGTTAACTTATTAATGAAATATGAAAACTAAATTACCTGAGTGATTTTAGAGAAAATGATCCCCGAAAAGAACTAAACTCACACCCAACAATAAACCAGCCCTGTATATTTTTTTCAAAAGATCAAAATATTTATACATCATAAAGTTGTTACTTAAATATTGATATATATGAAATGTAAACAAGATAGTTATAGTCGTTTTTGAGGAAATATAGCATTCATTTATTTACTTATTTATTTATTTAATTATTTATTCATTTACTTATTTATTTATTTTCAATCTTTAGTATTGTTCTGTAGGTAGAAAAAAAATCGAAAAAAAAACTAGCGAATCTTATTAAAATAGCAAATTTAAAATTTAGTGCAGGTGTCTGTTGAAGAATATAGTCTCTAGTTCAGTATAGAGATTCTCTCTTTCCAAAAATCTGTTTTCCGATTTTCGAAAAATTCGTTTTTCGATTTTTCGTTTTTCTTTTTCTTTAACATTTTTCGTTTTCGAAAAATTTTTCGTTTTTCGAAAAAGTCATTTTTCGTTTTTCGAAAATGTCATTTTTCGAAAAAATATGGTCTTCCCTAGTTCAGTGAACATTTTACATGGAACAAACAAACAGACATTCTAAAATACATTTTTCGGCATGTATAAGTCATCAGACGTCTAAATCCGTTGAAATCTCGAATTCGATTTCTTTCCACGATTTTTTTCGTAATTTCTTCTCTCCTCTTGTCGCTCAAAAGTAAAATGCTTCACGCTATCTATCAGCGTTTTCACTTTAGTCTTATGAAATTCAAAACGGCAATAGTACATGTCTACATATTAGAATAAAGACAATTACAGTATTTGAAATAAAAGAAAATAAAATTTGTGTAGTACGTTGTACGATTATATCCTTTAGGCTAAAGGACATGAATAAATTAATGAAAGGAAAAGGTTATTAAAGAATTTGTGGATTGACAATGTGGAAGGAAACGGGAGTAACCCGAGAAAACCCACGCACACGGCGTTGTCCACTACCAACTTACTTGGCTGTAGATTGAACCAGGGACCCCATGCACCAGAAGTAAGCACTCTACCACTGAACCATCGTTCTCCCCGGCACGAAAAAAAGAAAAAACATTTTTTTGGAGTTTGTAGTAAAACCGATACTTCATTTTGAGAACTTTCTAAAACCGTTTTCGGAATTCTATTGAAAAACCAGTTTTACTTTTAAAATGAGTTCGATTGTTCTGTTTTTCTGCTAGTCGCATTCTGGCTTTTCTAGAAATCTGTTTTGTTTATCTCTAAACCAGAGATCTCACGCATCAGAGGTGAGGACTCTACTCTGAGCTGCCATGCCCCTACACTTCCAGTTCGTATAGCGCGTTACGTGAAGAGATAGAACCTAATCGTGTATAATTCGTTATCTTTTACAGTTGCTGCTCAGACACCTGTCGACAGATGGAGCAATAGATTCGTTCTATAAGGCACAGGTTGGAACTTTGATAAACAAATACTGTAACAATATTTTTTTTAAAGTAAAAGTTAACTGCTAATTTATTTCATATAATGTTAATTAATTCCTTTTTATACTTTAGAAAGACTGCACTCGAAATTCCGTGACTCATTGAAAAATTCTGCGAACTTACTAAAATAATACACGTACATTATCAGTAAAACCAACTGCACTGGGAGTTATTATTTTTATCTTTCTTTTTTTTTTTTTTTTTTCTAATCTTAATGTCGAATTGATGAACGAAGGAATTTTTCATAACCGTACGACTTGGTAACATTGATTGATTACTCTTGCGTTGTTACTCGTCGGTTAAAACCAGCCACGGAAAGGATTCCTTTCCCGCCAGCTGTCAAGTTTATGTTTTCGTCGTATGAAATATCTCCACTCAGCACGCCATTTTGCATATTCAAAATACGTCATTTTTTTTCTTTTATTTCTTAACGTTGAGATGTAATTTGTTTTATCAAGCAGCCTTATATATGTGTGTGCGTGTGCATAGGAGTAAAGAAAAGAAAAAAGAAGTAGAAAAACAACAGGAGAAGAAAAAAAAGACCCCAAACAGTCTGCAATAGTAGATATGCGATCGCTTAGCTCTTCCAGGAATTGAGGGCTTCCAAGAATTCTGAAAGTTGAAGTTACTTCGTCGAAGGAAAAAAGCAACGCAGATTATTTTGTTGTAGGTTTCATTTGGGAGCGCAGAGAAAACAAAACGAAAAAACAAAAATCACTGAAACAGAAGAGTGTGGGGAGTTGCAGAACGCCCTGAAGAAAGAAATTCGATCTCTATTATTCTCTGAAAGAAATTAACCCTCTTAAACTTGTAGTAGGAAGTTATTAGATGAAGAATCCTTGTAGAAGCCTATCTTTTTTTTGGCTGTTTGTTTAGAGGGAAACCTCCCAAAAGCAACATCAAGAAAATCTTACAAGTAAATGCGTTACATACTCATCTGGTATTTTATTACGTTGAAGAATTTATATTATGATTATCTTTGGTTTAGCAGTTTCTGTAAGTAAAGTATTTACTGCTTTCTTAGTTTATGGAACCATACATAAATTAATGAATTACGTACTTCTTTAATCAGGAAATCAACTCGTAGTACCATATAAATAAATTATTTCTTATAGGATGAATTCCATTTTAGAGTACAGATTAAGTTTAGGAGGGCTTGAACATTATGGATACAAATACAGCGTGCAGACATAAGCTATGAAACTATCGTGCGAAAAACACCAGCCAATCTGTATTAGGTGACCAATACAAGCAAGAAGTGTGTTATCTAACTTCCGCAAGAGCAGGGTGAAGCTGGTGGGCCAGCGCGGCAAAGCTGGGGTGCGTCCGTAGGGAGCAAGTGAGCAGCGATTGTGGATTATATGCGCGCGTAAACAAGGATAATGGAAACCTTCTTTCTCTGCTCAACCATAGGTTGGTGGAAAAATGGACATTTTTATATCTCTTCTCTTCCTTGGGGGAGCTGTTTTATATTTTGATAAGGTTTCTTCTTCGTAATTCCATCTAAATATTCTATCCTTGTTTTCCCTCTTCCTGGTTTTCCTTTCTGCTTTTCCCTCTATCAGCACGGTGATCCAATCGGAGTGCCGAATAAGATGGCCAAGCATGCTGTTTCTTCTTTTTACTGTTATCTTCATGATCTGTCATCCTTAATTAGCTTCCTTTAGTACGTCTTCATTCCTTTTTCTTTCGATCCATGACATGCGCAGCATTCTGCTCTACACCACATTTCAAATGCTTCCAACTTGGATATTTCAGCTTTTCTCAATGTCCACGTCTCTGATCCGTATAGCGCCACGCTCCATACTAGTGTCTTAATAAATCCTTTATGAACGTCCAGCAACACATTTCTTGATGTTAGCAGACCTCTTTTCCTATTGAATGCTTGTTTAGCCTGTGCTATCCTGGAACTTACGTCTTTTTCACTTCTTCCGTCCGAGGATATTAGACTTTCTAAATAGGGGAACATCTTAACGTCTTCAATTTTCTCTCTCTCTATCTTACGTTTGCCCCTTTCTGTTCTGTTCTGCATTTTATCACTTTGATTTTCTTGTTATTTATCTTCATTTTGCATGTTCCTTAAAGTTGGTCATTCAGGTTTGAAAGTGCTTCCTGGAAGCACTTTTCGTTCTCCGCGATTAGTGCTATGTCATCAGCAAACCTTATTGTGCTGAAAACGTGTCCATTTACTTTTACGCATTTTCTTACTGAAAGCTTCTTTGGCTAAGGAATTCCTGAGCTGACTTCTTTGATGTAGTAAGTGTCTCTCGTCAGAATACTTCTCAGATATTTGAGATGCTCTAGCTCTTCAAGTTCTCTTTGTTTTACTCTGATCCCTAAGTGCGCGTTATACAGGATGTTATTAAAGGTGTAATAGAGTAAAAGGTAAAAGTTGAAGAGTAACAAGAAGATTCCAACGGATGAGTCAAACATGATGTATTTCCACCAGCGCTTTCCGCATCATTTGTTTCCGGTGACTTCCCAAGACATGAGCTACATATGAAACTTAAATTTTTTTTTATGTTTTACATTCACTCACAAATATTACAATGAAAGAGAAAATTGCAATTTTTGTTTAAACTTTCAAAAGAAAGAAATTTAAAGAGGAAGCAGATCAAAGATGACAAAGGCAAGGAAATGTATTTGCATGGAAATAAAGTGAAACATAAACCGGCCTATCGCCTATCTTTTCCTTACCTACCAAACATATTTCGAACCGAAAATGTTTGTTTTGGGAACTTCAACTTCAGTTGACAGAGGAACTGACGAACGAACATAAGTGATTCATCCGTTGATTGAGTATACTAATACTTAAGCAGAAGAAAGAGTTTTGCAGAGAATGAAAGTTCATGAAAGCGTTTAATGCCAGAATATTTTTCAACAGATTGTATTTTACTGAATTCTGTATATGTATGTGTGTGCATCTGTCTGACTGTTATTTCCGAATTTTTTTTTTTCAATTTTGAGCCCTATATGCAATAGAGCATCAAAAACTATCTCAAAGAAGTGATGGATTTTTTCGCGTCATTCTTACCGTTCCTGATATATTAGCAAAAATAGTTCTAATTTCGGTAGATTTAAGGAGCCATATCTCGGGAACCGTTAAGTCATAAAGAGATGATATTGGTGTTGATCAATACGAATAGCAGTTATTGGTTCATTAAGTGTTGCGTTATTAGCTATTGACTCGATAGTTATTGCGTCATTAGTTATTGATTCAATTATTATTGCGTCAATTTTGTTATTGATTCAACAATTATTGCGTCTTTAGTTATAATTATTGCGTCATTACTTATTAATTCAATTATTATTGCGTCATTAGTTACTGATTCAATAATTATGGCGTCATTAGTTATTGTCTCAATTATTAGGTAATTAGTTATTGATTGATTCAACAATTATTGCGTCATGAGTTATTGATTCAACAATTATTGCGTCATTAGTTATTGATTCAATATCTTTTGCGTCATTAGTTAATCAAATTTAATATGCAATTTCATATAAATTCCGAAAAAAAATTCTTTTTAAGTTCGTTCTGTCAATGCTCTTCGAACATTCTGAACTTGTTTCTTTTGAAGGATAAATGACAACCAATTGAAAATAATTACATTTAAAAAAAAAAAAAATCCGCATTGACCGAATAAAAAACAAGGTCTAAACTTTTTTGTTTCTCAAGTCCTCCCTATACATTTACATCAGTCGACCATAAAAATATTTTCAGACATTTTTCAACGAGTTC
This sequence comes from Thermobia domestica, assembly GCF_964235325.1. NCBI lineage: Eukaryota > Metazoa > Arthropoda > Insecta > Zygentoma > Lepismatidae > Thermobia > Thermobia domestica. The sequence continues at coordinate 264,717,624 of NC_137464.1, forward strand.
CTCAAGAGAATAATTTTTCTATCGATTTTTATAAAATAGTTTTAAATCACGAAATCGCATCATTATTCAGCTGAAGGAGATAAAGACGAAAGAACGACTTTTCATTGCAATGCAACCATAAAGTAAATTTGTCATTCAGTTCTCAGAACAGTTTCTTCTTAGAAATCAATAACATTGTTGCTTCAAACAAAGATTAATATTATTTAAAGAAAAAAATATATTGCTCATAAAAAAAAATCTAAGAACTTCGTCATAGACATTTTATAATCTTTTCATTTCAAGTGAACAAAACACAACTTTGATGCGTGGTTGATTTTTATTAACTTGTTACTAAAGTTGACTGTTTAATAGAGTAAGATAGAAATACCAAGAAAAAAAAACTAAACATTTCGAAACAAAAGTCTTAAGCAATAGAAGAAAAGTCTCGGGAAATAAATCATTTTTATTATTATTATTATTTTTAAATTATAACGAAATTTAAATAAAACTAAAGCGCAGAAACCAGAATGAATAAAACATATGAATCACGACTTCTTGAAATCTTATCCAGTAATGTTTACATGTGTCCTTTTACACTGTTTTCACAAACTGGATTTGCATAGAATCGTATATTTCTGAATTGATGGTATAAGTCAAGTTGACCAGAACTTTTACTTTTAAAAAATGGGATGCATATGAATCGGCGACGGGGTGCGTGTGGGGGGGAGGTGACTTCCACATTGCATTTTCGGACTCAGCAGTGTTTTCAATTTACAAAATACACAAGAAAGAATGATAACACAGCATTTCTAAGGTAAATACTACCCAACAATACTTTTAACTACTTCAACACTCAGAATTCACACTCAATTTCCACTTGAACCACAGAACACTCAATTCTCATTTGCATATTCAGAAGTTCTAGGCACGGTTGAACCTTCCCAATGAGTGTTGGTACGGAAGAGTGTAGAATTAGCATTGACCATTTATATTTTGAATAATAATTACGGGATACCTGGATCATGTTTGCTTAAAAACGGGACATTTAGGCGTCCCGTTTTATAATCAAAAAACGGGACAACGGTTTAAAATAAGGGACTGTCCCGGCTAAAACGGGACTCCTGGTCACCTGTACCAGGGCCGGCCAGGCAATTTGCCGCCCCGTGCAGTGACATCATTCGACGACCCCTTTCTACAGAAAAAAATCTTAAAAACCACTAAGATATGCTACACCATCATGAGCATCGAAGGGGAAGGAAACGGCATTCGCACTCAGGCCTAAACAGTACAAATGCAATCTCATTATCTCCCTTTTTTCTTCAAATAAAAATCAATTAGTCCTATGCTAGTGAAAGATAAAGCAAACACACCTGCAGAGAAAAGATGGTGATCCTTTTTATAGAATTCAATATCGAGCTTCAATCTCAATATATCAGTTTGCAATTCCAGTGCAACTAGCTCTTTATCTTGATTTCCTGATTTTCCTTTTACATCTGTTAAAAAAATTATTTTAAAAAAAACTTGTTTCCACCTTCAGTGACAAGGAACTTGTTTGTGTCAAAGGTAAAAAGACTACTTTTCATATAAAAACTATAATAGCTAATAAAATGGAATAAGTGTTCGCTAGTATTCGAAAATTGACTTCTTGTATTTGACAACAATTAAGTAATTCATACTGGGATTTGTTTGACCACTTGCTTCAACACTCTCCGTGACCTTAACCTAGTGCAACCGAAACATGATTTATGAATGTAGTATTCAAATAGAAGGTCAGCTTAATAAATTTAACTACCATCATCATGAAGTCTGTTTCCAACAAGAAATATTTATTTTAAATAATATAATTATGACAGATTTTGCCGACTCGTGCAAATGCACGTGTTCCACATATGGTAGAGTCGGCCCTGATAAGTACAGTGTGACAAACTCTATAAGAAAGAAAAATGTAAGCCCATTTCAGAACTTAACCCTACAATGCATATTGTATCATATTTGATACAAAATAAATTATGGCTAGTATTAGTGTTCAGGTCGTCAGCTGTATCACAAATACATATTGTATCATATCCGATATTTCTCCTGAGCACATAGTTCATCATATATTTGGTAGATGTCAGGAAAATGTTGCTTCAGTATAGAGAGAAAGAAGTCGTGTGCGTGCTTAGCAAAGGTGAGAATAGAAGAGTTTATGGGTCGTGTACTCTGAAGGACAAAGAATAGTTTCGAAGTTGCAAAAATTCCAAGTTTTTGAAGTAAGTTTCCTAATTGTTTTTACGTATGCTATAATTTGATTTTGAACGAGAGAGGAACATGAAATGTTGATGCATAATGTATCATAAGTGATACAAAGTATTTATATATTTTAACACGAAAAATTACTTTAGGACATTTTTCTATTCGGATATTAATTAGAAGTGTCTTATTATATGCCTGCGAAATAACATTAATTATACAAATGAGGAATTTCCATTTTTAATTTAAACGCCCGTTGATATACCTTGTACTCTTCGACCGGTCAACTCGTCTTGAGGTGGTCCCAGTGCTGCAAATCGAACAATCCCATAAAGGTCCACTGTCGTGTTCCGTAAGCGGTGATCCACGTTCATTCACACTGATGCGTTCACACTCTCATAGTCAGTAATTCAGATCTGGCTTAAGAGTATCTTCGTTTGCCGCTGTCGCTCAAAAAATGAAATGCGAAAAAGTATCGAAGTAGTAGCAAGCGCCGAATAATATACTATCTATGGTGCGTTGCTAATCACAACACTGTCAACAAAATGAGAAATTCACTCTTATGAACACTGAGTTCCTTTTACACTTGGGAGTAGTTACTTATCGTTTTGTATAATATTTCGACTTCTAATGCTAGACCCAGGTTGGGGAGCTCACCGCACGTTACGACACACAAAAACTTAGAACGGCGCACTCAAGCTCCACTCACGGGTGGCCTATGACGATGGGCAAACGAACTAACGCACAACTATAGTGCTACCAAAATGTCTTGAGCCGTGGCAAAAATGCGAACTAAAGCTCACACCCTCGATACATCCACGCGTTGAGCGAATAAGGATTCTGTTGCTAAGCGAGAGAGCTTTAGCGAAAGGGAGTGAAATTCCTTCAGCTGATAGCAGCGCTTGGAACAGAAGACTAAGTGTCAAGTCAGTGTGGTATATCTTTAACTCCGTTGCTCCAATCAACTTTAGCATATAACAGAACATGGGTGGAAGTAAAAAGTCCCGAAGAGACCAAATCCAAGGGACAGTCACAAAGAATGTAGACTTCATGTAGACAGCCTCCTTGTTTTTTAACCATATATGGTCGTAGGATTGGAGCTAACCGCACAAACACATAAACAGGCATAACAAACTTGTGAGAGAACAATTCTGAGAACTTACTTTCATGTACGAGGTTCGTTTGATAAGTTTGAAATAAGCACTGTTTTTCCTGTTTTGATTAAACATCATAAATGAGCTTCGAAAACAGGTGATAATTATTTCACTTAAATAAACGAAAAATAATGCACTGTAGGATTAAGTTAGTACAAAGCACTGAAGGCAACTATCACTTTCTGTTTCGACTTTTGTCTGCATCATCGCTGTTTAGGATTTCGCTTCTCAGACCTGATGACCCTGAGAGACCCGGCGGCCCAGACAGATCGGTGACTCAGGCAGACTCGATAACTGGGAAGCAGCTGAAATATCTGATCCACATCTAGTGAAGATTGTTATATTGGATGAAAAATCTCGACTAATCGAAGTCGAATATTCAATTTTTTTTGATTCCCGTTGTGACACTTCTTAATCAAAGTGCCGTGCCTATTCTATTTGAAATATAATTGTATCTTTAGTCGTCTTCCCAAACCGAGAGTAATTTAGTGGTTTAGAATACAGATTAACTACACAAAAATATTTAATATGGCACTGTTTGAACTCGTCATCTCTTACATTTTACACGCCAAGACTTCCTGTTGAACTCAGCGTTCTCTCTTACATTCTACACGACAAGTTTTATGGTTGAACTCAGCATTATGTCTTAAATTCTACACGACAAGATTTATAGTTGAACCCAGCATTCTACACGACAAGATTTATAGTTGAACTCGGCATTCTACACGACAAGATTTACAGCATCTTTCAATTAAATTTTGACGATCTCTGATAGCTTTTCGTTCCTATGATTCTCATGCGTTTGTACTCTGATATCTCTCTCTTCTTACGCGATTGCTTCAGGATCCGCAAGTAAGGCGAGCCTGAAAAATTTCATAAATTGCTGAAACCGCGAGAAAACCCGTGTTTGTCCACCACAAAGCGCACATGGCACGAGCAAGGATTGAGTGAGGGTCCCCACGCACGAGAGATGAACCGCTCTACCAGTCAGTAACCATGAGCCCTCTGCTTACTAGTAATGACAAGTTCTTCTTACGATCTATTATCGTTTCTTCCCTTTAACGGAAATGATTGATTTTTACCATTTCCGGTTTTAATAGAGGGTTTAGAGACACGGTGAATCCATTAAAAAAAAAAGTCTTTCTCGCATTCTCTTATAGCTTTTCCTTTTAAACGTGTGGATAGACAAACAGACGGAAGGAAATTTTACAATATAAGACATAACATCACGACCTCCTCTACCATATGCGCAACATGTGCAATTGCAAGGTACGGAAAGCTTTGAGGGGCGGCAAAATCTGTTATTACTATATTATTGAAAATACATATTTCTTCGTTGGAAACAGACTTCATGATGATGATAATTAAATTTACTAAGCTTACCTTCTATTAACTATATTCATAACTCATGTTTAGGTCAAATAAGTTTAAGGTCACATGGATACCGCTAAAGCAAATGGTCAAATCTCAGCACGAATTGTTTGATTATTGTCAAATGCATCAACTCAATTCTCGAACAGTAGAGAACATCTGTTCCATTTAGTTAGTTATCACAGTTTTGATATGAATTCAAAACTAGTCTTGTCTTTGTCACAAACACGTTTCTTATCATTGAAGGTGGAAACAAGTTTTTTAAATTTTTTTAACCGATTTAGATGGAAAATCAAGAAATGAAAATAAAAGAGCTAATTGCACTGGAATTGCAAACTGATATATTGAGATTGAAGCTCGATACTAAATTCTATGGAAAGAATTATCATCTTTCCTCTGCAGGTGTGTTTGGTTTAACTTTTACTAACATAATAGATTATTATTTAAAGAAAAAACAGACACAATGAGATTGTATTTGTAGTGTTGTTTAAGCCTTTCTGAGTGCGAGTGCTCTTTCCCTCTCCTTCGTTGTTCATGATGGAGTGGGAACCGGTCAAAACCCCCACACTCAAGAAATGTCAAAACGCCCACACAAACGGTCATAACCCCCACACAAATGGACAAATCTCCCAAATACACGAACGGTCATAACCCCCACAGCCAAAACCGCCACACTGGTAGTCGGTCATAACCTCCAACGGTCATAACTCCCACACAAATGGACAAAACAGCCACACATAGCAACGGTCACAATCCCCACATAAATGGACAAAACTCCCACACAAATGGACAAAACTCCCACATGTAGAAATAGTCACAACTGCCACACAAATTGACAAAACCCCCATACTTATGTATTGCCCTTGTACTTTTAAATAACATTTTTTATTCCACTTAAACTGATGTTGCAACTATTCTTCTTGGGCGTCATAAAGAGCCGCAACAAAGACGTGAAATGACGATCATTTCAGAGTGTGGGGGATTTGTCCGATTTTGTGGGAGTTTTGTCCATTTATGTGGGGATTATGACCGTTGCTATGTGTGGCTGTTTTGTTCATTTGTGTGGGGGTTATGACCGATTGTGTGGGCGTTTTGACATTTCTTGAGTGTGGGGGTTTTGGCTGTGGGGGTTTTGACCGTTCGTGCGTTTGGGAGATTTGTCCATTTGTGTGGGGGTTATGACCGATCGTGTGGACGTTTTGACATTTCTTGAGTGTGGGGGTTTTGGCTGTGGGGGTTTTGACCTAGACCCGATGGAGTAGCATAAAATCGTGGCTTTTAAGATTTTAAGAGCTGCTAGTTCTGGAGAATGAACTAGAGCGTCAAATTATGATATTGTACAAGGCGGCAAATTGCCCCCTAGAGTCGGCCCTGTCAAGCATATGCAATTTGTGCATAGCATAGTTTGAATGTTTTTTTAATAATTGCAATAGGAACCATGATGACTCGTAGGGTTAAAAGAAACCTGCCTATACCAATCTTAGCAAAGCTGTCCCTTCTTACCTAATGATAACAATTTTTTTCTGAAGAAGTCTAGACGAACGACCACCATAAAACTAAGTTCTGTGAAATGGATGGTTTTCCGCTTGAAAACATTACTTATCTGTTATTATTTTAAACTCATATAACCGCCATTTTGTTGTACTAAGAATAATACAAAAAAGAACTGGAAAATATCGTTAGCACTTTGCTCACCACACCTGTTGATATTAGATAACGTTGGGATTATTTACTTTCCATTTCGTTTCTCCTTTGTTAGATTTAAGGACGAAAAACAAGTGAAGTGTGATAATTCCCTGGAAAAGTTTTTTTCAACTTTAAACGTGAGTGAACAAAGAACTTCGTAAAAGTTGAGTTGCTGAACAGATGGACGTGAGAATAGAAGAAAACAGCTAAGTCTTTTCGTTTTATTATTCCACGAATAGTTCTTTTCGGGAAAACAAATCTTATGACAGATGTTTCATCTCAGTAAAATGATATTTAAACGTTTTAGCATGTTACTGCTATTTATATTGTATAAGAAAAATGTGTTAAGTTATTAATTTGGATTTTGTCTCCATCATAGGCAGACCTAGGAAGGGACGATGGTTCGTTCGCCCCCCGTCCAGCGACACACATGACCAGTGTGAGCCGCGGTGGCTCAGTGGTAGCACGTTCACTTCTAGTGCGTGGGGTTCTTGGTTCGATTCCTGCTCAAGTCAGGAATTATCTACTGATTCCTCTATTTAGAGGAACAACAATAAATCCAACATGATCGAAAATGTGGACAAACACTGTGTGTGAGAGTTTTCTCGGGTTTCTCCCGTTTCCTCCCACTTTCTTCATTCCATCATTTCATTCATTTCTCGTCATGACCGTCTCCTTTAGCCTAGCTGGCGTAGTTGTGGGACGTAAAGTTGAAAGATTTCATTTATAGACACCAGTGCAGCAAAAGCAAGTTGAGAGAAAACTGAAAATGATTCATCGCCTCACCAACATTCCCTAGCATGGACGCCCGAAGGTGGAGGCAGGGTGGTGCCCGGGTCCCCATGGCTCACGAAAAAGTATACGTAATATAGCAAGCCACCTACATGAAATACCAGACGTAACATAGCAACCATGGAGATGACTCCCCTGGAAAATTTTCTTCGGGCGCCCCAGTTCTCTAGGAATTAGTCTAGGATCACTCACTAGTCTCCGCTGAGGAAAGATTTCTGGTCAACATGTTATAGCTACTTTTAACTACGTCCAGAACCAGGAATACTTATCAGTGGGCTTTGTTTCTCCGGAGTTGTTAATCCGGCCTGCTGTTTGCGGAGCTAAAGTAAATTAAATTGAAACTAAAATTACTTTTTGCGGGGCATCATTTAGAGCTGATTCACATTTTGATTTTCTCCTCCTGACAAACATTTTGGAGAAAAAGGTTGTACTTGAATTTCTTCGTTTCTTTTTAACCCCGTTAGTTAAGAACTTGCATATCTTGGGAAGAATATCAATGAACAAATGTTAATTTATAATACGCGGTTCGACTATAATCAATTGATATATAATTAATCATTAACAATGCACTTAAACCAAGTGCCAATTTTAATCTTTAGCTTTTGGGGGAACTTCTACCTTAATTTTGTCATCACCTTTTGAGATCGAGAATTTGGCACTTCGTAAATGAACTTCAAATATCAATATAATACCTTAGTAGTAGAGACAACTTGCAAACCGGTTGCAATAAGCCTGAATTGCAAGTCGGTCAAGCTTCCATTCAGTTTGATTGGAAAACGTGCAAGCATGCCGCAATCTGGATTCCAGTAACTAAGTTATATGGAAGCAACCTTGCATTGAGTGTTACATTCAAGCTTGACGCAAGCGTTTTACAAGTCAATTCAAGTCAATGGCCAATGAACCGCCAGTGATGCTATGACGCTTTGCGAAGGGTCTGAAGCATCACTTCCAAGTACAACAAAAGGCAGATTGAATGAAAGCACGCGTTTCAAGTACAAGCGTAGAAAGCCAAAACCCAAGCAAGTACAACAAAAGGCAGATTGTATGAAAGCATGTGTTTCAAGTACAAGCGTAGGAAGCCGAAAGCCAAGCAAGTACAACATAAGGCAGATTGTATGAAAGCATGTGTTTCAAGTACAAGCGTAGAAAGCCAAAAGCCAAGCAAGTACAACAAAAGGCAGATTGTATGAAAGCATGTGTTTCAAGTACAAGCGTAGGAAGCCGAAAGCCAAGCAAGTACAACAAAAGGCAGATTGTATGAAAGCATGTGTTTCAAGTACAAGCGTAGGAAGCCAAAAGCCAAGCACGCGGCAAGTGACCGAAAGCTTTCTTGTTACTACGGTATGTATAATACCACTTTAATATAATTAAGAATAAACCATATCCTTCGCTACATGTATTAGCTATGTCAGGATACCAAGAGGTGCTACTCTGTTGCCAAACTTTGCAGGTACAATGTACGGACAGGACGTACATATATATATATGTAAAGGGCAGTCCAAGGCAAAATTTTCACCCGGGTAGTGTCTTTTTGCCTCTCACCTAGTCCTAGCCCATATTTTACATTTTATTACAATGATTTGCATATGTTAAACCCATTTTTCAAAATGAAAAATTAATACTCAAATACATGATAGGTATGTTTACGAGTACTTAAAAATATACACATGGTATCAATTACATTGTGTTTTATATTATTATTATTTATGTACTGATACGTATAAACAAAAACAATATCTAACAGCATTTATTGAATACTACTAATGGTGACATGATTAGTGCTGTATTGTAAATTATTTTGTTATATCAATAACATAAGAAGTCATTCTAAAAGCGTAACATATATAAAATTCAATAACAATCATTGCCTGGGAAAGTTCACAAAGAACATAGCCCACTATAAAAAATACAAATTTCTCCTCCAGGCTCGGATTGGCCAGGGCAGGAGGGGAGGGATCCCTGTCGGGGCACTCTCTAAATATATAAATAAATATTGAGTAATATGGAAAATAAGATAAAACATGTCTACTGTGTTGGAGCATAGTTACTCGTTGTAGTTTGTTCCGTTCCGAGAGTTCGGTGGCCACCAGCATTGAATGTAGTCTTCGGGTCCCCTTATTGGAATGAAACTAATATTATTATAAAATCCTGTTTGGAGCCCTTTTTTCGGGGCCTAGTAAGAATGTATTTCAACAATATGAAGAGTGGGGTCCACTATCATATTTTCTAAATGTGTATTGGGGCCCCATGAATGCCGAAATGAGACTGACTTTAAAAAGTCCTGCTGGAGCCCTCTATTAGTCATTTGACAAGTTATTGCAACACCATAAAAAAACAGAACAGGTCCCCACCCTGGGGACCCACAAAAATTTAGAAGATGAAACTTTATATACTTTGTGAGGCTCCTACATGCTACATAGGAAGGAAATATGGGGCCCTCCAAGTGAGGATCCTGCCGGGGCCCTCTATCCCCAACCCGAGACTGTCCTCCTCCCACTCTTTATTCTATATGTCGTCTCCATTTGTTGATAACAGCGTCCTTAGTACTATGAAACTCTCTTCTTCCATGGTGGAATGGAAACAAGATGATGTAATTGCTACTGTACAAGAATATAACGTTAGTATAGTTAGTAGAAAACGTTAGTAGAAAACATGTTACAAAATTTAGATTTTGAGGCTCATTTTGGCGACTCTGACTGTCGTCCCGAACCTTGCTCCGTCCTTCATATATATATATATATAACTTCTTCAAAATTTTGAAAAGGAGGAAAATAGTAAAATAGTTTAGTCCAGATAATGACCACTTTGAGTAAGTTGGAGTTTCTGTTAAACAGGAAATCCACGTCCTTTACAGACACCGTACTTCAAAACAGCGTTAAACTTTGGAACGAACTTATGCGAACACAATCAGATTACTGATCACATACAGAAGCATTCATTTTCGTCAAAATTTTCAAGTGTCCATTCAATAGCTAAGATTAAAAATAGATTTTAAAGGATATATATGCATATTTATTTTTACTTTGCGATTGAATTTAATCAAACCACTTCTTAATATTACAGATAATAAGAAAATAATTTTCTTTTCCTTTATATGAAAGGTTTTATGCCCTTTGACCTGGAAAGCACAGACAATATCACATTCTAATAAAATAAAATCATGCTGATATGAAGAAAATGTCATTTATTATTTCTTGAGAAATTGACGTGAAATGATGTGAATGTTACGGAACAGATTGTAATTATTACTTTCAAAATCAGTACAGATTTTCGCAATACATTTACAAGGAAAAGGGATTAATTATTATTTTTTTAAATAAGTTTACGCAAAGATTTGTGTGCAGAGCAAACTAATATATAGAAAATGTTGCAATTCTGGATTTTATATCCTACTTCAAGGTAAACACATAAGAAAATACAGGATGTCTCAAAAGTCCCTTACCACCCCTATTAAAATCCAAATGGATGTACTTTGAGCGAATTTGATGTGGTTGGTGAACTTGAGGGTTAGAGGGACACTTTTTGGTGTAGGATACGCGGACGGCCGCCATCTTGGTTCCGCCATCTTGAATTTAACTTTTTTATTACAAACTTTACGTGGGTCATGTGATACATGACCATAGGCTAGAATTTCACCAGAAAACCGAATCTGAAGTCAAAGGCACCAAGATGGCGGCCGTCCGCGTAACCTAGGCCAGAAAGTGTCCCCCCAACCCTCAAGTTCACCTACCACATCAAATTCGCTGAAAGTACATCCATTTGGATTTTAATAGGGGTGGTAAGGGACTTTTGAGGCACCCTGTATTATACTTTTATAAGCTTATTTTATTTTAATGTGTTCTTACGTTGGCAAAGGACACATTTTCTTGCAGACTTTCAAACTTCCAAACTATGAGATGCATAAAACATAGGAAATCTTAATCAACAATTCAATATGTATGTTAACAGCTATCCAGACAAAACCGTTAGGAAAATGCAAGAAACAATAATTTTAGGAATGGTCCAAAAAATGCATCAAAAGATTGAGATCTTGGCCAATAATTAGTTTTTGGATCAGAGACCACAAAATTTTTGAACAGCCCTTACATCGAGTTTTCGTATTTCCTACGGAATAAGCACATCATACTGAGTTAAGTGATAGTTTGGGTTTGGCTACACTTATATGTAGTTCTCCAGATATAACGCCTACAAGAAAATTTTTTGATAAAAATATATTGGATCTTTTGATCCAAGAATGTTGCCCATGAAATAAGACGGCGGAACTTATGTCTCGTCTCGTCTTGCAAATGTTGTTGTTCTTTTGTCTCGTCCGCGTGACGAAGCGTATGTTATAACAATATATAAGCTGGTGCTCGGAACTTTCAGGTACATGGGTACCCGCCTGCTTGTTTATAAACCGATTCATTCGGTTTTAGCCGATCGAATACAATCTCAGGATCCTTTGACCCTTTTGGCCTGTAGCCCTTATGACTGACTCGTTTGGACTGTTTGACCCGTTAAAACTGATAGACCCTTCGGACTCATTTGAATCGGGACCTGTTAAAATCTTAGACTCAATACTGGTACACTCGTTATGAGTCTTCACATACAAAATGCATTATTTTGTGTTATAATCACTTGAAACAACTTTTTTTTTTTTTTGAGTAATGACAAAATATATTGTTTCTATATTTACAAACTTTCAACATACTGTAGGATAATTTCTGTTTAAAAATAGGAAAGAAAAATATTGAAAATTAATGTGCACATCTTACTCTTCGCAAATATAAATGATTCTTTCTAACGAATAACATTCCAAACTGGAATTGTACCTTCGTGACTAAGTAGCAGATCTGGTTGAATCATATGTGCGTATAATACTGGATTTGAAAAATGCAATCTGTTAGTTTTACGTCCCACGCGTATGCCGTTAGGCTAAAGGAGACGGTTATGATGAGAAATGAATGAAACGGTAGAATGAAGAAAGAGGGAGGAAACGGGACAACCCTGAGAAAACCCACGAGCACGGTAGTTGTCAATCACAAAGCTCACTTGGCGCGAGCTGGGATCGAACTAAGGATCTCATGCACCAGAGGTTAACACTTTACCACTGAGGCGCGGGTGTAAAAAAACTTGATTTCAAGAAAACGACGTTGAAAGTGGAAAATTTCCAATTTTGCGAATCACTGAAAAGTATATTCTAGATCCATACTTAATCGACGTTTCACATTAACTTATACGTTATTAGAACAAACTACGTTATTATGTAAGATATGATACCTTCACAGTATGAGTTACAGTATATCAATATAAAAAGCGACACAAAACTCAACATGATGCGAGCGTTCCTGGGTTCGATTCCCAGTGGAGTTTACCTCATTTACACAAATGAATGTCGCGATGGTATCTAATACAGGGTGTCTTCCCACTTGCGACACTCCTATTTGCGACAGGAACTGTTAACTGTCCTATGAGCGACCGATTCGATCTGTTAACCAGGGGCGGATCCAGGGGGGGGGGCGATCGGGGCGATCGCCCCCCCAGAAGAGGAAGCTTTCTTCCTTTATATATATAAATAAAATCTATCCCAGAGTTTGGAGCCCTTAAAAGTTGCATTATGACAACCCACCGCCCCCCCAGAAGTCGGTCCTGGATCCGCCCCTGCTGTTAACTGCCCTATGAGTCACCGATTCGTTCATATTAAGATAATGGAAGAAGATAAGGTCCTCTCTTCTTTAACTTGTTTTGTGCTAATGTGATTTAGAACTTAACAAAATGTACTATGAAAAATTTCGCTCTACCTGAATTTACTACATGAGAATGCTCTCATTACATTAAAAATCTTTTATATATTTTTCCTAATATTTTTTTTTTGAATTAATTTCTATGAATACATTGACAATCAAGAGGAAAACTAATTAAATATTTAGAGTAATCTCTATGATTCTAATATACGTAATTAAAATTTTCATGTTAAAATGATATGGAGCATAAGTTTAGATTGAATATGTTTATGGCATAAGAAAGAAATCAGAAAGAGGTATGGGCGCTCGAAGAAAATTTTCTAGGAAAGTGCATCTCCATGGTTGCTGTATCACGTCTGGTATGTCTGGTATTTAATATACGTGGTTTGCTATATTACGTATACATTTTTGTGAGCCAGGAGGGCGATCCCTGCCTTCCCATCGGGTGCCCATGGAAAAAAGGTGTTCACCATTTGATTATATCTAAGAAATCTAAAAACACGGTGTATTCGAAGAAATTATTACACAAGTTGCAAATCTCTCGCAGGACTTAACAGTTCGTCTGGTTATAAGGGAATATTTCAGATTGCTACACGACAAGCTTTTATGTATAAATCAAAACAAGGGAGGAAGGCAAATTAAGCAATTAGTTTACGTTTTCGTAAGTTACAATAGGGGGCAAGGTAGTTTAAAGAGTTTGTTTGCCTTTTGGATTGTTTCAAGTGAACTGCATTGTAATTGGTGGGATTGGTTGAGAATAGCCAATTAGATGTAAGGGATCTCAAAAGCTGTCTTCTATCATTGACATTTTGATTTTATTTTATTCATAGAGTCTTAGGAAGTCTAAAAAGTAGATAGTTGGAGAAACCGTTACACGTTTAAGTTTTTTAAAATAAAATATATTACTGTGTTTAGTGAGTAATTAGATTTGAATCAAATTAAGTACAGAAAACAGAGTTTTTCAAGAAAGGGAATATTACAACTGGATTTTCAATAATTACATAGGAATATGCTTTTCATAGAAAATCCGTGTTGTCTCGTTAAGTTATTTGATATGTTTTATGTCAAATCTAACTCAAAATTAAAATAAGTTTTATTTGCACTTACAGTAGAGGAAAAATATATTTGACGAACAGTATCACTGGCACGTACATATTTCATACCAAGGTTGTTCCGGCGCTAATAACGCCAGAGGCAAACATATTTTAGGAGAAGGAACCATATCATCTTCCATCATCTCAATGTAAATGAATCGGTCGCACATAGGACAAATAACAGTTCCTGTCGCTAATAGGACTGTCGCTTCTGGGACTAATTCCTAACACAGAGTCCCAGGTCGCTTCCTTCGTTTCCTTTCCTCAGATAGTGTGATCATCGAGGGACGTTATCCTTCATACGTGATGGGCTAACACGGCCATAAATGCAGAAAAACAAGAAAAATAAATTCCTAATTCTAATCCTAAAACTCAACATGCCAAATTTTGCACATTTGCCGGATCGTGATGCATGGGAGTTGGGATATACGCCAGTTTGTGAAAATATTGACAAAATATATATAATAGGTACTGTATGAATATTCTGTTATATTATGAATGCAGAATTTATATACGTATATATATATATATATATATATATATATATATATATATATATATATATATATATATATATACTCCTAATTAGTTCAGTATAAATTGTTTCTTAATGCCTTTAAAACGTACGAGCTGTTCCGGGTAGATTTATCCTTCATATTTATTTATTTTCCACTCGTGTAATGATAAGAAGAATCTAGAAAGTTTGGAGGGCAACATTGAAGAGGAGGGGGAATTTATCGATCGGCGAACGAACGCGACTTCTAAGAACTCATTTATCACAAAGAGAAAAAAGAAGAAAACATAAAAAGCAGGACGAAATTAGAAAGCAGGCGAAGAGATAGTTCGACGGATGACTTTGAGTTCGTTATCGAAGCCTGGAGACACTGTTCGTTGCGACCAATCAACTACCAACTACACACACATACACACGTCCTTCGTTTCCGACTTTCTCGAGTTTTATTTTCCGACTATTTTTTTTCAAAGTCTCACTCCCTAAAATGGTTCTATATCAGACCAAAGTAGACTGTGAGAAAAATTGACACAATTATATAACATTAAATGATGCCCAGGGCCATACCGTGCAATGACTTCGTTTGTCTCCCCCTATCTCCTGAAAAATCAAAATCATTAAAGTCACGATTTTAAGAATGGTACGCCATCATGAACTACGAAAGTAAGGGAAAAGCAATCGCACTCAGAAAGGCCTAAACACAACAAATGGTACACCGTTGTGTCGGTTTTTTTTTCTTTAAATAAAAAAATCAATTAATGTTTAGTGAAAGACAAAGTAAACACAGCTGCAGAGAAAAGATGAAGGTAATCCTTTTTATATAATTCAATATCAAGCTTTAATTTCAATATATCATTTTGCAATTCCAGTACAACTAGCTCTTTTATCATTATTTCTTGATTTTCCTTCTACGTCTATGAAAAATAACTTTAAAAAACTCGATTCCACCTTCAATGATAAGAAACTTGTTTGTGACAAGAAGACTAGTTTTCATATCAAAACTGTGATAACTAACTAAATGGAACAGGTGTTCGCGGTGGCTCAGTGGTAGAGCGTTCACCTCCTGTGCTTGGGTCTCTGGTTCGATCCCAGCTCGCACCAAGTGAACTTTATGATGGATAAACATCGTCTGTGTGTGGATTTTCTCGGGGTTCTCCCGTTTCCTCCCACTTTCTTAATTCCACCATTTCATTCATTTCTCATCATCACCGTCTTCTTTAGCCTAACCGGCATAACCCTGGGACGTAAAACTGAAAGATTTCATTTCATAAATGGAACAGGTGTTCTTTACTGTTCGAGAATTGAGTTCTTGTATTTGACAACGATAAACAATTCATGCTTAGATTTGTTTGACTATTTGCTTTAGCACTGTCCATGTGACCTTAAACTAATGCGAGCTAACATGATTTATGAATATACTAGTCAATTAGAAGGTCAGTAAATTTAACTACCATCATCATAATGTATGTTTCCAACAAGAAATATTTATTTTAAATAATAGTTATAACAGGGGGTCGCAGTGGCTCAGTGGTAGAGCGTTCACCTCTGGTGCATGGGGTCCCGGGTTCAAACCTGCTCCCGTCAAGTGAACTTTGTGGTGGACAAACATCATGTGCCTGGGTTTATCTCGAGTTTCCCGTTTCCTCCCTCTTTCTTCATTCCACCATTTCATTCATTTCTTATCTTCACCGTCTTCCCTATCCTAGCCGCCATAACCGTGGGACATAAAACTCAAAAATTTCATTTTATTTTAATAGTTGTAACAGATTTTGCAGCTTCTTGCAAATGCACGTCTTGCACATAATTATGAAAAAAATGAAATTAAATCTGTAAGTTTTACGTCCCACGGTTATGCCGGTTAGGCTAAAGAAGACGGTGATGATGAGAAATGAATGAAATGGTGGAATGAAGAAAGTGGGAGGAAATGAGAAAACCCACGAGCACGGTTCTTGTCCACCACAAAATCCACAAGGCGGGAACTGGGATCGAACCAGGGACACCAAGCACCGGAGGTGAACGCTCTACCACTGAGCCACCGCGCCGCCACATAATTATGATAGAGCGGAAGTTGATGATGCTCCAAAGAACCTCAAGTTTGAATGCATTTGCAGTATACAAAATTAGGTAAAAGGCACCTAATACGTTTGGAACGGTTAGAGGGAGTGACAGTATATCTTGCCTAGGAATACTGGAGGTAGAATCATATCATTTAATGTGCAGTGCCATTATGGCGGCCATTTTGAAAGTCTACCATCTTTTATTCATGTCCAAACTTTTTTAATAGAAGGGAAGCATGTGACATAGTTTGGAGTAGCTTTTCACCATAAACATACATTTGATAGTTATTTCGAAATTATCTCCGATCACTTAGTATCGTAATTATTATCTTCATAATACACGTTTATGAATTTAAATTTTCTTTCCAAAATTACAAGGAACCTTTTTCTTATATTGTGTACTGTAAATGCAATGAAAATTTGAGGTTTCTTGAGTCACCACTTAATATTGTTCAATTCCGCATGATAAATTCTGTTGACTCAAATCGAGTCCCTTTTAGTAACATTTTCAACTTTGGAGCTTTGGAAATAACCAAAAGTCACATGGAGCCATGTCGGGTGAGTAGAGAGGCTGACGATTCAAAGGAATGTTGTGTTTGGGGATGAAAGCGTGAATTAAATTTCGCGGATACTCTCCTCATGACCAAATTCTTGTTCAAAATTGAATATACAGATCCGATATAGCTTCCGCTTGGATATCGCCAAGTTTTTGGCAAAACTTAATGCAATATCGCTGCTCAAGTTTTTCTGTCATTTTACAAAAAACTTAAATCCGACGATCGCTAACTACACGTCTTCACTCGTTGGCTGACTGCCAGCGACTGACACTTTCTGTCGTGGGGGGGGGGAATCACTACTGCGCATGAGTGTCCCTTCTATATCTACACTGAAGGAAGTGTCCTGCGCTTCGTTGGTTTAAGCGGTTAGAAAATACGGTTCGATACTTTTTGAACACACCTCGTATTGCCTGGATAACTTTGTTTACGTATTATTTATGCAGCTATGGATTTCAGAATATTTTTGAATCCAATTTCTATCCACTTGACATATAATAAGTTTGTCATTTGCACCTTTTATTCAACTTATTTTGTACATGTGGTGCTTCTGGTTCATTTAGCTCCAACAATCCTAATACATTAATTTAAAGCAGTTCTTGCGCCTAAGCGTTAGGCCCATTGTACACATACACACTATAGGTTAAAAGCTCCAATTGTTAACGTTTAATAAATTTATTTTTATCTACATGTACTTATTAGTTTCGAATTTTCCCACCAGCTATCCCAAATTTAATTCCTATTTTTCATGCAATTATTGAATTACTTCGTTATTCAGGTAGCAGACACTAAGACAATTTCAATTTTTTGTAAAAATGACAGAAAAACTTGAGCACCGATATTGCATCAAATTTTGTCAAAAGCTTGGCGATACCCAAGCGGAAGCTATACAATCGGATCGGTACATTCAGTTTTGAACGAGAATTTGGGCACGGGGAGAGTTTCCGCGAAATTTGATTCGGGCTTTCATCGCCAAACATAACATCCCTGTGTGGCGTCAGGCTTTCTACTCACCCGACATGGCTCCGCGTGACTTTTGGTTATTTCCCAAACTGAATATACCACTAAAAGGGACTCGATTTGAGTCAAGAGAAGAGATCATGCGGAATGCGACGACACGGTTGCTCACCATTCTAAAAACTGCGTTCCAGAGGTGTATCTAACAATGGTGGGAGCGCTAGGAGAAGTGTGTGCATTACCAAGGAGACTACTCTGGAGGGATTAGTGTTTCCGATTTCCAAATGAATAAATGTATTTTTGCCAACCAAAAGGCTAGATACTTTTCGAACACGTCCTGTAAAACTGGAGTTTTTTTTTTTTTTTTTTTTTTGTGCTTCATACATATTTACAGTCACCAAACAACTTAATACGATTTGAAACTTATTTTGTCCTTAATAACAGAGAACAAATTTAAATAACGTTTTCTGTGATAAAAGCAATGCTAATACATGACTATGAACGTAACAACGGTTTGTCGTTTCCTGAATAAATAGAAATCAGCCCAAAGTAATCAAAGGCTTTTGAGAGATCGAAATGTATTACACTTACGATACAGTCAGAAACGGAGATCGGCACCATAAATACACTTCAGATGTTCTTTTGTCAGTTACTTCCATCCGAGTTGAGCCATCCGTTTCAGTTTTTGTCGCTCTTACAAGGAACTGCAATTCCTCTACATCAAAGGAAACTCAATTCCAATTGCTCGACTTGTTCTGGCTATTGACAAAAGAGCATCCCAGTTCCGCTGACGACTGTCTATATAAAGCTAAACGGGCATAGCGAATGTAATATTGGTAGATCTATAAAAATAAAAGGAAACCGACCCATATAGATGGAGAGAGTGCGTTTGAAAACGATTTCAAACAATATTGACAACAGGAGAAAAGTACAGATGGTTCTTTGTGAATCAATTTGAGTTCAAGTGCATTACCAGTTTTTCTGGAACGGACTGCAAAGCTAAAGAAATTTACCACCAGAATTAACTTAATGCATGGTTTAAAGAACACGAATATTCAACGCCCCAGAAACATCCTCTCAGTGGATCCTGTTTAATCCAATCTGGTAGCAATCATTATTGTCCACCTCTCTCACAAGTTCCATATTGTTCGAATTCCTAAAGACTTTTATTATACTCTCGAGCAGCAACGATAGGCGACAGGAAAGCAGGGTGATCGTGAAAAAGTCGAATCCGAGAGTTCAACGGATTTACATGTTTCATTATCTCTACATACCGAAAATCTGCGATTTTGGATGTCTGTCTTTATGTTCATTCGTCGTCTCGATATGTGTACACCAGCTTAAAATCCATAACGTTCAATTTTATCCCAATCAAATTTTAAACTTAAGGTACTTTTTGATCCTCCAGTTATTATTATTATTATTATTATTATTATTATTATTATTATTATTATTATTATTATTATTATTAATAATAATAATAATAATAATAATAATAATAATAATAATAATAATAATAATATGAAATTCATGATGATTGGGATTATTTCCCAGATATATATACGACGGTCATTTAACTCAAAATGGCAACATAGTTGTGAAATGGAATATAGTGAATCACTCACCTTAAGAAGCTTACAGTCCTTCGATGTAGTCTCCGCCAGCCTGTTGAACCCTTTGCCAGATGTCTGGTATCCATTGAATACCTGTCAAAGCCCATCTTTCTGAGAGGGTGTTGACAGTGCGCTCTAAGGCAAGAACAATGCTGGGAATGCCTCTGAAACGTTTGCCCCTGAGAGATTCTTTTATTTTTGGGAAAAGATCAAAATCGCACGAGCTCATATCCGGAGAGTATGGTGGATGCTCCAGTGCCTCCCAACCCCATCGTCGTAACAGAGTTTGTACTGGATTGGCATCTGGCATTGTCATGTAGGAGAATTAGTCCAGACTCCAGGAGGTGTTGACGTTTGCGCTGCAATGCTGGTCGCAAATGGTTACTGAGGTGAAGTATTGACGGTAACGTCCGTTGGAACTTGATGTGACAGGATAATGCCTTCGTGGTCGTATGACATTATCATCATCACCTTCACGTTTGCTGGCTCTTGCCTAAGCTTTTTCGGTCGTGGATATTCTGGGTGGCGCCATTCACTCGACTGACGTTTCAATTCAGGCTAGTAGGATCTTCCCCATGTTTCGGCACTTCCAATAATCTGGTACAAGAAGTCATCACTTTTCTCATTGTAACGTTGAAGGCATTCCCACCTATGCCACTTTTGAACCTCCTTCAGAGCATGGGGTACCCATCTGGCTGCAATTTTCCGCATGCCAAGATCTTGTGTTAGCGTGTGGAACACTGATCCGGAAGAAATGTTAATTTCCTGCACCAATTCACTACAAGTCCAGCGCCGATCACCGTCAAGCAATGTCCGTAGTGTTGCAAGATGAATCTTGTCCGTAGCCGTTCGGATATGCCCTCCACCGTGCACTTTGTCTGTTGACTGTCATCCCGCCTGAAATGCTGCAACCCATCTTGCCACTGTCCTATACGGTAGAGCAGCTTCACCACAGGCCTTTACGAATCCTCTGTGAATCGTCCTAGCATTTCGCCCTTGTGCCACCTGGAATTTCATAAACACACGCTGTTTTACACGCGTGAACATTGCGTTAGGCCAGTATTTCACACAACAATCACTTTAACAATATCTACACAATGTCGCAACACACACCTTAATATGGCACAGCAGCAGCGTTGAACTGACTCGTACACATTCACGGAACACACTACGTTCGTCATTTGTCTCCTGCCCACACAACACTCCGATCGTAACAGTGTTGCCAGTTCGAGTTAAATGACCCTCGTATATGCTTGCTTCAGAACGGACAGGTGTTATAGTGAAGAAACTGGTAATAGAGATGGTGGTTCTTTAATACCTGTCAGAAATAACTTTCAGGTGTTTCGAAGATATGATTTGGAAAGTGTAAATGAATGTGTCTGGATTGAACTTAGGTGTAAATAAACTAAAAATCTTCTAATCTTTTGTGTATATTTTCATCCAACATTTCCTCTTGAAGTATTTGAGAACTATCTAAATTGTATCTCCAGTAAACTCAACCTGTTAAAAAAAAATGATGCATTAATCTTTGGAGATTTTAATATATCTCAAATAGATTGGTTAAATAAAAAGCCTTTACCAGGAATACACTATTACTCTAAAGTCAGGTTTCAGTTATTGTCAACTTTTTTGGATAATACGAATATAAGTGTTGAACCAGCAGTATCGAATTTAGACTTAGGTTTAACTAACGCATCTATAGTTTCGGAAAGACATGATGAGTATATGGTTGCTCCTGTTGCGCGCCATTATTCAATTGTAACTAAAGTGTTTTTATCCAGTGTTTGTAAAGTATATGAGTCCACTAAAAGATTTTTGTATGCTAAAGATGACTATTTATCCTTGTATCTTCAAATTGCTAATGCTGCTTGGTGTAATATATTGTCAGATAATGATCTCAATTTAGTAGCTTGCAAACTAGAGGAAGTTATTAAATCTGCGATGGAGTGCAATATTCCTAAATCTAGGCCTTAAAAATCTAAATTTCCCTTATGGTATTCAACAAATTGATTTCTTTATGGAAAGTAAGAAAAATCAGGCTCATAAAAATACAAAACTTCTCAATGTGAAAATGATTACGTAGTTTTTTCTAATTGTAGAAGAGCTGTCAAAACTCAATTAAATGTGGATAGGCAAATTTATTTCAGTAAAATAGAAAATGTTCTTACTACTCTCCCTAAAAAATTTTGAAAATATGTAAATGGTTTAAAAAATCAGGTAATATTTGGTATTGTTGACAATGATGTTTTAGAGATGGATGGCAGTATGTTAGCTGAAAAGTTTGCTAACTATTTTTCATCAGTCTTTCAAACCTTCTCGGTTAGTGCTACTAAAAATCAATTTTTAACTGTAGAATTTGGTCAAGCTAGGCCTCCCAGAAATTACTACTCACCATGTATTGGAAGCTATCAGAACTTTAAAGATCAAATCGTAAAGTGGAATAGATGATATTCCAGCATTCATTATTAAGGGAATAGGTGAAATAATTGCAGTAATATTGTCTTCTTTGTTTAATTGGAATTTATCCACTTGTAATTATCCTGATGTATGGAAAATTGTTTCTATAACACCCTTACCTAAAACTAATGAGCTTAATTCCGGGATATGCTCCGAACAGAATTCCATGATATGCTCCCAGCAGAGTTTCCACATATGCTCGGACATAAACGTGGGTCGAGAGTAGGCCAAAAGTAAGCCTTGACATCTGCAAATACAGAATGCGTCGGCAGGAAGTCGGAAGTGTTAGAAACTGCCAGTTCAGCGGATCCTAGTGTTCGGAATAACGAGTGCTTCAATAGATTCTTTCAAATGTTCAGATGGTCCTAGCTCCGAAAGTATTCACTTTTCCCCACATGCTGACACGAGCTTTTTTTCCCTTATTTTGATGTGGGAAATCAGCTCATGTAGTTTGTCGGAATAGTTCATTAACATCCTGTAGGAAAGTGGGAGGAAACGGTTGAAGGACGGGAAAATACACGTAATACGGTATTTGTCCACCACAAATACCCAACTTGGAATACAGTAAATGCTTCAGTAACAACCAAACAATATGACATATGAAGGCCAGATGGAACGGCTACTAGCATACTCGTTCAAGAGTTATCGTGTGAAGTAACGGAAGTAAGTTACCGTTACCAGTTAAGATGTTAACGACTGGGGTACGAATATACACCGTTATCCGTTAAGATGACGGATTGGGTATGGATAGCAACTGTTATCCGTTAATATGTTAACGGATAGTGTATGGATAGCAACCGTTATCCGTTAAGATTTTAACAGATGGTGTATGAATAGTCACCCTTAGCCGTGAGGATGTTAATGGACAAGGTACGGATAGCCACCATTATCCGTTACAATGTTAACGGATGGGATGCGAATAGCGAATGTTACCCGTTGAGATGTTAACGGATGGGATATGGTAGCCACTGTTACCCATTAAAATGTTAAGGGATGGACTCCGTTACCAACCTCGGAAGCCATATACTAATTGCTCTAGTTATCTGTTTCAGAAAAGCAAAAGTAAAATATTCGTTTTCATTGAATAGTTAACTTGTGATGTAACGGTCTTACTAACATTACAATCTCCCCAGGCAGCAATTTAAACTTGCTGCAAGGTTGCATCAATCTTGCCGTTGCAGGTCAATTGACTTGTCTCAAGCTTAACTATGCAAGCCAATTTGTTTGCTGCAAGCTTGTGGCAGACTAGTTATATCAGGGCCAGGATTGCTGCAAGCTTGTCTTCACAAGTGAAACGCAAGTCAAATTGTCTCAAACGCTAGCCAAGTATAAGCGAAACTCATCTATGACAAGCCTGATTTAGCTACATGCAAGCGAAAGACACAACAAACAAGCCATATGCAAGCTTTAGGCAAGCGAATTTAGATAAAACATAAAACAGTAACAAATCCTGGTAAATCCTTGAGCACATCAAAAATATCTGACATGCAGCGTTGCCAACCTGATCACAAGATATTATCGTACACAGCACTTAAAATTATCGTTTTTGTCGTAAAATTATCGTATCTGTTATTTCCAGTCTCAACATCAAGCTTTTATTATTATTATTATTATTATTATTATTATTATTATTATTATTATTATTATTACGAGGGAACTAACACGAACATTACAGCTAAAATTATGCTTAACAATCGGCATGGGAAACAAGATTGAAGCTTAATTCTTTACCAATCTATTTTTAAAAATCTGATTTTCCTTTAACACTTTTTATGTTTACTTGTGAAAACTTATCTATATCTAGTAACTACCTCTTCAGTTTCCTGTATACGCGGTCGTGGTCCCCAGTTTAATTACAGGTGGGATCGCGTGTCTCCTGTACAATCACTACTAATGATTCGGATCAGTTTTACAGTATGTTCCATCTCATACAGTATCGGTGTTCAAAATGTGTTGAACTGCAATAATCCGATTAACCAATTATGTAATAACGATAGATATGTGTAAGGAGGTGAATTGTTTTTACGTTTTCAAAGTACTATAACGTAAAATGTAGCTAACATTGTAACATAAAGATATTTAAATTATTATCCTATTAACTTTAATTTACCTCCATTATTTACCTTCTCGAGACATTGATCAACTTTGTAATGTTTTCAGTAATTTTGTCACATATTGCAAAATTCATAGGTTCCTACTCTTTTTCACGCAACGAATATATTTTTTTTTTTTTTCCCAATTCCAAATATCTCCACAATCATTTTTGCTTCTTACCAGTAGTTGTTAAGTTATCGTATATTTCCATATTATCGTACAAGGATCAGAATTATCGTACATGTTGGCAACGCTAACATGTCATTATCTCCAATGATTGAAGCAACAGCACAGCCGTGAAAAAGCCCACGCCTCCACTTTGCTTTTACAAAAAATCAATTACAATCAACGTTTATTTTAAGATAAATAACGCGGCGTTGCTTTTTACTAATATCCAATATCTCGTTATATTAGCCGCGAGTACTTGAAATTTCTAGCTTTTTATATAAAAACACAAAAAAATATTTAAACTTTAAAGACAACATTCACATAAAGTTTATACTGTAAGTGGAACTGTAAGTTCATGTTAAAATATCTGCAACAGTTCTGTTTTCTTTTGCGAAATAAGTAGGCTCGAACCTGCTGCCATCTATGGTCACATTTATGCTTTATACATAAATATCACAATTCATTATACCTCATGGTTACCGAAATATGAGAAAATAAAGAGCGACATTATAGGTACGTGGGACTAGAGTAATAGACAGCACAATTTAATTAAAGTTTGTACTTTATTCAAGATGAATGCTAAAAAGACGCTAACAACGCGAACACTACCTTGGTGCCGAAAGTTAAGAGGTCATCGTCACGTGGTTTTTGATAAGAACTGAAAATAAAACGCGCTGGCTTTTTACTTCAATTTAAAGGAAAAACGTCTCGCAAGTGAAGCTTGGGTAGGGTGACCAAATCGTAAACTAGAAAAAACGGGACACCTTTTATTTCTGGATAGCTCCGCTCTCTCTCTCTCTCTCTCTCTCTCTGTGTATCTCTCACAAAAAAGGGCAAATTTACATTTTTCCTTCCTTTTAAAACCTATTGCAAAGGTTGTGGAATTAATTAGATAATAAGTAACTATCAGCAGCTAACAAAAAATGAAATATTTGAAAACATTACTAAAAATATATGAGCGCTCAAATCTGTCACCGACAGGATTTATAATTACTCTTAGCATCGGATTCTAACTCCTTTTATTTGCATTGTCTTACTTTTAGACATTATTTCATTTACAACTAGTTTTCTTTTTACTTTCACTTTTATAGTTCCATACTTCTGTTCACCTTTCGTCTTACGTTAGTCAAATCATGGAAACACTGTACCGGTACTGTACTGATGGCAGTGCCTCAATCTTCCACCGCCCGAAACAGAGTAAAAACAGGTTACATTTGTTCTCCATAAGACTTTCACCCCCTTGCAATGCCGTCTGCGGAGTGGGGAACTTAGGTAATTTCGTCACCGGAATTTTCGTCACGGTAATTTCATCACCGGTAATTTCGTCACCAAAATATTAGCATGTAGGTAATTTCGTCACCGAAAATTTTGACGTAGTAAATTCGCCACCGGTAATTTTGTCACCGAAAATGCCCAGTGTCTTATAGAACTTGACACAGTGAATAAACTCGAAAAAGTTTTTGAAATTGCATAGATTATTAAATAAATACTTACAATAGTTACATATTATTTTAAGTATTATGTCTGAGATAAGAGAGAAAATTTTCAGTAATTCTATCACAGAAATATTAATTAGCATGGAAATTTTGTCACAGTTATCTTTTCATATTTCTTGAACTAAGTAGAGACAAACTAAGTGACCAAAAAGCTTACCTGATCTTAATCAAACTTGGAAAGCAATTCAGTTGGTATTGTACTCTGCAAAATCGAAGTTTCGGATACTCGACGCAAGAACAAACACCAGTAGATCATAATGCCAGCTTCAGTAAATGTTAAAAGCACAGGCAAAATGGCTCCTAATGAGTTTGTATATTACTATTTACACATTTTATGTTTTGCCAATATCAAAATTTCCAAACAGAAAATAGTAAAGAAAATGTAAGTCGTTATAATACCATAAGCGTTTTACATGTTCATTTTCTACTGTGCATCACATTAAATGAAACACCAAGCAAAAAATCTGTCAAACTTTTAGTTCCAGCGTTGTACGCTAAACACAAAGACTGGAGCAGTTTCTGCAAAGTCTGAAACGCTCTTCTGGTTTTCTTTTTTGGTGGTTGGCCCACATCATCTTGATGAAGCATAGTTGAAACTCTTGCTTTATCTTGTTGAATTCCACTAATAAACCTCCAAATAGTTGGGTGGGATATTCCTACCAGTTGATGAAACTTCTGGTTCCACGATTCACAAATATTATTTGTCCTATGATTGTTGTTCAGGGTGGCTTAGTGAACATTCCAGGTGTCTGGAGGATATAGAGGGGGCACATTGTGTAAACGAATATTTCCAGCTCGAGCTTTAACACGGCGATATGTGCCGGACACGTAAGTACTATCAGAACAGTCCAGAAGCTCCCGCTCTGCCTCCAAAGACTCTTGTATTAATCGATGCACATGTGCTATGGGAAGAAATGCCAATCAGTTCATTTTCTAGCTAAATAGACGAAAATTTTCATTGGTCTTCTACTGTTCCGTGAGCTCAAGCTTTTCGACCTTCATGTTGACTGAGTCAGGTGAAAAAAGCAACGCTGTACACGAGTTGAATTTCCAAAAGTTGTTTTTACAGCCTGCATTTCCGCTATCTCGAAATCCAATAACCATAGTTACAGGGTCCGGATATTCACTAAATTCACTTCACTGATGCACCACCTCACGAAACAGTTCTTCATATGAATTTTATGTCTTGCTCTGTATTAGGGCGTACACCTAGTAAAGGAAGTCTCACCTCAAATAATATATACGTTTTTTTTTTTTTTTGTTGTTGTTCTTTTTTAGGAGCCATTGAAAAGTTCCCTTCCATCATCCATGTTTCACTTCTCAATAGCTCCATAAGGTTATATTTAAAGGAAACTTCCAGAAATATATACGTTTTTCTTCCTTTATATAAATGTGTTTTCTTTACATATATATCCAATAACAATTTGCCAATGTTTACTCAAGGAACTATTGAAAGAAGAATACTATATTTCAACTCTGAGTGAAATATTTCAAATATTGAGAAGTGAAACATGGATGGTGGACACGAGTTGTTTCCAAAAGTTGCTTTTACAGCCTGCATTTCCGCTATCTCGAAATCCATAACCACAGTTACAGGGTCCGCATATTCACTAAATTCACTACATTGATACATCACCGCACGAAACAGTTCTTCATATGAATTTTGTGTCTTACTCTGCATTACGGCGTACCGTACTGCTCAAATACCGTAGCATATAGGGTTTTTTTTTTTTTTTTTTTTTTTTTTTTTAGGAGCCATTGAAAAGTTTCAGTCCACCATCCATGTTTTACTTCTCAATAGCTCCATAAGGCTATTTAAAGGAAACTTCCAGACATATTTATACGTTTTTCTTCCTTTAAATAAATTTGTTTTCTCCACATATATGCAAGGGGAACGGACAGAATGGCAGGAGGACAAAATGGCAGGGGACATAATGGCAGGATATAATGGCAGGAGGACAAAATGGCAGAGGACGAAATGGCAGGCGGACGAAATGGCAGGGGACACAATGGCAGGCGGACGAAATGGCAGAGGACGAAATGGCAGAACGACAGAATGGCAGGAACTTAATTTGATTTGGCGGGTTTTAAACTATTTTGTTTCTTGCTTGATAAATGAAAATTTCTACATAAATTTTCGATTTATTCATTATGATCCAAAATTCGAACTGCTAATAATATTTCAATTCTAATTGACAGTCATCTACAAACACCTTACTATTGCAAGCTTTCTATTCATACCAGCAGTGTCTTAATGAAAGAAATTAGTTTTAGTCGTTTTCTTTTTTATATATATTATTTAAGATCTTTTCGGGTAATACTAGAAGGAAGCAGCTTTTATCTTTATTTCTCCCGTTTTCAAAGGGTCTAGGATGTTTCGGTGTAGGACGTTTTGGTGTAGGATGTTTCAGTGTAGAATGTTTCGGTGTAGGACGTTTCGGTGTACGGATGTTTCGGTGTACGGACGTTACTTTGTAAGGACGTTTCGGTGTAAGGACGCTTGGCTGCAAAGGACGTTTCGGTGTATAGCCTAATATTCGATTGCATTAATCATATGCTTGTAATGAACAGTCATGAAGTGTCATAGTGTAGCCACTCTGCAATAGTGTAAACTGATTAACACTGTTATTGAGTCTCATTGTTATTGCTCAATCTTTTCGTAACATTGGCGTATTTTTTCGTTTTTCTGACTTCATGTCCGCCAATTAACTTATTTGTTCTATTTGAACAGCACTAACAAGGAGACTTACGGAAGTGTAATTTACTGATTTGAATGAAACTTTGCATACTTGTAGAATATCAAAAAATAACCGTCACGTTTAAAAAAAAAACTTTGGTAATGGTGCGGGTTTAAGGGTAGAAATCACGCTTTGAACGTTAGAGGTGGCCTCGAAGCATAAACAGAAAATAATTATTAAAATAGAAGATTAAATGATACGGCCAGCTTACTGCCAAGGGGTTTTAGGACAGGTGATTCAGAACCTGACGTTAAAATTACAAAATTCCAATTGGCGGATCCAATATGATGATTACAGTTACAAATAGTCTTCTGGTTTGAAATGTTCTGCAGTTAGCCAAGAACAATTATAATTGGCAGGGACTACTGAGAGAAGGTGCAGACTGATTTGAAACCCTAGTGTTTACAGGAATACAAACAGTAGAAAGTGTGACTAACTAACTAACTAACTAACTCTATGGCCTATGGAACCCGGAGGTCCAGTGCCGCGTTCACAAAAGCTCTCCACTGACTTCTATCCTTAGCTAATTGCATCCAGTTTCTACTTTGTATTCATATCTCTGCGAGATCCATCTTAACATTATCCTCCCATCTGCGCCTAGGTCTTCCTAATGGTCGTTTTCCTATGGGTCTACCAGTCAAGACTTTGAAAGCGTTTCTACTTTCTTCCATTCTAGCTACATTACCTGCCCACCTAAGCCTCCTAGACTTGACGACCCTAACAATGTTGGGTAAACCGTATAAACTATGTAGTGTGACACAGTCAGTAAATTCTATGACTCATAGCTACATCATACAGCCTTTAATTTCTGCAAATAGTGTTTTATTATCACCACTGTTAATTGTTTTGTAGGAAAACAATGGAACATTTGGTCTTATAGTCCAACTCTTTAAATTTGAAAATATCCTTGTGAAAGCGTCAAATCCGGGACAATTAACATCAAGTGTTGTGAGATCATGGTTCCAAGAGATATTTCTTCAAGCGTCTAATGCAAAGTCCATTTTTATTAGCTTCGTGGAGTGGTCACAATTCATCAATTTTGAACCTATTTTAAGAACAAAAGAGTAACTCATAATAGAAACCATTTCTGCAGAAACCGTTCGTGCCTCTTCTTGTGTTCTTTAGGCCGTTAAAAATTTTCTTGAGGCTTTTGTCTGACACTGTCCTCTACAACTATAACATGAATTTATATCTCCGTAACAATACAATATCCCAACACTGATTCATAATCAGTTTTCTTCTCCTAGATTTGCTAATCTTATTGGGTATGCATGATATAAAAGCGGTTATTTGGAAGAAAAACCACCTGGGTTTGAATTTTTTTTTTTAAAGATTGTGCAGTATTTTGTGATTTGTGCACAGTTATTGCCGTAAGGTGTGTGTGGTGTGCTCAATGTTTATGCATCACACACTTTTTTACTATATATCATTACCATAAAACGTTTTTCCAATCAATTCATAATTATAACATTTGAGGATATAAGAAATTCTGAGATAGAGTGAAGCGAGGGGACTCACTATAAATAAGTAACCCCTGTCAATTACAGCAGCATTTAATTTTTATTTTATTTATTAATTTATATTTTCTACTTCATGAATTTATTTCTCCCTATCGAATAATTTTCATTTTGAAGAGTGGACGTTTCGGTGTAAACATTGGAAATTTTACACCGAACCACCCTCACACCTAAACGTCTTTACACCGATACATCCGTATACCGAAACGTCCTACACCGAAACGCGCTGCACCAAAACGTCCTACACCGAAACAGCCGTATCCCGTTTTCAAAATATAGGATATGATTAATTGTGTATATGTCATGTGATTAATTGTATATATGTCATATGATTAATTGTATATGTCATATGCAATTTGATCAGGTAATAGTATGAACACAAGAAAGAGCATTTATCAACGTTTAAAGATACGCAAGTCATTACACAATTTACTTCATTAATAAATATGATTTAAGTGTCGTTATATCAATCTTTCGTGGACTCGTCGTAACCTGGACGAATTCTGATAAATTCTACATGAATCTAAGACTGAAATCAGGACACATTTTGTACATAAATTTACAAAACGAGAAGAGAAAATTTTGATTCGAGACAGGATTTTTACAAACATTTACGACACGAGACGAGAAAACCTGAATTCTCATCTCGTCTTGAGGGCAAGTAAGTTAGAAATCAAATATGCACGATCATGGTTCCTTTAAGCTGCACTAAGCTGTAATATACCCAATATCGCATTGGGGTTAAGGTTCCTCATAACTCCAGTGAAATTCAGGAAAAAATCTCTGAATTACGAAAAAAAGAAAACATACAAAATACATTTTCATGGTAACTCTTACAGCTATTACGTTATTATAAGATTAATGCTACTTCTGAAACTGATTTGATTGAATATGTATTTGGATAACGAAACTACTTTCATAAGTTTTTCAAAGTATCAAGTTTGAGAAGAACGAAGTTTGTCTTCCACTGTTGTTATCTCATTGCTCATAGATACCAGTGATGAAATAATTGGTCGAAAATCACGCGGCCGCTTCTTACATCAATTCATGGAGAAAATTAGTTCCAATATTAGGTACCTAAGTTCAGTATTAAAAAAAAAAAAGCCTCTTGCAACCATGCGTTGCACATTTTAATACTTACATTTGAAATAAAAATATGACTGGATAAAGACGATTGCCTTTGTCTGAATTTCATATGTGAATAACAATATAGGGCTTTTCAGATAGAGGGGGGGAGGGGCAGGTTTTATTAAACAAGATCGTACATCTGATATGTTTTAACTATAGGCAACTTGTACTTGCAGGCTAAACTCAGTCTTCTGAAGTCAAATGACAAATACCATTAAGATGTTCAAGAGAATAACGTATCAGCATTATTACATACTACAGACACAAAGATACCACTAGGCTCCCAAGTTTCAAAATTATATTGTGTGTAAAAGCAGTTAGTAGATTTAATTCTTTGTCACATGATAGCTAGACCTTGAGAGAAATTCAGAGGGAGTCCACGGGAAAATTCTTTCGTCATAAATAAAAGTTGTACTACTTAGAATTATTATAAAACCAAGATATCAATTGGAAGATCGTTAAAAAGAAATAAATTTAAGAAAAAAGTTAAGACATGGATAACTGATATTTACCCACTTTTACGCTCTTGGTTCTATTTAGCTGTATTCATATGCTTTGGACATTTGAGGTAGAAATGAATAAATCGAGAACCGTTACCTACTAACAAACACAACAGGTGAAACCTAAAAATACGAGCCCTAGAAGTTATAATTTTTGCGAAATTAACTTCCTGCCATTCTGTCCTTCTGCCATTTCGTCCGCTGCCATTTCGTCCTCCTGCCATTTTGTCCGCTGCCATTTCGTCCTCCTGCCATTTCGTCCGCTGCCATTTTGTCCTCCTGCCTTTATTTCCTGCCATTATGTCCCCTGCCATTTTGTCCTCCTGCCATTCTGTCCTAAATTCATATGCAATAACATTTGCCAATGTTTACTCAGAGTTGAAATATAATATTCTTCTTTCAATAGCTCCTAAAAACGATCACTCTTTTCACATGACTCAGTTAACGTGGAGGAAGGTCCAAGAGTTTGGGCTCAGAAAATGGTACAAGTACGATGCAAATTTTCGTCCCGTTTGCGGGAAAATGAACGGATTGACATATCTTCCTATATTTGTTTGCTATTTTCTGTTCTAAAATTTTGATATTGGCGATACTTAATATTTGTAAATAGTGATATATAAACCCATTAGTTCCCATGTTGCCTGTGCTTTCAACATCTGCTGAAGCTGGCATTATTTTCTTCTACTGGTGCTTGCACCTGCGTCGAGTACCCGAATCTTCAATTTTGTAGAGTTCAACACGAACTGAGTTGTTTTCCAAGTTTGATTAAGATAACGTAAATTGTTTTGGTCATTTGTTTGCCTCCATTTAGTTCAAGAAAGGTGAAAAAATAACCGTTACAAAATTTCCTATATGATAATATTTCTGTGATAGAATTACTGGAAACTTTTATCTCTCGTCTCAAATACGATATCTAAAATATGTAACTCTTTATTTAGTAATAATAATCTATTTTGATTATGCTGCATAGTTTTGCTTCAGTTGAAGATTAAA
Source organism: Thermobia domestica (assembly GCF_964235325.1). Classification (NCBI taxonomy): domain Eukaryota; kingdom Metazoa; phylum Arthropoda; class Insecta; order Zygentoma; family Lepismatidae; genus Thermobia; species Thermobia domestica. Next base: position 264,750,438 of record NC_137464.1, read on the forward strand.
GCAAACAACTTCAAAAACTTTTTCGAGTTCATTCTTTCTACTTGTATTATGCTCTAAAAGAAACCCTTGATGAAATTATCGTGACAAAATTTTCGGTGACGAAATTACCTATATGGCAATATTTTGGTGACGAAATTACCGGTGACGAAATTACCGTGACGAACTTTCCGGTGACGAAGTTTCCGGTGACGAAATTACCGCCGCCCCGGAGTGGGGAGGCCTAGGAGGGAAAACAGTGCAGCCACCACATCCAATATTGCAAACGTCGTAATGACGTTGCTCAGTAATTAGACATATTCTAATATAATCACATAGCTTAGAAAATAATATAAATTAGGAAATTTTAGCGATTCGAAAGGTTTTTTTGTACCCAATGTACGTAAATACGAGACATTTTGGCGTCCCGGGAGAAGTTTTCGGGACACCGGGAATGGTAGTGAAAAAACGGGACAATCCCGTTTTTACGGGACGGTTGGTCACCCTAAGCTTGGGTTATCCGCACTGCAGCTTGCGCTAAACAAAAATAAGCTTTTGTGTAAAGCAAAAGCGAAATAAAATCAAATAAAAGCGGCAGGCAAGCAAACATGCTGTCTAAATCATAATGGCCACTTCCGTGACCTTAATAAAAAGAACGTTAGACCAACCCCGCACTTTTGAAAATTTGTCTTATATAATATCCTCCTGTATATAGTTGAAATGCGCATTCTAGTTAAGTATTTTCCCTTAGAATCTCAGAATTGCACAAACTTACAGATTACCACCATTCCGGATGCAGCAATTTGCGCCCCTTTAAATCTTTCACCTTAGAAGATTTCACAGTTCATCAGCTCCCGGGCACTGCTTGATTTCTTCATTTTACCAATTCGCAGTTGTTCCTAAAATTTGCTATCAACAGATTTCCGTTTCAGGCTGTTAATAAAAATGGTACCATCTGCAAAGCAAATCTAACCCGTAGACCTTCTTAACTACGTACTTCCTTTAAATCGTAAAGAAGGTGTGGAGGGAATAAGACAAATCTTTGGCATAAGCTACAAGAGAACCAAGCAGAAAACATGTCGAACATGTAAATTAAGAACTTATGAGGACATTATATTTTACTCATCAAATAAACTAGATAGCTTAAGAGAAGAAGAAGAAGGAGACATGTGTTCCTGCTATAGTTAACATTTTACTACTTAACGTCATTAGAAACATGAAATTACTCATTTGAAGCTTACGTAATAAGTCTTCGCTATATTTAGTAGAAGAGTAGCAGTATATTAAATGCAGTGAATGAGTCACTACCAAAGATAAACATTGAGTTTCGTGGGAGGTGGAAACCGGTCTTGACACAGGCGTGGCTATTTTCGCTCATTGAGGGAATTTCAACAAGGCCTTCCGCTTGTTCAATGTGTCAAGCCCATCCTTCAAAATCTTATTTTATTCATCGCAAAAGCAGCTGGAAAAGGGTTCTCCAGCTGCTATAAACATACATGAATCACTTTACGTTCTATGTTTCTCAGATTTCTCTTCTTCTACATCCGTCTACAAACAAGTACAGTTCCTTTACTCAACGTAGAATACGTGTGTGGTTGCTCACTGAATGGCTGATATGAAGATATAAATGTCTGTTTCGTTTCTGAAGAGTTGTCAAGGGTGTGGTTATTCCAGGAAGATTAAATGACATCCAGTTTCTGAAGGCTTTTTTTTTTTTTTTTAATCTTGTTCACATAAACACTTTGAGGAGTAGGCTAATGCAGCTGACATTTTGTGGGAGAATAGATATCCACACGTATACTGACAGATAAGTCTCAAATTAAGACATTTGCTTATACACAAAAAACTTTTTTCAAACGTCTTTCCAACATTTCAATTCATATAATTGTTTTGTTGGTTTATTTTTGGTGTACCATATATTGCATGAGAATTCAACACTTTGCATGAGAAGACATATTTATATGAAAAAAATAAATTTCAGCAGGTGATAAACTTAAATACAAAATAATACAATTGTATTTTATGTTTACAAGAGTAGAGTTACTAGTGTAAAATCCTTCTAAGTGCTTTACTACTGATAAAATAAGTGAGCCCATATGAAAGATGACAGTATTAGAAACAACTTTCCACCGGAGGTGTATTTCTGCAAAGTGTATAAGAGTTGTATTTTAAGTTTACAAGTGGAGCGCTACTAGTGTGAAACCATGACAAGTGCTATTCAAACTTATATTATTGCCAAAAGCCACTCGTTTTCACTATCCTCGCTTATGCGTATACCCACTTTCGCTGACGAGCCTCTTCCCTTCCGATGCACCCCCTCGCTAACCCCTGGGCCCCCAAGCTTCACCCTTCGTGACTCGAACAGATAGCATTCGTGCTTTTTTAGTGGCCACCTAGCACAGATTGTTTTATGTTTGTAATTTTTCAACAATTGCCTACGATGGCTCCTTTGAATTTTAACTATGCGATGTGAAATATTTTCATGTTACCAAGTGCATTTTTTTAGGAAACAATAAGAAAGAGATTAATGAAAGAATCCAAATTTTTGAAAAATTATTTCAAGTGGTGCGCCTAAAGTAATCCTGTACGATAACGAATGTTCGTTGTAATACACTTTACAACGAACTCTTAAAGCTATATATTTCAACGAAATAGAAATCGCGCGGTACAGTACATTTACCTTACCAAGTTTTACTTTGCAACTCGAGATCAATGTTCATAGGTTTCCTTAAGAAAATTTCCCTTAACATACTCAAAATTTTCCCTTTTCATAACAAATTTTCCCTATTTTCTTGAGTGTCCAATTCCTATGACAGAAGTTATGTGATAAAATTAACTGCATTTAAAAATGCCAACCATATTTGTTTTATTCATTTACTTTTGCTTCTATTTTTCTACTTTTTTTAAACAAAAAAAAATATGCACAAATATCCTACAGCCAGCCAAAGAAAGGGTGCAAATTATGCTATTTTGAACAGACATTCACACACACACACACACATAAACTATTTGTATTATATAGGTTTATTTCTGAAGAAATAAGAAAAAATCAAGTATTTATATTGGTCAATTAGTCAGCGCGAAAATTTCCTTGAATTTTCACGTTTTATCAAAAAGTTCCCTTTTCCCTTTTTGTTAGATTTACTTACAAAATTTTCCTAGATTCGGGAAATTTCCCTCAAACTACGAACACTGTCTGTCGTTCTTATAGCCACATTTCCAATTGCGAAAATTAATGGTGCCAAGCTCAAACATTATAAAATCCCATCTCGAAAAGCAAAAATTCCTATTTTACCGTTGAATTTCTCACGTAATACTGATTATAGAAAAACATAGAATATGAAAAATAATAAACAAGTAATCCTGAATAGCTTTCCTGCTCTGCTCGGCTGACCATGTAATGATGCAGGTCAAGTATATACCCAATTAATAAGTGAATGAAAAATTGGGTATCTACCCTTTCCCTATTTGCTAAGAGCGTTGGCTTCACACTCGGGAGGTCGTGGCTTTGATTCCCGCTGCTGATTTCCTGACTGGGGTTTTCCTCAGTCCTATCACATAAATGCCGGGATGGTATCTAATAAACAGGCCCTGGGCGATACTTTCCCATTGTTATTGTTGTTGTTACATATCCAGTGTAAAACGGCCTCTGAGCTGTATCTGGTGATTGTTAAATAAATAAATAAATAAAATCATTATTTTACGAAAATTTAGTATTTTTGAAGTTGTATGAATATTTAACCGTACAGATGGTTTCTTCTACATTTTATTTACTAACGAATACAGCTAGTGGTGCTGTTCCAATTTTTTAATAACCGGTTCTCTCTCTCTCTCTCTCTCTTTGTGTGTATATATATATATATATATATATATATATATATATATATATACAGATGGTGGTCAGAAAAATGGAAACACCTGAACGAAATTGCAACTTACCAGATTAATATGGTGCCGGGCCATCTTTCGCCTTCAGAACACCCTTGATGCGACGTGGGATGGAGGCATAGAGGTCGTGAATGGTAGCAAGTGGAATTTTACACCATTCCTCGTGCAGGGCATCGGCCAGTTCTGTGAGAGAGGATGGAGGGGAAATCGTCGCCGGAGTCGTGTTTCCAAGACGGACCACAGATGTTCAATTATGTTGAGATCTGGGGATTGGGTGGGCCAGGGGAGGTGTTGAACTTCATCCCGATGTTCCTAAAATCACGCTGCAACAACGCCAGCTGTGTGAATGGGTGCATTATCATCCTGGAAGATGGCGTCATTGTCCGGGAACAACATCCGGACCATAGGATGCAAGTGGTCTCCTAAAATTGCGACATAATCGTTGGCAGTGATTCGTCCGCTAAGTGTGACCACAGAACCCAATTAAAAACCATGATATTGCGTCCCACTTCATCACCGAGCCGCCGCCATGTTTCACAGTTGGGCGGAGACACCTCAAATCATAAGCTCCACACATAAACATGACCCGTGGTTGGGAATAGGGTGAAGGATGACTCATCCGACCATACCACACGTTTCCAGTCCTCAACGGTCCAAGTTGCATGGTCGCGGCACCATTTGCGGCGTGCGAAAGCGTTATGGTCCCTGATGAGCGGTTTGGCCCGAGCAACACGACCCCGTAAGTTCATGTCATGTAATTCGCGGCGGACTGTGATTGTCGAAACAGGGTGGGGGAGGTGCTGATTGAGTTCCTCCGTCACTTGCTCCGCAGTGGCACGACGGTTCTGCGTGACAATGCACTTTAATACCCGGCGTGACCTGTCACTCATGATTTTCTTCCGCCCAATGTTCCGCTTCCCCGATGTGGTTTTCCCGTGTGTTGTGTAGGCCGTCATCACCTTCGACACTGTCTTACGCGACACATCTAACACAGTAGCCACTGCCGTCACACTCACTCCACATAACCGCGCACCAACAATTTGCCCTCTTTGAAAATCTGAGAGGTCTCCCATTTTACACTACCTCCGTCTGCTGCAGCCACTGGACACTGCTGTTCCACTGCGCCTGACGTAGTGTGGAGACCGACCTAACACACACCACCAGCGGTCCGGCGCTGCGGGCGCCACGACACCACTGCCAACCCATATATCTGACGTGTTGCCAACTACAGATGTTTCCATTTTTCTGATCACCATCTGTGTATATATAGGAGAGATATAGTAGCCGGATAGGAAGATAGATAGATAGATATAATTCTCTTGTGACATGTAGTGACCCCACAGCATTCAAATGGTGTGACGAAATTATGTTGCACTTCGAATATCTTGGAAAGGAATTATCCAAGATAGATGGTTGTCAAAAAGTATTTAAGAGACCTTCATCCAGCAATACAATTGTTAATAATAGTATGTATGAGTTTCAAATATAAATAACCCTCACTGCTTCACTCATATAACCCCAGTGCTCATTCTTTATATCTGAGCATTTGAGATTAAGGAATAAACGTCTATAACTTCTGAGAGATCGTACTTAACCCTGTGGCTGTAAGAATTTCTACGAACAAAGACACTTAAAATAAAATTTACGTTCCCCCCGTTCTCCATTAATCTTCTCGTATACAAACAGCAAAGTAATATTCTTAAAATAGGTCAATTGTTTTTGGCTGTGAAAAATTTGTATTCTACAAGCTCTCCCTTCCAGCTGAAATTTACAATGCACACACTTACTATGCTGATAGAGATACAAAAGATATAGAAATATTATCTGCATGGTTTAGTTTCGATTGCAGTAAATGGGTTCTGGTACGCAAAGTTGCCACTGCCCATTTTGTTTTTGATATAAGTTGTTTATAAATCCTGAACAAACGAAAATTTTATGAAACCAATCGTTAACAAACGATCTGCATGGTTTAATTTTCAAATTCTGAAAATGGATTCTGCCAGGTTTAAACACATACTTTGTTTGGCTTCTTTCTTTCACGCTTGGCTTGATAATGTGTATATATATATATATATATATGTATATAGGTTTGTATGTAGGTTCATCTCGGTATAACAAACGGTTCTGCGAACTCGAAATATTTTAACAACAGGTTCGCCCGAACCGGCTGAATAGCACCACTGAATACGGCATGATGGGACATTTCACAGTGAAACGCATAGTGAACCTTAGTCTTATATGGATCAGTGAAGCCATATCTAGCATCTTGGTGCTAGATCTAGTACAATCCACAAGCATTTAGCATCTAGCATCTTGACTTTAGCATCCTGGCCAAATCTATCATAATTTCATTTTACCCTTTGTTAAAAAGAAAAAGAACGAAAATTTAGATGGTTTAAGGGACCGTCGGGAATTATTCTTTTTAGTTGAAGCGATGGTTGGAGCAATGAAACCAGTCAGTATATCTGCGGTTGTAATTTTTTGTTGAATTCAGAGCAAACGCAAATGTTCAAAAATAGCAAACGTGACTGCAAAACATATTTACTTACCCATAGTTTTATTACTGCCAACTGACACCTGAATGTGTGATTATCTGGGATGTTTCTGTTCCTTTCAATTTACAACTTTAGAGGGAAGGGATTTGAGCGTCAGGGGACAACTAGTAATACACTAAAAGAAATGCTTCAGGGCTGTGTCGGAAGCGGCATGTTGTATATATATTTCTTAAAATGTTATCCATTCATAAAATACAAATTCGACCATCCTCCCCTATAACGTGCCATTTGTCATCATTCCTAACAGCGTCATATTAAATTTGTACATGAATACAGTTAATAAGCGCGCCATAGACGCACGCACTTGCATTACCAACATGTATGAAAGGTTTCTTTCATTATGCATCTTGAAAGAATTTTTTGCCCACACACGTACTAACGTGCTGTCCAACATACTGAAAGTAGTTTGAGAAATGTGGAGGACGAGGAAACGCGTGCTTTTTCTTTCTGCAACTGCACGACCTTGGCATGCAACGGAGGAGAGACTCACGTGATTTCTTCCGCTGTCGTGATTGGCGGACCTAAATATAAAACAGCCACCTTGCATGAACGAGCCCATACACGGTAAACATGCATGCAGAACGGCAAAAACATCAAACATGTTTTCAGAAGATTTTGAAAACTTTCAACATGAATGAACGAGGCCATACACGATCAACTTGCCTGTGGTTTTATCATTTTTCATACAAGTCGGGCTGTTTCTTCAGGCATGTGTTTACGTGTATGGGCCGCTTTACACTTCATTAAAATAATGAAGATAAGTAGGGGCGTGTCTTTAAAATTAATTAGGAAAGATAATTTGAAAATCTGGCATAATTTACAAAACTCTAGCATAATTCAGACCCGTGTTTGGCATCATCGCGAGTCTCGAGTGTGGCAACCCTGATATGGATATTTCCAGAACCCATGCTAAATACGTACGGAGGCTTGGTTATCGCTATTGGATTATCCGGAGAAGTAACAGAGAGACTGATTATCAACAAAATTATTTACTTTGTATCTATTTTTCCTCGTACCTATTTAAATAACAAAACTGTCCTAGATGTATTGCAAATGTATAAACACTTATTAGAAATTAAATTTCTACCTCCTGCGTAGTCTAAGAAATTCAACAACTAGACCTATTATGTGAATCTTGATTTTGTTTATGTTATGTTTCTATTATTGAGAGTAAAGAATTACTTGGCCACTTGAAAGTTCGACTTTACGAAGTTCGTGGAATATATTTCTGCTTAAACAAGGAAGCCGATCTTGATCAAACGATTATGATGGAAATTCTACCTGTTCACCGAAACAAACTGTATTATTTTAAACTTATTGTTAAGAAAATAAGGAAAAATTATCTACGTACCAATGTGTATATCAAATTGTATATACATATATGTATGTCTGTAGAGTAACCTGAAGTTTGGTTTGGTCCCCTCGTGGACTCGTAGCGAAGCGACTTGCTAATTGAACGCGGTATGGCGCACACTTGACAAAGAATTAAGAGGGCAGAGTATCCAGTTCCTTTAAGTTAGAGATAATAGAGAGAATGTAGAGCTAGTGGGAATAAAGTAAATTACTTAATACATGTTAAAGTCAATCCGTCTGTTCTGTGTGAAATTCTCCTTGCGTAGCAGGTAATGCAAATAAGCATTATATTCTTTGTTAACAAGAAGCAAATTTAAATATTAATTGATAACTATTATAGCCATAAAATACTAATTCTGAGTAAATATCAAGGTATTTACCTGTTGAAATAAATACCTAGGTACTCGGGTATACTCCTAAAGACGAGAATTCCCTTTATAAATTCCAGATGAGAATAGAAACAGAATTCTCGTCTCAATTTTCGAGATGAGACGAGATTAGAAATTTGACGAGTTTCGTGGAAGGTATTAATTCACTAAGTCTTAAATCCAAACACTGTTCGAGTGTAACATGATTCATACGGGCTCGTATTTAGGTAAGTGCTATTCTGTGATCGAGCATAGGGCGGCAGAATTTAAGAGGCGGAAAATTTTTAGATTTTTTAAAGATTCCAATAAAGTAATATTTAAAATTAGTAACCCGCAGAGTCCCGCGCAAGCGCAAGAAAATATGTTAACGTGTTTAATTCGCTGTAATTACAGTAGTTTCTAATTTATTTTTAAAAATTCATCCTCTCCCACCCCCACTCCAAGGATTGAAGATAAACTTGAACATCGTGAAAAATGATACCGTTAAACTCAACGAACTCGAAAACTATGAATTCAACACTAGCATCAGTCGTTTTCGATTAATTTTAAAATCTCCCTCCCTCCCTGGGGAGTGGAGTATGACCTTGAAGTTGAATTGGATTAAAACTGTCACTATTCATCTCAGCGACCCTAAAAGCTGTGAATTTAACTCTAATATTAGTCGTTTTCGGAGGAGGGGAATTTTGTGCGGGGGTGGCAAATTATTTAAAGCACAGGGGCGCACCGATATATAAATACGGCCCTGGATTCATAGCATAAAAAAACTGTAAATAGATAAAATGATTGTACGAACAGATTGAAGACCATTTATTAACTTTTAAAGATACACAAGTCATTACACAATATACGCTAATAAGAAATGTTTTAATGTTGTAATACCACACTCTTCGTAAAACTCTTGTGATGCGAAACAATTCTCATCAGTTGTACATGAAATTAAGAAAAACTGCATAAATTTCCTACATAAATTTACAAAACAAAACTATTAAAAAATCGAGACGAGACGTGAAAAGCTGTCTGGAGAATCGAGACGAGGCCTCTGTAAAATTTACAAGATTAAATAATCTTAATATGCAGTTTGTGGACAAAACTATCCAAGTTTTTTATATCACTATTTTCGTGTATATTTCGTCTTGCCATATGCCTAGAACGAAAAGATAAATGACATCACGCTCACAATGTCTTTTCGACATCATGCTTTTGAATTTGCGCTTACTCAACCTCTCGCTCACTTCGTAAGGATAAGGTCGATTGAGTGTAAGTTTCAAACTCATGAGCGCCGCTCTCATGAGTTTGGGCACCTTTGTTTCCTATTAGGTGAATCGCCTCTTTGCTTGTCCTGGGTGATCACTTTACGATTTTTCGTCTCCAAAGAGTTTGCATGTAGTATGAGACTTTTAGTTTACTGTAGGAGAAAATTCTTTGATAATCTTTATTTTGGTAGTTTATTAAGGTGGATCACCACCCGCAAGTCAGTACATATTTTAGCTCATTCACTTAACTACTGCGCAATGAAACGTTACATGTTATAAATATTGTACTATAAGATAGAGTTATGTTTCAGCTACAGCACAAGACACTGATTCATTTGGTTGTGTCTCTTGATATCGAAAAATGTAATAAATAAAAGAAAATATTTGATTCGTTTTGCCATGAGCACACAAAATGGCACTTGCTGTTGGATCTTACTATAAGTGCTCCGTTTCATGAAATGGTTATTTGTATGTGTAAAATATTTTAAAGTAACAATCTTATTACGAAATAGATACTTTGTTTGACAGTTTTTCGTGTTATGTTTCACATTTTATTTAAATACTAATTTATATTTAAGGAAATTGATTTTAAGACGAAACTTGCGCAGAACGCCATAATGCATTGTTGCCAAATTTCTACGTTTACTGTAGTAGTCACAATAAGAAAATTCCTGGATTCTAGCGTTGCAATTCGAGAAGAGGGATCGCGGTAAGGGTCGAAAAATAATTTCTTCAGTAAGTATCTAAACAGAATTCCCTGATTGCTCCCTTTATTGTCTGGCATCTGTAAACACTCGACACTATCTGGCAACGCCGCGCTATTCAAGCAGTGTTTAGCGTAGCACCGAGAACACCTAGTGATCCACCTTAATCTACTTAATTCATGTTTATCAATTGTATTTTTCCAGTGTTCAATTAAACACAAGGGATACCTAAAAATATAAGTAGTTAATTATACAATAATAAATTTGAATAACAAAATTGTGACAACAAACTTAAGGAATATTAAGTTACACATCACAAATACTTGGATTGATTACTTATGAAATTATAACTTAATTTACATAAACAAGGAAAATGAATATTGTTAACCTTAAACACCTTATCTAGGTTTCTCGCAAGAATAAAATGCAGTTTGTGAGAGGAATACAGGTAAAATTTAAAAATTTTATAGTTTCAAACTAAAATAAATAAACCTTTCTAATGTACTAATTGTTGTATATACAATATAATCTTTTTACTCTTGGTTTGAAGCGATAAAACCTTCTGAAACTATCTTTTCCTCTGTAACCTTCTCATCGGAGTTATAAGGTCCGTCAACTTGGAGTGTGGAATCGGCAAATCACATATTAAACATGTTCATAATTTTGTACACATTTTGTATTTTCTACACCCCTATGTTTCCAGTAATTTTCGATCAAAATTCCGCACTCCAAGTTGACGTTTGAGTGCGGAATCACCAGATCCGAGATTTAAGTAGCTAAAAATAATCTGGAAATTTTGTACAATTTTGTACACCTTTAAAATAATTTTGTACACCCCTGTGTTCCGAGAAAATTACCGTCAAAGTTTCGAACTCGACCATCAACTTGGAGTGCAGAATTCTCAAATCGAAAAATTAACTATCCAAAAAGTATCTACGAATTTTGTACAATTTTGCACACCTTTTAAAAATTTTGTACAACCCTGAAATTCGAAAAAAAAATGGTCTTCAACTTACGGATGATACCATAAGCAAACCATTAAATTGGAGAGTCGATTAGCAATATATGACATATAATTAGTGAATATGATTGAACATATACCGTAAAATTTCGTACACCTTCCGTAGAATTTTGTACATCATTCAAATAATTTTGTACACCCCTGTGTTTCCGGAAAATTAGCTACAAAGCTTCGAATTCAACCATCAACTTGGAGAACGGAACCTTCATATCGAAGAAGTAAGTAGCCAAAATAATCTACGAATTTTGCACACTTTTGTACACCTTTTAAAAGTTTTTGTACACCCCTGAATTTCGAAAAAAATGGCCTTCAACTTACGCATGCCACGATAAGCAAACCATTAAATTGGAGAGTCGATTAGCAATATATGACATATAATTAGTGAATATGATTGAACATATACCGTAAAATTTCGTACACCTTCCGTAGAATTTTGTACATCATTCAAATAATTTTGTACACCCCTGTGTTTCCGGAAAATTAGCTACAAAGCTTCGAATTCAACCATCAACTTGGAGAACGGAACCTTCATATCGAAGAAGTAAGTAGCCAAAATAATCTACGAATTTTGTACATTTTTGTACAGCTTTTTTAAAAAAATTGTACACTCCTGTATTTCGAAAAAAAAAAAGGCGTTCTACTTACGGATACCACCATAAGCAAACAATTAAGTTGGAATGCCGATTGGCAATATATGACATATAATTACCGCATTTGATTCAATATATGCCGTAAAATTTTGTACACCTTCCGTAGAGTTTTGTACTGCATTCAAATAATTTTGTTCACCCCTGTGTTTCAGAAAATTAGCTATAAAATTTCAAATTCAACCATCAACTTGGAGTGCGAAATCTTGATACCGAAGATTTAAGTAGACACAAATAATCTTCGGATTTTGTACATCTTTCAATAATTTTGAATATCCCTGTATTTTGAAAAAGTTGAAATCAAACATGAATTCTACCATAAGGAAATCCAACTTGGAGTGCCATTTAGTAATATCAGACATACAATTAGTGGATATGATTGTACATGTCAAGTAGAATTTTGTACACCTCTCGTAGAATTTTGCACACCATTCTAATAATTTTGTACACACATTTGTTTGGTAAGAAATAGCTCCAAAATTTCGAACTCAACCATCAGCTTGGTATGCGGAATCATCATATCGAAGATTTAAGTATACAAAAGTAATCTACGAATTTTATACACTTTTGTACACCTTTCAAAAATTTTGGTTACCCATGTATTTGAAAAAAATTGGCTTTAAGCTTACCGATTTTATCATAAGCAAACGATCATGTTGTAGTGACGATTCGCAATATCAGACATTTAATTAGCGGATATTATTGTAGATGTTCCGTGGAATTTTGTACACCTTCCGTAGAATTTTGTACACCTCTGTGTTTCGAGAAAATTAGCTCCAAAATTTCAAACTCAACGATCAACTTGGGGTGAGGAATCTTCATACTGAATACTTAAGTAGAAAAAATAATCAACAAATTTTGTAGTCATGTACATCCTTTAAACATTTTGTGCAACCTTATATTTCGAGACAATTGCTCTTAAACTTACGCTATCAAGCATATCAAACCATCAATTTGGAGTGCCTAATCGCTATATCGGACGTATAGGTATTAGATATTATTGCACATATTCCGTAGAATTTTTACATCTTTAAAATAATTTTGAACACCCCTGGATTTTGAGTATCATACCTTCAGTATTACGCACTGAACCATCAACTTGGACTTTGTACTCATCATTTCGAAGATTTAGGTAACTGTAATCGGAATTGAATTGAACTTGAGATCCTTGTTTTTAAATCAAATAATGGTAACAGAGTTGTATTTTAACAATACTGTAAATTATTCTGAATAAACAAAATATAGAAACATTACATGTAAACATTACATAAAAATTTGGAAACGTGTAGGGCAAATAAAGTAAGAATATTAACAAAATTAAAGAAATGTAGAACCATATTATCATTAAATGTAAAATAAGAACACTTTAACGAGCATTTGTCTCATCTGCTTCAAGATTTTTTTCTTCTAAACTAATACATACTTAGGTTTGTAGTATATACTTGTAGATAGCTAATAAACCTTCAAAATTATGGGAGGCAAAATATTGAGAAGATACATGTTACAATATAAGGAACAACACTAAAACAAGTATCAGTAATACTATACGCTGTTAGTTTTCCTATTCCTAATAATAATATTAATAGGAACTATTCTTTCTGCAATTTCCTGTTTAAATAGAGGATTACCAAAGGAGACGGAGCTATTCTTGAGTCGTTTAAACGATTGGAGAAAAACAGCTTCTTTCTATCTATTACAGTTTTTGATTTTTGAAGACCAATATTGAAACCAGAAGTAGTAAATTTCTACTACTTCCTTTTAAAGTAGAGAGATATGGGAAACGATTATATGCCTCCTTAAGGGGGTGTCTACCCATCATCAGAGGCTTCAGAATCTCCATAAGGTAACATGTAAAATTTAATTCATAAATATCTTACAAAATACTGCCCTTAGAAACTTGCAATTTTTGATACGAATGCCAAAGAGCAATACAAAGTAGATGGTTATCTCAATTTTTAACTTAATGACTTAGATTAATTGTAATAATTACTTCCGTAATTTGGTCATCACTATTGCAGGTAAAGGATCAAAAGACCACTTTCATACTTCACAAATTACTACAGGTGAAATTCTTTGAAGAACACATGCTGGGGAAGGATGCATTGTGGCAATATGAACAGCGAAACTCATGTCTATCCCTCCATTTTCATAATCATTTACGCCTTGAGCAGTTTCCCTTACCACTCCCCGCCCCAGACGGCAACTACCTGAATTTGCCTTTTCGATGGAAATTGGAGTGACTCAAGTGTCAACAAAATACTTGGTAGAACAAAGATAATGATCTTTGAAACCTCAGTATCGAACATATGTTTCCGATTGCTTTTCTACATCTTTTTTTTTTTTTCTTTCTTGAAACGGATGGATTCTTCTTCCAAGCAGTAGCTTTCACCTCTCTGCCACTCAAAACTATACAACAAAGAAAAGTCTAAATGTTTCTCTATTTACCTATTTTCTGGAAGGATAGGTTTCATTTCATTTTATATTATTTATCATAGAAAACAGACAGTGCGACGTTTCTGTGGTTAGAATGGATTAATTGTATGCAGGGGTGGCAAAAACCAAGTTTTCCTTGTTTGGTTTTTGAATAACTAGAATTTGGTTTACCTACTCCTTTATATATTTACCATACCCATGTGTGCACGTGTGTGAAAAAAAAGAAAGAAAGAAAAAGTAAAAGAAAAAACTAAAGAACTGCTTGATGGATCATCACCAAATTTGGTCAAAATATAGTCAAGAGTAAGGAATTTTATTTGTCATTAAAACCACCTACCCAAACCGGAAGTGATTTAAATAAACCATTTCTGGTTTGACCTTTGATCACCATAGATCGAAAACGGCAATATGTAGTGAGATCCGGTTTTCTGCTTCGTAAGAATATATTTAATCTCTATTATTAACTCTACTACAACCTACAATGATTTAAATCAACTATAATTTCTGCTTTCAATAAATATTGATCTATATATGGCAAAAACGGTATTAAAAAAAAATAGATGAAAACGGTTTCTTCCAATCGAGCAGCTCTCAAGCGTCTCAGGTGTACCTTTCATCTCCTCTTGTGATCTTCAATTGAAAGCTCGGTTTCAATAGTGATCTCCATAGAACAGGAATGAAGCGGGTTTTTGCTTTCTATTCAGCTTTCTAAAAATAACTACTATATTCTGTCTTCCAAAAGATGTGGAAATCAACTACTTCCGATTTTAACTTTGATGGCTATAGAATAAAAAACTGTAATAGATAAGAAGCGGTTTTCTGCAATTAATTAGGCGTTCCAAGAATATATTTCGTCTCTAGTCTAATCTCTTTACTAAAACCGGAAGTGGTAGAAATCTACCACAATTTCCAGTTTCAATATTAATTGTGAAAATATCGTACCACAGATACCAAACTCTTTTGCGTGATGTACACGTGGCACTGCTACTTGTTTTTGGACCATTTTCTTTATCTTGTGGATAATCGTGGCCTCTATTTTTTAAATAATAAAATAAGTCAAACTCGAGGTCATATGTAAACTAGTGTTACAAATGATTTACCAGTAGAGCACAAATTATTTACTAGTCTGCCCATTCATTACTGTTCAAGATTGAATAAGCCAAACCGAGTAGCGTGTCTAAACAAAGGAGTGAGTTAGGGAAACTAATACATAAGATTATTTGCACGAATAAAACCTACTTTAGATTTGTAATAAGGGATAAGAAATCTTAAACATCTGAGAGGTTATTTGGTTCACACAGTTACAGTTAAGAAATTGATAAGAGAATAAGATAGATTGGGCTAGAGCCTAAGTTGGGATAAAACGGGAAGTATAAAACACATTTTTGTAATGAAAGTCTTGATTCTGAGCGAAAACAGCTAGTTGACCTTTGACCTCGAGTTAGACCGGTTTGCGGTCACTTCTTAAGATTGAGACCGAGATCAGTCGAATTAGCACCCTCAAGTTGCAGTTATTCATTTTTTTTATTTATTTTTTTAAAGAAGGGACCATGGCTACAAAACTTTTAATTTATTTAGATTACATATGGATAGAAATAAGTATTTTCTAGCCCGTTCTTATGTAACAGGGGGGGTTATGAAGGACGGGACCTACAGTTTAAAGTGGGTTACAAACCGTTACAAACCGTTACTCCGTTTGAATCGGAGAGAAATTGTCCTCTAGCTGGGCTCAAACCTGGGACCCCTGCCTGATTACAAAAGTGACAATTCTACAGACTCATCCACGGAGAACACCTGATAAAGATATATTGTACTGATCGTGCATGTACTGTACTTGTGAATATTTTAAGAATCACCTTACAAGAAGAGAAAAAAACTGCACAAGTGAAATCAGTACAAGGTACAGAAGATATACTTTATTCCTCTTCACAGAGTGAAAAATTTAGCGACCTAATTTAATTTGCATACAAATGTAAGAAGTGAATAAAGATATGAATCAATTGAGTTCACTCTGGTTCTGAACCATTTATATTATTTTATTGGTTTAAATCAATTGTTTGTTTAACATACACATACAAATTCTATGAATTCAATAGGAAAATAATTTTGGATCTTTTGATAATTTTGGATAATTTTAGCACCAGTCGAGCTAAAACTCGACTCGACTCGAAACTCGAGTCAAGTTTAGAGTCGAGTCAAAGGTAATTTTCTCGAGTGGAGTTCCGAGCCGAGTCGCTGTTTTTGACGTCGAGTTTCGAGTGAGTCGAGTTTGATAAATGGCTCGCTCGTTCAGCTCGTTTTAACTCGTTTTGAAATAATGGTCTGATTAGACTGGAAAGCGAAAGCCATGAGAAATGTAAGCAGTAGTGTGGAATGCTTTTAGTGTTGCTCACGACAAGGAACATTACTCGCATCTCGTCTCGTCTCGATAACAAGACGACGAGATGAGAGCTACCGACTCGGCTCAGATGAGTCACCAACTCAGCTGAGATGAGCCATCGGCTCGAGCCAGCACCATTGAAACGAGTTCATCGCCTCAGTTCGACTCGGCTCAACTGAGCCGATTGCTCGAGTTGGCTCGGTTGGGTGAGCTGTTGCCTTGGCTCACTTCTCGGTTCGGCTCGATAGTGAATGAGCTATGAACCAAGCCGCTCGAGCCACTGACAACCCTAGACCCGAGCCGAGCAGTTTTGAACATGTTTGACCGGCGCCCTATAACTTTTAACAATTTTTGGCTCGAGCCTGAATACTTGCTTCTCCGGAACTCAAACCCAGATCCTCGTGAACAATGTCCTTGCCTCCTGAAGACTTCTCGGCGACCGAGATCGGAAGTCAACTAGTTTTTAGTATACAGGTACACCCCACCTACTTTCTTGGTTATACATGATGTTATAGTAATAATAATAATAATAATAATAATAATAATAATAATAGAGGAACTGTACCAAAAGTGGGCCCCCATTTTGTTTTTTCCATATATCTAAGAAAATATCGATCAGAAAAAAATGATATTCAGGCTGAAAATAATACGATATGTAATTGCTTTGCTTGTTTCTTCCCATAACGATCAAGAAAAAAATAGGTTGAGAAAAAATGGATTTTCATATGGACTGCATTTTGAGCATTCGAAAAAACTGTTCCAAAACCGGGCCCCTTTAAATTTAGATAAATTACACAAAACGAAAACCTGTATTACTTAAATGAGTTACGCATTTAAGATAAAAACAACATCCTAAACACTGGGGATTGAAATAAAATGAAATATGAATGTTTAAAAGACTTTATTAGAAGAAATTGAAAAAAATTCCGAAAAGTAAAGAACACACTAAAATTGAACTTAAAACTTAAATATTCTACATTCTAGTGGCCGAAATGCAATCTGAGAGTCTTTTTCTTAACTCCAGCACAACCTCCACTCTAGATTAAACTTGTAAACTGAAAATGTCTAAACTTAAATATTCCACATTTTACTGGCGGAAATAGCAGATCAAAAAGTCTTTTTTTCTTTTTTAAGCTCTAGAACAATCTTTCACATAGACTAAACGTGAAGACTGAAACTTTCAAAACTGAAATATTCAATATTCTACTGGTAGAAATAAGAAATCTAAACATCTCTCTTTCTGCAACCTACTTATTTGGCATTAAAAAAAAATCCTCAAACTTCAGAACCAAAACTTCCAAATTAAACGTGATAAATGAAATGTTTCACAAAGTTAAGATTTATACTGGCGAAAGTCACAAATATAAACGACTTTAGCAGTCTCCTCACAATCTACATGGGCCCACTAAAAGCACATGATACAATGGACCCAGAGTTCAACTCTCGTATCACTCAAAAAAGTTTCAGTGCAGAACGTGCAGGTGGCATCGTCATCCGTGGACGATGTTTTCCCCGGTGGAACGTTTAAAGTTGAGAATATTTTTGATGCTTCCTTATATCAGAGATTGAGCCACAAGTAGAAACGTCTTCCTTGGCTCTTCCTTTCACCTTCAGCGGTATCTTTTACTTTCCTGGATCGTAGGATCTTGATAATGACTTGACACTACCATGTCCTCGACCACGATATTGAGTAATTAGTTTCGACTTTGTTTTGGGCATTTTGGTCCTCTTGAAAATTGTAAATAAATTGCACGAATCATGAGAATTTGGTATGAAACATATCTTTTACTTTTGCACAACATAGTCGGGGCTCGCTTTAGGATTGACAAGGGGGCCCACTTTACGACCATACATGTTTCTACTTTCGCTGCAAATAATTTGTCACTCCTACGTCTAAATTACTAGCTAATTACATAGAACATACCTCTTACCATTAAGATTAAATAAATAAATAGTTGGTTCAATTATCTCTTTACTAACTATGTAAAACAATGCTTGCTCGTCGGAGCTTCAAAACTTTCCACTGCATGAAAACTCGTCAGATGTTCATTGCAGAACAGAGGATTAACTGATCAACACAGGAACTAGCGCTGCATGCAACAGTAACGGTAAACTACAATTCAGCTTATTTCTAGCATTCTACGCCAATACCCGGAGCAGCAATTGAGGGGGCCCGCTTTATGGACCCGGGCCCGGGTTTGGTACAGTTCCTCTAATAATAATAATAATAATAATAATAATAAAAGAAGTAGTAGTAGTAGTAGTATCCAGCGGCGTAGCGTAAGGGAACGCCGGTATGCCCGGTATCCCCTGTTAATAAGAAAAAGTACGTATTTCATTATATATAAATTGTTTGCTTGTAATTATCACAATTATTTCCACTGCAATCTTCTGGCGCGCTCTCTCGACTTACTTTGACAAGAGGAACCTACGCATGCGCGACGCTCATATGCACATTTTATGTTTTTCCTCCTGTCGTATGCTATTTTCCTCGGGCTTCCAGGCCTACTGAAAGCATCGGGGTTTTCGTCTGCTTTCTGTTGAATGCGCATGCGCAATACTTCCCTTCTGACTTCTCCTCATCCCTTGCAACCCTACATTTGCTTTAGATATACGCTGGCATATTCAAGTATTTCCAACTGTATATATATTTTGAACTAAGCTATAGTTTCTGAACAGAACGTACGAGCCCTAATATAAAGGAAATAGAACAAAACGGAAATGGTTAGTTCAACGCATTTTTGAAGCATGCCGCTTGTGTAAATAATAGTATTAAAATAGTTATGCCTTAATCGTAACTAAATGCATCGTAATTGTAGTCTTCATCTTAAAGGAGCTCAAAGACATAGGCATAAATTTAAAGCATTCTGTAGAATTACGGTCACCGATCTGGTAGGACAAGAGAGCCACCACTCCCCGTCACTCGCAAAGATTGTGCCAGGGCCCTTCAGTCACTGGCACAAATCTCGGGGACATAAGGAGAACATGTTCAGGCCCGTAGCCAGCCATAAAACTTAGGGGGGGCTCGGCTGAAGTTAGGGGATCCAACCATATGATAGTTCATCACCATATTATAGTTCTTTTGCAAGCCTACTGTAAAACTTTTAGGGGGCCAGCAAATATTTAGGGGGGGCCCTAGACCCCCCTGGATACGGGCCTGAACATGTTCCCTACAATCTTGTCCCCCCCCCCAATAATCCGATTTGAGATTGTGATGATGATGATTTCTATCCGACTTCCACAAAGGAAACTGATGTCCTTTGACTTGTTTCAATTTTAAAAAAGAATCGTATTCTTTAATATTTCATTGTCATTAATTATTAGTAGTCTATTTTCAACTATTTGTTTAATTCCTGTAATAATTCTTATAATGCTATTGTGGTAATCATAATTTTGCTCAGATAAGAGTATTGTTGCGCCAAATATAGGCCTGATTGATTTTCTTTCATAGTTTTGGGGAAGTCATTATTTGTATTGTTATAAAACAAATGTCCTAAAATTTTAATGTGGATCATTGTGGATGCGTAAGTAGAAACATGTCAATTATTATTATGCATATATTCAAATTTCATAATGTGCTCACGGCACTGAGTTGTAATAATGATATGTACCACTATTTCACCTACATCATTTGGCATATAATATACGAGTACAACAGGTTTACCTCAGAAATCTGATTCACCTACTGTAATATGAGTCTCTTCTCCCCTCCCCCTACAATAAGCCTTAAAATGTACCCTCCTGCCGATGTTATAGACAACTCTGCTTCCCTAATCCTCCACAGTATTTTTTTCAACTTCATAAATATTTTGAACATCGTTAAAAAAGGAAAGGATTATGGGAACAGTCTTACCCATCCCACGAACGTTGAAGACAGATTTACGCCCTTGACTTCAGTATCTGGATACAGAAACAGGCCCCCAGAGTTGGTTTAAGTACTTTGTATTTACATCTTCAAATGATATATACAATCAGGCCCATATTCACGAACGGGCGTCTGAATTCTGGACCTAAGATGAAAAATTTCTAGAGGCGATATTTTTTTTTTTTTTTGGAAAGAACGAGATTGACGTGTGGTATGTGGAGAAAAATGCCGCCCACGAGAAAGAAATGAAGGGATGGAAACAATGTTCATACAAAAGTGGGGCCTAGTTTTCTCGTCACAACGGTAGTAGCAAGAAAGAGCTGAGACAATTGGTTATTAAATTCTAACGTAATCCAAGCATTCGCTTCTCTATGCCCCACTAGACCTCCAATTAGGGTGGCTTCCTCCTAAATTTTGTATAACCCTATATTTCTATTCGGAATAGCTATGTATTGCTGCTTGCAGTAGTACTATATCGCACAAATGACTAACTTTGGCATCCCCCTTTCGGAATATCACGCTACGCTACTGGTAGTATCATTGACCTATTATCTATGTTGGATACTTAAAAATAGTAATTGAAACTACACACGACTCGACTCGACTCGACTCGAAACTCGACCTGAATTCGAGTCGAGTTGGAGGAAATTTTTCGAGCCAAGAACTATAGGCTTTTTCATGTTTTCGTCCGAGGATTCACATCCCGAAGTTATTTCCTGACACCATATGTATATATTATATTTGCTTATTTTTGAGTAACAAGATCTAGAAATGTTCGAGGCCCTAGTTCCACTTATATTTATTACCATAATGAAAACTAAAAAATTGTTCACGTAGTCTAAATTATAGTGACATTACTATGTCCGTTCTTCATTAGCTTGGTTGGTTTGGTGGGTTTAGAGTTTTGCGTCCCTTTCTGTACCGATGTTATATGAGACGTGAGCGTTTAGTGGAATCCGAGTCCTTAGTGATCTGTTGATATTTCAAGGCTCTTCCGCCTGGTATCGAACCCGAGATCTGTGATCCAAAGGTGCGCGAGCTAGCCACTAGACAGACGAACGGGAAGGGTTATTGTATTTTTTAGAATGTTACCTATGTATGTTTATTCACGGGAAAGTTGGTTCATTGGGTTCAATCCATCGTTTCAATCTGTTGAATTTAGCTTGAAGCAAAGTTGATTTTTTTTTTATTACATCCAGAAAAATATGTGTTGAATAGCTAATGTTGCCAGAAAGTAGAAGTAACTACCTGTCACGAATTTCAAATCCCAGTTACTAGAGGGAATTCTGTAGTTTGTATCCATGCAAACGTCTCATACAAACTTAGTGCTGCAAAGGAAAGCTAAATTTCAACCATGATCTGTATCAAATTGTTGATCCTCCTCTTCAAAATATATACTCTCCCCTATTTTCTACTGTTGAGGCAGTGTTATTACAAAGAGTTGGAACGTACTAATATGAAATTAGTAGTTAGCAATAATTATCTAACTAGAGTTACTAGTAATGAAGAAATTGGCGTTCTCTACTTGATCTTTGCTTTCGCAGTATACATCATACAGCATGAAATCGCAAGAAGCAAATATTTCAAATTGTCTTGGAAGCAAATATTCTTTCTTTGTAACATTTACAGAAAATCTATCCGCTCTGCAGAAACGGAGGAAAGAAAGTTCATTACTCTTGATCTACGTCATTAAGCGTGAAATTGAAACAACCATTTCATGTTTATTGCTTTTCTGTATACATACCATATTTCGTATACGTACCATATTTCGTACCATACCAAATAAGTTGTTACGTACCATATTTCGTTAGATATTCATGAAGTAAAGTTTACATGTTATCTTATGGGGACTGAGAAACCAGTGGCAAAAGGTATAACATCCCCTTAAGATGTCAAATCGATTCCAGGATACAGCTTCTCACTATTTTTTACCGTTTCTGTTCTATGAAAATAACATTGAAATCAGATTTTAATTTTTACCACTTCTGGTTTCAATAGAGGATTACCGAAGAAGATGGGAGCTATCCCTGATACAATTTAGAGATTGCAAAAACCGCTTGTTTCTATGTTTTACCGTTTTTGGTCAATGTAGATCAATAATGAAACTGGAAGTAAATTTTTACCACTTCCAGTTATAGCAGAGAGATACGGAAAAAAATTATACATTTTCTCAACACGTGTAATCATAAAAAAAAAAGAACAAAAGAAACCTCACTGCCTTTCATTGTTTGTTCTATGAAGATCGAAGGAGACGGAAGCTATTTCTTAGATACTTAATCGGTTCTACCGCTTCTTTCTATCCTTTCTAGTCAGGCTATTTTTTCTAGTCTATCTAGTCATTTAATTGTTTTCAGAATATGTATTCATGATAAAAGTCTTATTGTCTAAATTTTTCAAATAAAAACTAATTTTGTAGGGACAGTGTAAACGTATAAAATTGTCTTTTGTCTGTTCTGTGCCTCTTTATGTTTCCAAGAAACCTATTGCTTTGATATGTTATAACTATTGAATTAACTCATACTTTCCGATGAAGTTATATTGGTTACTATTGTATTATTTCTTGTATACTGAATTAAGAGACACATAGGTAACAGTGGCTGATTCATTCGGATTATCTGGTGTAGGCGAATTACTGATACTTGTTTTAGTGTTGTTCCTTATATTGTAACATGTATCTTCTCAATATTTTGCCTCCCATAATTTTGAAGGTTTATTAGCTATCTACAAGTATATACTACAAACCTAAGTATGTATTAGTTTAGAAGAAAAAAATCTTGAAGCAGATGAGACAAATGCTCGTTAAAGTGTTCTTATTTTACATTTAATGATAATATGGTTCTACATTTCTTTAATTTTGTTAATATTCTTACTTTATTTGCCCTACACGTTTCCAAATTTTTATGTAATGTTTACATGTAATGTTTCTATATTTTGTTTATTCAGAATAATTTACAGTATTGTTAAAATACAACTCTGTTACCATTATTTGATTTAAAAACAAGGATCTCAAGTTCAATTCAATTCCGATTACAGTTACCTAAATCTTCGAAATGATGAGTACAAAGTCCAAGTTGATGGTTCAGTGCGTAATACTGAAGGTATGATACTCAAAATCCAGGGGTGTTCAAAATTATTTTAAAGATGTAAAAATTCTACGGAATATGTGCAATAATATCTAATACCTATACGTCCGATATAGCGATTAGGCACTCCAAGTTGATGGTTTGATATGCTTGATAGCGTAAGTTTAAGAGCAATTGTCTCGAAATATAAGGTTGCACAAAATGTTTAAAGGATGTACATGACTACAAAATTTGTTGATTACTTTTTCTACTTAAGTATTCAGTATGAAGATTCCACACCCCAAGCTGATCGTTGAGTTTGAAATTTTGGAGCTAATTTTCTCGAAACACAGAGGTGTACAAAATTCTACGGAAGGTGTACAAAATTCCACGGAACATCTACAATAATATCCGCTAATTAAATGTCTGATATTGCGAATCGTCACTACAACATGATCGTTTGCTTATGATAAAATCGGTAAGCTTAAAGCCAATTTTTTTCAAATACATGGGTAACCAAAATTTTTGAAAGGTGTACAAAGTGTATAAAATTCGTAGATTACTTTTGTATACTTAAATCTTCGATATGATGATTCCGCATACCAAGCTGATGGTTGAGTTCGAAATTTTGGAGCTATTTCTTACCAAACAAATGTGTGTACAAAATTATTAGAATGGTGTGCAAAATTCTACGAGAGGTGTAAAAAATTTTACGGCATATATTGAATCAAATGCGGTAATTATATGTCATATATTGCCAATCGGCATTCCAACTTAATGGTTTGCTTATGATGGCATCCGTAAGTAAAAGGCCAATTTTTTTCGAAATACAGGGGTGTACAAAATTTTTAAAAGGTGTACAAAAATGTACAAAATTCGTAGGTACTTTTTGGATAGTTAATTTTTCGATTTGAGAATTCCGCACTCCAAGTTGATGGTCGAGTTCGAAACTTTGACGGTAATTTTCTCGGAACACAGGGGTGTACAAAATTATTTTAAAGGTGTACAAAATTGTACAAAATTTGCAGATTATTTTTAGCTACTTACATTTTGGATCTGCTGATTCCGCACTCAAACTTCAACTTGAAGTGCGGAATTTTGTTCGAAAATTACTTTAAAAAAAAACAGAGGTGCACAAAGTTATTTGGATGTTGTACAAAATTCTACAGAAGGTGTAAAAAATTTTACGGCATATATTGAATCAAATGCGGTAATTATATGTCATATATTGCCAATCGGCATTCCAACTTAATGGTTTGCTTATGGTGGCATCCGTAAGTAGAAGGCCAATTTTTTTCGAAATACAGGGGTGTACAAAATTTTTTAAAAGGTGTACAAAAATGTACAAAATTCGTAGATACTTTTTGGATAGTTAATTTTTCGATTTGAGAATTCCGCACTCCAAGTTGATGGTCGAGTTCGAAACTTTGACGGTAATTTTCTCGGAACACAGGGGTGTACAAAATTATTTTAAAGATGTACAAAATTTTACAAAATTTGTAGATTATTTTTAGCTACTTAAATCTCGGATCTGCTGATTCCGCACTCAAACGTCAACTTGGAGTGCGGAGTTTTGACCGAAAATTACTGGAAACACAGGGGTGTAGAAAATTTTTTCAAAGATGTACAAAATTGTACAAAATGTGTACAAGAATATGAACATGTTTAATATGTGATTTGCCGATTCCGCACTCCAAGTTGATGGACCTGAAGTTATACTAACTTAGAAAATATATGTGCAGTATTTAATTTCATTTCATTTCGGCCTCCTATTGGACACCTTCTTCATAGGCTCAAACGTTTAGTCCTGGTAGCCTTTTTTCTATTGATATGATAAATATTTTTCTTAAAAAATGAGAGAAATAAGTTTACCTTTAGCTTTACATGAACCATTGT
The DNA here is from genome assembly GCF_964235325.1 of Thermobia domestica. Taxonomy (NCBI): domain Eukaryota; kingdom Metazoa; phylum Arthropoda; class Insecta; order Zygentoma; family Lepismatidae; genus Thermobia; species Thermobia domestica. The sequence goes on from NC_137464.1 coordinate 264,775,839, forward strand.
ACTTTAGGATCGCTGGCAATCAAAGGGTTATAATATGTTGGTAGCATTTTGTTATAATTTTGTTACATTGTCGCTATTAATACGTAACGATCAAACATTGTTAAAACTTTCTGTTTAATTTTAAATGTATAACTTTGACCACTTTTTGACAATTATTTTTTGATTTAAGAAAGAAAATAGTTATTATAAAAAATGTACTCCAAGTTAGTAGAACTCTTCGGTAACCACAGTCAAATGGTTCTGATAAATTTAATACACAAATTGAATATCAAGTATTATTTATTTAATTAAATAACGTCTGCATGATAATATTAGGATATCTGCACGATAAAATGTAAAGCCACAAATGCAGAAGTTAAAAGAAAAAAGAGAGACGCTCATTAGTGATTAAAAACTCTTAAATGAAAATAATGAAGGCTTAAATTAAATCTGTAATCATCAAATTACAACTGAGACAGACAGAGTGAGTGGGTGTAATGTCTAAAATATTCATATAAACACTGTATATGAACAACACAAACATCAATGCATTTTAAAAATAGCATCTTCTAATTTTCCTCCTCGTATCTGGATGTTGATATACCCTGTACAATTGACATTTCCACTGATTTTCAACGAACTTAAAAAGTTCGTTACTGAATTCTTTATGTCTGTCTGTCTGTCTCTCTCTCTCTCTCTCTGTGTGTGTGTGTGTGTGTGTGTGTGTGTGTGTGTGTCACTTATTTGCTATTTTTTTTTTTTAATTTTGAACCTAACACCAAAAACTATCTGAGAAAGTTATGGAACTATTCGCGTCACTTTTACCATTCGCGAGATATTGGCCAAAAAAGTTCGGATTTCGGGAGATTTAAGGAACCATATCTCGAGAACCGTAAGTCATAGAGAAATCATATTTTGCGAACTTCTCAATTTTGAGTCCTCCATTTTGGGCGTGTCTCTTCGTAATATATATATATATATATATATATATATATATATATATATATATATATATATATATATATATATATCATAAAACGTTTTAACAGAACTCTTAAACAAAACATGTGGGAAAAAAATTTAGTACTCAAGGAAATTATAAATGGATAGATATATTAAAAGAAAATTTTAATAAGTTTAATAATGAAGTACAAGCCTGTAGAAGATAATAAGACAAAATAATTATTTTAAAGTTCATTTCGGAAATGCTCTTGGAGGATTCTCAACTCTTGTTTTTATTATTATTATTATTATTATTATTATTATTATTATTATTATTATTATTATTATTATTATTATTATTATTATTATTATTATTATTACACTATAAATACTTTAGAGCTAGCTCATTACGGAAAACACTACATTTCGTTATTGTGTTGAATCTAACTAGTTGAAATTTATGATTGAATTTCGGTCTGTTACTCGTGCTTTAAACAATGACCCTGAAGTTTGTACGTCATCTGTCAGTTTATGGGAAATTGTCTACGCCACTCAGTAGGGAAACGGCTTACAAACTTACGATGCATGGTTTTCAAGTAGTATGATGTTGCTAATAAAAGAAAGAAAAAAATCTAACAGAACTTGAGGTTTCGTTGAAAAGTAACCGATTTTCCTATTTCTTTATAATCAATTATTTGGATATACTCGAATATACATGGTGTCCAGAAATTATCTTTACAATTTCGAACATTAATAGATTAGTATTGAAAAATATTTTTACATTCTGCTTTTTGCGGTGAATGGGACAACTCATAAAGTTTTTCATTATGTTTTATCGTTTTAGGGTAGCCAGTTGTAAGTGAGCATGTGGATCCCCCAGGACAAAGCAAAGTTTGTGGCATGGTTCATAGAGACTAAATCGGACACACAACTCCAACTGAACTTCCGTACACAACTTCACAGAGAGCCACCATCCATGCATGGCACACCAGCTTCATGATAACAGGTTCTGTGTTGCATAAAAAAGGAACAGGACGACCCAGCACAAGTGATGAACGAGCTGAGCAGGTGTGCCATGCATTCGTGGACAGTTCGAAAAAAAAAACAATCTATTCGGCCGCTAGACAACTGCAAATACCCAGGTCCTCCGTACACATGGTGCCTAACAAATGGCTGTGTCTTTATGCACATAAGGTACAGTTGTTGCATTAATTGTTACCAGCAAACAAATCAAAACGGGCTGAGTTTGCAACAAATATGTTACAACGTATCGATGAAGATGTAGAACTTTTTTGTAGCGGGTATGCTTTAGTGATGAGGCAACATTTCATGTTTCAGGCAAGTTAAACCGTCATAACATACGAATCTGGGGTTCAGAAAACCCACACGAAACACGGGAACTTGAGAGAGACACCCCAAAAACTAATATCTGGTGTGGTCAAATGCACAACCCAATCACTGGGCCTTTTTTTCTTCGCCGAGCCAGTTACTGGTGTTACCTATCTCGACCTGCTTCAACTCTTCAGTTGGAAGATTTGCAACCCAATGTTGTGTGCCAGCAGGATGGTGCTCCACCACATTGGTTCGCAGCAGTTCGTGATTACGAGGACGATACCTTTCCCAACCGATGGATTGAACGAAGTGGCCCCAATCCATGGCCACCGAGGTCGCCAGACATTACACACCCCGATTTTTTTCTGTGGGATTATGTGAAGGATAGTGTTTATCGTACACCGGTTACTGATACAGCTGACTTAAAAACCCGTATTACAGCCGCTCTTAACACCGTCACACACGAGATATTAGAGCGTACGTGGCAGGAAATTGAGTACAGACTGGATGTACTTAGGGCCACGAACAAAGCAAATACTGAGGTGTACTAATGAACTTTGTACATAAACTTTATGAGTTGCACTATTCACTGCAAAGGACAGAATGTAAAAATCTTTGTCTATTAAAGAGTTGTGAACGTTTGAAATTGTAAAGATAATTTCTGGATACCCTATATAAGAACAACGTTATAGTATACTAATTTGCAAGATTATACAACAAAGAATTTAACATGTATTGCTGAAATATTAGTCAGTAATAAAGTCAAAGTATTAAACTTATTAAATCGTTTAATTGTCTAACTAGGATTACTTTCCTTAGCAGTACAACACAATCAATGTACAGTACATACATTTCATCCAAGCTTTGAAGTTTTTTTAAAAGTTGTTATGTATGCTACACGTATAAGCACATTTGTGATAGTAATTTTATTTAGTATCATTACATAAATAGGCATTGTTTGCAGCCTCAGTTAATACACTAATTAATGTCCTCTTATTTGCTAATTCCTGATATGCAAGTTTGTGTTATTCGATTAGAGTGCATTCAGGCGAAAGCCCCACAAAATTTACCCAGAAGAAAACATTTCTGAGTAAATAATTTAAATGATCTACTGAATTCAACATTACGACGCGCAAACTTAAGATGATAATCATGTCCATGAATTTTCTGAGAATTCTCCAATGCTATTATCGAGATACTTTACATATTAACAATTATTATTTCACCATAATATTTCCGTGCTTACAGTCGTTCTCTTTAGCCAACGGAATATACTCGTAAATTGTATATATTAGTCCATGTGAACGTTTACAGATTGACTAAACACAGGAGTTGACATTTAGATAAACAAATAAACACATACGAAAGCACAGTAATAATAACAAGCTAGTTGCAATTTGCTGTTTACTGAATGAATTGAAATAATATTTCCATTTTCACGCTCAGTTTACACGCCCCCATTTTCACGCCCTGCAGGGTAAGAGAGGCGGATGATTAATGAAAGAGAATGCTGTAAAATAATTGATGAACTGGTAATGTGGGAGGAAACCCCAGAACCACGAGAAACTCCACCGCATATTCCCGTGATCTGGAATCGAACCACGGACCCCTCGCACCAGAAGTGAGCGCTTTACCATTGGTCCACCGTGCTCCATATTTATGAATGTTTGTGATAATGTTATGACTAATAATATACACAATATTTTGATCCAGCGAGTGAAGCAATATAAGGGAAACCAACTTATAGTGGCGAAACTAAGCAAAGAGCTCAACTCTTCAAACATTTTCACAAAGTAAACAAAGTTAAAGTATGTGGAGTACGTGAAAACGTAGGTTACATGTGTAAATCCTGTAGTTTTTGGATTTAACGTACAGCAAACTTATAACTCAAAAAGTATATTTTATACGTACCTTCCGTATAAGTGTTCCGAATAAACATACTTTCAGTACGAATGAAAGAACTGTATATAGGCAGTCAGGATCTCACATGCATGTAACATATAATACAATGTACGTATACGTACTTAATATGCGGAAGACTGTTAGACGTCAGACATTCTGGAACAGTATAATGTAACATCTAAGGGCAGTGCGTATGTAGTATATGGATAACGTAAGTTCCGTACTGATTTCTGTAGTAAACACAATGATTCCGTATATTTATACAATATACCGCTGTTCGGATAACAGATTTTACTCACTGTGCTTTTATGTTTTTTGTTCTTCTTTGTGGATCTCAAAAAACGTACAAAACACAATACTTTCACGATCTAATCTTTTGTAAGTGTACCATCATATACCAAACACTACTCACAATCATGGCTGACGAGAGAAAAATTATAAATATGTTTGTAAGCTCAGAACATTATTTCATGTGAGATTGTTGAAAAGAAAAAAAGTTGCAAGTTTCAAAGTGATAACACATTTGTAATATATAATGAATATCTGCTAATATTTATCTTGTTCAGGCTCGAAAAATCCTGGGCTCCAGGTAGCCATGGTGAACTGGAAATACGAATCTGGCGCCTAGATAATTTAAATCCAAAATATGTAAGCCCATTCCAAATAAAACCACTCTTATATTAATTTCCTTTATGCACCCTCAAAGTGAATTCAAGCCGAAGTCTCTTACTCAAAGACGACTTCTCAAGGAGTACGAATATACAGGGTGTTTCAAAACAACACCGACAACGTTTGGGAAGTGATTGCTGACACCAAGATAACAGAAAAAAATATAGACCAACATGGGTGGAGAAAACCGTCATTTCGGACTTACAGGCTGCCAAAAATATGAAAAAATGAAGTTTAAAGGTCCATGGCTCCAATACTGTGGGATCTAAAACAATCGGATCAAGACTTCACTTAGGAACTAATATGTGCACTATCCAAATATCCATGTTTCAGAATCCTGTAGTACTTCCGCAACAATTTTTGTAGAAGTAGTTGGTGAGTACTTCAAATTGTATACCGTACTCAAATTATATTAAAGCCAAACTCTCTCTATAAAAGTTGTTGCGTGAGTACCTTGGGATTCTGAAACATATACTTTTGGATAGCACACGTATTTGTTCCTAAGTGAAGTCTTGATCCGACTACGGTAGGTCCCATAGTTCTGGAGCTATGGACCTTTAAAGTTCATTTTTTCATGTTACCTGCAACCTATAACCACGAAAGGAAGCATTTGTGCAACCAGGTTGGTCTAAAATTTTTGTCTTATCTTGTGTCAGGAATCACCTCCCAAACGTTGTTGGTGTTGTCTTGTCATTGAAACACCCTGTATTTACCACAAGAATCACCATTCCACATTTGTAGAGGTTTTCCTGTGAGAGCCCTTCAAAGTAAACCTGCATGCACTGCCTTGTAGTGAATAAAGGATACATCTAAAATTACAATTATTAAAGGAAAACGTTGTAAAAACATAGTATCTACACGTGTTTTAATTGACTTTAAGCATGTCACTTGAAAAGCTAACGTCATAATTTCCACCTATGCCTTTTCACTGTCTGGAAGTTAGTCGTGTAAAAATAAAGAAAATGCAGGTTATATTGTAAAATGTATGGTAGGTGCATTTTCATTCTTTTTCTTCCAACACCCATCACGACATTTGACGTCACAAATGTCCTTGGAAAAAAGAGTATCCATCACGCCATTACAGGTATCGACGTTTTTCTCTCTTCTCATGATCTCAAATTGGTCCAATTCACAAGAATTTTTATTCTTTTTTTTTAAGTATGTTGCTTGCACTCTGCATGGTGCATGCAGCCATGGCACGAGACAAGTAGTTTTCTTCAGACACGCACGCACCCAGAGCTTGCTCGATGGTCGATTGGCGGAATTTCCTAGTTTTACAGATGGAATCCTGAATGACACACGCACAGAAGGTTTGTTAAAGAGGTGGAAACACATTCACTTCGCTCTCTTCCCGGCTGGATTTCCCGCCACTTTGATCCCTATTTAAATATGAATCAAATATGAAACATGTACTACGTAAGAGGGAAAAGACGCTTACTCCCAAAGTAATGACCTTACTCGTAGTTCTACCGTATAATTCATTATAACTTTTTCTTTGAATATTTTAAAAATCCAAGGCTAAGTTACTCTCTTTTTCAATTTTATGTCAAGTCCTTAAATATGAATATTGCTGTTTAACTTCCAATGATTCAATATTCAAGAAATCGATTCTTAAAGATGAAATGTATCCAAAATGACCGAAAAAATTGACTTGATTCGCATGTCCACTGAACGTGGCGTTTGTTTACTGATGTAGGGAATCTACTCACTAATTCAATTTGATTTTATAACATTGATTATTACAATAACTTTAGCACTTTCGATCCAAGGTGTATTCAAATTGACAAAATGCTGTGTCCTTGAGAAAATAAGTGTTATTTAAAAAAAAAATCATATCTTCCTATCGTTTTACTCTAACGATTGAAACTTTCAGGGCTGAAAGAAAAAGTACCAATCTACTAGAAGATGCCGGTTTCCGTACAAGACTTGTGAATAATCATTACAAACACTACGAGGGTCACTACGAAAGTTTTGAGATACGCATTGTTGTGGCACAGTATTTGAATTCCAACAATTGCGTTTGGTAGTGGTATCCAGAGCGAAGAAGCGAAGCAAGTTTCAACTCACCTCGCTTATCGACGTGGCCGTATCGCCTTCACTTGTTTGTTGATGTGAATTCAGAAGAGGCCGGGCATCGCTTAAAGAAGAAGAGAGAGCTGGACGTCCGGCAACAGCTGTGTCAGATGAAAACATTGCCGCTGTGGAACAAATGATTCGAGAAAATTCACGAACAACTTTCAAGGACATTGAATCTACAGTGAACAGTGGATCGCTAGCAGTAACAAAAATTTTCCATGATCATCTTCGGCTCAGGAAGGTTTCATCTCGTTGGGTGCCTCACACTTTGACTGAACAGCAGAAGCGCATGTATGTGGAATGGTGTGAAGAAATGCTTGCAAGATTTGATGGAGGCAATTCTCGACGCGTCTCTGACATTGTCACTGGTGATGAGACTTGGATCTATCAATTTGACCCTGAAAATAAACGCCAGTCTACAGTTTGGATCTTTCCAGACGAAAATCCACCCACGAAGTGAAGCGACCGCGAAGTGTGGGGAAGAAGATGGTCGCAACTTTCTTCAAATCTGGCCATGTTGCAACTGTTCCACTTGAAGAACAAAGGACTGTTGCTGCTCAGTGGTACAATACTGTTTGCCTAACAGAAGTGTTCCAGAAGCTTCGGGAACGGCGTCCAAGAACTGGATTGCGTGGGATCCTGCTTCATCATGACAACGCGTCCGCACACACGGCCAACATCACAATTCAGTTTGTAGAATCTACGGAGGTCAAACTTATGACTCATCCGCAGTATAGCCTTAACCTGGCCCCGTGTGATTTTTTTCTGTTCCCCAGGTTCAAAGATCGCATGTGTGGGAAGAGATTTTGCAGTCATGAAGCTGTAGTGGCTTACGAGAATGAACTTTCAACACTTGAAGAAAAAGACTGGCAACACTGTTTCCAAAAGTGGTTTTCGAGGATGCAAAAGTGTGTACAGTGTAATGGTGAACACTTTGAGAAAATGTAAGTGTTAAATTGATTTTAAGTATGTAAGTTATTTTACATCTCAAAAGTTTCGTAGTGACCCTCGTATCTCTTGTAAAGTAATAATGCTTGAGTGTTGTTGACTCTCTCTGCAATGACTAAAAGGCATTCTTGGATCATGTTTGACAATAGATAATTCACAAAACACTCAAAATGACTTTTTTCAAATAAAACAGCATACAAAATTATTTTCTGTTCGTATTTTAAATTTTAAATAGCCGTGTCATTCCCGAACGCCATTCGGATTTAACGTAAGTTTATAGCCTGTCGTTCCAAAACTACAACAGGATTGAAAGTGTTAATTGTATATAATACAACATACTATTATGAACAATGTTAAACACGAAGACCATTATTTACGTTGTCTAAATCTCTTGCAACAAGGAATAATAAACAATTACGTATATACAATAGAACCTAGGATTTTTTTAAATTTATGTCCGTTGAATTTCTGAAACAATCACCAATACGAGATTTGTATTGAAATTCTCAATTTATATTGTTACAAAATTACTGTATTATTAATAAGTAATACAGGTCAGTGATAGTTAACCTGGTGTACGCATATCCTCAGTGGTTAAAATAACATAGGCTAGTTGTATTAAATACGGTATATATTATTATTCTCCTGTTTATAGTAAAAGTAGGTTGTTTAATTAATAAGTAAAGCATTCTATATATACATATATATGTAGCTATTTACATGTATAAGTTGAATTAAGGATAGTTTAAATTTGGGGATACACGTTTAAAAGAAAAACTATTGTAAGGGATACACGGGGAAAGAAGATCGAACACCACTGATATAAAGGGTGGCTAGAAAGTCCCCATACCTCTTGATAAATGATAATGTAAGTTTTCCCGTTACCTCTTGATAAATGATAATGAAAGTTTTCCCGTTACCTCTTGATAAATGATAATGTAAGTTTTCCCGTAATCTCTTGATAAATGGTAATGAAAGTTTTCCCGTTACCTTTTGATAAATGATAATGTAAGTTTTCCCGTTACCTCTTGATAAATGATAATGTAAGTTTTCCCGTTACCTCTTGATAAATGATAATGTAAGTTTCCCCGTTACCTCTTGGTAAATGATAATGTAAGTTTTCTCGTTACCTTTTGACAAATGATAATGTAAGTTTTCCCGTTACCTTTTGATAAATGATAATGTAAGTTTTCCCGTTATCTCTTGATAAATGATAATGAAAGTTTTCCCGTTACCTTTTGATAAATGATAATGTAAGTTTTCCCGTTACCTCTTGATAAATGATAATGTAAGTTTTCCCGTTACCTCTTGATAAATGATAATGAAAGTTTTCCCGTTACTTCTTGATAAATAATAATGTAAGTTTTCCCGTTACCTTTTGATAAATGATAATGTAAGTTTTCCCGTTACCTCTTGATAAATGATAATGTAAGTTTTCCCGTTACCTTTTGATAAATGATAATGTAAGTTTTCCCGTTACCTCTTGATAAATGATAATGTAAGTTTTCCCGTTACCTTTTGATAAATGATAATGAAAGTTTTCCCGTTACCTCTTGATAAATGATAATGTGTTTTCCCATTACTCCTTTGTAAATGTTAATGTAAGGTTTTTCATTGTTTCAGATTGTGTGAACGATGGCTAATACTTGCCTGGATCTGCCTGCACCACTTCCCTGGCAACCAAGAAGCCCAAGCCTCACCTTCTGTGATAATGCGCTATGGAGGTACATAAAGGGGATTGTTGCACAAAACCGTTACGATACCACTGCTGAACTGACAGAAGCTGTGCAGCAAGCTCTCACTCAAGTTACACCTGCAATGCTTCGCAAAATGTCGCACAGAACCTGCTGGACTATTATCCTGTCATGGGAATAACGGTCTACAGATCCTGATCCTTTGGATACTTAATGTTTCCTATCTCAATAAAACATCTCGAAAGCATTGTTATTCATGTCATTCAGTTTTTATCTTGTACTTATTAACATGCATTTAGTGGTTTATGTTACTTAATTTTATTGATAACGAAAACTTATGGCCACCCAGTAGGTGACTATTACTTAAGTATACAGCTAAAAATATAAAACCTCAATTAAGGCAGTGAAGAGAGAAAAATTGAAATATATAAAATTTTATATAATGCATTGACATTTCAAAAATCCCAATAGATTTTTACAAGGAATAGAAATATTAATAGTTATTAGGTCACCTAGGAACCCATAATTACATAAAAAAAAAATGAATGCGTTGCCAACACACTCATGAATAGCAGTTATGTAGCATAGAGACACAAAAGTTTGGCCAGAAAATCTTAGTTGTATTAATTTATATTTCAATTATGCGAAGATTGGCGAGTGACATGTCAGAGGTGCTAATAATAATAATAATAATAATAATAATAATAATAATAATAATAATAATAATAATAATAATAGTTTTTTGTTCTCTTTCATGTTAATTTCTCGGAAATCCTTTAATTTACAGACAACAAATTTCTATCACTTACATAGTTTGAAAAGCTCATTTCAGCCCAGTTTCTTCTTTCGGTACTATCCAAGTTTACGTATCCATAGACGTACTTGAATTCACGAATTATGACTTCTTTCTTCAGGAAATGTGCTACTAGTGCCTTATAAATAGTTTCTTACGGAAGAGGAGTTGCATTCATGGGTCAGATTTACTTTAAAATAGATTAAACGTTATGTGATATAAGTCTTGTCGACATATCGACGTATTCTATGTCGTAGAAATGATTCTTAAATCGACCTGTGCTAGGTGATCACTAACAAGCACGAGTGCTATCTTAGCTAGTCAGCGCAGACCTATGTTGGGTAGGTTACTTGTAAAAATGTAACGCGTTACAAGTTACTTTACTTTCCTTTAAAATGAAACGCGTTTACTTGCTTCCCAAAAAGTAACTGTTACCCTACTTAGAAAGTAACGCGTTACTTTTAGGTGCGAAACTTTGAATGTAAAAAAAATTCTTATTACTTTAATTTTCCGTACTACTACTACTACTACTACTATTATTATTATTATTATTATTATTATTATTATTATTATTATTATTATTATTATTATTATTATTATTATTATTATTATTATTATTATTATTATTATTATTATTATTATTATTATTGCACATTCTGATTTTCCCGAGCCATCGTAAATGTTAGAACTGTAGGCTCACAATAGTAGCACTGCTATATCCTTTCATACGGAGAGTTACGTTTTGGGAAATTTGATGTGCTTCGCTCACTTTATAAAGGCATTATTGCACGTTCTGAGTCTCTTTATGTAGGTGCAAAAACATATTCTTACTTGATAGCTATATGAACATTTTCATATAATGTAACACTTACTAAACTGCCATTCTGCGTTAGAAAAAATGACAGCCTATTATTATTCTGCTAAACTAATCATATAACAATAACAATATTGTTACGTAAAATTAAAAATACAGAATATCGAGAAGCATTACACTACAACTACTAAAATGAGAACACATGTACTGAAGTGAATCAAAACTTATCAGCAACTCCAAAATTAATAAGTGTTTTTTTAAAGATAGTTGTTCTAAACTTTATAATCAACGGAATTCTAAGATACGCAAACTGACCTGAAAGAACTTCAATATCACATACCATTAACAAACTAAATTGTCCGAAGGATCCCAGTCAGTATTTGTAATTACACAATTTCAAATCAGTTCTTACGGTTTAGAATCACCCACTTTTTTAATTTTAAAATATGGCGACCCTACCTCAAGGAAGTTGACGTTACGTCCGAAGGAAACAGGCGCGACAGTAACGGTATGTGCGTAAGTGAGGATAGTGGAAACCAGGGCCGGATCCAAGATTCTTTGAGAGGGATGCACCAATAACTACCAGTATATTTGAATTAAATTTGAGTTTTTTAAATGCCTTTAGGCATCTGCGATGTGAATGAGGAATTCCTTTGGAAATGCTAAGTGTCTACTCTCCATGAATTATTTTCCTTCAACCTTTAGAAAATTGACTTAAACTATTGGTTTTGCAAAACTCACTGCTAGCTTCTCACTTAAGCTAGTGCATATTTACAACGGAGGGGGTGCACGTGCACCTTTGCACCCCCCCCCTAAATCCGGCCCTGGTGGAAACACACTGTGTCCCTCTTGCTACTGGATGTCCTATATTTTTGATAGCTTTATCGTTACGGATCATGACTTCACACTCTGCATTGACCAGGGCCGTAACTTGTGGGGGGCAGGGGGCAACTGTCCCCCAGGGAAGCTTCCTGCCGTACGAGCGGGGGAAGCATTTTAAGACAAAATTTTCTTACTCCATATATGATACGAACACGAAATCATAATGAAGCAACAAACAGGTTCACTACATTACTTTAAAAAACAGCACATAAAAGGAAATAAAACAAAAATGAATCGTGGGCCCATTTCTATATACTAGAGTAGGGTCTCTAGTGTAAAAATTAAAAATAGAGAGAGAGATATGGGTGGTTGTTTGGAGCGCCAAATTTTGTTAAAGTTGAAAAGGAATGTGAGATGTTGGGTTTTGGGTTCGTGTTCCGGATGCCACAATTGCTATCATGTGCACCGCCGTTGAAGTCTTCGTTCTTCAAACTAAAATGGTTTATGACTCGATGAAGACTGATTTCACGGTTTGGAAATCCTATCTCCCCGAGGTATCTCAGGGTTTTAGGGAAATAAGATCCCCTGAACCGAGAGAGCAAACGAAAATTTATTTTATGTTTGCATCTGTATCCGTGTATTCACATGCTGCAATGCTGAAAAAGAATTTTTGCTCTAAATTCTGTTTGTAAAGACGAACTAGGCTAATTTTCACTTTCCATGAAAATTGGATAATAATAATAATAATAATAATAATAATAATAATAATAATAATAATAATAATAATAATAATAATAATAATAATAATAATAATAATAATAATAATAATAATAATAATGCAAGAAATAAACATCTTGAATTTAAAATTTTGATTGAAAGTCCTATAAATCAGTTCAATTCAGTCCATGGTAGATAGAATTGTAAAATTTCCTACATTGCCCTATTAGTTTAGCCTAACAAATCTTTGAAAACCAATGTTATTATTGAGGTGATACAACTTGTTCATGAAAGAAAAGAAAAAATCACGAAGTTAGGTTAACAATATAATAAAAGCTTTAATGAGTAAAAACAAAAAAAAATGTTTAAAAAAACAAGCAAGACCAAAATTAACACCGAATATGTAATTTATGATAACAAAGATGAGAAATAAGGCATAAGGCCTTAGCACCAAAATTAAATTAAGTAAGTTACATTTCTGTTTTCTTTCTCGATCTATAGCTTGAATGAATTATTGTAAGTAACCCAACACACATAAACAAACGAATGAAACTGATATCCGTAACCAGTCCTAGGTGAAATTTATGATTGTTTATCCTTAGATAACGAGCTCTCATGATTATGTACAATACAAAACTGGTTAATCTACAACCTTACATTTGAAATACTTATTCACGTGACATTGGATGATAAACATATGATTAACCTTATCTGATACTTCATGACTTATGACATTTCAAAAAGAAAATTATGAATTTAAGAATGGTATAATTTTATGGAATCTGAATTTAAATACATACGATTTAGGTTCAGTGAAGTTAAGAAAAAATTGTAAGTGGAATAATCGAGAATACATGGATAAGGTGAAATAAATTGAAATAAGTCATGACTTCGATTTGAGATTTAGTGAGAAATTTTGAAAGAAAAATGGAATGACCTCAGGAAACTAAGTAAGCCCATGCGTGGCCTCTAATCGTTTCTAATCCTAACTGAGATTAGGAGATAATTACACCAGATATGAAATTTGATATCAACATGAACAACAAGAATACACCATACGTACACAATATCAATGCGAGTAGTATTGTTATTTAACCATGCATAACATATACACACATATTGGCGAATATAGAAAAATACCAAGACACACACACACACACACACACACACACATATATATATATATATATATATATATATATATATATATATATATATATATATATATATATATATATATATATATATATAAGCATGCATACATACATGGAATACAATTAATACTCAAATATCCATATTAAATGCAAAGACGTCTTTTAAAAGATTCTGAGACAAATTTGTCTAGTTTTCATGTTTTTTCTTATGTTGCAACAGTAGCATATGCATATAGCCGTAGCTTGTCGTCATTAGTATGATCTATGCGCATAGATATCTGATCGCTCTGTTGTTTAGAGGATCAGAATGATACATTAAATGCGCTTTTTTCCTTAGTCTACTTTATGGTTACAAGCTCATACGTATTCTTCATGACAAAATATATCTGTTCCGTTTTATTGACGGATTCCGTATCTCTAATCCAAAAATGACTGATCGTGAGATTACTTGCGTTTTTCTAATCACTAATTAACCTTTGAGCTCTCTACGTCAAATACTTTTATTGAGACATTACTGCAGATTATTCATTAAACTCCTATTAGCAGATTGATTGAAATAAATTCCTTAAGTTACCAACTCCTGTGTGAATAACTTTACAAACATAGTGATTTTATACAATTTAAACAATACACTGAATGCACTTCTCGAAAATATATCAAGCTTTCTTTTTAATTTACTTACATCCAAAGAGTGCCTGTAATAATGTAGATGACGCACCTTCACTCCATGCAAAATTTAAACACCCTAATTTAAATACTTAGATTGCCTTCTTTTATAAAAAATTTGCAATTCGAACTACTAAAAGTCTACATAATATTTTGTTTACATTTAGTTTATCTTTCTTTATCCACCATTATGAATCATAACTGACAAAAAAAAATAATAAATTACGGGAACTAATATGTCTTTCGTGAGAACGATGCAGTCACTAATATCACGTAATATATAAGTAAAATTGCCAAAGTGTCTCTATAGTTCATTGTAAGCCGACTTTAAGGTAAAAATTTTTAATCTTTGATAGCTAAAGTTCGAAATAGAGTACCTATTCTCAATACGATGAAATTAAGTTTTTGAAATGTCAACTATTTCCGGCTTTTAATTTCGGTACAGAGAACGTCTCGCAACTTTATTCAATGCTGAGAATAAATAATTTAGGTGGGTCCTAACTTTCGTTGTCGCCACTGCGCTGTCGACACACACAGAGGTCCTCACTTTTCCTTGTCTCCTGCTTGTACGACGAATATCCTGGATCCTGGGATCTCTCATAGGACTTTTGCTGTGTCTTCCTCCTAAACTGCCAGGGGCGATGCGCTTTGGTCTGTCCATCTCCATAGAAACAGGGCTTCCGTCGATCCATCTCTTCAACAATGCATCTGCAGTAGCACTAGCACTAGCACTTTTCAGCACTAGCACTTTCAAATAACACATGCATCAACATCACTCTTTCTATCGTGAGTGTCGTGTTGCACGGACTAATTATATTAAGTATTTTTAAGAAGTGTTCATGGTGATGCAAACTAATCGCGTATTCTTAAAGCTAGTCTAAGTGCTTTCTGGAAATGTGTAAGCAACGTTCAAGTTTATCTTCCCGACTCGTTACTAATCTTAGCTAAACCAGTCCGTTAACGCTTGTTGTCTGGAATTTTTCGTAAATATATGTATATGCGTGAAAATATATCACACACAAAGGTATGTAAATATTTTAATGTATTTCGGAGTTTTAAATTTTTTTATAGTTAAAGAAAATCTAAGTATAAATGTCTGTACTTTAGTGTTGTCGAAAAATCGTGCACTGGGCTGTTTTTTAAGTTAGCTATTCATCGTTGTAGTTGATGTGTGTTGTATATTTTTGAGTGTAGTGTGTGGAATTTTTGTGTATGACCGAATTTATGCAACGCGCTTGTTCCCGGTCTCCAACTAACTACTACTGACTTGGAACTTTGAATTCTCAACTCACCGATCTTTTAGGACACGCCTCTAACTGCGTTTTTGATTTCCTCCTTTTTCTCTCATTCGTCAAATAATTTTGGTGTTCTCAATTTTATTTTATTCGTATCCACCCATTTATGGTGCTCTAGCGTCGTCTCTCCAAAGTACGCGATTTCTTTAAATTTCGCAAGTTGTATCTAAAATTTTTGTGGAAGTTCATTTGGAGACTTCTTGTCTGGTTCGTGCTTTTGGACCAACTTACGAACCTGTGCGAAAATTTTATCTAAGTTCTACATGGAGACACCCTGACGGAGATGTGAATTTAGCAAATTCATAGAGATTAATTTGTACTACGATTCTATTCAGTTTGAACAGATTCTCCTCTTTCACAGAAAGATGTTAAAAGCTCGGTTTGGGTACAAAACCTTGCTGCCAGAACCTCGCGGACCAAAACCTCGCCTGGCCAAAACCTCGCCTCCCAAAACCTCGCCGCCCACAACCTCGCGGGACAAAATCTCGCCGGGCCAAAACCCCGCCTGGCCAAAACCTCGCCGCCCAAAACGTCGCGGGCCAAAATCTCGCCGGGCCAAAACCTCGCCTGGCCAAAACCTCGCCACCCAAAACCTCGCGCCCCAAAATATCGCCATACCCAAAATCTTGCCTGACCAAAATGTAAATGTTCCAACAGATGATAAGGATGACGGTATAAAAGACGCTGTTTCAGAAGAAGTATCACGGGTATTTGACCAAGTCCCGCGATACCATATGAAAATTCTATTTCTGTATTAGAGGATTTCAATGTGAAGGTAGGGCGACAGGATGTTTTTAAACTGGTTATAGGGAAAGAAAGTCTGCATAAGGAAAGTAATGACAACTAACGAGGTTAGTTTCGTGAACTTTGGAACATCCAAAAACTTAAAATTTTAACAAAAATCTAATAATATTTATGAAAGTATGAAACAATATATGAGTTTTTACGACGTCCCTTGATTATGTCCTGTAGGTTAAAGGAGACGTAGATGACCAGGATGAAGGAAATGATCGAATAAAGAAAGTAGGAGGAAACGGGAATAACCCGAGAAAGCCCACGCACACGATGTTTTGTATATTATTATTATTATTATTATTATTATTATTATTATTATTATTATTATTATTATTATTATTATTATTATTATTATTATTATTATTATTATTATTATTTGTTATGTGGAATTGCATATTAGGAAACACATTGGGTAAATTTTAAAGAAAAGTTTCATTCGCTGCGAGGTTTTGGCCACGCGAGGTTTTGGGCGGCGAGGTTTTGGCCCGGCGAGATTTTGTCCCGCGAGGTTTTGGGCGGCGAGGTTTTGGCCACGCGAGGTTTTGGCCCTGCGAGATTTTGTCCCGCGAGGTTTTGGCCACGCGAGGTTTTGGGCGGCGAGGTTTTGGCCCGGCGAGATTTTGTCCCGCGAGGTTTTGGGCGGCGAGGTTTTGGCCACGCGAGGTTTTGGCCCTGCGAGATTTTGTCCCGCGAGGTTTTGGCCGGCGAGATTTTGGGCGGCGATGTTTCGGCCGCGAGATTTTGTCCGTATACCTAAAAGCTCTTCTGTTTCTTTGCTTGGGTTCATGAACGACCTTCTGTATATGTGGTCTCGTGTAGCTGCAGACGTTCAGCGAGTATTGTTATTGGAACAAAAGAAAAGTAGTTTAAATGTCCTTGCCACAATGACAGGTACACAGAATGAAAAGCATCTTACATTTGGATAGAGAAAGAAAATAAAGAATGCTATTTCAGTTCCCTTTGCTTTCTAAACACACAAAATTTAAAATGATATTCGCTAAAGTTTTTAATCATATGCATAATTGAATTAAAAGAATTTATTTAAAATTAAATAAAAATGAATATGAGGCAACTGTTACACTAGAAATAATATTTATTGATATGGCTTTGAGATTTGTCAATATTGTTCCCTTAATTAATTTGTCAAGTATGGAACGGTCGCGGGGAAGTAACCAATGGCCCCGCAGACCTCGCCGTGCGGAAAGGCCCACAGGCTCCGGGGGAGACCATAAAGAGTAAGAGAAAGATGGAATGAGGGGCTCCAAGAATTAGGAGAAACTTTTTCTAGGGTAAAAAACGCATAATGCTTGCCCCTCCAGAAAAAAATCTAAGTTACGGCGCTAGCATTGACATAATTCAGTCTATTACGGCGTTTTTATGGACTACTACGTGCTTAAAAGCATACAGTTTGAATTGCGTTGTTGACATTATAAGGGATGTCAGAGGTATGATCCGGTTTGATTCCAGTATATTTATATTACTTTTGTATTCCTCTTTTGAAGTAACATTTGACATTTCTTCTGCAAAATTTACAATTCTATGGGTACCTAAGCGAGGGGCGGATCCAGGACGGACTTCTGAGGGGGCGGTGGGTTGTAATACTGGTGCTTAGAGCTACTTTTAAGAGCTCGAAACTCTGGGATGGGTTTTATTTATATATAAAATAAGAAAGTTTCCTCTTCTGGGGGGGCGATTGCCCCGAACGCCCTCCCTCTGGATCCGCTCCTGACTTAAGCCGGGTTACCTCCGTTTTTAGCAATTATTTAATTTAATTTCATTTCACTGATAAGATTTAAGATTCCGTTAGGATTTATACAGTGATTTCATTCCTGTTACACACGTGTGCAACAATGCATGTTCAATTTGATTGTTTCAACATGCTTTCGTAAATACAAAACTTTTTGTCCTTTAAATATAACATTTTCAGAAAAATGACGTAGTTCTTCCGGAAAATTAACAGATAATTAAAAGATTACAGTTTTCTAGGGAATGTTTATCGTAACACTGATACGTTATCGACAATTTGAACAATGCTAAAGTGGAAGATAAAAGTACCTATTTGAATTGTAACCTTACATAAATTTACATTGTCCAATCTGTTTCTACAAGGGAATATCTCTATACATATACGTAATGGTGGATTGTCAGCATAGAAAGTTGTTGAACCGATTTCAGAAGAAAAATGATACAGCGTTTTTTTTATTACGATTACCACCATTTATATTCTACGCACGTGCTTTTAAGTGATAAAGCAAAAGTCAGCTTTTAGCCACTTTTAAGTGTCATAATCCATCATTATTAATATATGGTTAGCTGCGGAAGACACGGGTTCGATTCCCGATGAGTCATGTGGTTGTGATTCAACGCTAAGTTGTGGCTACACGTTTCATATAGTCTAGGTGTTGAAATGAAAACTAAACTCTGTAAAACAACCAAGCAAATCGCGTATTTAATACTTGCATATCATTTTTTTAAAAAAAACTAATTGTGTGAATAACATTTTATGTTATAGTCTATGTAAGAAGTGTAGCCTCAGTTCCATTTGCTCCACATAAATAAAAATTAATGTAACGATGTTTTGTCTGTAACTCCTTTTAGACGGCTGCACCGATCTTGCGTTTTGCTGATCCTGGCCGAACTACGGTTTGTAGCACATTTTCGGTAAAGGAGGAGAAAGATTGAGCTAGGTGACATGTAAAAATAACGGAAAACGATCGATAATAGTGTCCAATCCATATTTCCGGGGTAGCTGAGATGAATGGTGATACACCTGATCCCGTTCATGTTCAAATTCACCCCTCATCAATATAGTTGTGAGGGTGGTGGTAGGAAGGGAGTGACGTATATAAATAATCGAAAGCGACCGATATTAGCATCCAATCCATAGTTTTCGTGGTCGCTGAGGTGAATAGTGACGCTACAATGTCGTGTAAGTCCAAATTCATCACCCATACGTATCCTAAGAGTGAAAGGGTACAAACCATTTCCACAAATCTATTCTTCGAGTGCGATGAACGAGCATTTCATCTATTTTACTAATAAATTAATAACAATGATCCAGTACTCAATTATCTACAAAGCCACGGTGATCGGGTTATGCATAAAATGCATATTATTTATTTACTAAAATAGATTTCAAATGCAACGGAAAGGCACTTTTACACTGAAACATTAACAACAAAGGAGCAAACTTTTTAAAGAAAGTTTACGTATGCTTATCCTGACAATCACGTGCTGGAAATGGAACTAAACAATCATCATCATTCATCAACCAGAATGCTTGGTATGGAAATTGAAATGGGGACTCGCGATTACGAAGAGTTAAAGCAAACCATTAACTTTAAGCTCTCTCGATAAAAGTCTTTAAATTATTCTTCTGGCTCTATTTTTGTAAAATATTTGTTGTTTTCCTGAAGCAAAAAATGTACTTTTTATTTAGGTAAAAAACTGATTATCCCTACTATAACCTACAGATAATACTTTATGCTCATTATTTCTCTCCATTTTCTTTATATTACTTGCAAAAACTATTCGGAAGATATGTTTTATTATGTTTTATTTTAGTACTTTTATTGTGTTTCATTAAAGTTTGTTCTTGTTAATTAAAGTTCCAAATATTTAAAAGTTTCTCCTTTCAGATTATGACAGTGACTATAAACGTCTTTCCTCTTTTTAAAATTTTCTTGAAAATTTTAACATTTTAAACACATAATTTTGAATTATTTTCAAATATTCAAATAAACTGGAATGAAGTTTAGAATACCAAGAAACTCTCTTGGAAGGGAGGATTGTTCATAAATGAATTGAGACAAACAAACTACTTTTTTAGATAATGGTTGTATATAGTTTATAATAAACAAAACAGTTTTAAGACTCAATTACTAAAATTAAATAGGGGCCGCGGTAGCTCAGTTGTAGTGGTTCACCTCTGGTGCTTGGGGTCCCGGTTCGATCCCAGCCCACGCGAAGTGAACTTTGTGATGGACAAACACCGTATGCGTGGGTTTTTTCGGGGTTCTCCAGTTTCCTCCCACTTTCTTCATTCCACCATTTCATTCATTACTCATCATCACCGTCTCCTTTAGCCTAGCCGTGGGACGTAAAACTCAAAGATTTCATTTCATTTTTAAAATTAAATAATAATGTTATTTAAAAAGTAGTTCACAGCATACCAAAACAACATGATATGTAATGAAACGCAATTAAGTTCGTTCCTCTAGTCGTTGCCTTAACTTAGATTTTTGGTGAAATGTTATTCTGGCAACACTGTAATTTCTATGGATGACAACACACTAAAAATTCTTCAGGTTCATATTTTCTGTTGTAGAATAACATTATCTATTATTGTGATAAGTTGCATTTCATTATGTCCTTTCACTTATGAATAAACAAGCAAAACACAAATGGTAAATTTTGTATTATTTTTAGTACGTCAAACTGTTAAAGGAAGTGAATGATAATAGAAGAACTGGTGGGAGGAAACGGAAGTACCTCGAGAAAACCTATGGACACGATATTGCCAAAAAGAAGTGAGAGAGAAACATATGAAAACCAAGTTTCAAAACATTTTTGAAAACGCAATTTTTAGACAGAAATATACACACCAAAAAAGTAATTTGAATATTGTTGAAAAACTTTTAGGAAAAGTAGGGCATTTTTCCAAAAGTCATTTGTTGCTTATTAATCTGAATTAAAAAAATACTATTTATTGGAGATGTAAGGCAAGTTTTTTCTTTTTTAAAAAAAATGTTCAATTTGAAACATTAATTTGACATACTTATTTACAGCTAATCAGGGGCGGATCCAGGAGAACTTCTGGGGAGGGGGTTGTAATACTGCTACTTAGAGCTACTTTTAAGAGCTCCAAACTCTGGGACCGGTTTTATTTATGTATAAAATAAGAAAGTTTGCTGTTCTGGAGGGGGAAGGGGGCGATCGCCCCTTCCTGCATCCACCCCTGCAGGCAATAGACTTGTGTTCATTGTTCAAGCAACACCAAAGAAACCAAAATTCCGAAGTTTTGAGAGAAACAAGAAAACGAGGAAAGTGTTTATCATTCACTCTCGCTATTGTTTTCTCACTTGTATAACTTCGTTTCCATAGTTTATTAAGAAGACTGAGAATGTTCTGCTATATCTGGTTTCATCTTACGACAGGCTGCTTTCCTGTTTGCTTCATGTTACACAGAACTTCATTTTAACTAATTTATAGAGAAGGCAAGTTTAGGAGCAGTTGTAAATTAATATTAATTTCCTGTGTGCTTAACACGTGAATAAATGCAATTAAATGCTAGTGTACAGTTTTCGAAAATAGTCAAATGTTGTAAGGTCTCAGTTTTTTTTTTTTTTTTTTTTTTTTAAGAAAGATTGCATGTAAGTTCGTCGACAACCGACATATCGTAAAGCAAAAATGTTCATGTAAATATTGGGTCTATGTGAGTATAGTGTCTGATTAACGTGTGTAACTTTGAAAGGTCAAGAAAGGAAACTAAATTACCTGTTTAAACAGCTGAAGACATGTTTTTGCCATCACCCAGTCAATGAATAGTCTTCATTATGAAAGTGCTTGGGGTCCAGGGTTCGATCTCAGCCCCGCCAAGTGAACTTTGTGGTGGACAAACATCGTGTGTGGGGGTTTTCTCGGGATTCTCCCGTTTCCTCCCACTTTCTTCATTCCACCATTTCATTCATTACTCATCATCACCGTCTCCTTTAGCCTAGCCGTGGGACGTAAAACTCAAAGATTTCATTTCATTTTTAAAATTAAATAATAATGTTATTTAAAAAGTAGTTCACAGCATACCAAAACAACATGATATGTAATGAAACGCAATTAAGTTCGTTCCTCTAGTCGTTGCCTTAACTTAGATTTTTGGTGAAATGTTATTCTGGCAACACTGTAATTTCTATGCATGACAACACTAAAAATTCTTCAGGTTCATATTTTCTGTTGTAGAATAACATTATCTATTATTGTGATAAGTTGCATTTCATTATGTCCTTTCACTTATGAATAAACAAGCAAAACACAAATGGTAAATTTTGTATTATTTTTAGTACGTCAAACTGTTAAAGGAAGTGAATGATAATAGAAGAACTGGTGGGAGGAAACGGAAGTACCTCGAGAAAACCTATGGACACGATATTGCCAAAAAGAAGTGAGAGAGAAACATATGAAAACCAAGTTTCAAAACATTTTTGAAAACGCAATTTTTAGACAGAAATATACAAACCAAAAAAGTAATTTGAATATTGTTGCATTTTTCCAGAATAAAAAAAAATATATTTTTTGAAGACGTAAGGCGTTTAAAAAAAATAAAAAAGATGTTCAATTTGAAACATGAATTTGATATATATTTATTTACAGGTAATCAGGGGCGGATCCAGGAGGATTTCTGAGGGGGTTGTAATACTGCTACCTAGAGCTACTTTTAAGAGCTCCAAACTCTGGTTCCGGTTTTATTTATGTATAAAATAAGAAAGTTTGCTGTTCTGGGGGGGGGCATCGCTCCAATCGCCCCCTCCTGCATCCGCCCCTCCAGGTAATAGACTTGTGTTCGTTGTTCAAGCAACACCAAAGAAACCAAAAGTTTCCACAGTTTTGAGAGAAACAAGAAAACGAGGAAAGTGTTTATCATTCACTCTCGCTATTGTTTTCTCACTTGTATAACTTCGTTTCCATAGTTTATTAAGAAGACTGAGAATGTTCTGCTATATCTGGTTTCATCTTACGACAGGCTGCTTTCCTGTTTGCTTCATGTTACACGGAACTTCATTTTAACTAATTTATAGAGAAGGCAAGTTTAGGAGGAGTTGTAAATTAATATTAATTTTCTGTGCGCTTAACATGTGAATAAATGCAATTAAATGTTAGTGTACAGTTTTCGTAAATAGTCAAATCTTGTAAGGTATCATTATTACCCATTTCTTTAAACTTCTTGCACAGTGAAATGTTTTTTTTTTCGAGGAAGATTGCATGTAAGATCGTCGACAACCGACATATCGAAAAGCAAATATGCTCGTGTAAACATTGTGTTTCTGTGAGTATAGTGTCTGATTAACGTGTGTAACTTTGAAAGGTCAAGAAAGGAAACTACATACATTACCTGTTTAAACAGCTGAAGACATGTTTTTGCGATCATCCAGTCAATGAGTAGTCTTCATTATGAAAGAGATTGGAAGTGTGTATATCCGATTATATCCTCAAACAAACGTTGCACCGCTCTGGTCATCACAGAAGTTCTTCTCTGTCAAGAAGTGACCCAGATGATGCAGAAGAGGTCTGTCTTTGTCGGAGGACGACACGTTAAAACAGTACAGTGGCTCATGGAGAATTTACTGACCGCACTGCAGGAAAAATATAACCTTTTCACATCATGTGGCAAATATCACCAAGGATGCATATAGAGACTTTGGTTTCTTATCAAAACGACCAAAGAATTTACAAATGTTAACTCTTTGAAAACGCTTTACTTTTCTTAGTAAGATTCAAGCTTTGAATATGCCTCACTTATTTGGAACTCTTCTGTGGAAACACATAGTCAAAAAAAAAAAAAAAAAAAAAAAAATTGAGCAGATACAAAACAAATTCATACATTTTGTCACATACAAGAGGACTGGACTTTATCCAAAATATGAACCATATGATAATTTATTTGGTAACTTTACACTTTTGAACAAAGATTGATGTTGAACGACCTCTTTTTCTTACACAGACTTGTGCACAACAGAATAGACTATACAGACATAATTTCAAACATAAAGATCCAGGTTCCATCTCTCAAAACACACAAGGGAAATTATGGCCTGTTCTACGATAGGAAGGCACGTACAAATGCACGACATATGTTACCTACGTGGAGAAATTGTGCTACATACAATAAAATCAATAAAGATGTAAGTATATTTAATTTTTCTGAAAAGTCGTTCAAGAAACTAATAATGAGTATTTTGTAGAGAAAAGTTTGCAACGAAAATGCATTAGTTCAATTCAAGTATTAGTATCATGTTTTAGTATTATATATTCAAGTAGCATATGTAGACACTGTAATTGGACAGTAGTGCCTATTAGATTGACAAAGTAATAAAAAATATTTGTTTGTTTTAAATATAATCGTATTAATTGAGAAGGCACGTGACTTCGTGACGACATTATAGAGCCGCCTCTGATTTTAATAGTGTAAGACTATAAGTGAAGTTTGTTCAAATTAGTGAGCCTTGTTGCTACAGGTGGAGGCTTTGACTGGTACACTCTGTTTTCAAAATTTATTTTAATTAATTATATTAAATGATTCATGATTTCTAAAATCTAAAGGCCTTCTGGTCTAGTGGCTAGCGTCAGTGCCTTTGGTGTACGTGATCGCGGTTTCAATTCCTCTATGACACTCTATGGGTCTACATGGGCTAATATTTAGCAGAAGGGTCCCAGCAATTGCTTCTAAAAAATTTTACAATTTCGGTAATTTCTGTTCACATTAGGTTATTTTATGTTAGGTTAGGTAGTGTAGAGGTCCACCATAATTTTCCAAAGAAAAAAAATGATAGAATTTCGCTTATTTCTACTAATATTAGGTTAGTTTAGGTTAGTTCAGGTTACCTTAGGTTAGGTTAGGCTAGATTTGGTTACCTTATATTAGGTCTAGTACATGAATCATCCATTTTTCCTGTAAATTTTGTGTTCTTATGTGCTTCTGGACCCCTTCTGCTAAACATAACCCCCTGCATGGCACATCGGCTATGAACCACTGTTCTGTGGTGCACTTTTACACGACCCTGTTTAACAATGTACTGCTTTCATACAAACTGGACATTCCATCCTATTTTCTGAATATGAATGGAATTCGTGATGTACTATTGACTGGTTTAACTATAGTAATATTAAAGCAATATTTGTGTAACATCGAAATTCTTCGAAACAAAACAAGCTGTAAAATTAATTAACTTGTAAGCTTTACGAGGACACAAAACCTAAGTACCAGATAATGTGAAATATGCTTTCCAGAAGAAGAGAGGTTGTTATCAAGGTCTGTTGTTGCATTGGTCAACATTTGTTAAACTGTTATCAGCGTATGATGTATTAATATATGTATTCTGCACTTATAACTCAACCGTATCAACTATAGGAATAATTATTTATTTCTTGCTAAACTTCTGCAAAATAAAAATAAAAATGTTAAAAAGACCTTGAAACTGTCAAGAATAATGTACTTCGTAAAACAGACAATGATTTCGTAACAGTAACTTACGAATGCGGAAACAAACACTGGCCAGATATGATACGCGTTAACATGTGAACATTCCTTTTCGTAAACATGTCTTGGTATTGTGTTATAAAGTCGAAGGTAAAATTCAACGAATACAACGTTCGCATTCCAAAGAATTCCGATCAATTGTCCTCTTAAAACCATAAAAGATTCTCTGAGAAGCATATCAAAAAGCCAATGTTTGACATTGAAAGAAAAAATTTAATATTTTTGCTTCTCAGAAACCACAATTGACTGATATCACTCCGCAAAGAAGGAGGAAAATTTATTTGTATTCTCAAGTAGCTTTTGATAAAGAGGGGGCAATTGAAACGAACTATGATGTGCGAGGATCGTTTGGCTGACAGCAATTTCTCGGAACCAAGAAAATGTTCCTGTATATGTCACGAGATTGCTGTTACCGCAGAAGACCATTTAAAGACATATGTGCATAGAAATGTTGCGTGGATTTAGAGTTTTAAAACCCTTTCTGACCGTGTGATTCCATTTGGAATCATAACTTCCTTGGCTTTCATACCGCATATATCGTGCCGAACGATTCCAAGTTGTCTCATAATGTTGTATAGCTATAGCGCTCTGGCAATATATAATTTTGAGGGGGAAAAAATGGATTTTCTTGCTTCCTTAGACTCCAAAATATAATCCATTGAATAAAAAAAAAATCTTCATTTTCAAAAAATAATTCAGGTCGGAAAGGGTTAACATTTTCTGCCCATTTCGATTAGGAGGAGATCGCACAATTTGTGGTTCACTTTGATAATTCCAGGGACATACTTTGATGATTCTGTCGCTTTTTCATAGGGATGGTATCGAGACGAGACGAGACGAGACTTTGTACAGTCTCGGTCTCGTCTCGTTTTAGAGCTCCTCCGTGGCTAAGCGGTTAGCGTACGCGCCTTTGGCGCGGGAGGCCCGGGTTCGATTCCCGGCGGGAGCTCATGTGGTTCGGATTCCACGTTAATCAGTAGGTCCACGTCTCATATAGCCTCGCTGCTGAACGGGACGTAAAACTCAAAATCAATCAATCAATCAATCGTCTCGTTTTAAAAATAGCTGTCTCGGTCTCGGTCTCGTCTCGGTC
This sequence comes from Thermobia domestica, assembly GCF_964235325.1. Lineage (NCBI taxonomy): Eukaryota > Metazoa > Arthropoda > Insecta > Zygentoma > Lepismatidae > Thermobia > Thermobia domestica. Next base: position 264,802,780 of record NC_137464.1, read on the forward strand.
AACAAATGCTTGTCTCGATCTCGGTCTCGGTCTCGAGGGCCAAATCTCGGTCTCGTCTCGAAAGTCTCGAAATAAATAAGTGAAATTAAAATTGTAAAAATATTATTATTGTAAAGTCTGTCGTTTCTGCTTCTTATTTTTGGCCTTATTCTTGACTTAGAATTATAGTATGGTGTACTTTTTCAGAGCTAATTTGCTAGCGCTGATGCCTTCCATGCGTGTGTTCCAGTTTCAATCATCAGTGGGTATATCATATCTAATAGTAACCCATATTTCACTTTTAGCAAAAGACAGTTTTACTGCCTACACAATTAAACTCTATTAAATTAACTTTAGTACTATACAGTAATTTATTTCCTTCCTTAGAATAAGAATTGTTCAATACATTCTAACGGATAACGCAACACATAGCAGCATGAATGTATTTAATCGTACCGAAATTGAAATTTTACAATTTCTCATTTATTATCCAATACATTCTATTTTGACTGTCATTTTAAAAACATAATATAACGTTCATTATCTGAACAAATAGGGTAAATTATTACTACAATATATTTTGTTTAAAATTGATCAAATGCTTTATTACCGTTTCACATCTACGTGTTTAATTGACACCTTATAACACGAAATTCCTGAACTTCCGTTTGTGGTGGGAGCTACGGCACTCATCTTTGCTATATGTGGCCTCGGGTTGCATCACGAAACAAGTTAGATTCAAAGTCAGCTGTTTCGCATAGTTCGCGTCTAAATTTAAGTACATTCTGTTTCTTATACAAGTTCCTAAAGTTGTAATGCATTACATACGCATACGTATATCCACTGCCGTAACATAGATTAAGCTTATTCCTGAGCTCTTAGCGGTGCATGTGATCTTTATTCGAGAAAACCAATCGTGCGTTCATTACGTTGAAATTTTATATTGATTGAAAACTACTTGTGAAACATGAACATACATATTATATAAGTATATAGGTAATTCGAGCTAGCTGTATCTATTTTCTCTCTCTCGCCAAATTCGATCCCAGCCCCCGCCAAGTGAACTTTGTGGTGGACAAACACCGTGTGCGTGGGTTCTCCCGTTTCCTCCCACTTTCTTCATTCCACCATTTCATTCATCTCTCTCATCATCACCGTTTCCTTTAGCCTAACCGGCATAACCGTGGGACGTAAAACTGAAAAATTTCATTTCATTTTTTCTCTCTCGCCAAAACAAGTGATTCTTATATATATTTTTCTTATATCTGATATATATTTTCGCTGTATGACTTTTGTTAAATTTTGGATCCAATTTTACCCTACCTTACCTAGTAAATTTATACAGTATATATATATATATATATATATATATATATATATATATATATATATATATATATATATATATATATATATATATATCTGAACATTAGTGGTAGACTATGTTAAGTCACTTTTTGGTCAAATTGAGTTAGAATACTTTTTTTAATAGACTATGTTTTTTCTAGTGGTGTAATAATGTAAGTCTAAAGCCATCTTACTACTTTGTAACTATTTAGTATAGTTTGAAAAACAGTATTATAGATCTTAGTTAAGGAACCGGTTTTTCGCTTCTCCTGTAAAATTACGAATTTATGACTTGGTTTAGTTTACCTCTGAGGTCTCGATATAATCACCATGATCATAATCAAGCATTATTAATCCATGCTGCATGAAGTCTTCCCAAATTTTCTCTACAACTATCTATCTTGGGTAATTCTTTTCCAGGTTACTCCCCAGTGGTTCCTGATTTTGTCACAATTTCTTGTATGCGGACATTTCCTAGGCTGTTTTTGTCGCGTGGTATCCAATCTAAAATTGTTTTCGTCTATCGATCATAATTTCGTCTTGCAATATGTCCATCACATTTTCCGGTCTATTTTAAACATTATTTCATTAGTACCAGTCATTAGTTGCCAAATAATTCATTTCTATATATTTGGGCTACAAATAGTTCATATCCTCTACTTTTGGAGCACAGACACGCTACTTTTTGATCTTCGAATCTGTCAACACTGACTCAATTATTTAAATCAACACAATGTAAGAACCTCCATTTGCTGTAATGGCTAGTACGCTTGATTTTGGTTCGCATGGTCCCGAGTTCGATTCCCGGTAGCGGTAATGTTCAACGACAGAAGTTTTTCGGATTCCACTATGATCAGTAATTCCACGTCTCCTTTAGCCGCCCTAGCATAATCGTGAGACGTTAAACTAAAACAAAACAAACCAAAAATCAACGCAATGTGTATTACTAACTGTAACTCTTTGAATAATTGCATATAGCTATATGGTATGGATCGAGTTTGAGGTGGTCGGTGGTCAAACTATAACAAATGAAATGCAGTTAAGGTGTAATTAAAATTTTAATAAAGCAGCGTTTTAATCTAAAAAATACACCAGGCCTAAGCCTTAGGAAGAACAACTAGTGCTACTGAAAAGTTGTCAGTTACGTTAAATTTCAGTTACAATTTGCTTTTAAATGTATTGCTGGAACGAAAACTTTGACATTAACATTATAAGTAGCCCAAAGACTATGAAAAACATCGTGTTTTGAAAACATTCTTGCACCATAAAACAAATTACGAGTAATTTTAAAATATTTTGCACTTTAGCTACGTTATTTGCACTATATTTATAATAATATTTAGCAATTTATTTAAGTTCGCAACACTGCTTAAAATGATGTAACTGCGACTTCTTGTAATAAAAACTACTGAACACTAATGTTATAGTGTTCCTGCCATTTGAGTTATTAAAGATCTCCAAAATGTTGATGTTAGTGATATGTATTGTCCTTTGTTACACTGAATAATATATGTGCTTTTGTGGTTTAATTTAATATCTAAATTAGAAATATGTAGAGCTCTTTCGTGGCTAAGCAGTTAGCCTATGGCGTGAGAGACCCGGGTTAGATTCCCGGAGGGAGCTCATGTGGTTTAGATTCAACGTTAATCAGTAGGTTCAGTCTCATACCGGTATAACCTCGCTGCTGAAAGAGGCGTTAAACTCAATTAAAAAATGAAATGAAATTTTTGAGTTTTACTTCCCAGGGTTATGCCGGTTAGGCTAAAGGAGACTGTGATGATGAGAGATGAATGAAATGGTGGAATGAAGAAAGTGGAAGCAAACGGGAGAACCCCGAGAAAACCCACACACTAAACTAAATTAACTGAACAGGAATATGTAATATCAAACGTAGTGCAATTTGAGAAATTACAACTTTATGTTGCGTGGGCAACATTGCTTGTTTATCTAGTGGTATTGCAGAGTATCTAGAAGAATTTCCCCTTCTATATTTCACACAGCATGTTAAAAATATTCAGCATTTTAATATATATATTCTATTATATATAATTAGATGAAATACCCATTTTTCGAATGGGACCAGTATTTGGAAGTCAAGACCTGTGGGAGTATCACTATCTCAGCAACCGCGAAAATTATGTATTTGACACTAATATCGGTCATTTTGTATTATTTTTACATGTCTCGGTACCCCCTTCCCAGCAGGTGAACCTCGGCCCGCATACACTGGTAGCTGAATTTGAAAGTCATCGCTAATGGAAGTGACACCATTGATCTCAGCGACCGCAAAAACTATACATTTGACACTAATATCGGCCATTTTGGATTACTTTTACATCTCTCGGTGTCCCTCCTGTGAACTCCGGCCCGCAGCTGAATGTGGTGAATTTGGAGATTAATGCGATCGGAGTTTCACCATTGATCTCAGAAAACGCGAAAACAATTTGACACTAATATCGGTCATTTTGTATAATTTTTACGTCTCGGTACTCCCCTTCCCCGCAAGTGAACCACGGCCCGCATGCACTGGTACCTGACTTTGAAAGTCATCGCTAATGAAAGTATCATTGATCTCAGCGACTGCGAAAACTATGTATTCGACACTAATATCGGTCATTTTCTACTACTTTTACATGTTCCGGTAAACGCCCCTCCTGATTCAAAATTAAAAAAAAAAAAAAAAAAAACGCTTCTTCTTGGTCTGAGGCCTGGGACATGATACTTGTCATCCAAATTTCGTAACTCTTGGACTCTCGTCTGGTTCCCAGGCCGCACACAGGCAATCAGAAAGACAGGTACGCAGACACACAGACAAACAAACTCTTCCTTTTACTAATATTATATATGATATACAGGCGAGGATCCAAGGGGAGTGTTAAAGGGGTTATACCCCTCCCCTTGACGCTCAGCTATACACTGTATAAAATGGGCTTCAATCCTATTTCTTTCTTTACACTGGATAAAATATGAAACTATGGTTTAGCCCCTCCCTCGATCATATCCTGGATCTGCATATATATATATACATACATACATACACACACACACACACACATACCGGTATATATATATATATATATATATATATATGTGTGTGTGTGTGTGTGTGTGTGTGTGTGTGTGTGTTGAGAGAGGAAGAGAGAGACAGAGATGAATATACACATCAGCACTGGATTTTGTTTCGGAAGAGGCTTGAGAACGAGTAAGAAATATTTGTGTTGTACGTGCAATGCGAAAAAATGATCACAAATCTATTTCGGGAGGGGCTTCAGTCCGATTGCCATCCCCTAAATACGCCACTGAACATTAGTCAACTGTTCCCATATTACCTAATACAGCAACGAAAGAAATTTTGGGTAAAGGTCAATCTTAATAGTTGTCTATATCAATATTCGAGACGAGACCGAGACTTTCGAGACTGACCTGAGTCTCGTCTCGGTCTCGTCTCGATTTATAGAGCTCCGTCTCGGTCTCGGTCTCGTCTCGGTAGATAAAAGGCCGTCTCGGTCTCGGTCTCGTCTCGGAATATAAAAGGCCGTCTCGGTCTCGGTCTCGTCTCGATAATTCGAGACGATACCGAGACGAGACCGAGACTAGTCTCGGTCTCGGTACCATCCCTACTTTTTCATTCTTAAATAGAGACCAATTCTTCTGCGAAGGGTCCCTGGTTTGATCCCCGTCCACAGTAGTTTGAGGTGAACCACATCATGTCCGTGGATTTTATTAAAGTTCTCGCTTCCTTCCACATTCTAATTTTACTTTTTTTTTTAAGTTTTTCATGGGACGTACGATGACTCAGTGGTTGAGAGCTTTCCTCTGATCCGTGTGGTTCCTGGTTCGAACCCCGGCCACTTAAGATTGTGGTGACGAACATCGTGTCCGTGGGTTTTCTCGGGACACTCCCGTTTCCTCCCACTTTCTCATTCCACCAATTCTTCCATTACACTGGCTTACAGTGGTTTTGGTGCCGGGTGTTTCTTAGCTGATTTGAAGTAAAATTGGGACGCTGAATCCAAATATGGCGTTAGTTTTCCCCTAACAGCTTTAGTTTTGGAGATATAGGAATTGCAAGACTGACCTGCTACAACGTTGAAAATTGCATAGGTGCTGTTTTACTGTAAGTGAAAAGAAAACTATGACATTTAAATCTGTTATTTGGAACACTTTGAAAATAATGAAAACCATATAAACACAAACATCAAGTACATAATAACTCTGTAACTACATTTTATAATAGTTTTTATGAATAAAAAATCAAATAATTTGTTCAAAACGATCTATTCAACACTTCGGAAGCTTCGTTTTCGTGACATCCTTGAATGTTTCTTTGCACAGTATCTTTTTAGGTTCCAGCAGTAATCTGCCATCATATGGGCATCCCATCTTCCTTGGTAGCGGTCCTCCATTGTTTTAATATCTTGGTGAAATCTTTCACCTTGTTCTTCACTCAGACTGCCTACGTTGTCTGGGAAACGGTCCAAATGGCTGTGCAGGTAATGAATTTTGATACTCATATTACATCCAAGTTTTTGGAATGCATTAAGCATCTGGTTCACTAGCTCAACATAGTTATCAGCTTTATTATTGCCAAGGAAATTCTTGATAACTTCTACAAATGAGGTCCAAGCTCTACGTTCAGTCTCATTCATGGACTCCACGAAAGCCGGATCTTTCATGAGTTGTCTTATTTGGGGACCATCAAATATTCCAGCTTTTAATTTTTCTGTGCTGATCTGAGGTAGCTTGTTTCCCATGTAAGCAAAGCACGGCCCGTCCTTATTTAGCGCCTTTACAAACTGCTTCATCAAACCGAGCTTGAGATGTAGAGGTGGCAAAATGATTTTGTCACACTCAACAATAGGGATGTTAATAATATTTTTCTTACCAACAACCATGTCGTCTCTCTGCGGCCACTCTTTTTTTGACCAATGGTTTGCTTTGTCTCTGCTATCCCACAGACATAGAAAACAAGGATATTTTGTGTAGCCACTTTGCTGTCCAAGAAGAAAGTTCACCATCTTTAAATCCACACAAATCACCCACTGATGGTCCTGATATTTAATTTTTTCCATAACCAAAGCAATTGCTTCATATTCTTCTTTCAGTCGTGTTGAATGAGCGATTGGAATTGAGCCATATTTATTGCCATTGTGTAGAAGGACGCATTTTAAACTTCGCTTGGAGCTATCAATAAACAGGCGCCAATCATCTGGATTGTATTCTGGAAGACCCATGTGTTCTAGGAGACCTCTAACATCGTGACAGAATACGAGATTTGTGTCTTCAGTGAAAAATGGTAAAAACTCCTTTTCCCTTGTTCGGTAGAATGTGATTTTAGTTCCTTGTTCTAGTACGTTTTTCTCCTTCAATCTGGAAGCAAGTAATTCAGATGATTCTTTTGAAAGATTAAGGTCCCTAACTAGATCATTTAGCTCATCTTGATTAAACTGTTGAGGAATCAGTGGCGGCGTAAGGGCGGGGCGAGCGGTGCCCTCGCCCCGGGCCCCACTTTCTGGGGGCCCCCGACGGTAGGTAAAAAATAATTAATAAAGAACTTTGTTAGCATGAGCCGTACAACGGCTGGCAAGGTTTATAATCCACACCATCCCTAAAAGGAAACGCAATTAATTGTCAATCAATATTACACCAAATGGATGAAACAACAGAAATATCTGTCTAATAAAGCTAATCAGTGCCGGATTTCTGTATAAGCTATACAAGCTATAATCTTAGGGCTTCACTCTCTTGATGACCCGAAAGAAATTTAAAGAAAAAACTGTAGATTAAAAATAAATAAAATAAAAGTTTCATTATCTTGGAGGCTCTCAAAGAAATTTAAAGGAAAAAGGTCTGAATATAGGTGAAAAATAAAGTAAACGTTTCACTTTCTTGGGGTCCCAAGAAAATCAAAGACAAAAGTTGAATGTAGGTGAAAAATAAATAAAATAATAAAAGTTTTATTCTCTTGGGGCCCCAAAGAAATTTAAAGGAAAAAATATATGTCGATTAAAGTATGAATAAAATAAAAGTTTCACTTTGTTCAATAACCTCAGAGAAATTTAAAGGGAAAAGCTGTGTAGATTAAAATATAATAAAAGAAAGTCAAAGCATATTGTGTTGTTTACATTCTAAGCTCTTATGATGCAAGTAATGGGGCCCCATCTGCTAGCCTGCTTCCTAAAACATCACCGTTTATTTTTTTATTCACGTATCAGTTCAAGAGAAAGACAGAAAGAAGGGATGAACGTAATGCTTTATTAGGGTACTAGCATTCTGTTGGTAACTGAAAGCTCTTTGGTGCAGACGCTATAGTCGCAAATAAACTTGTTTTTCTTCTGTCTTTTTCTTTTGTCCTTTACAAGTCGAGTTTTCAGCGACCAAAACCCTTTTGCTTAGCTGGTTTCCCCATTTCTGCTCTTGTTTCTTGGTGTATGAATTTACATTTCAGCCCACAAATTTAGAATGAATTAAATGTTCAATAAGAAAACAAGTGTTCAAATATTCAAAATACTTCAGCATTATATTTAATTCGATTCCTGATTGTTCTCATGTGGAACAGTTGTTACAAATCTTTCGATTTGTTGACATACGTGATTCTGTTCAAGTTCGGGAAGCATTAATTGATTTTATCTCTGTCAAAGGAAAAACTGCTGAGAGTATTTCGGCTGAAATAGTGAAGTAACTACAACGTGATAGGCTTGATATTAAGATTGCAGATAATAATCTTGTGATAAAATCAGCCTACAATGACCAGGCAATATTCTGGAGTTCAAAGTTTGATACGGAATATAAGTCTTTTGGCCATTTTCGTTCCTTGTAACAATAATTCATTGAACATTGTGGCTTACATGCTGGGCACGTTAACTTTTTGGCGAACACTTTGTTCGGAGCAATGGAACGTTTTTTGTATTCTTCTCTAAATCTACTCATCGATGGAATGTGCTGCAAAATCACGTAAAGATTGGTCTGAAACGTAAAACTGACACTAGATGGAGTTCAAAAACAGAAGCTTTGAAGGCACTCTATAGTCAATTGGATGAAGTATTTGATCTGTTGGAAGATCTGCGTGACACTTCGACTGAAACACTTGATACTAGAGGAGATGCTGGTCTTCTTCTTGCAAGCATCCAGTCATTTAACTTCATCGCTTTACTATATTTCTGGTTTGCAGATCTCATATATTGATCGGATCCAAAAATTCCTTCAATCTCAGGATTTGAGTTTCAATCAATCATTATTTAGTTACAGAGCCTGGTTGACGCCATTGGTACCTGGAGACTTGAGCTGGGGAAGGAAATCGTATCTGCACCTGAAGGAAGTTGCAGGGCATGGAACATAACTGTGGGTACACACAGGAAAAAGAGATGCATGCCTGGAGAAGCAAAGAATGAACCCCTGATTGCACAGGCCAAAGTGAAGCGCTCTACCAATGAAATTCTAGATGAGTTGAGACAAGTGTATGATCATTTTACTCAGATGCATGACCTGAGCGACAGATTTGGATTCCTGTGTTCTATGGCCAACTTTGTGCAGCAGCTAGATGTGATGAGAGCGAGGACAGGCTAAAAGCTTGTTGCTCTGATTTGGCTTTGTTCTACCCGATTGACCTGGATGGCTTAGAATTATTTCAGGATTGTAAGAATATAATCCGTTCACTAAGGTGTGCTCAGAAAGCTAAAGAACAGCTTGACTTTTCTCCACAAGGCATCCTGAAATATGTATCTTCAATAGAGCTTGAACTTTACTTAAGTTTGCCAACCGCTCTTCAGATTTTGATAACATTGCACTTATCTGTCGCATCGTGTGAAAGGCCTTTCAGCAAAATGAAATTGATAAAATCATATTTGCGTTCCACAATGAGTCAGGAAAGATTCACGAATCTGGACATTCTTTCTATCGAAAATGAACTAGCATCCACTTTGGATTTTGATTATATAATTGAGACTTTCGCTGCTACCAAAGCAAGGAAGGTATCATTCTGAATGTTGGTGGAACACAGGCTAATATGGTAGTGGAACTACTGTCGAAAGCTGTTTCATGTTTCAAGTAAAGGCAATAAAAGTACAAAAGTACCAAAAGAGTAATAAAAAGTACCAAAAGTACCAAAAACCTTTAAGATCTGTCAATTGACTGGTGATAGATGGTAATGAAAAGTAGGATGGTATAACCCGTAGTAGAATTCTGTGCTTACATATTTAATCTATGATATATCCCTAATTTTTCAATACATTCAGGATTTTTTTGTTATAATATACTCTAATACTATATTAGTAAGAGGTCATGGAAATAGTCATAAGTGACAGAATATAAACATGACTGAATTATTAAATACAAAATAATATAATCATAAAACAAGTGTGAAATCTGGAAACAATAGTAAAATAGACAAGGAGGAGAGAAATACTCTAGTGCTTAACTATTCATTGATACTTCGGCAAAAGTAGTGGAACTAAATAGATCGTACATTATCACTGGAAAGAAACCTGGTGAAAGATAAATGAAAATTACACGCAGGAGAGAAATCTATTCTAGCCATTATTTACTGATAGTTCGGTAAAATAAAAAAAAAAAGTATTTAAGTATTGTGTATGATCACTGGAGAGGAACCTAATGTTAAAGTGAATGGGGCTAATTGTAGAAGAAAAATCTAATCAAATAAAATCCATGTAGTGCAAAATCAGACAGGGAGAAACTATGAATAAACTGACATATGAGAAATTTCACAGGAGAAACACCAAAGGCGAGAACCGAACAAAGAATTTTAGAAAACATAGAGCTTACATTTAGAAATCGCATCTGTTATATTATTATTTACAATGTTTGCAATATCAGCTGATCGTTACATTTTGTAGGTAAATTTGTCTCTAAATGTATTATTAGGAGCATTACTTCCACTTATTCCATCTGATTACAGTACGCGTTGATACTAGGATAGTATAGGTGTAGGATAAATTCTGGATTCTTAATTGTTAAATTTTATTTGTTCTTAAGATTATGTTATTTCTATCGTTGGTTGTAGTTTCCGTTACACTTGTATCTCTAATCCTTTTTCTACCGTATCCTTTGTTTAGAAATGAATAAAAAAGAAAACAATATGCAATGATAGCCCTGGTCCAGTTTTATTTTTAGATACCAGCCTGAAGGCGGTTCTAAGTATTAAAAAAATAGACACGGATGCTGAATGTCACCCCATTTGTTTAGTATATATATATATATATATATATATATAAAAGATTAAAATGATCTAAGCACACACACCAACGGGAAAGGGGGAGGAGTAAACAGAAAAAATGATTATGTAAATGAATGTCAACAATAGAAGTGTATAAATCACGATTGTTCGAAAAGGGGCCCCGATCTATTTCACTGGCCCCGGGCCTCAGTTTGCCTTACGCCGCCACTGTGAGGAATTGTTGACATTCCCTCATAATCACTGTCACTTCCATCATCCATGTCACAAGAATGTTCACTACGTTCGTTTTCAGTCTCACAAAGCTCTGGCAAGTGGTGAAACGTTGGGATTGGTATTTCATCGGAATGAACAACTGGACGTCTTGCTGAAGGCAGATCAGGATATGTCCACTTGTTCCGGTTATTTCTATTCATACCCGTAACATTTACCAGGCAGAAATAACAGTCATCAACATGGTTTGTGGGTTCCCTCCAAACCATTGGAACACCAAACTTAAGACTTTTTCTTTTTCCAGTTGTCCACTGTCGCAAGTGTTCAGTACACATTTTACACACAATATGTGGAGCCCACGTTTTATCTTGGTCCCCTAGGCGTACACCAAAATATGCATGATATGCTTTTTTTACAAAGTCACTGATATGTTTTCTATTGTCTTTAAATGTGTACTCACCACATATGTAGCAAAACACATCAGGATGGTTAACACAACTTCTTCGACTTGAACTCATTTTATGTTCAGGCCACTAACACGGATGTTAAATATAAAGCATTAGTATACGCGATACAAGTTATGATTTCAGAACAAAACTCACATGTTCCAACATGTCACTCCACCTGCAAGACAACAACTACGATCCACTAGCCAAGTAGAATACCAATGCAATCTAGTGGACGTTCCTGGAACTACTATATGACTAGTTTCCGTTTAGTACCGACAGATAGCAGCACTAATGAGAAAAGAGCGCCGTTCTTCCAAATAGAAATCTCTATAGAGCAGTAGGATTTATTTGAGTTGCAGAGTTTATAAGATCATATTCAAACTTGTTATTACGAGAATATTTGTATTTCTTTTGCTTATTTTGTATACTATTGCAAGAAGCATGCAGAAATAGTGGTTACATCATTTATAATTTACATATTTATTTTGGATTGTAATATTTCTTCCACATACATTGTAACGTAAATAACACTACTGGTACAGTAGCCTGTATCTACCAAAGTAGAGCTGATAGAAAAAAACTGCTTACATTATTGGATTCAGCGCCCCACACATAGTTAAAATCAGCTCTAAAATTTTAGGCACCAAGAAAAAATTTTTTTCTGTAGGCCTGTGTTATCATTCATTTGCCTTAATCATTGTCTCCCTTAGCCTAAAGGGAACAAACGTGGGACGTTATACATTTCATTTTTCATTTTCGCAATCTTTCATTTTCTCTGATTATCTGACTTCTTTGACTTAAAGGGCATAACATTTCTGCGTAAAACTAAAAACTTCATTTTTAAAGAGTTTACATACGTATACGCTGTCAATCAGTGTTGTCGTCCGGGAGCCGAAAGATCTCTAGAACTACTTGCTTCATGGATCATCATCACTTTTGGCCAGGGTGTACAGGAAGAAAAGTTAGAAAACGACATTGTTGATGGAGGCTATATCAAACCGGAAGTGGTAGAAATCAACTACTTCCGTTTTTAACTTCGATCGCTATAGAGTGCAAACTGTAATAGATAACGAGAAGCAGACCCGTATCCAGGGGGGTTCTAGGGGGCCGAGCCCCCCTATAATTTTCACGATAGGCTTGCAAATGAACTATAATATGGTGATGAACTATCATATGGTTGAATCGGTCCCCCTTCCTACATTTTTGGGCTGACGAGAAGTGGTGTTCTTCAATCAATTAAAAATACCAATAATATAAATAACTCATGCTATGGCCTATGGAACCCGGAGGTTCAATACCGCGTTCATAAAGCTCTCCGTTGACTTCTGTTGCTTAGCCAGGTGGATCCAGTTTCTACTTTGTTCAAATTACTGCAAAATTCATCTTAATATTATCCTCCCATCTTCGTCTTCGTCTTCCTAATGATTAGAGCAACTCAAAAGCATAGAAAGCATAACAGCAATTTACACATATGGTTGGTACCTTGAACAAGGTTGTGGTTGTTAAGGGTCCAGAAGAAACTAATTTTAAAAGCATAACTTTAGAAAGTAAAGCATAAAGCATAATTTAAAATCTATAGCACAATTCTTAAAAAAAAAAAATCTCTTTAACTACAAATTTAACATACTGTATTAATCAAGGATGTTATAAAATAGAGGATCTGCCCTTACAACAAAATCTTGAAGCCATACGTCACAGTTTCGCCACCCCTACTCTGCCCACTCCGCCCAATAGGGTCGCAATGTTTTGAGCCAACAATCATGGCGGAAACGAAAGTAGCCAATTAGACGATGGCGGAAACCAGAGTAGCCAATCAAACATGCCGATGCTCGGTTGTTTTTTGGCTTCATCGATTTAATAGGATGACGATACATATGGGCAGATCCTCTATTTATAACATCTTTGGTATTAATACTGTTATGGTATTTGGGTTTAGTTTTTGGTAATGTTACGATACATTATATTTTTAAAATAATTTAGTTTATTTATATAATTATTTGTGTTTATTAAATCATATTACTCGACAAAGTTTAGAAAAAAATAGTATAATGAAAATTACTTACATTGTTCACAAATTATAATCTTTGTTATAAAACCAGATACTGCAAGCTAGTAATATTACGTTAAGAGAATTTACATAATGAGACCATTATATAACTGTTAGATAACTACTATTAAATCAGCATTTTAATTCCAAAATTGTATCAGCAAATGTTTGTAATGTTATAAAAATCTTTGTATTCATCTTTTTCCAGAAATTTCTTAAATTAACAAAATTTAAATTATCCGGAAAGTTGTCTTAAAATTTTAAGGATTTTCTGGTCAGCAAAATGTTCTTTCTTAACTGAATTTTCTCAAAAGTTTCCACGTGCTAGCTAAAACCATTGTTGTTTCAAAGTTCCTCTAAAATCTGCAATCTCATGTTTTTGGTTATATAAAATTGTTTCCTTAAAAATAGGAAGTAGTAATAGAATAAGGCAGTTAGCAAAGCATAAATGAAAAAAATGCAACGACAAAATAACAAAGAAAGTCGTGGACCAAACAATCAATTTAAACTAAGTAAAACTTTAAAGATCGCGCCTAAGTTTAATCACGTAATCAAACACATCATATTTTTAATATAGTATTATCTTCAAAGTAAAAAGTCCAAATAATTATCGCTTAAGTTCGGAAAGTGTTTAAAAGTTTCACAAACAATTCCTGCCATCTCGTATTTTGGTTGCCAAGTTTGATACTTCCAAACATCTTTACTATAACAAAACTAAACTACAAAAAAGAAAAAAAACTTTTAACAATATGGATCCAGCAGTACTCAAGGTATAACATTCTATTTAGCTAAATTTCCTTTCTTTTATCCTACACAATCTCTCAAATATTTAAACACGTCCAATCTAAAAACACATAATACTATATCCAATAAAATAATCTAATATAAACATAAAGCTTCTTTCTAAATTAAACATCACCCTCATTAAACGACCCGCTCGGGAGAGTAATACTCCCGGAAGTACGTTCTTCCGCGCGCTACTCTAGCCAGCTGTTTTACGCGCTATCCTAGCCAATTGTTTTAAGTTGGTCACAAAATTTATATCATGAAGTACAAGGGGAACAAAACGAGCCCTATATCATGGAGTACAAGGACATAAGTACTACAACTACTTATCTGCACAAAAGTAAATAAATCACTTTTTAAGTATTATTTTCATATTATTTTAATTTAATAAGTGTTATAAAAATGTTAAAAAATGTTTTGAAAAAAACTTTCCTCGTTCCGGGTTTGAACTCACGCCAAAAGGGACTTTTATCACTAGCTCACTCGGCCACCAAGGCCGACAGCAGCAAGCGTTTGATTTCTGCTATTTTAATGCAACGTGGCAAGAAGTGGATAACTCCAACCAATCAGAACTGTGTTTCTCGTTTCTACTTTCGGGAGCATTACTCTCCCGAGATAGTCCTCTCATTAATCACTGTTCAAATTAGTTTTTACTTTCATTGTACGCAATTTCGCCTAATTTTTAGAGGCATGTTCATTTAAAAATTTTCAAATATTTCTCTAAGTTTGGTCTGGTCTTCTCTCTTTAGCCAGAATCCCCATACTTATTTTAAACCAAAGTAAAGGAAACTAACATGGTGGAGATACTGGGTAAAATCAATATTTTTAAAACCAATGTTTACAATACAAAAGCATTGAGAACAACAATGCAACAATGAAACGCTTATTTTTTATTTCTGTAAACTTTTCGGTGTAATCCTTTGATGTGGAGAAAAGAAAAAAGCAGAAGAAAACCCGCCAACAATAAATAATACACAAGAACTCCACACTATATTATTTTGTGTACCTCTTGAACTTGAGCATCTTGTGTACTTTTTGGTGGCATCTTTTACTTTCCCTTTCTGCATGTATGCACCTCTAAGGCGAACACACTAGTGATAAAAAAAAAAAAACTGACTCGAGTAAAGCATCTCTTTACAGCAGTGGTTCTCAAACTTTCCGATAACGCGGACCCCCTGTGCATTCGGAAAGTGATCCGCAGACCCCTTGTGCATTCGGAAAGTGATCCGCAGACCCCTGTTCATTCGGAAAGTGATCCGCGGACCCCTGTTCATTCGGAAAGTGATCCGCAGACCCCTTGTGCATTCGGAAAGTGATCCGTGGACCCCTGTTCATTCGGAAAGTGATCCGCAGACCCCTTGTGCATTCGGAAAGTGATCCGCGGACCCCTGTTCATTCGGAAAGTGATCCGCGGACCCCTGTTCATTCGGAAAGTGATCCGCGGACCCCTTTGCAATGCTATCTAAAATTCACATGATATTAAAAACTATACTGATTAGAATTACCAGTGACAAGAAGCAAATCAAGAAAAATATTACAATAAGTAATTTATTCTAAAGATACATGATTGTTTCCTAGCAAACGAAATATACTGAAAATCAATGTACTTTCTTTATTAAAGGAAATTCACTTGATAAACAATTTTCTCAAATGTAAGGTCACTAATATGAGAAATGAAATTCTTTCTGTTTTTCCATAATTGCACTGAAATCCGGAATAAGTTCTGTCACCATTAATCTTAAGACCGATTCCACGTTATGACTATTTCGCATTCAGGTTTTAATACTACAAAAAGCAGAAAAGAACTGTTCACCTAAGTAAGTGGTAAGGAAAGGCATCAAATGTTGCAATGCCGTTTTAGACAACTCTTCACACTCACAGGTCAGAAATTTAGTAAAGTAGGAAAACATTTAAATTTTGAAACGTAAGTATAATTTCTAATTGCTTTTGTTTTAGTAACTGAAAAAATACTTCTTGTATAACAGCTGTGAGTTCCATTTTATTATTGCACATTTCAACTTTTAGGCGTCGCGGACCCCCAAACTACGTCCCACGGACCCCCAGGGATCCGTCTACCCCACTTTGAGAACCACTGCTTTACAGTACATTAGTACCAGTTCATTAAATATGAAAGGAACTGGTTGCATAAAATATTAATGAAGAGATCAAAATATTTAGAATATTTAATGTATAGTAAATATTACACATTATATACGATTGATGTAAAACAATGATTGAAATTAATAATAAAGCATAATTTGAAAAAAAAATAATTAAACTCATAATGCATAATGTGGGTTGCTCTACTAATGATCGTTTTTACTTTGGACTTCCAGTTAAAAGTTTGATAGAGTCCCTACTTTCTTCCATTCTGCCTACATGACCTACCCACCTGAGCTTCCGAGATTTGATGCCCCTAACAACGGTAAACGGCATAAATTATGCAGTTCCTCGTTGTGAAATATCTGCCATTTCTGTTTCTCTTGGCTACGGAATATTTGCCTCAGGGTTTTGTTATCAATTTTTTTCAGTCTGCGTTTTTCACTCTCAGTAAGCGACCATGTTTCGCAACCATACAGCACAACAGCTATCATTACCGTTTGCTATATTTAAGCTTCAAATTCCTCGACAGAATTTGCGACAACAAAAGATTTTTAACTGAATAATAATACGAATTCTCTGCTTTTAGTCGACCTTTTAATTTCATCGTGAATATGGTTTTTGTCTGTTAATATTGATACTAGATATTTGAAACTATCCACTTCATCGAAAGTATTATTTGATATTTTGACTCATTCATAATTTGCAGTATTACACAATACGAGCAAACTTCCATCTATTTCTTTTTCTCTGTATTTACTTCTAAACCATGTCCCTGCAAGTGTTTAATGAGATCTCTTCATTTAATTCTATTGTTCCAAGATCAGATTTATATTTTCAGTATATATATGTTATAATCTGGTGAAGACCATTCAGCTTTAGGCCCTGGTTCCTCTCAACTCAACTCTAATCTCTCTCCTAAAACAGTAATTAATAGAAATTTACTACCACTTCCCGTCCATATTACACTGAGAAAAATTCGTTCTCCGGACAGCGGTATATTGTACAAATATACGGAATCCTCTTGCTTACTACAGAAATCAGTATGGAGCATACGCTATCCGGATACTACATACGCACTGCCCTTAGATGTTACATCATGCCGTTGCAGGATGTCTGACATCGAACAGTTTTCCGTCGTCAGCTATATGTTATATACGTCCATTTGTATGTGAGATCTTGACCGCCTATATTGTTCCCTACGGAAAGTAAGTATAGATGGAACACTTATACAGAAAGTATTATAAAACATGTTTTTTCAGTTATATGTCTGCTGTACGTTAAGTCCAAAAACTACATGAATCACGCATGTAGTAATCTACCTTTATAAGTACGCCATCTACATTTTTTTCTCAGTGTTGCTTAGAAAATATCACGCCTTACAAATCAAACTCCTTTACCTGACTGCTACTTGTTACCTTTAATATCAGTAAATAAGAGAAAAAAATCAAACTTGTAGGATTGTCATACATAAAGGTAAACCTCCAATTCGACAGGCGTACGGTCTCTACACTTCTTTGAGCTCTGTACTTAAAGAAGGTAAAGCAGTGAGGTTTGCGCTCCTGCACTTCCTTAATTCCAAATTTCTCTAAGTATTCATTACAGAGAAGTTGGATTAACCCCTGAACGGTCATTGGACTAGACTAAAACTGGAGAATGAATCCCGCCAATATAGAGAATACTCTTTCGCAAACGCTAGATCTTAACTTCCAGGGTTGCCAACTATTAATTAAATTTCTGGGCTTTCGACATCTATGGCCTTGATAGCTGGTCACATATGAGGGATGATGTCCCTCGGGAATCACACTATCTGAGGAAAGAGAAGGAAGAAAGCTATCTGGGATCTATATGTTGTATAACATCCAAGCATTTGCCTGATGTGAATCAGAAAAACAGAAAAACCTTCCTCAGTATGGTTGACCTGAAAAGGCTTTTACACTTTTTCGACGGAGTGACCCTATCGGAAGCCGCTTTTAGCTTTCAATATTCTGTTCAAATGTATTCTCAATCGTGTTAGTTGTGCCTGAACCGTATATTCCAGAACCCAACCGAATAGAAGTAGAAACCGCTATAAAGGAATTAAAGAAACACAAATCTCCGGGTGTAAACGAAATTTCGGCTGAGTTCATTTTAGCTGGAGGCGAAAAATTGTGGAACAAGATACACAAACTCATTCTCCTTATCTGGAACAAGGAAGAATTGCCACAAGAGTGGAAACAATCAATCATTGTTCCAAATCATAAGAAAGGCGACAAAACTGACTGTAATAATTATCGAGGCATTCCTCTTCTGTCAAAATCCTATAAAATCCTTTCAAATATTATATTAGCAAGATTGACCCCATACGCAAATGAAATTATTGGAGATTATCAGTGTGGATTTAGACGAAATCGATCAACTATCGACCAAATATTTACCATTCGCCAAATACTCGAAAAAAAAAGTGGGAATACAATACCCCGGTACATCAACTATTTATTGATTTTAGAAAGGCGTACGACTCGGATAGGAGAGAAACATACAACGTTCTTACAGAACTTAGAATACCGAGAAAGCTAATTAGATTAATTAAATATGTTTAAATGAATCCCAAAGTAAAGTCAGGGTAGGAAAATTTTTGTCCACGAGCTTTCACGTCGAAAATGGCCTGAAACAAGGAGATGAATTGTCGCCATTATTATTTAACTTTGTTCTGGAATACGCTATAAGGAAAATCAAAGATAGCAACCAGGGCCTAGAGTTGAACGGTATTTACCAGGTTATGGCATATGCTGATGATGTAAATTTAATAGGGGATGATAGGAGAACAATAGAAAGAAATGCAGAGATCTTATTAAACGCTTGCAGGGGCATGGGTTTAGAAGTAAATGCAGAGAAAACTAAATACATGGAAGTGCGTCGGGACCGGAATACAGCAAATTATGGATGCGTTAAAATATTAAATAATACTTTTGATAAAGTGGATAGTTTCAAATATCTAGGATCAATATTAACAGACGAAAATCATATTCACGAAGAAATTAAATGTCGACTAAAAGCAGGGAATTCGTATTAATATTCGGTTGAAAATCTCTTGTCGTAGCGAATTCTGTCGAGAAATTTGAAGCTTAAAATATGCAAAACGATAATCATGCCTGTTGTTTTGTATGGTTGCGAAACATGGTCACTTAGTCTGAGGGAAGAACATAGACTGAATGTATTTGAGAACAAGATCCTGATACGAATATTCGCACCCAAGAGGAACGGGAATGGGGAATGGCGGAAACTTCATAACGAGGAACACATAAGTTATATAGTTTACCCAACATTGTTTTAGGGTCGTCAAGTCCAGGAGGCTTAGGTGGGCGGGTCATGTAGCTAGAATGGAAGAAAGTAGAAACGTTTTCAAAGTCTTGACTGGAAGACCAATCGGAAAACGAACATTTGGAAGACCTAGGCGCAGATTGGAGGACAATATTAAGATGGGTCTCGCAGAGATTGGAATACAATGTAGAAACTGGATGCAGTTAGCTAAGGATAGAAGTCAGTGGAGAGCTTTCGTGAACGCGGCATTGAACCTCCGGGTTCCATAGACCATAGAGTTAGTTAGTTAGTTAGTTAGTTAGTTAGTTAGTTAGTTAGTTAATTGTGCCTTTAAAAAAGAGTCGAGACAATAAGTACTCGAGAAAATGAAAAAATTCTCGAGTCTCTTGGGTAACACTGTTTGACCAAGTCTTAGATGTCAACACTGTTTTAGTGTTACTTGAGTCAAAATTAGTCCTAGTGTCAAAACTATAAATTAATGAAGTGATTGTACGAACACAATGAAGAACATTTATCAACGTTTAAAAATACGCAAGTCGTTATACAACATACTCCAATAACAAATATGATTTTTAAATGTTATATCCCTTCGTGTACCTCTGCAGACGCGGAACAATTCTCATGACGTCTCGACGGAATTTACAAAAAAAAAGAAAGAAAAAAGAAAAGAAAAAAAGAAAAGAAAAGAAAAAAGAAAGAAATACAAAACGAAACTAGTAGAGATTTTAGAGAATCCAGACAACAACAAAAAAGTACAAAACGAAACGAGCAGAGATTTTAGAGAATCGAGACAATAACAGAAAGTACAAAACGAAACGAGCAGAGATTTTAGAGAATCCAGACAACAAAAAGGTACAAAACGAAACGAATAGAGATTTTAGAGAATCGAGACAACAAAAAAAAGTACAAAACGAAACTAGTAGAGATTTAGAGAATCGAGACAATAACAAAAAGTACAAAACGAAACGAGCAGAGATTTTAGAGAATCCAGACAACAACAAAAAAGTACAAAACGAAACGAGTAGATATTTTAGAGAATCAAGACGACAACAAAAAAGCACAAAACGAAACGAGTAGAGATTTTAGAGAATCGAGACAACAAAAAAGTACAAAACGAAACAAGTAGAGATTTTAGAAAATCGAGACAACAAAAAAGAATACAAAACGAAACGAGTAGAGATTTTAGAGAATCGAGACAACAACAAAAAAGTACAAAACGAAACGAGCAGAGATTTTAGAGAATCGAGACAACAAAAAAAGTGCAAAACGAAACGACTAGAGCTTTTAGAGAATCCAGACAACAACAAAAAAGTGAAAAACGAAACGAGTAGAGATTTTAGAGAATCGAGACAATAACAAAAAGTACAAAACGAAACGAGCAGAGATTTTAGAGAATCCAGACAACAAAAAGGTACAAAACGAAACGAATAGAGATTTTAGAGAATCGAGACAACAAAAAAAGTACAAAATGAAACGAGTAGAGATTTATTGAATCGAGACAATAACAAAAAGTACAAAACGAAACGAGCAGAGATTTTAGAGAATCCAGACAACAACAAAAAAGTACAAAACGAAACGAGTAGAGATTTTAGAGAATCGAGACGACAACAAAAAACGTACAAAAGGAAACGAGTAGAGATTTAGAGAATCGAGACAACAAAAAGAAAAGTGCAAAACGAAACGAGTAGAGATTTTAGAGAATCAGACAACAACAAAAAAGTGCAAAACGAAACGAGTATAGATTTTAGAGAATCGAGACAACAAAAGTACAAAACGAAACGAGTAGAGATTTTAGAGAATCGAGACAATAACAAAAAGTACAAAACGAAACGAGCAGAGATTTTAGAGAATCCAGACAACAAAAAATGTGCAAAACGAAACGACTAGAGATTTTAGAGAATCCAGACAACAACAAAAAAGTGCAAAACGAAACGAGTAGAGATTTTAGAGAATCGAGACAATAACAAAAAGTACAAAACGAAACGAGCAGAGATTTTAGAGAATCCAGTCAACAAAAAGGTACAAAACGAAACGAATAGAGATTTTAGAGAATCGAGACAACAAAAAAAGTACAAAATGAAACGAGTAGAGATTTAGAGAATCGAGACAATAACAAAAAGTACAAAACGAAACGAGCAGAGATTTTAGAGAATCCAGACAACAACAAAAAAAAGTACAAAACGAAACGAGTAGAGATTTTAGAGAATCGAGACGACAACAAAAAACGTACAAAAGGAAACGAGTAGAGATTTAGAGAATCGAGACAACAAAAAAAGAAGTGCAAAACGAAACGAGTAGAGATTTTAGAGAATCCAGACAACAAAAAAAATGCAAAACGAAACGAGTAGAGATTTTAGAGAGTCGAGACAACAAAAGTGCAAAACGAAACGAGTAGAGATTTTAGAGAATCGAGACGAGATAAGAAAGAAATATTTTTTGTCTTGTGGGCAATATTACTAGCCTATATGGGCTCACATCTTCTCAAACTCGTGCTCTTGGCCAATGGGCTCCTATACACCAAATTTGTCTTAGACAAAGCTTCTTCTACAATGGCGCAGAATTTTGTTTCATCATAAACAAGTCCCCATTAAAATGATCAATATGAATCCCTATGATATGATATGATAAAGTCTTTCTACAAAACATCGGTCTTTTGTTTCCCCTTGGAATCGGTCTTTTGCTGTCCCACTTTGGAAAAAATCCTCCCTGTATATGAAGCGTTAAGTACACAATGGAATCAAGTCCATTTAAGGTCATTTTGGAAATATTTCATCTCTAAGATCTCTTTCTGAAGCTCCTTTCAAAGCTTAGAAGATTCATACACAGATATCCTAAATAACTTTTATAAAATAAGAAAGCAGTGTTAATTGTTTTTTTCATTATTTTTTCTCAGCTCGGTAACTGCACTAGATTCCTTTGTACTCTGAATGCTTTATATCTTCGTTATGTTCGACATGATAGGGATTTCCAAAAATAAATTTGGAAACTACTTTAGCCTAACATGTAGGGTACGAAATTTCAGATCTGCCTAGTTCTATTAGTTTACCGTCTCCCTCATCACCGTGGCTATGTGAGACATAGACCTATAGCTTTACCTGCGATCTGAATCATATGAGCTCCCACCGATGTAGAGATGGGCACTAGTCGAGTCAAAGGTAATTTTCTCGAGTCGAGTTCTGAGAAATGTAGGCAGTAATGTGGGATACTTTTAGTGTTGCTCACGACAGGGGTGCATACCGTCTCGTACTTTTAGTACATCTTATGGGGTACTTTTAGTGTGTCTCGTCTCATCTCGATAACGAGACGACAATAGATTTTTATAACGAGACAGTCCCAAATGTTGTGAACACCAATATACAAGTGTATATCAATATAAGTATGTAATTTTATCATCAAGGATAAGACCTGCGTGGTCGAATTTTTGAGCCCAAGCAGGAGCCCAACCCGGGTAATGATGTCAATTTGGCTCGGCTCGGTTCAACTGAGCAAACTGCTCCAGCCGGCTCAATTCGGATGAGCCAACGACTAGGTTGGGATGAGCCACCGACTCGGCTCATGTGAGCCATCGGCTAAAGCCAGCTCCGTTAAAACGAGTCCATCTGGCGGTTCGACTCAGCACAACTGAGTCGATGACTCGAATTGACTCGGTTGAGTGAGCAATGAGCTCGGTTCGGTTCGGCTCGGATGGGCTATCGGTTCTTGCCAGCTTGATTAGGTGTGCTGCTGTGTCGGGTCACTTTTCGGTTGGGTTCGATAGTGAATGAACTGTGAACCGAGTCGCTCGAGCCGTTGGCAACCCTAAACCCGGACCTAGCAGTTTTAAACATGTTTGGCCGACGCCCTATAAGTTTTAACAATTTTTGTCTCGAGCCGAATACTTACTCCTCCGGAACTCAAACTCAGAACCTGGTGACCGATGTCCTTGCCTTCTGAAAACTTATCGACGAAAGAGATCAACTGTCAACTAGTTTTCAGTATTCGAGTATAAACCGCCTACCTTTCATGGTTATACAGAAACACGGTGTTGATATAATAATAATAATAATAATAATAATAATAATAATAATAATAATAATAATAATAATAATAATAATAATAATAATAATAATAATACTTATTATTATTATTATTAAGTAGTAGTAGTATCATTAATAATTATATTGCCTATGTAGGATACTTGAAGAAAGTACTTGGAACTACACACAGGGTTTAGCTCGAATTGGCTCGTTTTGGCTCGACTCGACTCGAAACTCGACCCAAATTCGAGTAAATTTGGAGGAAATGTTTTCAGCCGAGTTCTCGAGTCGAGCACAAAGATTCTGTTTCTGTTTCCAAGTTGATGGACCTGAAGTTATACTAACTTAGAAAATATATGTGCAGTATTTAATTTCATTTCATTTCGGCCTCCTATTGGACACCTTCTTCATAGGCTCAAACGTTTAGTCCTGGTAGCCTTTTTTCTATTGATATGATAAATATTTTTCTTAAAAAATGAGAGAAATAAGTTTACCTTTAGCTTTACATGAACCATTGTACTTTAGGATCGCTGGCAATCAAAGGGTTATAATATGTTGGTAGCATTTTGTTATAATTTTGTTACATTGTCGCTATTAATACGTAACGATCAAACATTGTTAAAACTTTCTGTTTAATTTTAAATGTATAACTTTGACCACTTTTTGACAATTATTTTTTGATTTAAGAAAGAAAATAGTTATTATAAAAAATGTACTCCAAGTTAGTAGAACTCTTCGGTAACCACAGTCAAATGGTTCTGATAAATTTAATACACAAATTGAATATCAAGTATTATTTATTTAATTAAATAACGTCTGCATGATAATATTAGGATATCTGCACGATAAAATGTAAAGCCACAAATGCAGAAGTTAAAAGAAAAAAGAGAGACGCTCATTAGTGATTAAAAACTCTTAAATGAAAATAATGAAGGCTTAAATTAAATCTGTAATCATCAAATTACAACTGAGACAGACAGAGTGAGTGGGTGTAATGTCTAAAATATTCATATAAACACTGTATATGAACAACACAAACATCAATGCATTTTAAAAATAGCATCTTCTAATTTTCCTCCTCGTATCTGGATGTTGATATACCCTGTACAATTGACATTTCCACTGATTTTCAACGAACTTAAAAAGTTCGTTACTGAATTCTTTATGTCTGTCTGTCTGTCTCTCTCTCTCTCTCTGTGTGTGTGTGTGTGTGTGTGTGTGTGTGTGTGTGTGTGTGTGTGTGTCACTTATTTGCTATTTTTTTTTTTAATTTTGAACCTAACACCAAAAACTATCTGAGAAAGTTATGGAACTATTCGCGTCACTTTTACCATTCGCGAGATATTGGCCAAAAAAGTTCGGATTTCGGGAGATTTAAGGAACCATATCTCGAGAACCGTAAGTCATAGAGAAATCATATTTTGCGAACTTCTCAATTTTGAGTCCTCCATTTTGGGCGTGTCTCTTCGTAATATATATATATATATATATATATATATATATATATATATATATATATATATATATATATATCATAAAACGTTTTAACAGAACTCTTAAACAAAACATGTGGGAAAAAAATTTAGTACTCAAGGAAATTATAAATGGATAGATATATTAAAAGAAAATTTTAATAAGTTTAATAATGAAGTACAAGCCTGTAGAAGATAATAAGACAAAATAATTATTTTAAAGTTCATTTCGGAAATGCTCTTGGAGGATTCTCAACTCTTGTTTTTATTATTATTATTATTATTATTATTATTATTATTATTATTATTATTATTATTATTATTATTATTATTATTATTATTATTATTATTATTATTATTATTACACTATAAATACTTTAGAGCTAGCTCATTACGGAAAACACTACATTTCGTTATTGTGTTGAATCTAACTAGTTGAAATTTATGATTGAATTTCGGTCTGTTACTCGTGCTTTAAACAATGACCCTGAAGTTTGTACGTCATCTGTCAGTTTATGGGAAATTGTCTACGCCACTCAGTAGGGAAACGGCTTACAAACTTACGATGCATGGTTTTCAAGTAGTATGATGTTGCTAATAAAAGAAAGAAAAAAATCTAACAGAACTTGAGGTTTCGTTGAAAAGTAACCGATTTTCCTATTTCTTTATAATCAATTATTTGGATATACTCGAATATACATGGTGTCCAGAAATTATCTTTACAATTTCGAACATTAATAGATTAGTATTGAAAAATATTTTTACATTCTGCTTTTTGCGGTGAATGAGACAACTCATAAAGTTTTTCATTATGTTTTATCGTTTTAGGGTAGCCAGTTGTAAGTGAGCATGTGGATCCCCCAGGACAAAGCAAAGTTTGTGGCATGGTTCATAGAGACTAAATCGGACACACAACTCCAACTGAACTTCCGTACACAACTTCACAGAGAGCCACCATCCATGCATGGCACACCAGCTTCATGATAACAGGTTCTGTGTTGCATAAAAAAGGAACAGGACGACCCAGCACAAGTGATGAACGAGCTGAGCAGGTGTGCCATGCATTCGTGGACAGTTCGAAAAAAAAAACAATCTATTCGGCCGCTAGACAACTGCAAATACCCAGGTCCTCCGTACACATGGTGCCTAACAAATGGCTGTGTCTTTATGCACATAAGGTACAGTTGTTGCATTAATTGTTACCAGCAAACAAATCAAAACGGGCTGAGTTTGCAACAAATATGTTACAACGTATCGATGAAGATGTAGAACTTTTTTGTAGCGGGTATGCTTTAGTGATGAGGCAACATTTCATGTTTCAGGCAAGTTAAACCGTCATAACATACGAATCTGGGGTTCAGAAAACCCACACGAAACACGGGAACTTGAGAGAGACACCCCAAAAACTAATATCTGGTGTGGTCAAATGCACAACCCAATCACTGGGCCTTTTTTTCTTCGCCGAGCCAGTTACTGGTGTTACCTATCTCGACCTGCTTCAACTCTTCAGTTGGAAGATTTGCAACCCAATGTTGTGTGCCAGCAGGATGGTGCTCCACCACATTGGTTCGCAGCAGTTCGTGATTACGAGGACGATACCTTTCCCAACCGATGGATTGAACGAAGTGGCCCCAATCCATGGCCACCGAGGTCGCCAGACATTACACACCCCGATTTTTGTCTGTGGGATTATGTGAAGGATAGTGTTTATCGTACACCGGTTACTGATACAGCTGACTTAAAAGCCCGTATTACAGCCGCTCTTAACACCGTCACACACGAGATATTAGAGCGTACGTGGCAGGAAATTGAGTACAGACTGGATGTACTTAGGGCCACGAACAAAGCAAATACTGAGGTGTACTAATGAACTTTGTACATAAACTTTATGAGTTGCACTATTCACTGCAAAGGACA
This sequence comes from Thermobia domestica, assembly GCF_964235325.1. Lineage (NCBI taxonomy): Eukaryota > Metazoa > Arthropoda > Insecta > Zygentoma > Lepismatidae > Thermobia > Thermobia domestica. Next base: position 264,829,599 of record NC_137464.1, read on the forward strand.
GAATGTAAAAATCTTTGTCTATTAAAGAGTTGTGAACGTTTGAAATTGTAAAGATAATTTCTGGATACCCTATATAAGAACAACGTTATAGTATACTAATTTGCAAGATTATACAACAAAGAATTTAACATGTATTGCTGAAATATTAGTCAGTAATAAAGTCAAAGTATTAAACTTATTAAATCGTTTAATTGTCTAACTAGGATTACTTTCCTTAGCAGTACAACACAATCAATGTACAGTACATACATTTCATCCAAGCTTTGAAGTTTTTTTAAAAGTTGTTATGTATGCTACACGTATAAGCACATTTGTGATAGTAATTTTATTTAGTATCATTACATAAATAGGCATTGTTTGCAGCCTCAGTTAATACACTAATTAATGTCCTCTTATTTGCTAATTCCTGATATGCAAGTTTGTGTTATTCGATTAGAGTGCATTCAGGCGAAAGCCCCACAAAATTTACCCAGAAGAAAACATTTCTGAGTAAATAATTTAAATGATCTACTGAATTCAACATTACGACGCGCAAACTTAAGATGATAATTATGTCCATGAATTTTCTGAGAATTCTCCAATGCTATTATCGAGATACTTTACATATTAACAATTATTATTTCACCATAATATTTCCGTGCTTACAGTCGTTCTCTTTAGCCAACGGAATATACTCGTAAATTGTATATATTAGTCCATGTGAACGTTTACAGATTGACTAAACACAGGAGTTGACATTTAGATAAACAAATAAACACATACGAAAGCACAGTAATAATAACAAGCTAGTTGCAATTTGCTGTTTACTGAATGAATTGAAATAATATTTCCATTTTCACGCTCAGTTTACACGCCCCCATTTTCACGCCCTGCAGGGTAAGAGAGGCGGATGATTAATGAAAGAGAATGCTGTAAAATAATTGATGAACTGGTAATGTGGGAGGAAACCCCAGAACCACGAGAAACTCCACCGCATATTCCCGTGATCTGGAATCGAACCACGGACCCCTCGCACCAGAAGTGAGCGCTTTACCATTGGTCCACCGTGCTCCATATTTATGAATGTTTGTGATAATGTTATGACTAATAATATACACAATATTTTGATCCAGCGAGTGAAGCAATATAAGGGAAACCAACTTATAGTGGCGAAACTAAGCAAAGAGCTCAACTCTTCAAACATTTTCACAAAGTAAACAAAGTTAAAGTATGTGGAGTACGTGAAAACGTAGGTTACATGTGTAAATCCTGTAGTTTTTGGATTTAACGTACAGCAAACTTATAACTCAAAAAGTATATTTTATACGTACCTTCCGTATAAGTGTTCCGAATAAACATACTTTCAGTACGAATGAAAGAACTGTATATAGGCAGTCAGGATCTCACATGCATGTAACATATAATACAATGTACGTATACGTACTTAATATGCGGAAGACTGTTAGACGTCAGACATTCTGGAACAGTATAATGTAACATCTAAGGGCAGTGCGTATGTAGTATATGGATAACGTAAGTTCCGTACTGATTTCTGTAGTAAACACAATGATTCCGTATATTTATACAATATACCGCTGTTCGGATAACAGATTTTACTCACTGTGCTTTTATGTTTTTTGTTCTTCTTTGTGGATCTCAAAAAACGTACAAAACACAATACTTTCACGATCTAATCTTTTGTAAGTGTACCATCATATACCAAACACTACTCACAATCATGGCTGACGAGAGAAAAATTATAAATATGTTTGTAAGCTCAGAACATTATTTCATGTGAGATTGTTGAAAAGAAAAAAAGTTGCAAGTTTCAAAGTGATAACACATTTGTAATATATAATGAATATCTGCTAATATTTATCTTGTTCAGGCTCGAAAAATCCTGGGCTCCAGGTAGCCATGGTGAACTGGAAATACGAATCTGGCGCCTAGATAATTTAAATCCAAAATATGTAAGCCCATTCCAAATAAAACCACTCTTATATTAATTTCCTTTATGCACCCTCAAAGTGAATTCAAGCCGAAGTCTCTTACTCAAAGACGACTTCTCAAGGAGTACGAATATACAGGGTGTTTCAAAACAACACCGACAACGTTTGGGAAGTGATTGCTGACACCAAGATAACAGAAAAAAATATAGACCAACATGGGTGGAGAAAACCGTCATTTCGGACTTACAGGCTGCCAAAAATATGAAAAAATGAAGTTTAAAGGTCCATGGCTCCAATACTGTGGGATCTAAAACAATCGGATCAAGACTTCACTTAGGAACTAATATGTGCACTATCCAAATATCCATGTTTCAGAATCCTGTAGTACTTCCGCAACAATTTTTGTAGAAGTAGTTGGTGAGTACTTCAAATTGTATACCGTACTCAAATTATATTAAAGCCAAACTCTCTCTATAAAAGTTGTTGCGTGAGTACCTTGGGATTCTGAAACATATACTTTTGGATAGCACACGTATTTGTTCCTAAGTGAAGTCTTGATCCGACTACGGTAGGTCCCATAGTTCTGGAGCTATGGACCTTTAAAGTTCATTTTTTCATGTTACCTGCAACCTATAACCACGAAAGGAAGCATTTGTGCAACCAGGTTGGTCTAAAATTTTTGTCTTATCTTGTGTCAGGAATCACCTCCCAAACGTTGTTGGTGTTGTCTTGTCATTGAAACACCCTGTATTTACCACAAGAATCACCATTCCACATTTGTAGAGGTTTTCCTGTGAGAGCCCTTCAAAGTAAACCTGCATGCACTGCCTTGTAGTGAATAAAGGATACATCTAAAATTACAATTATTAAAGGAAAACGTTGTAAAAACATAGTATCTACACGTGTTTTAATTGACTTTAAGCATGTCACTTGAAAAGCTAACGTCATAATTTCCACCTATGCCTTTTCACTGTCTGGAAGTTAGTCGTGTAAAAATAAAGAAAATGCAGGTTATATTGTAAAATGTATGGTAGGTGCATTTTCATTCTTTTTCTTCCAACACCCATCACGACATTTGACGTCACAAATGTCCTTGGAAAAAAGAGTATCCATCACGCCATTACAGGTATCGACGTTTTTCTCTCTTCTCATGATCTCAAATTGGTCCAATTCACAAGAATTTTTATTCTTTTTTTTTAAGTATGTTGCTTGCACTCTGCATGGTGCATGCAGCCATGGCACGAGACAAGTAGTTTTCTTCAGACACGCACGCACCCAGAGCTTGCTCGATGGTCGATTGGCGGAATTTCCTAGTTTTACAGATGGAATCCTGAATGACACACGCACAGAAGGTTTGTTAAAGAGGTGGAAACACATTCACTTCGCTCTCTTCCCGGCTGGATTTCCCGCCACTTTGATCCCTATTTAAATATGAATCAAATATGAAACATGTACTACGTAAGAGGGAAAAGACGCTTACTCCCAAAGTAATGACCTTACTCGTAGTTCTACCGTATAATTCATTATAACTTTTTCTTTGAATATTTTAAAAATCCAAGGCTAAGTTACTCTCTTTTTCAATTTTATGTCAAGTCCTTAAATATGAATATTGCTGTTTAACTTCCAATGATTCAATATTCAAGAAATCGATTCTTAAAGATGAAATGTATCCAAAATGACCGAAAAAATTGACTTGATTCGCATGTCCACTGAACGTGGCGTTTGTTTACTGATGTAGGGAATCTACTCACTAATTCAATTTGATTTTATAACATTGATTATTACAATAACTTTAGCACTTTCGATCCAAGGTGTATTCAAATTGACAAAATGCTGTGTCCTTGAGAAAATAAGTGTTATTTAAAAAAAAAATCATATCTTCCTATCGTTTTACTCTAACGATTGAAACTTTCAGGGCTGAAAGAAAAAGTACCAATCTACTAGAAGATGCCGGTTTCCGTACAAGACTTGTGAATAATCATTACAAACACTACGAGGGTCACTACGAAAGTTTTGAGATACGCATTGTTGTGGCACAGTATTTGAATTCCAACAATTGCGTTTGGTAGTGGTATCCAGAGCGAAGAAGCGAAGCAAGTTTCAACTCACCTCGCTTATCGACGTGGCCGTATCGCCTTCACTTGTTTGTTGATGTGAATTCAGAAGAGGCCGGGCATCGCTTAAAGAAGAAGAGAGAGCTGGACGTCCGGCAACAGCTGTGTCAGATGAAAACATTGCCGCTGTGGAACAAATGATTCGAGAAAATTCACGAACAACTTTCAAGGACATTGAATCTACAGTGAACAGTGGATCGCTAGCAGTAACAAAAATTTTCCATGATCATCTTCGGCTCAGGAAGGTTTCATCTCGTTGGGTGCCTCACACTTTGACTGAACAGCAGAAGCGCATGTATGTGGAATGGTGTGAAGAAATGCTTGCAAGATTTGATGGAGGCAATTCTCGACGCGTCTCTGACATTGTCACTGGTGATGAGACTTGGATCTATCAATTTGACCCTGAAAATAAACGCCAGTCTACAGTTTGGATCTTTCCAGACGAAAATCCACCCACGAAGTGAAGCGACCGCGAAGTGTGGGGAAGAAGATGGTCGCAACTTTCTTCAAATCTGGCCATGTTGCAACTGTTCCACTTGAAGAACAAAGGACTGTTGCTGCTCAGTGGTACAATACTGTTTGCCTAACAGAAGTGTTCCAGAAGCTTCGGGAACGGCGTCCAAGAACTGGATTGCGTGGGATCCTGCTTCATCATGACAACGCGTCCGCACACACGGCCAACATCACAATTCAGTTTGTAGAATCTACGGAGGTCAAACTTATGACTCATCCGCAGTATAGCCTTAACCTGGCCCCGTGTGATTTTTTTCTGTTCCCCAGGTTCAAAGATCGCATGTGTGGGAAGAGATTTTGCAGTCATGAAGCTGTAGTGGCTTACGAGAATGAACTTTCAACACTTGAAGAAAAAGACTGGCAACACTGTTTCCAAAAGTGGTTTTTGAGGATGCAAAAGTGTGTACAGTGTAATGGTGAACACTTTGAGAAAATGTAAGTGTTAAATTGATTTTAAGTATGTAAGTTATTTTACATCTCAAAAGTTTCGTAGTGACCCTCGTATCTCTTGTAAAGTAATAATGCTTGAGTGTTGTTGACTCTCTCTGCAATGACTAAAAGGCATTCTTGGATCATGTTTGACAATAGATAATTCACAAAACACTCAAAATGACTTTTTTCAAATAAAACAGCATACAAAATTATTTTCTGTTCGTATTTTAAATTTTAAATAGCCGTGTCATTCCCGAACGCCATTCGGATTTAACGTAAGTTTATAGCCTGTCGTTCCAAAACTACAACAGGATTGAAAGTGTTAATTGTATATAATACAACATACTATTATGAACAATGTTAAACACGAAGACCATTATTTACGTTGTCTAAATCTCTTGCAACAAGGAATAATAAACAATTACGTATATACAATAGAACCTAGGATTTTTTTAAATTTATGTCCGTTGAATTTCTGAAACAATCACCAATACGAGATTTGTATTGAAATTCTCAATTTATATTGTTACAAAATTACTGTATTATTAATAAGTAATACAGGTCAGTGATAGTTAACCTGGTGTACGCATATCCTCAGTGGTTAAAATAACATAGGCTAGTTGTATTAAATACGGTATATATTATTATTCTCCTGTTTATAGTAAAAGTAGGTTGTTTAATTAATAAGTAAAGCATTCTATATATACATATATATGTAGCTATTTACATGTATAAGTTGAATTAAGGATAGTTTAAATTTGGGGATACACGTTTAAAAGAAAAACTATTGTAAGGGATACACGGGGAAAGAAGATCGAACACCACTGATATAAAGGGTGGCTAGAAAGTCCCCATACCTCTTGATAAATGATAATGTAAGTTTTCCCGTTACCTCTTGATAAATGATAATGAAAGTTTTCCCGTTACCTCTTGATAAATGATAATGTAAGTTTTCCCGTAATCTCTTGATAAATGGTAATGAAAGTTTTCCCGTTACCTTTTGATAAATGATAATGTAAGTTTTCCCGTTACCTCTTGATAAATGATAATGTAAGTTTTCCCGTTACCTCTTGATAAATGATAATGTAAGTTTCCCCGTTACCTCTTGGTAAATGATAATGTAAGTTTTCTCGTTACCTTTTGACAAATGATAATGTAAGTTTTCCCGTTACCTTTTGATAAATGATAATGTAAGTTTTCCCGTTATCTCTTGATAAATGATAATGAAAGTTTTCCCGTTACCTTTTGATAAATGATAATGTAAGTTTTCCCGTTACCTCTTGATAAATGATAATGTAAGTTTTCCCGTTACCTCTTGATAAATGATAATGAAAGTTTTCCCGTTACTTCTTGATAAATAATAATGTAAGTTTTCCCGTTACCTTTTGATAAATGATAATGTAAGTTTTCCCGTTACCTCTTGATAAATGATAATGTAAGTTTTCCCGTTACCTTTTGATAAATGATAATGTAAGTTTTCCCGTTACCTCTTGATAAATGATAATGTAAGTTTTCCCGTTACCTTTTGATAAATGATAATGAAAGTTTTCCCGTTACCTCTTGATAAATGATAATGTGTTTTCCCATTACTCCTTTGTAAATGTTAATGTAAGGTTTTTCATTGTTTCAGATTGTGTGAACGATGGCTAATACTTGCCTGGATCTGCCTGCACCACTTCCCTGGCAACCAAGAAGCCCAAGCCTCACCTTCTGTGATAATGCGCTATGGAGGTACATAAAGGGGATTGTTGCACAAAACCGTTACGATACCACTGCTGAACTGACAGAAGCTGTGCAGCAAGCTCTCACTCAAGTTACACCTGCAATGCTTCGCAAAATGTCGCACAGAACCTGCTGGACTATTATCCTGTCATGGATGGAATAGTCCAGCAGGTTCTGTGCGACATTTTGCGAAGCATTGCAGGTGTAACTTGAGTGAGAGCTTGCTGCAGCTTCATGTCAGTTCAGTTTTTATCTTGTACTTATTAACATGCATTTGGTGGTTTATGTTACTTAATTTTATTGATAACGAAAACTTATGGCCACCCAGTAGGTGACTATTACTTAAGTATACAGCTAAAAATATAAAACCTCAATTAAGGCAGTGAAGAGAGAAAAATTGAAATATATAAAATTTTATATAATGCATTGACATTTCAAAAATCCCAATAGATTTTTACAAGGAATAGAAATATTAATAGTTATTAGGTCACCTAGGAACCCATAATTACATAAAAAAAAATGAATGCGTTGCCAACACACTCATGAATAGCAGTTATGTAGCATAGAGACACAAAAGTTTGGCCAGAAAATCTTAGTTGTATTAATTTATATTTCAATTATGCGAAGATTGGCGAGTGACATGTCAGAGGTGCTAATAATAATAATAATAATAATAATAATAATAATAATAATAATAATAATAATAATAATAATAATAATAGTTTTTTGTTCTCTTTCATGTTAATTTCTCGGAAATCCTTTAATTTACAGACAACAAATTTCTATCACTTACATAGTTTGAAAAGCTCATTTCAGCCCAGTTTCTTCTTTCGGTACTATCCAAGTTTACGTATCCATAGACGTACTTGAATTCACGAATTATGACTTCTTTCTTCAGGAAATGTGCTACTAGTGCCTTATAAATAGTTTCTTACGGAAGAGGAGTTGCATTCATGGGTCAGATTTACTTTAAAATAGATTAAACGTTATGTGATATAAGTCTTGTCGACATATCGACGTATTCTATGTCGTAGAAATGATTCTTAAATCGACCTGTGCTAGGTGATCACTAACAAGCACGAGTGCTATCTTAGCTAGTCAGCGCAGACCTATGTTGGGTAGGTTACTTGTAAAAATGTAACGCGTTACAAGTTACTTTACTTTCCTTTAAAATGAAACGCGTTTACTTGCTTCCCAAAAAGTAACTGTTACCCTACTTAGAAAGTAACGCGTTACTTTTAGGTGCGAAACTTTGAATGTAAAAAAAATTCTTATTACTTTAATTTTCCGTACTACTACTACTACTATTATTATTATTATTATTATTATTATTATTATTATTATTATTATTATTATTATTATTATTATTATTATTATTATTGCACATTCTGATTTTCCCGAGCCATCGTAAATGTTAGAACTGTAGGCTCACAATAGTAGCACTGCTATATCCTTTCATACGGAGAGTTACGTTTTGGGAAATTTGATGTGCTTCGCTCACTTTATAAAGGCATTATTGCACGTTCTGAGTCTCTTTATGTAGGTGCAAAAACATATTCTTACTTGATAGCTATATGAACATTTTCATATAATGTAACACTTACTAAACTGCCATTCTGCGTTAGAAAAAATGACAGCCTATTATTATTCTGCTAAACTAATCATATAACAATAACAATATTGTTACGTAAAATTAAAAATACAGAATATCGAGAAGCATTACACTACAACTACTAAAATGAGAACACATGTACTGAAGTGAATCAAAACTTATCAGCAACTCCAAAATTAATAAGTGTTTTTTTAAAGATAGTTGTTCTAAACTTTATAATCAACGGAATTCTAAGATACGCAAACTGACCTGAAAGAACTTCAATATCACATACCATTAACAAACTAAATTGTCCGAAGGATCCCAGTCAGTATTTGTAATTACACAATTTCAAATCAGTTCTTACGGTTTAGAATCACCCACTTTTTTAATTTTAAAATATGGCGACCCTACCTCAAGGAAGTTGACGTTACGTCCGAAGGAAACAGGCGCGACAGTAACGGTATGTGCGTAAGTGAGGATAGTGGAAACCAGGGCCGGATCCAAGATTCTTTGAGAGGGATGCACCAATAACTACCAGTATATTTGAATTAAATTTGAGTTTTTTAAATGCCTTTAGGCATCTGCGATGTGAATGAGGAATTCCTTTGGAAATGCTAAGTGTCTACTCTCCATGAATTATTTTCCTTCAACCTTTAGAAAATTGACTTAAACTATTGGTTTTGCAAAACTCACTGCTAGCTTCTCACTTAAGCTAGTGCATATTTACAACGGAGGGGGTGCACGTGCACCTTTGCACCCCCCCCCTAAATCCGGCCCTGGTGGAAACACACTGTGTCCCTCTTGCTACTGGATGTCCTATATTTTTGATAGCTTTATCGTTACGGATCATGACTTCACACTCTGCATTGACCAGGGCCGTAACTTGTGGGGGGCAGGGGGCAACTGTCCCCCAGGGAAGCTTCCTGCCGTACGAGCGGGGGAAGCATTTTAAGACAAAATTTTCTTACTCCATATATGATACGAACACGAAATCATAATGAAGCAACAAACAGGTTCACTACATTACTTTAAAAAACAGCACATAAAAGGAAATAAAACAAAAATGAATCGTGGGCCCATTTCTATATACTAGAGTAGGGTCTCTAGTGTAAAAATTAAAAATAGAGAGAGAGATATGGGTGGTTGTTTGGAGCGCCAAATTTTGTTAAAGTTGAAAAGGAATGTGAGATGTTGGGTTTTGGGTTCGTGTTCCGGATGCCACAATTGCTATCATGTGCACCGCCGTTGAAGTCTTCGTTCTTCAAACTAAAATGGTTTATGACTCGATGAAGACTGATTTCACGGTTTGGAAATCCTATCTCCCCGAGGTATCTCAGGGTTTTAGGGAAATAAGATCCCCTGAACCGAGAGAGCAAACGAAAATTTATTTTATGTTTGCATCTGTATCCGTGTATTCACATGCTGCAATGCTGAAAAAGAATTTTTGCTCTAAATTCTGTTTGTAAAGACGAACTAGGCTAATTTTCACTTTCCATGAAAATTGGATAATAATAATAATAATAATAATAATAATAATAATAATAATAATAATAATAATAATAATAATAATAATAATAATAATAATAATAATAATAATGCAAGAAATAAACATCTTGAATTTAAAATTTTGATTGAAAGTCCTATAAATCAGTTCAATTCAGTCCATGGTAGATAGAATTGTAAAATTTCCTACATTGCCCTATTAGTTTAGCCTAACAAATCTTTGAAAACCAATGTTATTATTGAGGTGATACAACTTGTTCATGAAAGAAAAGAAAAAATCACGAAGTTAGGTTAACAATATAATAAAAGCTTTAATGAGTAAAAACAAAAAAAAATGTTTAAAAAAACAAGCAAGACCAAAATTAACACCGAATATGTAATTTATGATAACAAAGATGAGAAATAAGGCATAAGGCCTTAGCACCAAAATTAAATTAAGTAAGTTACATTTCTGTTTTCTTTCTCGATCTATAGCTTGAATGAATTATTGTAAGTAACCCAACACACATAAACAAACGAATGAAACTGATATCCGTAACCAGTCCTAGGTGAAATTTATGATTGTTTATCCTTAGATAACGAGCTCTCATGATTATGTACAATACAAAACTGGTTAATCTACAACCTTACATTTGAAATACTTATTCACGTGACATTGGATGATAAACATATGATTAACCTTATCTGATACTTCATGACTTATGACATTTCAAAAAGAAAATTATGAATTTAAGAATGGTATAATTTTATGGAATCTGAATTTAAATACATACGATTTAGGTTCAGTGAAGTTAAGAAAAAATTGTAAGTGGAATAATCGAGAATACATGGATAAGGTGAAATAAATTGAAATAAGTCATGACTTCGATTTGAGATTTAGTGAGAAATTTTGAAAGAAAAATGGAATGACCTCAGGAAACTAAGTAAGCCCATGCGTGGCCTCTAATCGTTTCTAATCCTAACTGAGATTAGGAGATAATTACACCAGATATGAAATTTGATATCAACATGAACAACAAGAATACACCATACGTACACAATATCAATGCGAGTAGTATTGTTATTTAACCATGCATAACATATACACACATATTGGCGAATATAGAAAAATACCAAGACACACACACACACACACACACACACACATATATATATATATATATATATATATATATATATATATATATATATATATATATATATAAGCATGCATACATACATGGAATACAATTAATACTCAAATATCCATATTAAATGCAAAGACGTCTTTTAAAAGATTCTGAGACAAATTTGTCTAGTTTTCATGTTTTTTCTTATGTTGCAACAGTAGCATATGCATATAGCCGTAGCTTGTCGTCATTAGTATGATCTATGCGCATAGATATCTGATCGCTCTGTTGTTTAGAGGATCAGAATGATACATTAAATGCGCTTTTTTCCTTAGTCTACTTTATGGTTACAAGCTCATACGTATTCTTCATGACAAAATATATCTGTTCCGTTTTATTGACGGATTCCGTATCTCTAATCCAAAAATGACTGATCGTGAGATTACTTGCGTTTTTCTAATCACTAATTAACCTTTGAGCTCTCTACGTCAAATACTTTTATTGAGACATTACTGCAGATTATTCATTAAACTCCTATTAGCAGATTGATTGAAATAAATTCCTTAAGTTACCAACTCCTGTGTGAATAACTTTACAAACATAGTGATTTTATACAATTTAAACAATACACTGAATGCACTTCTCGAAAATATATCAAGCTTTCTTTTTAATTTACTTACATCCAAAGAGTGCCTGTAATAATGTAGATGACGCACCTTCACTCCATGCAAAATTTAAACACCCTAATTTAAATACTTAGATTGCCTTCTTTTATAAAAAATTTGCAATTCGAACTACTAAAAGTCTACATAATATTTTGTTTACATTTAGTTTATCTTTCTTTATCCACCATTATGAATCATAACTGACAAAAAAAAAATAATAAATTACGGGAACTAATATGTCTTTCGTGAGAACGATGCAGTCACTAATATCACGTAATATATAAGTAAAATTGCCAAAGTGTCTCTATAGTTCATTGTAAGCCGACTTTAAGGTAAAAATTTTTAATCTTTGATAGCTAAAGTTCGAAATAGAGTACCTATTCTCAATACGATGAAATTAAGTTTTTGAAATGTCAACTATTTCCGGCTTTTAATTTCGGTACAGAGAACGTCTCGCAACTTTATTCAATGCTGAGAATAAATAATTTAGGTGGGTCCTAACTTTCGTTGTCGCCACTGCGCTGTCGACACACACAGAGGTCCTCACTTTTCCTTGTCTCCTGCTTGTACGACGAATATCCTGGATCCTGGGATCTCTCATAGGACTTTTGCTGTGTCTTCCTCCTAAACTGCCAGGGGCGATGCGCTTTGGTCTGTCCATCTCCATAGAAACAGGGCTTCCGTCGATCCATCTCTTCAACAATGCATCTGCAGTAGCACTAGCACTAGCACTTTTCAGCACTAGCACTTTCAAATAACACATGCATCAACATCACTCTTTCTATCGTGAGTGTCGTGTTGCACGGACTAATTATATTAAGTATTTTTAAGAAGTGTTCATGGTGATGCAAACTAATCGCGTATTCTTAAAGCTAGTCTAAGTGCTTTCTGGAAATGTGTAAGCAACGTTCAAGTTTATCTTCCCGACTCGTTACTAATCTTAGCTAAACCAGTCCGTTAACGCTTGTTGTCTGGAATTTTTCGTAAATATATGTATATGCGTGAAAATATATCACACACAAAGGTATGTAAATATTTTAATGTATTTCGGAGTTTTAAATTTTTTTATAGTTAAAGAAAATCTAAGTATAAATGTCTGTACTTTAGTGTTGTCGAAAAATCGTGCACTGGGCTGTTTTTTAAGTTAGCTATTCATCGTTGTAGTTGATGTGTGTTGTATATTTTTGAGTGTAGTGTGTGGAATTTTTGTGTATGACCGAATTTATGCAACGCGCTTGTTCCCGGTCTCCAACTAACTACTACTGACTTGGAACTTTGAATTCTCAACTCACCGATCTTTTAGGACACGCCTCTAACTGCGTTTTTGATTTCCTCCTTTTTCTCTCATTCGTCAAATAATTTTGGTGTTCTCAATTTTATTTTATTCGTATCCACCCATTTATGGTGCTCTAGCGTCGTCTCTCCAAAGTACGCGATTTCTTTAAATTTCGCAAGTTGTATCTAAAATTTTTGTGGAAGTTCATTTGGAGACTTCTTGTCTGGTTCGTGCTTTTGGACCAACTTACGAACCTGTGCGAAAATTTTATCTAAGTTCTACATGGAGACACCCTGACGGAGATGTGAATTTAGCAAATTCATAGAGATTAATTTGTACTACGATTCTATTCAGTTTGAACAGATTCTCCTCTTTCACAGAAAGATGTTAAAAGCTCGGTTTGGGTACAAAACCTTGCTGCCAGAACCTCGCGGACCAAAACCTCGCCTGGCCAAAACCTCGCCTCCCAAAACCTCGCCGCCCACAACCTCGCGGGACAAAATCTCGCCGGGCCAAAACCCCGCCTGGCCAAAACCTCGCCGCCCAAAACGTCGCGGGCCAAAATCTCGCCGGGCCAAAACCTCGCCTGGCCAAAACCTCGCGCCCCAAAATATCGCCATACCCAAAATCTTGCCTGACCAAAATGTAAATGTTCCAACAGATGATAAGGATGACGGTATAAAAGACGCTGTTTCAGAAGAAGTATCACGGGTATTTGACCAAGTCCCGCGATACCATATGAAAATTCTATTTCTGTATTAGAGGATTTCAATGTGAAGGTAGGGCGACAGGATGTTTTTAAACTGGTTATAGGGAAAGAAAGTCTGCATAAGGAAAGTAATGACAACTAACGAGGTTAGTTTCGTGAACTTTGGAACATCCAAAAACTTAAAATTTTAACAAAAATCTAATAATATTTATGAAAGTATGAAACAATATATGAGTTTTTACGACGTCCCTTGATTATGTCCTGTAGGTTAAAGGAGACGTAGATGACCAGGATGAAGGAAATGATCGAATAAAGAAAGTAGGAGGAAACGGGAATAACCCGAGAAAGCCCACGCACACGATGTTTTGTATATTATTATTATTATTATTATTATTATTATTATTATTATTATTATTATTATTATTATTATTATTATTATTATTATTATTATTATTATTATTATTTGTTATGTGGAATTGCATATTAGGAAACACATTGGGTAAATTTTAAAGAAAAGTTTCATTCGCTGCGAGGTTTTGGCCACGCGAGGTTTTGGGCGGCGAGGTTTTGGCCCGGCGAGATTTTGTCCCGCGAGGTTTTGGGCGGCGAGGTTTTGGCCACGCGAGGTTTTGGCCCTGCGAGATTTTGTCCCGCGAGGTTTTGGCCACGCGAGGTTTTGGGCGGCGAGGTTTTGGCCCGGCGAGATTTTGTCCCGCGAGGTTTTGGGCGGCGAGGTTTTGGCCACGCGAGGTTTTGGCCCTGCGAGATTTTGTCCCGCGAGGTTTTGGCCGGCGAGATTTTGGGCGGCGATGTTTCGGCCGCGAGATTTTGTCCGTATACCTAAAAGCTCTTCTGTTTCTTTGCTTGGGTTCATGAACGACCTTCTGTATATGTGGTCTCGTGTAGCTGCAGACGTTCAGCGAGTATTGTTATTGGAACAAAAGAAAAGTAGTTTAAATGTCCTTGCCACAATGACAGGTACACAGAATGAAAAGCATCTTACATTTGGATAGAGAAAGAAAATAAAGAATGCTATTTCAGTTCCCTTTGCTTTCTAAACACACAAAATTTAAAATGATATTCGCTAAAGTTTTTAATCATATGCATAATTGAATTAAAAGAATTTATTTAAAATTAAATAAAAATGAATATGAGGCAACTGTTACACTAGAAATAATATTTATTGATATGGCTTTGAGATTTGTCAATATTGTTCCCTTAATTAATTTGTCAAGTATGGAACTGTCGCGGGGAAGTAACCAATGGCCCCGCAGACCTCGCCGTGCGGAAAGGCCCACAGGCTCCGGGGGAGACCATAAAGAGTAAGAGAAAGATGGAATGAGGGGCTCCAAGAATTAGGAGAAACTTTTTCTAGGGTAAAAAACGCATAATGCTTGCCCCTCCAGAAAAAAATCTAAGTTACGGCGCTAGCATTGACATAATTCAGTCTATTACGGCGTTTTTATGGACTACTACGTGCTTAAAAGCATACAGTTTGAATTGCGTTGTTGACATTATAAGGGATGTCAGAGGTATGATCCGGTTTGATTCCAGTATATTTATATTACTTTTGTATTCCTCTTTTGAAGTAACATTTGACATTTCTTCTGCAAAATTTACAATTCTATGGGTACCTAAGCGAGGGGCGGATCCAGGACGGACTTCTGAGGGGGCGGTGGGTTGTAATACTGGTGCTTAGAGCTACTTTTAAGAGCTCGAAACTCTGGGATGGGTTTTATTTATATATAAAATAAGAAAGTTTCCTCTTCTGGGGGGGCGATTGCCCCGAACGCCCTCCCTCTGGATCCGCTCCTGACTTAAGCCGGGTTACCTCCGTTTTTAGCAATTATTTAATTTAATTTCATTTCACTGATAAGATTTAAGATTCCGTTAGGATTTATACAGTGATTTCATTCCTGTTACACACGTGTGCAACAATGCATGTTCAATTTGATTGTTTCAACATGCTTTCGTAAATACAAAACTTTTTGTCCTTTAAATATAACATTTTCAGAAAAATGACGTAGTTCTTCCGGAAAATTAACAGATAATTAAAAGATTACAGTTTTCTAGGGAATGTTTATCGTAACACTGATACGTTATCGACAATTTGAACAATGCTAAAGTGGAAGATAAAAGTACCTATTTGAATTGTAACCTTACATAAATTTACATTGTCCAATCTGTTTCTACAAGGGAATATCTCTATACATATACGTAATGGTGGATTGTCAGCATAGAAAGTTGTTGAACCGATTTCAGAAGAAAAATGATACAGCGTTTTTTTTATTACGATTACCACCATTTATATTCTACGCACGTGCTTTTAAGTGATAAAGCAAAAGTCAGCTTTTAGCCACTTTTAAGTGTCATAATCCATCATTATTAATATATGGTTAGCTGCGGAAGACACGGGTTCGATTCCCGATGAGTCATGTGGTTGTGATTCAACGCTAAGTTGTGGCTACACGTTTCATATAGTCTAGGTGTTGAAATGAAAACTAAACTCTGTAAAACAACCAAGCAAATCGCGTATTTAATACTTGCATATCATTTTTTTAAAAAAAACTAATTGTGTGAATAACATTTTATGTTATAGTCTATGTAAGAAGTGTAGCCTCAGTTCCATTTGCTCCACATAAATAAAAATTAATGTAACGATGTTTTGTCTGTAACTCCTTTTAGACGGCTGCACCGATCTTGCGTTTTGCTGATTCTGGCCGAACTACGGTTTGTAGCACATTTTCGGTAAAGGAGGAGAAAGATTGAGCTAGGTGACATGTAAAAATAACGGAAAACGATCGATAATAGTGTCCAATCCATATTTCCGGGGTAGCTGAGATGAATGGTGATACACCTGATCCCGTTCATGTTCAAATTCACCCCTCATCAATATAGTTGTGAGGGTGGTGGTAGGAAGGGAGTGACGTATATAAATAATCGAAAGCGACCGATATTAGCATCCAATCCATAGTTTTCGTGGTCGCTGAGGTGAATAGTGACGCTACAATGTCGTGTAAGTCCAAATTCATCACCCATACGTATCCTAAGAGTGAAAGGGTACAAACCATTTCCACAAATCTATTCTTCGAGTGCGATGAACGAGCATTTCATCTATTTTACTAATAAATTAATAACAATGATCCAGTACTCAATTATCTACAAAGCCACGGTGATCGGGTTATGCATAAAATGCATATTATTTATTTACTAAAATAGATTTCAAATGCAACGGAAAGGCACTTTTACACTGAAACATTAACAACAAAGGAGCAAACTTTTTAAAGAAAGTTTACGTATGCTTATCCTGACAATCACGTGCTGGAAATGGAACTAAACAATCATCATCATTCATCAACCAGAATGCTTGGTATGGAAATTGAAATGGGGACTCGCGATTACGAAGAGTTAAAGCAAACCATTAACTTTAAGCTCTCTCGATAAAAGTCTTTAAATTATTCTTCTGGCTCTATTTTTGTAAAATATTTGTTGTTTTCCTGAAGCAAAAAATGTACTTTTTATTTAGGTAAAAAACTGATTATCCCTACTATAACCTACAGATAATACTTTATGCTCATTATTTCTCTCCATTTTCTTTATATTACTTGCAAAAACTATTCGGAAGATATGTTTTATTATGTTTTATTTTAGTACTTTTATTGTGTTTCATTAAAGTTTGTTCTTGTTAATTAAAGTTCCAAATATTTAAAAGTTTCTCCTTTCAGATTATGACAGTGACTATAAACGTCTTTCCTCTTTTTAAAATTTTCTTGAAAATTTTAACATTTTAAACACATAATTTTGAATTATTTTCAAATATTCAAATAAACTGGAATGAAGTTTAGAATACCAAGAAACTCTCTTGGAAGGGAGGATTGTTCATAAATGAATTGAGACAAACAAACTACTTTTTTAGATAATGGTTGTATATAGTTTATAATAAACAAAACAGTTTTAAGACTCAATTACTAAAATTAAATAGGGGCCGCGGTAGCTCAGTTGTAGTGGTTCACCTCTGGTGCTTGGGGTCCCGGTTCGATCCCAGCCCACGCGAAGTGAACTTTGTGATGGACAAACACCGTATGCGTGGGTTTTTTCGGGGTTCTCCAGTTTCCTCCCACTTTCTTCATTCCACCATTTCATTCATTACTCATCATCACCGTCTCCTTTAGCCTAGCCGTGGGACGTAAAACTCAAAGATTTCATTTCATTTTTAAAATTAAATAATAATGTTATTTAAAAAGTAGTTCACAGCATACCAAAACAACATGATATGTAATGAAACGCAATTAAGTTCGTTCCTCTAGTCGTTGCCTTAACTTAGATTTTTGGTGAAATGTTATTCTGGCAACACTGTAATTTCTATGGATGACAACACACTAAAAATTCTTCAGGTTCATATTTTCTGTTGTAGAATAACATTATCTATTATTGTGATAAGTTGCATTTCATTATGTCCTTTCACTTATGAATAAACAAGCAAAACACAAATGGTAAATTTTGTATTATTTTTAGTACGTCAAACTGTTAAAGGAAGTGAATGATAATAGAAGAACTGGTGGGAGGAAACGGAAGTACCTCGAGAAAACCTATGGACACGATATTGCCAAAAAGAAGTGAGAGAGAAACATATGAAAACCAAGTTTCAAAACATTTTTGAAAACGCAATTTTTAGACAGAAATATACACACCAAAAAAGTAATTTGAATATTGTTGAAAAACTTTTAGGAAAAGTAGGGCATTTTTCCAAAAGTCATTTGTTGCTTATTAATCTGAATTAAAAAAATACTATTTATTGGAGATGTAAGGCAAGTTTTTTCTTTTTTAAAAAAAATGTTCAATTTGAAACATTAATTTGACATACTTATTTACAGCTAATCAGGGGCGGATCCAGGAGAACTTCTGGGGAGGGGGTTGTAATACTGCTACTTAGAGCTACTTTTAAGAGCTCCAAACTCTGGGACCGGTTTTATTTATGTATAAAATAAGAAAGTTTGCTGTTCTGGAGGGGGAAGGGGGCGATCGCCCCTTCCTGCATCCACCCCTGCAGGCAATAGACTTGTGTTCATTGTTCAAGCAACACCAAAGAAACCAAAATTCCGAAGTTTTGAGAGAAACAAGAAAACGAGGAAAGTGTTTATCATTCACTCTCGCTATTGTTTTCTCACTTGTATAACTTCGTTTCCATAGTTTATTAAGAAGACTGAGAATGTTCTGCTATATCTGGTTTCATCTTACGACAGGCTGCTTTCCTGTTTGCTTCATGTTACACAGAACTTCATTTTAACTAATTTATAGAGAAGGCAAGTTTAGGAGCAGTTGTAAATTAATATTAATTTCCTGTGTGCTTAACACGTGAATAAATGCAATTAAATGCTAGTGTACAGTTTTCGAAAATAGTCAAATGTTGTAAGGTCTCAGTTTTTTTTTTTTTTTTTTTTTTTTTTTAAGAAAGATTGCATGTAAGTTCGTCGACAACCGACATATCGTAAAGCAAAAATGTTCATGTAAATATTGGGTCTATGTGAGTATAGTGTCTGATTAACGTGTGTAACTTTGAAAGGTCAAGAAAGGAAACTAAATTACCTGTTTAAACAGCTGAAGACATGTTTTTGCCATCACCCAGTCAATGAATAGTCTTCATTATGAAAGTGCTTGGGGTCCAGGGTTCGATCTCAGCCCCGCCAAGTGAACTTTGTGGTGGACAAACATCGTGTGTGGGGGTTTTCTCGGGATTCTCCCGTTTCCTCCCACTTTCTTCATTCCACCATTTCATTCATTACTCATCATCACCGTCTCCTTTAGCCTAGCCGTGGGACGTAAAACTCAAAGATTTCATTTCATTTTTAAAATTAAATAATAATGTTATTTAAAAAGTAGTTCACAGCATACCAAAACAACATGATATGTAATGAAACGCAATTAAGTTCGTTCCTCTAGTCGTTGCCTTAACTTAGATTTTTGGTGAAATGTTATTCTGGCAACACTGTAATTTCTATGCATGACAACACTAAAAATTCTTCAGGTTCATATTTTCTGTTGTAGAATAACATTATCTATTATTGTGATAAGTTGCATTTCATTATGTCCTTTCACTTATGAATAAACAAGCAAAACACAAATGGTAAATTTTGTATTATTTTTAGTACCTCAAACTGTTAAAGGAAGTGAATGATAATAGAAGAACTGGTGGGAGGAAACGGAAGTACCTCGAGAAAACCTATGGACACGATATTGCCAAAAAGAAGTGAGAGAGAAACATATGAAAACCAAGTTTCAAAACATTTTTGAAAACGCAATTTTTAGACAGAAATATACAAACCAAAAAAGTAATTTGAATATTGTTGCATTTTTCCAGAATAAAAAAAAATATATTTTTTGAAGACGTAAGGCGTTTAAAAAAAATAAAAAAGATGTTCAATTTGAAACATGAATTTGATATATATTTATTTACAGGTAATCAGGGGCGGATCCAGGAGGATTTCTGAGGGGGTTGTAATACTGCTACCTAGAGCTACTTTTAAGAGCTCCAAACTCTGGTTCCGGTTTTATTTATGTATAAAATAAGAAAGTTTGCTGTTCTGGGGGGGGGCATCGCTCCAATCGCCCCCTCCTGCATCCGCCCCTCCAGGTAATAGACTTGTGTTCGTTGTTCAAGCAACACCAAAGAAACCAAAAGTTTCCACAGTTTTGAGAGAAACAAGAAAACGAGGAAAGTGTTTATCATTCACTCTCGCTATTGTTTTCTCACTTGTATAACTTCGTTTCCATAGTTTATTAAGAAGACTGAGAATGTTCTGCTATATCTGGTTTCATCTTACGACAGGCTGCTTTCCTGTTTGCTTCATGTTACACGGAACTTCATTTTAACTAATTTATAGAGAAGGCAAGTTTAGGAGGAGTTGTAAATTAATATTAATTTTCTGTGCGCTTAACATGTGAATAAATGCAATTAAATGTTAGTGTACAGTTTTCGTAAATAGTCAAATCTTGTAAGGTATCATTATTACCCATTTCTTTAAACTTCTTGCACAGTGAAATGTTTTTTTTTTCGAGGAAGATTGCATGTAAGATCGTCGACAACCGACATATCGAAAAGCAAATATGCTCGTGTAAACATTGTGTTTCTGTGAGTATAGTGTCTGATTAACGTGTGTAACTTTGAAAGGTCAAGAAAGGAAACTACATACATTACCTGTTTAAACAGCTGAAGACATGTTTTTGCGATCATCCAGTCAATGAGTAGTCTTCATTATGAAAGAGATTGGAAGTGTGTATATCCGATTATATCCTCAAACAAACGTTGCACCGCTCTGGTCATCACAGAAGTTCTTCTCTGTCAAGAAGTGACCCAGATGATGCAGAAGAGGTCTGTCTTTGTCGGAGGACGACACGTTAAAACAGTACAGTGGCTCATGGAGAATTTACTGACCGCACTGCAGGAAAAATATAACCTTTTCACATCATGTGGCAAATATCACCAAGGATGCATATAGAGACTTTGGTTTCTTATCAAAACGACCAAAGAATTTACAAATGTTAACTCTTTGAAAACGCTTTACTTTTCTTAGTAAGATTCAAGCTTTGAATATGCCTCACTTATTTGGAACTCTTCTGTGGAAACACATAGTCAAAAAAAAAAAAAAAAAAAAAAAAAAAAAAAAAAAATTGAGCAGATACAAAACAAATTCATACATTTTGTCACATACAAGAGGACTGGACTTTATCCAAAATATGAACCATATGATAATTTATTTGGTAACTTTACACTTTTGAACAAAGATTGATGTTGAACGACCTCTTTTTCTTACACAGACTTGTGCACAACAGAATAGACTATACAGACATAATTTCAAACATAAAGATCCAGGTTCCATCCCTCAAAACACACAAGGGAAATTATGGCCTGTTCTACGATAGGAAGGCACGTACAAATGCACGACATATGTTACCTACGTGGAGAAATTGTGCTACATACAATAAAATCAATAAAGATGTAAGTATATTTAATTTTTCTGAAAAGTCGTTCAAGAAACTAATAATGAGTATTTTGTAGAGAAAAGTTTGCAACGAAAATGCATTAGTTCAATTCAAGTATTAGTATCATGTTTTAGTATTATATATTCAAGTAGCATATGTAGACACTGTAATTGGACAGTAGTGCCTATTAGATTGACAAAGTAATAAAAAATATTTGTTTGTTTTAAATATAATCGTATTAATTGAGAAGGCACGTGACTTCGTGACGACATTATAGAGCCGCCTCTGATTTTAATAGTGTAAGACTATAAGTGAAGTTTGTTCAAATTAGTGAGCCTTGTTGCTACAGGTGGAGGCTTTGACTGGTACACTCTGTTTTCAAAATTTATTTTAATTAATTATATTAAATGATTCATGATTTCTAAAATCTAAAGGCCTTCTGGTCTAGTGGCTAGCGTCAGTGCCTTTGGTGTACGTGATCGCGGTTTCAATTCCTCTATGACACTCTATGGGTCTACATGGGCTAATATTTAGCAGAAGGGTCCCAGCAATTGCTTCTAAAAAATTTTACAATTTCGGTAATTTCTGTTCACATTAGGTTATTTTATGTTAGGTTAGGTAGTGTAGAGGTCCACCATAATTTTCCAAAGAAAAAAAATGATAGAATTTCGCTTATTTCTACTAATATTAGGTTAGTTTAGGTTAGTTCAGGTTACCTTAGGTTAGGTTAGGCTAGATTTGGTTACCTTATATTAGGTCTAGTACATGAATCATCCATTTTTCCTGTAAATTTTGTGTTCTTATGTGCTTCTGGACCCCTTCTGCTAAACATAACCCCCTGCATGGCACATCGGCTATGAACCACTGTTCTGTGGTGCACTTTTACACGACCCTGTTTAACAATGTACTGCTTTCATACAAACTGGACATTTCCATCCTATTTTCTGAATATGAATGGAATTCGTGATGTACTATTGACTGGTTTAACTATAGTAATATTAAAGCAATATTTGTGTAACATCGAAATTCTTCGAAACAAAACAAGCTGTAAAATTAATTAACTTGTAAGCTTTACGAGGACACAAAACCTAAGTACCAGATAATGTGAAATATGCTTTCCAGAAGAAGAGAGGTTGTTATCAAGGTCTGTTGTTGCATTGGTCAACATTTGTTAAACTGTTATCAGCGTATGATGTATTAATATATGTATTCTGCACTTATAACTCAACCGTATCAACTATAGGAATAATTATTTATTTCTTGCTAAACTTCTGCAAAATAAAAATAAAAATGTTAAAAAGACCTTGAAACTGTCAAGAATAATGTACTTCGTAAAACAGACAATGATTTCGTAACAGTAACTTACGAATGCGGAAACAAACACTGGCCAGATATGATACGCGTTAACATGTGAACATTCCTTTTCGTAAACATGTCTTGGTATTGTGTTATAAAGTCGAAGGTAAAATTCAACGAATACAACGTTCGCATTCCAAAGAATTCCGATCAATTGTCCTCTTAAAACCATAAAAGATTCTCTGAGAAGCATATCAAAAAGCCAATGTTTGACATTGAAAGAAAAAATTTAATATTTTTGCTTCTCAGAAACCACAATTGACTGATATCACTCCGCAAAGAAGGAGGAAAATTTATTTGTATTCTCAAGTAGCTTTTGATAAAGAGGGGGCAATTGAAACGAACTATGATGTGCGAGGATCGTTTGGCTGACAGCAATTTCTCGGAACCAAGAAAATGTTCCTGTATATGTCACGAGATTGCTGTTACCGCAGAAGACCATTTAAAGACATATGTGCATAGAAATGTTGCGTGGATTTAGAGTTTTAAAACCCTTTCTGACCGTGTGATTCCATTTGGAATCATAACTTCCTTGGCTTTCATACCGCATATATCGTGCCGAACGATTCCAAGTTGTCTCATAATGTTGTATAGCTATAGCGCTCTGGCAATATATAATTTTGAGGGGGAAAAAATGGATTTTCTTGCTTCCTTAGACTCCAAAATATAATCCATTGAATAAAAAAAAAAATCTTCATTTTCAAAAAATAATTCAGGTCGGAAAGGGTTAACATTTTCTGCCCATTTCGATTAGGAGGAGATCGCACAATTTGTGGTTCACTTTGATAATTCCAGGGACATACTTTGATGATTCTGTCGCTTTTTCATAGGGATGGTATCGAGACGAGACGAGACGAGACTTTGTACAGTCTCGGTCTCGTCTCGTTTTAGAGCTCCTCCGTGGCTAAGCGGTTAGCGTACGCGCCTTTGGCGCGGGAGGCCCGGGTTCGATTCCCGGCGGGAGCTCATGTGGTTCGGATTCCACGTTAATCAGTAGGTCCACGTCTCATATAGCCTCGCTGCTGAACGGGACGTAAAACTCAAAATCAATCAATCAATCAATCGTCTCGTTTTAAAAATAGCTGTCTCGGTCTCGGTCTCGTCTCGGTCAACAAATGCTTGTCTCGATCTCGGTCTCGGTCTCGAGGGCCAAATCTCGGTCTCGTCTCGAAAGTCTCGAAATAAATAAGTGAAATTAAAATTGTAAAAATATTATTATTGTAAAGTCTGTCGTTTCTGCTTCTTATTTTTGGCCTTATTCTTGACTTAGAATTATAGTATGGTGTACTTTTTCAGAGCTAATTTGCTAGCGCTGATGCCTTCCATGCGTGTGTTCCAGTTTCAATCATCAGTGGGTATATCATATCTAATAGTAACCCATATTTCACTTTCAGCAAAAGACAGTTTTACTGCCTACACAATTAAACTCTATTAAATTAACTTTAGTACTATACAGTAATTTATTTCCTTCCTTAGAATAAGAATTGTTCAATACATTCTAACGGATAACGCAACACATAGCAGCATGAATGTATTTAATCGTACCGAAATTGAAATTTTACAATTTCTCATTTATTATCCAATACATTCTATTTTGACTGTCATTTTAAAAACATAATATAACGTTCATTATCTGAACAAATAGGGTAAATTATTACTACAATATATTTTGTTTAAAATTGATCAAATGCTTTATTACCGTTTCACATCTACGTGTTTAATTGACACCTTATAACACGAAATTCCTGAACTTCCGTTTGTGGTGGGAGCTACGGCACTCATCTTTGCTATATGTGGCCTCGGGTTGCATCACGAAACAAGTTAGATTCAAAGTCAGCTGTTTCGCATAGTTCGCGTCTAAATTTAAGTACATTCTGTTTCTTATACAAGTTCCTAAAGTTGTAATGCATTACATACGCATACGTATATCCACTGCCGTAACATAGATTAAGCTTATTCCTGAGCTCTTAGCGGTGCATGTGATCTTTATTCGAGAAAACCAATCGTGCGTTCATTACGTTGAAATTTTATATTGATTGAAAACTACTTGTGAAACATGAACATACATATTATATAAGTATATAGGTAATTCGAGCTAGCTGTATCTATTTTCTCTCTCTCGCCAAATTCGATCCCAGCCCCCGCCAAGTGAACTTTGTGGTGGACAAACACCGTGTGCGTGGGTTCTCCCGTTTCCTCCCACTTTCTTCATTCCACCATTTCATTCATCTCTCTCATCATCACCGTTTCCTTTAGCCTAACCGGCATAACCGTGGGACGTAAAACTGAAAAATTTCATTTCATTTTTTCTCTCTCGCCAAAACAAGTGATTCTTATATATATTTTTCTTATATCTGATATATATTTTCGCTGTATGACTTTTGTTAAATTTTGGATCCAATTTTACCCTACCTTACCTAGTAAATTTATACAGTATATATATATATATATATATATATATATATATATATATATATATATATATATATATATATATATATATATATATCTGAACATTAGTGGTAGACTATGTTAAGTCACTTTTTGGTCAAATTGAGTTAGAATACTTTTTTTAATAGACTATGTTTTTTCTAGTGGTGTAATAATGTAAGTCTAAAGCCATCTTACTACTTTGTAACTATTTAGTATAGTTTGAAAAACAGTATTATAGATCTTAGTTAAGGAACCGGTTTTTCGCTTCTCCTGTAAAATTACGAATTTATGACTTGGTTTAGTTTACCTCTGAGGTCTCGATATAATCACCATGATCATAATCAAGCATTATTAATCCATGCTGCATGAAGTCTTCCCAAATTTTCTCTACAACTATCTATCTTGGGTAATTCTTTTCCAGGTTACTCCCCAGTGGTTCCTGATTTTGTCACAATTTCTTGTATGCGGACATTTCCTAGGCTGTTTTTGTCGCGTGGTATCCAATCTAAAATTGTTTTCGTCTATCGATCATAATTTCGTCTTGCAATATGTCCATCACATTTTCCGGTCTATTTTAAACATTATTTCATTAGTACCAGTCATTAGTTGCCAAATAATTCATTTCTATATATTTGGGCTACAAATAGTTCATATCCTCTACTTTTGGAGCACAGACACGCTACTTTTTGATCTTCGAATCTGTCAACACTGACTCAATTATTTAAATCAACACAATGTAAGAACCTCCATTTGCTGTAATGGCTAGTACGCTTGATTTTGGTTCGCATGGTCCCGAGTTCGATTCCCGGTAGCGGTAATGTTCAACGACAGAAGTTTTTCGGATTCCACTATGATCAGTAATTCCACGTCTCCTTTAGCCGCCCTAGCATAATCGTGAGACGTTAAACTAAAACAAAACAAACCAAAAATCAACGCAATGTGTATTACTAACTGTAACTCTTTGAATAATTGCATATAGCTATATGGTATGGATCGAGTTTGAGGTGGTCGGTGGTCAAACTATAACAAATGAAATGCAGTTAAGGTGTAATTAAAATTTTAATAAAGCAGCGTTTTAATCTAAAAAATACACCAGGCCTAAGCCTTAGGAAGAACAACTAGTGCTACTGAAAAGTTGTCAGTTACGTTAAATTTCAGTTACAATTTGCTTTTAAATGTATTGCTGGAACGAAAACTTTGACATTAACATTATAAGTAGCCCAAAGACTATGAAAAACATCGTGTTTTGAAAACATTCTTGCACCATAAAACAAATTACGAGTAATTTTAAAATATTTTGCACTTTAGCTACGTTATTTGCACTATATTTATAATAATATTTAGCAATTTATTTAAGTTCGCAACACTGCTTAAAATGATGTAACTGCGACTTCTTGTAATAAAAACTACTGAACACTAATGTTATAGTGTTCCTGCCATTTGAGTTATTAAAGATCTCCAAAATGTTGATGTTAGTGATATGTATTGTCCTTTGTTACACTGAATAATATATGTGCTTTTGTGGTTTAATTTAATATCTAAATTAGAAATATGTAGAGCTCTTTCGTGGCTAAGCAGTTAGCCTATGGCGTGAGAGACCCGGGTTAGATTCCCGGAGGGAGCTCATGTGGTTTAGATTCAACGTTAATCAGTAGGTTCAGTCTCATACCGGTATAACCTCGCTGCTGAAAGAGGCGTTAAACTCAATTAAAAAATGAAATGAAATTTTTGAGTTTTACTTCCCAGGGTTATGCCGGTTAGGCTAAAGGAGACTGTGATGATGAGAGATGAATGAAATGGTGGAATGAAGAAAGTGGAAGCAAACGGGAGAACCCCGAGAAAACCCACACACTAAACTAAATTAACTGAACAGGAATATGTAATATCAAACGTAGTGCAATTTGAGAAATTACAACTTTATGTTGCGTGGGCAACATTGCTTGTTTATCTAGTGGTATTGCAGAGTATCTAGAAGAATTTCCCCTTCTATATTTCACACAGCATGTTAAAAATATTCAGCATTTTAATATATATATTCTATTATATATAATTAGATGAAATACCCATTTTTCGAATGGGACCAGTATTTGGAAGTCAAGACCTGTGGGAGTATCACTATCTCAGCAACCGCGAAAATTATGTATTTGACACTAATATCGGTCATTTTGTATTATTTTTACATGTCTCGGTACCCCCTTCCCAGCAGGTGAACCTCGGCCCGCATACACTGGTAGCTGAATTTGAAAGTCATCGCTAATGGAAGTGACACCATTGATCTCAGCGACCGCAAAAACTATACATTTGACACTAATATCGGCCATTTTGGATTACTTTTACATCTCTCGGTGTCCCTCCTGTGAACTCCGGCCCGCAGCTGAATGTGGTGAATTTGGAGATTAATGCGATCGGAGTTTCACCATTGATCTCAGAAAACGCGAAAACAATTTGACACTAATATCGGTCATTTTGTATAATTTTTACGTCTCGGTACTCCCCTTCCCCGCAAGTGAACCACGGCCCGCATGCACTGGTACCTGACTTTGAAAGTCATCGCTAATGAAAGTATCATTGATCTCAGCGACTGCGAAAACTATGTATTCGACACTAATATCGGTCATTTTCTACTACTTTTACATGTTCCGGTAAACGCCCCTCCTGATTCAAAATTTAAAAAAAAAAAAAAAAACGCTTCTTCTTGGTCTGAGGCCTGGGACATGATACTTGTCATCCAAATTTCGTAACTCTTGGACTCTCGTCTGGTTCCCAGGCCGCACACAGGCAATCAGAAAGACAGGTACGCAGACACACAGACAAACAAACTCTTCCTTTTACTAATATTATATATGATATACAGGCGAGGATCCAAGGGGAGTGTTAAAGGGGTTATACCCCTCCCCTTGACGCTCAGCTATACACTGTATAAAATGGGCTTCAATCCTATTTCTTTCTTTACACTGGATAAAATATGAAACTATGGTTTAGCCCCTCCCTCGATCATATCCTGGATCTGCATATATATATATACATACATACATACACACACACACACACACATACCGGTATATATATATATATATATATATATATATATATATATATATATATGTGTGTGTGTGTGTGTGTGTGTGTGTGTGTGTGTTGAGAGAGGAAGAGAGAGACAGAGATGAATATACACATCAGCACTGGATTTTGTTTCGGAAGAGGCTTGAGAACGAGTAAGAAATATTTGTGTTGTACGTGCAATGCGAAAAAATGATCACAAATCTATTTCGGGAGGGGCTTCAGTCCGATTGCCATCCCCTAAATACGCCACTGAACATTAGTCAACTGTTCCCATATTACCTAATACAGCAACGAAAGAAATTTTGGGTAAAGGTCAATCTTAATAGTTGTCTATATCAATATTCGAGACGAGACCGAGACTTTCGAGACTGACCTGAGTCTCGTCTCGGTCTCGTCTCGATTTATAGAGCTCCGTCTCGGTCTCGGTCTCGTCTCGGTAGATAAAAGGCCGTCTCGGTCTCGGTCTCGTCTCGGAATATAAAAGGCCGTCTCGGTCTCGGTCTCGTCTCGATAATTCGAGACGATACCGAGACGAGACCGAGACTAGTCTCGGTCTCGGTACCATCCCTACTTTTTCATTCTTAAATAGAGACCAATTCTTCTGCGAAGGGTCCCTGGTTTGATCCCCGTCCACAGTAGTTTGAGGTGAACCACATCATGTCCGTGGATTTTATTAAAGTTCTCGCTTCCTTCCACATTCTAATTTTACTTTTTTTTTTAAGTTTTTCATGGGACGTACGATGACTCAGTGGTTGAGAGCTTTCCTCTGATCCGTGTGGTTCCTGGTTCGAACCCCGGCCACTTAAGATTGTGGTGACGAACATCGTGTCCGTGGGTTTTCTCGGGACACTCCCGTTTCCTCCCACTTTCTCATTCCACCAATTCTTCCATTACACTGGCTTACAGTGGTTTTGGTGCCGGGTGTTTCTTAGCTGATTTGAAGTAAAATTGGGACGCTGAATCCAAATATGGCGTTAGTTTTCCCCTAACAGCTTTAGTTTTGGAGATATAGGAATTGCAAGACTGACCTGCT
Source organism: Thermobia domestica (assembly GCF_964235325.1). Lineage (NCBI taxonomy): Eukaryota > Metazoa > Arthropoda > Insecta > Zygentoma > Lepismatidae > Thermobia > Thermobia domestica. Next base: position 264,859,029 of record NC_137464.1, read on the forward strand.
ACAACGTTGAAAATTGCATAGGTGCTGTTTTACTGTAAGTGAAAAGAAAACTATGACATTTAAATCTGTTATTTGGAACACTTTGAAAATAATGAAAACCATATAAACACAAACATCAAGTACATAATAACTCTGTAACTACATTTTATAATAGTTTTTATGAATAAAAAATCAAATAATTTGTTCAAAACGATCTATTCAACACTTCGGAAGCTTCGTTTTCGTGACATCCTTGAATGTTTCTTTGCACAGTATCTTTTTAGGTTCCAGCAGTAATCTGCCATCATATGGGCATCCCATCTTCCTTGGTAGCGGTCCTCCATTGTTTTAATATCTTGGTGAAATCTTTCACCTTGTTCTTCACTCAGACTGCCTACGTTGTCTGGGAAACGGTCCAAATGGCTGTGCAGGTAATGAATTTTGATACTCATATTACATCCAAGTTTTTGGAATGCATTAAGCATCTGGTTCACTAGCTCAACATAGTTATCAGCTTTATTATTGCCAAGGAAATTCTTGATAACTTCTACAAATGAGGTCCAAGCTCTACGTTCAGTCTCATTCATGGACTCCACGAAAGCCGGATCTTTCATGAGTTGTCTTATTTGGGGACCATCAAATATTCCAGCTTTTAATTTTTCTGTGCTGATCTGAGGTAGCTTGTTTCCCATGTAAGCAAAGCACGGCCCGTCCTTATTTAGCGCCTTTACAAACTGCTTCATCAAACCGAGCTTGAGATGTAGAGGTGGCAAAATGATTTTGTCACACTCAACAATAGGGATGTTAATAATATTTTTCTTACCAACAACCATGTCGTCTCTCTGCGGCCACTCTTTTTTTGACCAATGGTTTGCTTTGTCTCTGCTATCCCACAGACATAGAAAACAAGGATATTTTGTGTAGCCACTTTGCTGTCCAAGAAGAAAGTTCACCATCTTTAAATCCACACAAATCACCCACTGATGGTCCTGATATTTAATTTTTTCCATAACCAAAGCAATTGCTTCATATTCTTCTTTCAGTCGTGTTGAATGAGCGATTGGAATTGAGCCATATTTATTGCCATTGTGTAGAAGGACGCATTTTAAACTTCGCTTGGAGCTATCAATAAACAGGCGCCAATCATCTGGATTGTATTCTGGAAGACCCATGTGTTCTAGGAGACCTCTAACATCGTGACAGAATACGAGATTTGTGTCTTCAGTGAAAAATGGTAAAAACTCCTTTTCCCTTGTTCGGTAGAATGTGATTTTAGTTCCTTGTTCTAGTACGTTTTTCTCCTTCAATCTGGAAGCAAGTAATTCAGATGATTCTTTTGAAAGATTAAGGTCCCTAACTAGATCATTTAGCTCATCTTGATTAAACTGTTGAGGAATCAGTGGCGGCGTAAGGGCGGGGCGAGCGGTGCCCTCGCCCCGGGCCCCACTTTCTGGGGGCCCCCGACGGTAGGTAAAAAATAATTAATAAAGAACTTTGTTAGCATGAGCCGTACAACGGCTGGCAAGGTTTATAATCCACACCATCCCTAAAAGGAAACGCAATTAATTGTCAATCAATATTACACCAAATGGATGAAACAACAGAAATATCTGTCTAATAAAGCTAATCAGTGCCGGATTTCTGTATAAGCTATACAAGCTATAATCTTAGGGCTTCACTCTCTTGATGACCCGAAAGAAATTTAAAGAAAAAACTGTAGATTAAAAATAAATAAAATAAAAGTTTCATTATCTTGGAGGCTCTCAAAGAAATTTAAAGGAAAAAGGTCTGAATATAGGTGAAAAATAAAGTAAACGTTTCACTTTCTTGGGGTCCCAAGAAAATCAAAGACAAAAGTTGAATGTAGGTGAAAAATAAATAAAATAATAAAAGTTTTATTCTCTTGGGGCCCCAAAGAAATTTAAAGGAAAAAATATATGTCGATTAAAGTATGAATAAAATAAAAGTTTCACTTTGTTCAATAACCTCAGAGAAATTTAAAGGGAAAAGCTGTGTAGATTAAAATATAATAAAAGAAAGTCAAAGCATATTGTGTTGTTTACATTCTAAGCTCTTATGATGCAAGTAATGGGGCCCCATCTGCTAGCCTGCTTCCTAAAACATCACCGTTTATTTTTTTATTCACGTATCAGTTCAAGAGAAAGACAGAAAGAAGGGATGAACGTAATGCTTTATTAGGGTACTAGCATTCTGTTGGTAACTGAAAGCTCTTTGGTGCAGACGCTATAGTCGCAAATAAACTTGTTTTTCTTCTGTCTTTTTCTTTTGTCCTTTACAAGTCGAGTTTTCAGCGACCAAAACCCTTTTGCTTAGCTGGTTTCCCCATTTCTGCTCTTGTTTTTTGGTGTATGAATTTACATTTCAGCCCACAAATTTAGAATGAATTAAATGTTCAATAAGAAAACAAGTGTTCAAATATTCAAAATACTTCAGCATTATATTTAATTCGATTCCTGATTGTTCTCATGTGGAACAGTTGTTACAAATCTTTCGATTTGTTGACATACGTGATTCTGTTCAAGTTCGGGAAGCATTAATTGATTTTATCTCTGTCAAAGGAAAAACTGCTGAGAGTATTTCGGCTGAAATAGTGAAGTAACTACAACGTGATAGGCTTGATATTAAGATTGCAGATAATAATCTTGTGATAAAATCAGCCTACAATGACCAGGCAATATTCTGGAGTTCAAAGTTTGATACGGAATATAAGTCTTTTGGCCATTTTCGTTCCTTGTAACAATAATTCATTGAACATTGTGGCTTACATGCTGGGCACGTTAACTTTTTGGCGAACACTTTGTTCGGAGCAATGGAACGTTTTTTGTATTCTTCTCTAAATCTACTCATCGATGGAATGTGCTGCAAAATCACGTAAAGATTGGTCTGAAACGTAAAACTGACACTAGATGGAGTTCAAAAACAGAAGCTTTGAAGGCACTCTATAGTCAATTGGATGAAGTATTTGATCTGTTGGAAGATCTGCGTGACACTTCGACTGAAACACTTGATACTAGAGGAGATGCTGGTCTTCTTCTTGCAAGCATCCAGTCATTTAACTTCATCGCTTTACTATATTTCTGGTTTGCAGATCTCATATATTGATCGGATCCAAAAATTCCTTCAATCTCAGGATTTGAGTTTCAATCAATCATTATTTAGTTACAGAGCCTGGTTGACGCCATTGGTACCTGGAGACTTGAGCTGGGGAAGGAAATCGTATCTGCACCTGAAGGAAGTTGCAGGGCATGGAACATAACTGTGGGTACACACAGGAAAAAGAGATGCATGCCTGGAGAAGCAAAGAATGAACCCCTGATTGCACAGGCCAAAGTGAAGCGCTCTACCAATGAAATTCTAGATGAGTTGAGACAAGTGTATGATCATTTTACTCAGATGCATGACCTGAGCGACAGATTTGGATTCCTGTGTTCTATGGCCAACTTTGTGCAGCAGCTAGATGTGATGAGAGCGAGGACAGGCTAAAAGCTTGTTGCTCTGATTTGGCTTTGTTCTACCCGATTGACCTGGATGGCTTAGAATTATTTCAGGATTGTAAGAATATAATCCGTTCACTAAGGTGTGCTCAGAAAGCTAAAGAACAGCTTGACTTTTCTCCACAAGGCATCCTGAAATATGTATCTTCAATAGAGCTTGAACTTTACTTAAGTTTGCCAACCGCTCTTCAGATTTTGATAACATTGCACTTATCTGTCGCATCGTGTGAAAGGCCTTTCAGCAAAATGAAATTGATAAAATCATATTTGCGTTCCACAATGAGTCAGGAAAGATTCACGAATCTGGACATTCTTTCTATCGAAAATGAACTAGCATCCACTTTGGATTTTGATTATATAATTGAGACTTTCGCTGCTACCAAAGCAAGGAAGGTATCATTCTGAATGTTGGTGGAACACAGGCTAATATGGTAGTGGAACTACTGTCGAAAGCTGTTTCATGTTTCAAGTAAAGGCAATAAAAGTACAAAAGTACCAAAAGAGTAATAAAAAGTACCAAAAGTACCAAAAACCTTTAAGATCTGTCAATTGACTGGTGATAGATGGTAATGAAAAGTAGGATGGTATAACCCGTAGTAGAATTCTGTGCTTACATATTTAATCTATGATATATCCCTAATTTTTCAATACATTCAGGATTTTTTTGTTATAATATACTCTAATACTATGTTAGTAAGAGGTCATGGAAATAGTCATAAGTGACAGAATATAAACATGACTGAATTATTAAATACAAAATAATATAATCATAAAACAAGTGTGAAATCTGGAAACAATAGTAAAATAGACAAGGAGGAGAGAAATACTCTAGTGCTTAACTATTCATTGATACTTCGGCAAAAGTAGTGGAACTAAATAGATCGTACATTATCACTGGAAAGAAACCTGGTGAAAGATAAATGAAAATTACACGCAGGAGAGAAATCTATTCTAGCCATTATTTACTGATAGTTCGGTAAAATAAAAAAAAAAAGTATTTAAGTATTGTGTATGATCACTGGAGAGGAACCTAATGTTAAAGTGAATGGGGCTAATTGTAGAAGAAAAATCTAATCAAATAAAATCCATGTAGTGCAAAATCAGACAGGGAGAAACTATGAATAAACTGACATATGAGAAATTTCACAGGAGAAACACCAAAGGCGAGAACCGAACAAAGAATTTTAGAAAACATAGAGCTTACATTTAGAAATCGCATCTGTTATATTATTATTTACAATGTTTGCAATATCAGCTGATCGTTACATTTTGTAGGTAAATTTGTCTCTAAATGTATTATTAGGAGCATTACTTCCACTTATTCCATCTGATTACAGTACGCGTTGATACTAGGATAGTATAGGTGTAGGATAAATTCTGGATTCTTAATTGTTAAATTTTATTTGTTCTTAAGATTATGTTATTTCTATCGTTGGTTGTAGTTTCCGTTACACTTGTATCTCTAATCCTTTTTCTACCGTATCCTTTGTTTAGAAATGAATAAAAAAGAAAACAATATGCAATGATAGCCCTGGTCCAGTTTTATTTTTAGATACCAGCCTGAAGGCGGTTCTAAGTATTAAAAAAATAGACACGGATGCTGAATGTCACCCCATTTGTTTAGTATATATATATATATATATATAAAAGATTAAAATGATCTAAGCACACACACCAACGGGAAAGGGGGAGGAGTAAACAGAAAAAATGATTATGTAAATGAATGTCAACAATAGAAGTGTATAAATCACGATTGTTCGAAAAGGGGCCCCGATCTATTTCACTGGCCCCGGGCCTCAGTTTGCCTTACGCCGCCACTGTGAGGAATTGTTGACATTCCCTCATAATCACTGTCACTTCCATCATCCATGTCACAAGAATGTTCACTACGTTCGTTTTCAGTCTCACAAAGCTCTGGCAAGTGGTGAAACGTTGGGATTGGTATTTCATCGGAATGAACAACTGGACGTCTTGCTGAAGGCAGATCAGGATATGTCCACTTGTTCCGGTTATTTCTATTCATACCCGTAACATTTACCAGGCAGAAATAACAGTCATCAACATGGTTTGTGGGTTCCCTCCAAACCATTGGAACACCAAACTTAAGACTTTTTCTTTTTCCAGTTGTCCACTGTCGCAAGTGTTCAGTACACATTTTACACACAATATGTGGAGCCCACGTTTTATCTTGGTCCCCTAGGCGTACACCAAAATATGCATGATATGCTTTTTTTACAAAGTCACTGATATGTTTTCTATTGTCTTTAAATGTGTACTCACCACATATGTAGCAAAACACATCAGGATGGTTAACACAACTTCTTCGACTTGAACTCATTTTATGTTCAGGCCACTAACACGGATGTTAAATATAAAGCATTAGTATACGCGATACAAGTTATGATTTCAGAACAAAACTCACATGTTCCAACATGTCACTCCACCTGCAAGACAACAACTACGATCCACTAGCCAAGTAGAATACCAATGCAATCTAGTGGACGTTCCTGGAACTACTATATGACTAGTTTCCGTTTAGTACCGACAGATAGCAGCACTAATGAGAAAAGAGCGCCGTTCTTCCAAATAGAAATCTCTATAGAGCAGTAGGATTTATTTGAGTTGCAGAGTTTATAAGATCATATTCAAACTTGTTATTACGAGAATATTTGTATTTCTTTTGCTTATTTTGTATACTATTGCAAGAAGCATGCAGAAATAGTGGTTACATCATTTATAATTTACATATTTATTTTGGATTGTAATATTTCTTCCACATACATTGTAACGTAAATAACACTACTGGTACAGTAGCCTGTATCTACCAAAGTAGAGCTGATAGAAAAAAACTGCTTACATTATTGGATTCAGCGCCCCACACATAGTTAAAATCAGCTCTAAAATTTTAGGCACCAAGAAAAAATTTTTTTTCTGTAGGCCTGTGTTATCATTCATTTGCCTTAATCATTGTCTCCCTTAGCCTAAAGGGAACAAACGTGGGACGTTATACATTTCATTTTTCATTTTCGCAATCTTTCATTTTCTCTGATTATCTGACTTCTTTGACTTAAAGGGCATAACATTTCTGCGTAAAACTAAAAACTTCATTTTTAAAGAGTTTACATACGTATACGCTGTCAATCAGTGTTGTCGTCCGGGAGCCGAAAGATCTCTAGAACTACTTGCTTCATGGATCATCATCACTTTTGGCCAGGGTGTACAGGAAGAAAAGTTAGAAAACGACATTGTTGATGGAGGCTATATCAAACCGGAAGTGGTAGAAATCAACTACTTCCGTTTTTAACTTCGATCGCTATAGAGTGCAAACTGTAATAGATAACGAGAAGCAGACCCGTATCCAGGGGGGTTCTAGGGGGCCGAGCCCCCCTATAATTTTCACGATAGGCTTGCAAATGAACTATAATATGGTGATGAACTATCATATGGTTGAATCGGTCCCCCTTCCTACATTTTTGGGCTGACGAGAAGTGGTGTTCTTCAATCAATTAAAAATACCAATAATATAAATAACTCATGCTATGGCCTATGGAACCCGGAGGTTCAATACCGCGTTCATAAAGCTCTCCGTTGACTTCTGTTGCTTAGCCAGGTGGATCCAGTTTCTACTTTGTTCAAATTACTGCAAAATTCATCTTAATATTATCCTCCCATCTTCGTCTTCGTCTTCCTAATGATTAGAGCAACTCAAAAGCATAGAAAGCATAACAGCAATTTACACATATGGTTGGTACCTTGAACAAGGTTGTGGTTGTTAAGGGTCCAGAAGAAACTAATTTTAAAAGCATAACTTTAGAAAGTAAAGCATAAAGCATAATTTAAAATCTATAGCACAATTCTTAAAAAAAAAAAATCTCTTTAACTACAAATTTAACATACTGTATTAATCAAGGATGTTATAAAATAGAGGATCTGCCCTTACAACAAAATCTTGAAGCCATACGTCACAGTTTCGCCACCCCTACTCTGCCCACTCCGCCCAATAGGGTCGCAATGTTTTGAGCCAACAATCATGGCGGAAACGAAAGTAGCCAATTAGACGATGGCGGAAACCAGAGTAGCCAATCAAACATGCCGATGCTCGGTTGTTTTTTGGCTTCATCGATTTAATAGGATGACGATACATATGGGCAGATCCTCTATTTATAACATCTTTGGTATTAATACTGTTATGGTATTTGGGTTTAGTTTTTGGTAATGTTACGATACATTATATTTTTAAAATAATTTAGTTTATTTATATAATTATTTGTGTTTATTAAATCATATTACTCGACAAAGTTTAGAAAAAAATAGTATAATGAAAATTACTTACATTGTTCACAAATTATAATCTTTGTTATAAAACCAGATACTGCAAGCTAGTAATATTACGTTAAGAGAATTTACATAATGAGACCATTATATAACTGTTAGATAACTACTATTAAATCAGCATTTTAATTCCAAAATTGTATCAGCAAATGTTTGTAATGTTATAAAAATCTTTGTATTCATCTTTTTCCAGAAATTTCTTAAATTAACAAAATTTAAATTATCCGGAAAGTTGTCTTAAAATTTTAAGGATTTTCTGGTCAGCAAAATGTTCTTTCTTAACTGAATTTTCTCAAAAGTTTCCACGTGCTAGCTAAAACCATTGTTGTTTCAAAGTTCCTCTAAAATCTGCAATCTCATGTTTTTGGTTATATAAAATTGTTTCCTTAAAAATAGGAAGTAGTAATAGAATAAGGCAGTTAGCAAAGCATAAATGAAAAAAATGCAACGACAAAATAACAAAGAAAGTCGTGGACCAAACAATCAATTTAAACTAAGTAAAACTTTAAAGATCGCGCCTAAGTTTAATCACGTAATCAAACACATCATATTTTTAATATAGTATTATCTTCAAAGTAAAAAGTCCAAATAATTATCGCTTAAGTTCGGAAAGTGTTTAAAAGTTTCACAAACAATTCCTGCCATCTCGTATTTTGGTTGCCAAGTTTGATACTTCCAAACATCTTTACTATAACAAAACTAAACTACAAAAAAGAAAAAAAACTTTTAACAATATGGATCCAGCAGTACTCAAGGTATAACATTCTATTTAGCTAAATTTCCTTTCTTTTATCCTACACAATCTCTCAAATATTTAAACACGTCCAATCTAAAAACACATAATACTATATCCAATAAAATAATCTAATATAAACATAAAGCTTCTTTCTAAATTAAACATCACCCTCATTAAACGACCCGCTCGGGAGAGTAATACTCCCGGAAGTACGTTCTTCCGCGCGCTACTCTAGCCAGCTGTTTTACGCGCTATCCTAGCCAATTGTTTTAAGTTGGTCACAAAATTTATATCATGAAGTACAAGGGGAACAAAACGAGCCCTATATCATGGAGTACAAGGACATAAGTACTACAACTACTTATCTGCACAAAAGTAAATAAATCACTTTTTAAGTATTATTTTCATATTATTTTAATTTAATAAGTGTTATAAAAATGTTAAAAAATGTTTTGAAAAAAACTTTCCTCGTTCCGGGTTTGAACTCACGCCAAAAGGGACTTTTATCACTAGCTCACTCGGCCACCAAGGCCGACAGCAGCAAGCGTTTGATTTCTGCTATTTTAATGCAACGTGGCAAGAAGTGGATAACTCCAACCAATCAGAACTGTGTTTCTCGTTTCTACTTTCGGGAGCATTACTCTCCCGAGATAGTCCTCTCATTAATCACTGTTCAAATTAGTTTTTACTTTCATTGTACGCAATTTCGCCTAATTTTTAGAGGCATGTTCATTTAAAAATTTTCAAATATTTCTCTAAGTTTGGTCTGGTCTTCTCTCTTTAGCCAGAATCCCCATACTTATTTTAAACCAAAGTAAAGGAAACTAACATGGTGGAGATACTGGGTAAAATCAATATTTTTAAAACCAATGTTTACAATACAAAAGCATTGAGAACAACAATGCAACAATGAAACGCTTATTTTTTATTTCTGTAAACTTTTCGGTGTAATCCTTTGATGTGGAGAAAAGAAAAAAGCAGAAGAAAACCCGCCAACAATAAATAATACACAAGAACTCCACACTATATTATTTTGTGTACCTCTTGAACTTGAGCATCTTGTGTACTTTTTGGTGGCATCTTTTACTTTCCCTTTCTGCATGTATGCACCTCTAAGGCGAACACACTAGTGATAAAAAAAAAAAAACTGACTCGAGTAAAGCATCTCTTTACAGCAGTGGTTCTCAAACTTTCCGATAACGCGGACCCCCTGTGCATTCGGAAAGTGATCCGCAGACCCCTTGTGCATTCGGAAAGTGATCCGCAGACCCCTGTTCATTCGGAAAGTGATCCGCGGACCCCTGTTCATTCGGAAAGTGATCCGCAGACCCCTTGTGCATTCGGAAAGTGATCCGTGGACCCCTGTTCATTCGGAAAGTGATCCGCAGACCCCTTGTGCATTCGGAAAGTGATCCGCGGACCCCTGTTCATTCGGAAAGTGATCCGCGGACCCCTGTTCATTCGGAAAGTGATCCGCGGACCCCTTTGCAATGCTATCTAAAATTCACATGATATTAAAAACTATACTGATTAGAATTACCAGTGACAAGAAGCAAATCAAGAAAAATATTACAATAAGTAATTTATTCTAAAGATACATGATTGTTTCCTAGCAAACGAAATATACTGAAAATCAATGTACTTTCTTTATTAAAGGAAATTCACTTGATAAACAATTTTCTCAAATGTAAGGTCACTAATATGAGAAATGAAATTCTTTCTGTTTTTCCATAATTGCACTGAAATCCGGAATAAGTTCTGTCACCATTAATCTTAAGACCGATTCCACGTTATGACTATTTCGCATTCAGGTTTTAATACTACAAAAAGCAGAAAAGAACTGTTCACCTAAGTAAGTGGTAAGGAAAGGCATCAAATGTTGCAATGCCGTTTTAGACAACTCTTCACACTCACAGGTCAGAAATTTAGTAAAGTAGGAAAACATTTAAATTTTGAAACGTAAGTATAATTTCTAATTGCTTTTGTTTTAGTAACTGAAAAAATACTTCTTGTATAACAGCTGTGAGTTCCATTTTATTATTGCACATTTCAACTTTTAGGCGTCGCGGACCCCCAAACTACGTCCCACGGACCCCCAGGGATCCGTCTACCCCACTTTGAGAACCACTGCTTTACAGTACATTAGTACCAGTTCATTAAATATGAAAGGAACTGGTTGCATAAAATATTAATGAAGAGATCAAAATATTTAGAATATTTAATGTATAGTAAATATTACACATTATATACGATTGATGTAAAACAATGATTGAAATTAATAATAAAGCATAATTTGAAAAAAAAATAATTAAACTCATAATGCATAATGTGGGTTGCTCTACTAATGATCGTTTTTACTTTGGACTTCCAGTTAAAAGTTTGATAGAGTCCCTACTTTCTTCCATTCTGCCTACATGACCTACCCACCTGAGCTTCCGAGATTTGATGCCCCTAACAACGGTAAACGGCATAAATTATGCAGTTCCTCGTTGTGAAATATCTGCCATTTCTGTTTCTCTTGGCTACGGAATATTTGCCTCAGGGTTTTGTTATCAATTTTTTTCAGTCTGCGTTTTTCACTCTCAGTAAGCGACCATGTTTCGCAACCATACAGCACAACAGCTATCATTACCGTTTGCTATATTTAAGCTTCAAATTCCTCGACAGAATTTGCGACAACAAAAGATTTTTAACTGAATAATAATACGAATTCTCTGCTTTTAGTCGACCTTTTAATTTCATCGTGAATATGGTTTTTGTCTGTTAATATTGATACTAGATATTTGAAACTATCCACTTCATCGAAAGTATTATTTGATATTTTGACTCATTCATAATTTGCAGTATTACACAATACGAGCAAACTTCCATCTATTTCTTTTTCTCTGTATTTACTTCTAAACCATGTCCCTGCAAGTATTTAATGAGATCTCTTCATTTAATTCTATTGTTCCAAGATCAGATTTATATTTTCAGTATATATATGTTATAATCTGGTGAAGACCATTCAGCTTTAGGCCCTGGTTCCTCTCAACTCAACTCTAATCTCTCTCCTAAAACAGTAATTAATAGAAATTTACTACCACTTCCCGTCCATATTACACTGAGAAAAATTCGTTCTCCGGACAGCGGTATATTGTACAAATATACGGAATCCTCTTGCTTACTACAGAAATCAGTATGGAGCATACGCTATCCGGATACTACATACGCACTGCCCTTAGATGTTACATCATGCCGTTGCAGGATGTCTGACATCGAACAGTTTTCCGTCGTCAGCTATATGTTATATACGTCCATTTGTATGTGAGATCTTGACCGCCTATATTGTTCCCTACGGAAAGTAAGTATAGATGGAACACTTATACAGAAAGTATTATAAAACATGTTTTTTCAGTTATATGTCTGCTGTACGTTAAGTCCAAAAACTACATGAATCACGCATGTAGTAATCTACCTTTATAAGTACGCCATCTACATTTTTTTCTCAGTGTTGCTTAGAAAATATCACGCCTTACAAATCAAACTCCTTTACCTGACTGCTACTTGTTACCTTTAATATCAGTAAATAAGAGAAAAAAATCAAACTTGTAGGATTGTCATACATAAAGGTAAACCTCCAATTCGACAGGCGTACGGTCTCTACACTTCTTTGAGCTCTGTACTTAAAGAAGGTAAAGCAGTGAGGTTTGCGCTCCTGCACTTCCTTAATTCCAAATTTCTCTAAGTATTCATTACAGAGAAGTTGGATTAACCCCTGAACGGTCATTGGACTAGACTAAAACTGGAGAATGAATCCCGCCAATATAGAGAATACTCTTTCGCAAACGCTAGATCTTAACTTCCAGGGTTGCCAACTATTAATTAAATTTCTGGGCTTTCGACATCTATGGCCTTGATAGCTGGTCACATATGAGGGATGATGTCCCTCGGGAATCACACTATCTGAGGAAAGAGAAGGAAGAAAGCTATCTGGGATCTATATGTTGTATAACATCCAAGCATTTGCCTGATGTGAATCAGAAAAACAGAAAAACCTTCCTCAGTATGGTTGACCTGAAAAGGCTTTTACACTTTTTCGACGGAGTGACCCTATCGGAAGCCGCTTTTAGCTTTCAATATTCTGTTCAAATGTATTCTCAATCGTGTTAGTTGTGCCTGAACCGTATATTCCAGAACCCAACCGAATAGAAGTAGAAACCGCTATAAAGGAATTAAAGAAACACAAATCTCCGGGTGTAAACGAAATTTCGGCTGAGTTCATTTTAGCTGGAGGCGAAAAATTGTGGAACAAGATACACAAACTCATTCTCCTTATCTGGAACAAGGAAGAATTGCCACAAGAGTGGAAACAATCAATCATTGTTCCAAATCATAAGAAAGGCGACAAAACTGACTGTAATAATTATCGAGGCATTCCTCTTCTGTCAAAATCCTATAAAATCCTTTCAAATATTATATTAGCAAGATTGACCCCATACGCAAATGAAATTATTGGAGATTATCAGTGTGGATTTAGACGAAATCGATCAACTATCGACCAAATATTTACCATTCGCCAAATACTCGAAAAAAAAAGTGGGAATACAATACCCCGGTACATCAACTATTTATTGATTTTAGAAAGGCGTACGACTCGGATAGGAGAGAAACATACAACGTTCTTACAGAACTTAGAATACCGAGAAAGCTAATTAGATTAATTAAATATGTTTAAATGAATCCCAAAGTAAAGTCAGGGTAGGAAAATTTTTGTCCACGAGCTTTCACGTCGAAAATGGCCTGAAACAAGGAGATGAATTGTCGCCATTATTATTTAACTTTGTTCTGGAATACGCTATAAGGAAAATCAAAGATAGCAACCAGGGCCTAGAGTTGAACGGTATTTACCAGGTTATGGCATATGCTGATGATGTAAATTTAATAGGGGATGATAGGAGAACAATAGAAAGAAATGCAGAGATCTTATTAAACGCTTGCAGGGGCATGGGTTTAGAAGTAAATGCAGAGAAAACTAAATACATGGAAGTGCGTCGGGACCGGAATACAGCAAATTATGGATGCGTTAAAATATTAAATAATACTTTTGATAAAGTGGATAGTTTCAAATATCTAGGATCAATATTAACAGACGAAAATCATATTCACGAAGAAATTAAATGTCGACTAAAAGCAGGGAATTCGTATTAATATTCGGTTGAAAATCTCTTGTCGTAGCGAATTCTGTCGAGAAATTTGAAGCTTAAAATATGCAAAACGATAATCATGCCTGTTGTTTTGTATGGTTGCGAAACATGGTCACTTAGTCTGAGGGAAGAACATAGACTGAATGTATTTGAGAACAAGATCCTGATACGAATATTCGCACCCAAGAGGAACGGGAATGGGGAATGGCGGAAACTTCATAACGAGGAACACATAAGTTATATAGTTTACCCAACATTGTTTTAGGGTCGTCAAGTCCAGGAGGCTTAGGTGGGCGGGTCATGTAGCTAGAATGGAAGAAAGTAGAAACGTTTTCAAAGTCTTGACTGGAAGACCAATCGGAAAACGAACATTTGGAAGACCTAGGCGCAGATTGGAGGACAATATTAAGATGGGTCTCGCAGAGATTGGAATACAATGTAGAAACTGGATGCAGTTAGCTAAGGATAGAAGTCAGTGGAGAGCTTTCGTGAACGCGGCATTGAACCTCCGGGTTCCATAGACCATAGAGTTAGTTAGTTAGTTAGTTAGTTAGTTAGTTAGTTAGTTAGTTAATTGTGCCTTTAAAAAAGAGTCGAGACAATAAGTACTCGAGAAAATGAAAAAATTCTCGAGTCTCTTGGGTAACACTGTTTGACCAAGTCTTAGATGTCAACACTGTTTTAGTGTTACTTGAGTCAAAATTAGTCCTAGTGTCAAAACTATAAATTAATGAAGTGATTGTACGAACACAATGAAGAACATTTATCAACGTTTAAAAATACGCAAGTCGTTATACAACATACTCCAATAACAAATATGATTTTTAAATGTTATATCCCTTCGTGTACCTCTGCAGACGCGGAACAATTCTCATGACGTCTCGACGGAATTTACAAAAAAAAAAGAAAGAAAAAAGAAAAGAAAAAAAGAAAAGAAAAGAAAAAAGAAAGAAATACAAAACGAAACTAGTAGAGATTTTAGAGAATCCAGACAACAACAAAAAAGTACAAAACGAAACGAGCAGAGATTTTAGAGAATCGAGACAATAACAGAAAGTACAAAACGAAACGAGCAGAGATTTTAGAGAATCCAGACAACAAAAAGGTACAAAACGAAACGAATAGAGATTTTAGAGAATCGAGACAACAAAAAAAAGTACAAAACGAAACTAGTAGAGATTTAGAGAATCGAGACAATAACAAAAAGTACAAAACGAAACGAGCAGAGATTTTAGAGAATCCAGACAACAACAAAAAAGTACAAAACGAAACGAGTAGATATTTTAGAGAATCAAGACGACAACAAAAAACGTACAAAAGGAAACGAGTAGAGATTTTAGAGAATCGAGACAACAACAAAAAAGCACAAAACGAAACGAGTAGAGATTTTAGAGAATCGAGACAACAAAAAAGTACAAAACGAAACAAGTAGAGATTTTAGAAAATCGAGACAACAAAAAAGAATACAAAACGAAACGAGTAGAGATTTTAGAGAATCGAGACAACAACAAAAAAGTACAAAACGAAACGAGCAGAGATTTTAGAGAATCGAGACAACAAAAAAAGTGCAAAACGAAACGACTAGAGCTTTTAGAGAATCCAGACAACAACAAAAAAGTGAAAAACGAAACGAGTAGAGATTTTAGAGAATCGAGACAATAACAAAAAGTACAAAACGAAACGAGCAGAGATTTTAGAGAATCCAGACAACAAAAAGGTACAAAACGAAACGAATAGAGATTTTAGAGAATCGAGACAACAAAAAAAGTACAAAATGAAACGAGTAGAGATTTATTGAATCGAGACAATAACAAAAAGTACAAAACGAAACGAGCAGAGATTTTAGAGAATCCAGACAACAACAAAAAAGTACAAAACGAAACGAGTAGAGATTTTAGAGAATCGAGACGACAACAAAAAACGTACAAAAGGAAACGAGTAGAGATTTAGAGAATCGAGACAACAAAAAGAAAAGTGCAAAACGAAACGAGTAGAGATTTTAGAGAATCAGACAACAACAAAAAAGTGCAAAACGAAACGAGTATAGATTTTAGAGAACCGAGACAACAAAAGTACAAAACGAAACGAGTAGAGATTTTAGAGAATCGAGACAATAACAAAAAGTACAAAACGAAACGAGCAGAGATTTTAGAGAATCCAGACAACAAAAAATGTGCAAAACGAAACGACTAGAGATTTTAGAGAATCCAGACAACAACAAAAAAGTGCAAAACGAAACGAGTAGAGATTTTAGAGAATCGAGACAATAACAAAAAGTACAAAACGAAACGAGCAGAGATTTTAGAGAATCCAGTCAACAAAAAGGTACAAAACGAAACGAATAGAGATTTTAGAGAATCGAGACAACAAAAAAAGTACAAAATGAAACGAGTAGAGATTTAGAGAATCGAGACAATAACAAAAAGTACAAAACGAAACGAGCAGAGATTTTAGAGAATCCAGACAACAACAAAAAAAAGTACAAAACGAAACGAGTAGAGATTTTAGAGAATCGAGACGACAACAAAAAACGTACAAAAGGAAACGAGTAGAGATTTAGAGAATCGAGACAACAAAAAAAGAAGTGCAAAACGAAACGAGTAGAGATTTTAGAGAATCCAGACAACAAAAAAAATGCAAAACGAAACGAGTAGAGATTTTAGAGAGTCGAGACAACAAAAGTGCAAAACGAAACGAGTAGAGATTTTAGAGAATCGAGACGAGATAAGAAAGAAATATTTTTTGTCTTGTGGGCAATATTACTAGCCTATATGGGCTCACATCTTCTCAAACTCGTGCTCTTGGCCAATGGGCTCCTATACACCAAATTTGTCTTAGACAAAGCTTCTTCTACAATGGCGCAGAATTTTGTTTCATCATAAACAAGTCCCCATTAAAATGATCAATGTGAATCCCTATGATATGATATGATAAAGTCTTTCTACAAAACATCGGTCTTTTGTTTCCCCTTGGAATCGGTCTTTTGCTGTCCCACTTTGGAAAAAATCCTCCCTGTATATGAAGCGTTAAGTACACAATGGAATCAAGTCCATTTAAGGTCATTTTGGAAATATTTCATCTCTAAGATCTCTTTCTGAAGCTCCTTTCAAAGCTTAGAAGATTCATACACAGATATCCTAAATAACTTTTATAAAATAAGAAAGCAGTGTTAATTGTTTTTTTCATTATTTTTTCTCAGCTCGGTAACTGCACTAGATTCCTTTGTACTCTGAATGCTTTATATCTTCGTTATGTTCGACATGATAGGGATTTCCAAAAATAAATTTGGAAACTACTTTAGCCTAACATGTAGGGTACGAAATTTCAGATCTGCCTAGTTCTATTAGTTTACCGTCTCCCTCATCACCGTGGCTATGTGAGACATAGACCTATAGCTTTACCTGCGATCTGAATCATATGAGCTCCCACCGATGTAGAGATGGGCACTAGTCGAGTCAAAGGTAATTTTCTCGAGTCGAGTTCTGAGAAATGTAGGCAGTAATGTGGGATACTTTTAGTGTTGCTCACGACAGGGGTGCATACCGTCTCGTACTTTTAGTACATCTTATGGGGTACTTTTAGTGTGTCTCGTCTCATCTCGATAACGAGACGACAATAGATTTTTATAACGAGACAGTCCCAAATGTTGTGAACACCAATATACAAGTGTATATCAATATAAGTATGTAATTTTATCATCAAGGATAAGACCTGCGTGGTCGAATTTTTGAGCCCAAGCAGGAGCCCAACCCGGGTAATGATGTCAATTTGGCTCGGCTCGGTTCAACTGAGCAAACTGCTCCAGCCGGCTCAATTCGGATGAGCCAACGACTAGGTTGGGATGAGCCACCGACTCGGCTCATGTGAGCCATCGGCTAAAGCCAGCTCCGTTAAAACGAGTCCATCTGGCGGTTCGACTCAGCACAACTGAGTCGATGACTCGAATTGACTCGGTTGAGTGAGCAATGAGCTCGGTTCGGTTCGGCTCGGATGGGCTATCGGTTCTTGCCAGCTTGATTAGGTGTGCTGCTGTGTCGGGTCACTTTTCGGTTGGGTTCGATAGTGAATGAACTGTGAACCGAGTCGCTCGAGCCGTTGGCAACCCTAAACCCGGACCTAGCAGTTTTAAACATGTTTGGCCGACGCCCTATAAGTTTTAACAATTTTTGTCTCGAGCCGAATACTTACTCCTCCGGAACTCAAACTCAGAACCTGGTGACCGATGTCCTTGCCTTCTGAAAACTTATCGACGAAAGAGATCAACTGTCAACTAGTTTTCAGTATTCGAGTATAAACCGCCTACCTTTCATGGTTATACAGAAACACGGTGTTGATATAATAATAATAATAATAATAATAATAATAATAATAATAATAATAATAATAATAATAATAATAATAATAATACTTATTATTATTATTATTAAGTAGTAGTAGTATCATTAATAATTATATTGCCTATGTAGGATACTTGAAGAAAGTACTTGGAACTACACACAGGGTTTAGCTCGAATTGGCTCGTTTTGGCTCGACTCGACTCGAAACTCGACCCAAATTCGAGTAAATTTGGAGGAAATGTTTTCAGCCGAGTTCTCGAGTCGAGCACAAAGATTCTGTTTCAAATCGAGTCGAGTTTCAAGGAAACGCGGATCTCCTGCTCCGAATGCGTTTGCACTCAACATGTAACCAAGAAGGAGCTCTAAATTTCAGGTTTGAAACCAGTAACCTCGTCAATGAATTTGGTCCTCACCACAAAGAAAGGAAAGCGCAAATGCCCATCGCAAATCTAAAATATTTCGTCGCCAATGGTGAGTGAAGATTTCACATCCTTGTTAAAAGTGTATGTTGGCGAACCTACAATTTCCTATCGTTTGTCCATCAGTTTCGGCCTCGGAGTCCCAGATCACCTCTTTCGCAAGTCTAAGTTGGGACCTATGTCGCTTGATGAATGTACGGCAAAGCGGCCGATTTCAACCTAGAGCCAACGTGGACAGTTGGTTAGAATAGCTTTTCCTCTTGCAGCCCAAAGATTGATAACAATGGCCTAGCCAAGTGCAAACGTAACTCACCGCTTTCCGAGTATTTGCCAACGAACTCAGTTGCCAGTTAGTAACAGTAGTGTCTCCACTCATATAAGAATTTCACTTTTTTTATTGACATATTGCTCTACATTTAATTACAGCATAAATACATATTTCTTAACTTCAGGGTGGGAGGGAATTGCCCGTCCTGCTCTCCCCAAATAACGCCCTGATTATAAGCCCTCGAAAGAAGTACAATTGTGATAAGGAACAGTAAATTGTGTCCGAGGTCGAATTGTTGGATAAATTATGGCAATTTTTTGCTAGATCGTATATAGACATATAGTTCAAACTATGATGTGGTCCCGCGTAGCGTAGTCCGTAACGTTCTCGCCTTTGTTGCGAACGGTCTCGGGTTTGATTCCCTGTGGGAACATTCTGCCGAAGAATCTTTTTCAGGCCAGCTACACTGAGTGACTTTATCCTGTTTTTTTCTCATTCCCACGAGGGAAATGCCAGAATGGTACCTACAACGATAGTCCTAGGCCACTTCCCTATTCCTTTCTTCCTCCTAAATTCTCCTAATAGGGTGGTCCTCAAGGGAAGTCACCCGTCATCCATGACGAGCTAAAATAGCCATAGATGCAGAAAACCCAAAAATCTAATTCCTAATCCTAATTCTTCGAACTTCCATACTGCACTGCGCCAACATAACTTTCAACTTTATTTTTGCCATTAACATTCCCAATTTGATCATCTACGTAGAGTCCAGCAGGTGTACTCCTATGATCCCATCATGGACACCGACCCTGGGAGCAATGGAAAGACCCATCTGCCTCAAGATTTGCTTTGGTCTCCTAGTATCTCAAGGTGACCAAACGTCCCGTTTTAGCCGGGACAGTCCCTTATTTTCAACCGTTGTCCCGTTTTTTTCTTATTCTCAAACGGGACGCCTAAATGTCCCGTTTTTAAGCAAACATGACCCAGGTGTCCCGTAATTATTATTCAAAATATAAATGGTCAATGCTAATTCTACACTCTTCCGTACCAACACTCATTGGTAAGGTTCAGCCGTGCCTAGAACTTCTGAATATTCAAAAGAGAATTGAGTAGGAATTCTGAGTGTTGAAGTAGTTAAAAGTATTGTTGGGTAGTACTTAAGTTAGAAACGCTGTAAACTGAAAACACTGCTGAGTCCCAAAATGCAATGTGGAAGTCACACACACCCCGTCGCCGATTCGTATGCGTCCCGTTTTTAAAACTAAAAGTTCTGGTCACGTTGTAGGATCTACATACCTGTTTGGATCTTTGGATTTCTGATATCGGAATATACAGGGATAAAAGTGAGGGGTAACGCTGGGGATGTCGTACCCTCACTTCCACAAAATATCTGTCGCGTCCCCTCCCCACTTTCTAAAACAAAATACAGTGGACAAACATAGGCACGGGGGACGGCGTGACGTCATGCATCCCCTTACCTTTTCAGATCGACTTTTACCTCTGGGAATACACGTACCTAAACAGTCCCTCTCAAAGTTATTCAACAATCGGCATCACTAATTCCATTGTTGGGACCATTCCCTGCCTTGTTAGAAATGATAAATTAAAGTAATGTAATGTTAATTAATGTTTTAAACACAACTGATTGAAATCTTAATTAGGCCAAATGCTAAACGAAGATTATGTAATTAATACAAGGTAATGATGACTATTAATTTCTCTATACCTATTAATTTAATACATACACAGGTGTCTTAACCTGTCGCTCATGCGCAACCAAATATGTATTGTGTGAGTTATTGAACAGTTGTTCCGGAAATCAAGGCATTCTAAGAAAAATAAATGACGTCATTTTAACAAGAATTCTCACTGTGAAATCTCTCTTAATAGAAAAGCGTACTGGAAGCCAACGTAACGGTATTCCTGTAATTAATAGCTTAATCTCCAGAGGGCAGATATGTTACTCTCTTTTATCCAGATACTCATTTGGAATTTTCCCTGAAGTCGAAACGAAACGTGAGCTAATTAAATTTAATGAAAATTTCTCATGAAGCACAAAAAACTTTTTTGATTCCAGAAAATATTGTAATTTCATCTTTGTTGATATTATAATATGCTAGCAGATTACTCGTTCTTTACAAGGGGAGAATACGTTTCATTTTGGACGTAAAGGAGAACAAAACTGTCACCAAAAACTATGAATTCGACACTAATATCAGTTATTTTCGATTATTTTTATGGAACACCCCCCCCCCTCGTCTAAGTTTCACCGTCAAAGTGAGATGATAAAAACCATCCCAGACCCAAATTTCATCTATGTTGAAAATTTAATCGAGATCGATCGGCTGGTTCAACAGTTACGAAGTTACAAACATAGTCACTTTCAATTTTGCATAGTCTATAGAAGATATAAAAGGTGGTACGAAAACAGGATTTTATTTCGGGATCCAAAGCTTTTCGGGGAAATGGTCCAAGTTCAATATGAAGAGAAATTATATGAAAATTTGTAAAAATTATCCTTCAAATTAAACTAAATTCACAGAAAATAGTACAAACACCGTGTGCTTGGGTTTCCTCGGGGTTCTCCCGTTTCCTCCCACTTTCTTCATTCCACCATTTCATTTATTTCTCATCATCACGGTCTTCTTTAGCCTAGCTGGCATAACCGTTGGATATAAAACTCAAAGACTTCATTTCATTTCGTAGAAAATTCTGGATTTCGGGGGAGGGGATCCAGACCTCCAGGACTCACACCTTGTACGTCCCTGCAATACAGAATATTCGGAAACAACACCAAAAGACTGGGAAATGAGTCCTTACAGGAAAACATAATAAAACAAATACAGCCCAACATGGGTGCAGAAATGTCATATTTCAGATATATAATCTGCCGATAATTGCTCGGAACAGTATAAATAAGTCGCATAAAGGTCGTGTGAAAGCAAGGCCGAACATAATGTTTTCCCGGCCCTAGGCTGAAAGTGTGTGCTGCCCCTCACCCTGGCGTAGAAAATCTTTTACACAATAACACATTTAGAAACAAACTTATTTTACGTATTGTTTTGTTTCAACACTTTTGTATAACTTTTAATGAATTTTGGCATAGTAATAGGGCGTTATGAGAAGCAGAACCGACAGACACCCGTGCTGGTTCACTAAAAGCGTAAAAGCAAACATTAAAGCTAAACCATACCACTGCAAGAAATTTAAGGGAAAAGTTTGTAATTACAACTACCATTATATCGAATTTGTTAGACTCCGTAGCCTTATTTAACAAGGTATATTTCAAACTAATTGTTACCTTGTGTCTTAACCTGAACGTAACATAATAAGTAACCCTAGCAATTTTTGGAAATTCCTGAAAAAAAAAAAAAAAATCAGTATGTGAATTCTTACTTTACAAAACTTAAGGTGGATCACTAGGTGTTCTCGGTGCCATGCTAAACGCTGCTTGAATAGTGCGGTGTTGCCAGATAATGTAGAGTGTTTACTGATGCCAGATAATAAAAAAGTAGTCATGGAATTCTGCTTGGATATGTACTGGAGAAATTTGCTTTCGATCCTTACCGCAATTCAGAGCTAAGTTCCACTTCTCGAAGTACAACACTAGAATCCAGGAATTGTCTTATTGTGACTACCACAGTAAACATGCAAATTTGGCAACGACGCATTATGGCGTTCTGCGCAAGTTGCTTCTCAAAATCTATTTCCTTAAATATAGATTAATATTCAAATAAAATGCGAAACATAACACGAAAAACGGAGAAACAATATATCTGTTTCATAATGAGATAGTAACTTTTAAATTATTTTATGCATATAAATAAACCTTTCATAAAACTGAGCAGTTCTAGTAAGAGCTAAGAGTAAGTGCCATAGTGTGTGCTCATTGTAAAACGAATCAAATATTTTCTTTTATTTGTTACCTTTTTTGATATCACAATACATTCCCGGCGGGAGCACATGTGGTTCGGATTCCACGTTGATCAGTAGGTCCACGTCTCATATAGTCTCGCTGCTGAACGAGACGTTAAACTCAAACTCAACTCAACTCAATATCACAATACACAACCAAATGAATCAGTGTCTTGTGTTGTAGCTGAAACATAACTCTATTTTATACTACAATATTTATAATATGTAACGTTTCATTGTGCAGTAGTTAAGGGAACAAACTAAGATATGTATTGACTTCCGGGTGGTAATCCACCTTAATGACATGGAAATGTTTTGTAATGAGGACGCAACTGACATTTCTTTCACACCGTCAGTCTGCCTGCAAAGAAATTTTGGCAACATAGGAAGCCGATGAAACTGCAAAATCTATGTGACTCACATGACTCATTTCTTTCTTTTTTTTAGTGTAATGCTAGAGCAGTTTGAGAATACCATAAAGAAACTTAAACCGAAACGTTTCATGGACCTGATATTATTACACTTTATGTTGTAAAAAGGCTGAGGGGAGATGGTAACAACTCCTATGCACATAATAAAATTTTCAGTTGAAAGTTACACATTTCCGACTGGATGGAAATCCAGCCGGCCTACATCAAGTAAGTGATGGACGTAAGCCAGGTGTTATACCACATGCGATTTCTATCAAGGCAGCCCAGGTTCGAATTCCCACAGGGCCGAAATTTTTAATATACTTCAATTTCAATCCATATGCAGAGTCTTCCCCTCTGGAGAAGCTATGAGGTGTCCGAATGATGGAAAATTGGAGTAGGTCCATGAACGGAGACCCAGATTTGATATTCTCACATGTCAGTCAATTTCAACCATTTTCTAACTCATATATGATGAGCGTTATTATTATTATTATTATTATTATTATTATTATTATCTTTCTTCTCACATACAGAATATAGTGAAATGGTACATTGTGCACACAACGAATTATAATGGCTTGATAACTGGCACTCATTGGACACACGCTCCAAACAATTAAAGTGTTTCTTTATTATTTTTTATTTTTATTTATTTATTTATTATTTTTTAGTGCATCAAGTCAATAGCAGAAGTCTGCTTCAATCTTCTGATAGCAGCAGAGGTACTGTATCGGACCTAATGGAGTTATATCAATCAGGAGAAAGATATTTTTGCTGCTGACTGTACGTGTGTGTAGCAGTGAATCTTGCCTTGCTGAAAGTTTAAAACCGTACATATATGGAAAGAAAGATACAAATAATTTCTAGCGACTTTTCAATCAAAATTGGAGTCATTTTATTTCTCGTTTAAGGGTTTTTCGTGTCAATAACCGTGTGTCTTAACCATAGACAACTTCGAGAAAACACACATATTCGAAAAATGAAATGCAATGAAATGAAATCTTTGAGTTTTACGTCCCACGGTTATGCCGCTTAGACTAAAGGAGACAGTGATGATGAGTAATGAATGAAATGGTGGAATGAAGAAAGTGGGAGGAAACGGGAGAACCCCGAGAAAACCCACGCACACGGTGTTTATCCACCACAAAGTTCACTTGGCGGGGCTGGGATCGAACCTGAGACCCCAAGCACCAGAGGTGAACGCTCTGCCACTGAGCCACCGCGGTCCCACACACACTCAATATTTGTCCACTACAAAGCTCACATGGCACGAACCGAGATCGAACCGACTACCACATACACCAGAGGTGAAGGCTTCACGGTGTAGCTACCGTGACATTTCTTGTCTTGTGTGTTCTGGGTAATACTTATAACTTAGTTGTATCTTAGTTGTATCTTGATTAGCATGGTGCAGCCTGCTACATTTTACTTTCGTTCCCATGGTATGCTGCTATATTCTTTACGAGACAAGACGAAACGAAACGAGACAAACGAGACGAGACGAGACGGGACGGGACAGAAGCTCTCGAGACGAGACACGAGACGGGACGAGCACATATTTCCGAGACGAGACATGAGACGAGACATGCCTTGCACGAGACAAGACGAGACCGCCTAAAGTCTCGTCTCGTGGCAACACTAGTTTTTACTGAGATTCACTGCTATGTTACTCTAAATGTAGTTGAGTCAAACTCATAATTTTCTTGTGAGATATTCCTATTTGTATGAAGGAGATTCTGTAAAATTTTCAGTTGTTTCCAATTCAGTCCCTTTTTAGATATTGACCTGAGAACATTGACGTTAAAAGGCTTTCGGCCATTTTGGAACAGCTCTAGAAGAAAAAAATGAATGCATTCTCAGGACTAAAACTTATACTGCAGGTAGTTATATGAGTATTCAACACAGAAATAACGTATCACTAGTGACTCTCCTTTCTTTCATAAAACTAATGATCTTCAAAATCAACGATTGATACAGTTTTCTCGAGTTTTTATAATCAAGACTTTGATTAACTGTCTTGCATGATAGAAAAGCCAAAATAATGTTTACCTGAAGTTCATTTTATGCTGAACACACTGGTTTTTAAATTATTCCGATATCTTTAAAAATAGCTTTGCAATTAAAGTTTCCCGAAACCACGTTTTCTATTGAAATTTGCCCAACCGCCATTTTACAAATAGCTGCTTGTAAAAGACAACTATGGCATATAATTTTTTTTTCAAGCAGTGTTTTGTGACTATGTACCTATAGGGAACTCATGATTTAAAAAAATCAGGAAAATAAAAAACAAAACGTTTTCAATATTGCCTAGGTAATTTGAAATGGATTGATCCAAATACATAACAGACGAATCACATTTGAGAGTCCAGGATATCGTTCGACAGGCCTGGCCTTCATTTTACCCGCCCGTAAAACAAAACAATGTCGTTAAATGATAACAAGTTGAATGCGACCGTACCTCTATATATTTGAATAGAGATGCATTTTGGAACACCCGTTGATAGAGGCCTTGAAGTGCGAGCAGTGGGAGTCGAACAAACACCCGGTGAGATCTCGGAAAATATCCAAGGTTATGTAGTTGAAGCTTCTAAGGGGAAAATAAATGACGACGTTGACTTGTGACGTAACAGCTTCAAACAAGGTGACATCACTGGATGAGTCAAGATAAACAAATCTTATAATTTCCTTATAAATCCCTTGAATAACATTCTCTTGTTTTCTAAGTAATTTTTATAAGGAAACAGGAGCTGAACAAGCTTTCTTGCTTGGCTCAAATGATTCTGCAAATGCTGTTACATAGAAAACATGACTCTTTATTCTTCATGACTTCATGAAGCGAAGTCCATTATTCCGTATTTCGTGATCCTGAATGATAGTTGCACGCGGATGTCAGCTAACAATTAGCTACGTATCTTTATACACTTAACCTGATTTTCAATCTGAAGGTCGTGAACCACTGGTGGGCAATGAACAAAATTATCAATTGTTTATGAGAATTTGCCACCAGATGGTGTTCAAAATGCACCAATAGACAGAACAGAAGAGAAATAAACTATAGTATACCTCAAAATATTCATGTTGATTAGAAATGTTCACAGCTATTAACACCACATTCGGTTCCAAGATATGCTAACGCATATACTTTATACCCATAATTAGTAGTACACTTCTAAACTGAATGTAGGCAGTCACGAAAAAGAAAAAAAAAAGTAAACTTTGCCTCTCCTCTATTCCACACACATAACGAACAAGTACTTTTGCAGGGTATTAGCGTGTAGTGGACTACTTCATTGTTTCGAATACCAATTTTTATGACTACCTCCAAAGGGAGAGGGGAATGCCTCCCAAAAGAAACTGATGAAAAAAACAAAAACACGAATTTTACCATCCCCCTCTCCGCCGTGGTATCCCCCACATACATAAAATACATATCTTTGGAAAGCTTCATCCCTCAAAAACACATTGATATTAAAATTATATTCGTGCCTTAATTAGGGGCTGAACTATGAAGGTTTAAAGCTATGACGCGGAGGTGCGTCAATAGGCGTTTAAAGGTCAAAATACATTGAAATTATACAGTAATTTAGTATTTAAATCTTTAATAAGAATTATAATTACAAACATAACTCCAGTTAATGAGAAACATGACCAGACCTCATCATCTTTGAAACTATTACAAACGAAAGCTTAACTCTTTGAAGGATGTGTTCACATGTCTGCAAATCCAGTACAAATGTGGCATAGTATACGCACAAATTTTTTTGCGGCCGAAATATTACAGCCAAACCTCCACGCCAAAATTCCACGTGGCCAAAACCTCACCATAAAAGATATATATGATTTTCTGAAGTCAAAATAATAATAATAATAATAATAATAATAATAATAATAATAATAATAATAATAGAAGAAGAAGAAGAAGATCCGAAATTGTGTAATTTTGACACCAAAAGGGGAAAAATATACAAATCAAAATGTAAAGTATATAACCTTAAAATAAACCCAAATTAGAACTCTTATCCATCGAATTTCTTTTAGGTTACTTATTTGATGAGAGTGAACTAAGAATCCCACTGAGAGTTCAAATTTTATGCCAAAAATCTCATACTTCACGATTCATTTAAGTCAATCAAATGAAATTTTCAAGTTTTACGTCCCACGATTACACGCCAGTTAGGCTAAAGGATACGGTGATGATGAGAAATAAATGAAATGGTGGAATGAAGGAAGTGGGAGGAAACGGGAGAACTACAAGAAAATTCAGGCACGCGGTTTTTGTCCACCACAAGGCTCACTTGGCACGAGCTTGGATCGAACCAAGAACTCCACGCACCAGAGGTGAACGCTCTACCACTGAGCCACCGGGGCCCCGACTTCCTTTAAGTCAAGAAAATGAAATGCTGTGTAACTTACTTGTATATGAATTTCTCATTAAAAGTGCTATAAGTGAATGCTTCTTCCAGTGTTTTCGAAAATTCAGCTTTGAAGGAGGGAAGAGGGCAACTTTTATAGTTTTTCTTCATATTCAAATCGACGTTGTCTGTGTCGTCATCAACTGAAAACGGCTCAACCATTTGAAATGAGTTTTCTCTCTACTGTACTGTTCTCAGATTTATTCTAACTTGCAGAAAGTTCAAATTTTCTGTACTAAATACGTCTGAATTGAGAATATAAATAGTTCCTGTTCGTTATGAAGAGGTAAAATAGCATGTTACGAACTCGTTGCGGAGTGGAGGTGGAGGTGAGGTGGGGGGAAAGAAGTGGAGGTAACCCCACAAAAAACAATCGCACTTGGACGGGTCAGGGAACTGAGGATGCCAATGAATGACTCCAAATCTGGAAATAAGGCGACGACGGAAGCGAGGGCCAAAAAAATGGCCATTGATGCTGTAGCTATGTGGGCTGTTGCCCCATCCTGTTAAAAAACACACACGGTGAGCGGCAATATGTTTTCTTTGTAGTTCAGATAAGAATAAATTGTTGATCATCTCGATATAGCTCTCCAAGCTCACGATAACAGTTCTTTCATTATCATCGTAGAGAAGGTAAGGATCGATGACAGCAGTTTTGTCTACAGCACACCAAGCTGTGATTTTAGGGCTGTGCAGCGGTATTTCGTTTAAGTCTTTGAGATTTTCAGAAGCCCAACAACGACAGTTTTGCTGATTTACAATATCATTGTGATGAAAATGAACTTCATCACTTATGAATAAATGGAAGTTGTCCATCTCATGTACGCAGTTCAATTGCTGTGCGTAATGATGGGCTTTAACTGTTGCACAATAGCCAATCTGTATGGGTAGAAATACAGGTCTAAATGCAAAAATACGCAGGGCAGTAACTTTTGGGGGGAAGGGGGCAACTGCCCCGCAGGAAAGCTCCCCGCTGTTCGTGGGGCGCCCATTTTAAGACAAAATTTTCTTCTCCATATACGATACGAACATGAAATTATAAATGAAGCATCAAACAGGTTCACTACATTACATAAACAAAACAGCATACAAAAGGTAAATAAAACAAAAATGAGTCGTGGGCCCACTTCAGCAAAAAATGTTTACTATTAGGAGCCCTAGAAATAATATTTATTCGTATCGCCTTGAGATTTGTCAATATTGTCCCCTTAATTAATTTGTCATGTATGAAACGGGCCCATTGGCGTAACTAACGGTCCCGCAGACCCTGCCGTGCGGAAGGGCCCACAGGCTCCGGGGATCCATAAAGAGTAAGAGAAAGATAGAAAGAGGGGGCCCAAGAATTAGAGAAACAACTTTTCTAGGGGGATCAAATACGCGTATTAATGCTTCCCCCCCCCCAGAAAAATCTAAGTTACGGCGCTGAAAATACGCCTCATCGAACGAATGCTAAGGCCAATTTCAGACGTATGCCTTCGAGTGGATCGACGCGGACTGCGTTGCACAACTTGTCTGACTCTCTTCACATTTTCGAGAGTATTTGGGTTACGTGCCGTTCGTGTTTAATCCCTGAAGGTTTTTTGTTCATTAGTTTACGTCGTATACTAAGTGTTTTAACTCAACGTAGGATAGTGTTACGATTGGGAACAGCTTAATTTCCGTGGATATTGAAATGACGGCAATTTCACAGTGATTTGCCGTGATAGGCTCGTTATTCTTAACCAGACTGTTATAGGCAAAAATACAGTGTTCTCTTGTCCATGACTCCGTGGCTTAATCTGGAAATTAAATTAAATTAAATTGCAGAAACTAAAATAAAATAACAGACAAAAAGACTTCACGAACCTAATGACACTTTCCGTACACCTATCTCTCCACTTACAAGTAAAGGGTCCAAATGGATGAATCGAGTTGAGATTAGACATAGTGCACCTGATAGAGGGTATGAAAATATGTGTATGTGCAAAGTTATAGCGGCTGAGCGCCATAAGAAGCGGGGGGAGGGGTCAAAGTTGGTGGGAGAAGAGCTATGATGTTTTTGAAATACATCAAATAAACTGTTGAATCGTGAAAATAGTGAAAGATAGATAATGCAAAAGGAGGTAGTTTTACATATTGACAAAAGTAGAATGAACTGAGTAGATCACGAATCTCCGCCAACTAACTAACTAACTAACTCTATGGCCTATGGAACCCGGAGGTTCAGTGCCGCGTTCACAAAAGCTCTCCACTGACTTCTATCCTTAGCTAATTGCATCCAGTCCGCCATTTTGAAATATGTGATATTTTTTAAATGGAAAGGTAGTAATGTGATACATCAATTAGGGCCAGCATGTTCTCAAAAAGTCAATTATGAACTTTAGTGATCGTTATCTGCACTTATTTGGAAGATTTAAGATCATCTTTATAGTTATTTATGAAAATCTAGGAGACTGATACTCATATATTGAAAGTTAGGATTATCACGAAAACACATGTCAGTTAAACAATCTACAAGCCAAGAAAACTAACATTGAAATTTGATATCCAAGTTGTATATTATTACATAACTAGCAGCGTTCACCCCGCTTCGCTGCGGTCACCCCGGAACGCAATAAACTTTGTTACTTAGATAATTTTTACTTTTTCGCTTTCAAGTGATATGATAAAAACCATAGAAGATTGCAGTAAATGTTAACATTATATCGCCTGTCATTTATGTTAACCCGCCGAGTGACACGGTCATGCGGGTTGCATATAAATACGTTTATTTTTACCTATGATGAACTAACAAAGGATTTGTACGTTATGGACACTTGAATGGTCAATTATCTCAAGACACTGGTAATTAAAAATTAAAGTGATATGATAAAAACCATCTAGGGTCCAAATCCTAATAACCCCCCAAAAATGAAAGAAATTGGTTCAGCCGTATTAGCGTGATGAGGGAACAAAGGATTTGTGCGTTCTCTTTTATATATAAGATTATTTATGACATTACTTTCAATTTGCTTCATATAATGCCGAAGAGAACTGTTCCAGTCTGGAAGAACAGCTTCAGCTTTTTTTTATTGCTTTGTTTCTCGTGCTTTTGGTCGAAAACAATGTGGAGTTTATATAGCTACCTTTCGTTAAATTACATACTTACTAATATAGACCATAACACAATAAAATGTGATAGATTGGAATGCAATTATTACGTACTGTACAGTACATAAACCACAATATTTTTCACCACTTGCTATATTTTTCACTCAACTTTCTTTGTCTATCTTCGTAAGCAATAGCAACTTGGGATGAGTGTAGCATGTGATATCTAAACGAAAAGTAGTTCGCAAGTTCGGAAGTTGCAATCATGATCCATCGTCGGAGGACACGGTAATCGTGCCCTGTACCAACATTATCGCAATAATCGAAGGCTTCATATTGCAAACAAACTGATCAAACATAATGCGGCACGACTTGAGAAAGCCACCTCGCCCGATAACTAATTTCCCGCTACAACTTCATTGTTCTATTCGACTGCAGTAGGTAGACAAAGAAAGTTGAGTGAAAAATATAGCAAGTGATGAAAAATATAGTGGTTTACGTACAGTACGTAATAATTGCTTTCCAATCTATCAGATTTGTTGTGTTATGATCTATATTCGTATGTCATTTAACGAAAGGTAGCTATATAAACTCCACATTGTTTTCGACCGAAAGCGAAAGAAACAACAACAACAAAAGCTGAAGCTGTTCTTCCAGACTGAAACAGTTCTCTTCGGCATTATATGAAGCAAATTGAAAGTAATGTCATAAATAATTATGTAATAATATACAACTTGGATATCAAATTTCAATGTTAGTTTTCTTGGCTTGTAGATTGTTTAACTGACATGTGTTTTCGTGATAATCCTAACTTTCAATATATGAGTATCAGTCTCCTAGATTTTCGTAAATAACTATAAAGATGATCTTAAATCTTCCAAATAAGTGCAGATAACGATCACTAAAGTTCATAATTGACTTTTTGAGAACATGCTGGCCCTAATTGATGTATCACATTACTACCTTTCCATTTAAAAAAATATCACATATTTCAAAATGGCGGATTTGAAGATGGCGGCGGAGGTTCGTGATCTACTCAGTTCATTCTTCTTTTGTCAATATGTGAAACTACCTCCTTTTGCATTATCTATCTTTCACTATTTTCACGATTCAACAGTTTATTTGATGTATTTCAATAACATAGCATAGCCCTTCTCCCTTCATCTTTGACTCCCTCCCCCTCCGTTTCTTATAGCGCTCAGCCGCTATAACTTTGCACATACACATATTTTCACACCATCTATCAGATGCACTATGTCTCATCCCGCAACTCGATTCACCCATTTAGACCCTTTACTTGTTAGTAGAGAGTTTTAGCCATTTCAAAAATGTCCGCTCTCTGTGCTCCACCCTGTAGAAATTCAAACTTCCAGCATTAAATTTAACACATGTAATTTCATGCTATGTTTTCGTTATTTGTGCAATAGCAACCGAGTAGAAAAGCTTGAAACAAAGTAAAGGTTCACCCTGTATAAAGTGTGTTTTGAATTATTGACAGGCAACAAACAGCAACCATTGCTTTTCCTAACCTAGTTAATCATAAATCTGTGCAGCTCTCATCTCGGAAATAGTAAATATGATTTGTATGACGTCAATTTCCCAGAAGTATTTTCATCTTTTGTTACGATTGCTATTTGATAGAGAGAGAGCAAAATGGGATTATTTCTTAACTCAATTTTTGTAAACAATTCTGCTTCCTCGAACTGAGCTGAATGATCGATTCGTTGGTAAAAGGCGTTGATGAACAGATCTTGCATTTCGAATCACGGTGGTTGGAGGGAACGAGGGGGAGAGGGGAGGAAGTTTCATGATCATGGATGGAGACAGATCTCGACATCTGAACAACTCATGCATACAAATTCTGGAATTGGATTTACTAATCCCGAGGCCTCAGACGAGCAGTGTTTTGCTTGATTCTCGGAGGCGAGGAACATCATCCTAACCAATCAGAAAAGGATTTTCAAGTAAAAGGGCTTTAATCTCATAGATAGAGAGCTCCCATAGCAGATATTCACTTAAATATAAATATTGATATTTCTTGTTCGATACTAATGCTGCATCTGTATTAGCATTCTAATCTTTCCCACTGACCCATGTGTAGCGCGGGTACTCCTTTGGAGCAAGATGTCATGAGTTCGATTTCCGGAGGAAGAGCATTGAAATTTGAAGGCGTTACGGTGATTCCGATTTTACCTCAAACTGTAGGTACATGTCTTATATAGACTTGGTGCTGAAAAGGGATAGTAAACTACAAACTTACAAACGAGCCTGTTATGCTGTGTACGCTAAATCCAAAAGCAAATGTACGTGAATTATTAACATTTTTTTTCTTCATAATAGAAAAATTCTATACACGGTATTCACAAAGTCCGGGTACATGGGGAAAAACACATTTTAGTCAATTTAATGTTAATGAATAATATTTTCAACATGATTTCCGTGCTGTTCAATGCATAATTTGATGCGCTTTGCAAGATTAAAGTGAACTCAATGGAATAGTCTGAATTGTCGTCTATTTCAGTGCATTGACTGGTAATGCGTTCTGTCAGGTGGTTTAAATTTCTAATCTTCATCGAGTAAACATTCTGTTTCAGCATACCCCAGAAAAAGAAATCAAGGGGAGAAAGGTCTGGCGAACGAGGGGACCACTCCACATGACCTATTCTCCCAATCCAGTGAGGAAAATTGTCATTCAAACAAACTCTAACGGTTGTAGGAAAACAGCTCCATCCTGCTGAAGCCAGACTTCCAGAAGTCTCTCACCCAAACACCCAATTTGAGGCATCAATTTGTCTCTCCGCATGTTGAGATAAGTCTCACCAGTTACATGTTCATCAAAGAAGAAAGGTCTTAGCACATGAGCTATCCACAAATCACACCACACCATTACTTTTTGGTAGCCCTGCTGTTTGGATGGACTCATCCAATGTGGATTGCCTTGAGAACAATATCGAAGATTGTGTCTGTTCACTTCACCATTGACATAAAACACAGCTTCATCACTGAACAACAACGTCTTTAGTAAAATTGATATTTTCATCCAATTTATCTGCAAACTATTCACACATCTGCCTGCGTCTATCGGGGTCATCTTCATTTAAGTAATGCAATATATGTACGGATGAAACTTCTTTTCTAACAGGATTTTGTGGATAATTGACCTTGGAAAACCCCCTTGGATGTCCGACGAATCGATTTCTTTGGGCTAGTATAATCCTTAGCAAAGACAGCCTCTTTCGTTTCGTCTGAAGTCTCTGGTCGTCCGCAACGGGGTTTGTCCAACATACTGCCTGTTTCTTTAAACTTGGTGATTAATTTCCCGACGACTATAATACAAATAGGTTGGCGATGAGGGTCTTGAAGGTTAAATTCTTCCTCAATTTTGCGATACGACTATCGTTCTCGCTCACTTAAGAGGACCAACTCGAAACGTTCTTCTTTAGACAGAGCCAGCATTCAATCTGGAAAAAACGGGGGCCGCAGTGGCTCTGTGGTAGAGCGTTCACCTCTGGTGCATGGGGTCTCGGGTTCAAACCCTGCTCCCGCCAAAGGAACCTTGTGGTGGACAAATACCGTGTGCGTGCGTTTCCTCGGGGTTCTCCCGTTTCCTTTCACTTTCTTCATTCCACCATTTCATTTATTTCTTATCATCACCTCCTCCTTTAGCCTAGCCGGCATAAAGTGAGACGTAAAACTCAAAAATTTCATTTGATTTCATTTCATTTTAATCTGGAAAAACAAAATCAAATTATTAGAATTCCCTATGTACTCAGACTTTATGGATTTTATAGTAGATTTGAATTTCGCCTTCAGATCAGACCATGTATGATACCATTTCAAAATCACAATAATAATAAAACTGTCTACTAATACGATAAAATGAACTGGAAGGAATATCAAACTACAATCGTTGGTTTTATCATCTCTCTAGACCTACAAAAAATTGAAGCAGTTAATACCTAAGTTACTGACGCAATGCATCGATGAAACATATCAGCAACCAAGATCAACTGAGAAGAAGATAAACTCCAAAGAAGAAGAGATGAATTGAGAGCCAGATAATCAAGGAAGAGTTTTCCGTCGTTGTTAGAGATGGGATCATCCAATAAGGATGTTGACTGTTGTTATCTGTGGTGATAATAATTCGTTTCAAAGTGAGGAAGTAATTTTATAAAGGGTAGGTGTGAGAAACATTGAGAAATGTAACATTATAAAATATTGCCAGGTACAAAGGTATTTCAGGATGTATATAGATAAAGATAGAAGTAGTAATAGGATCATTCAAGTGTTTAAGTAGTGGGTATTGGACGAATTCGATATTGTTTTGCTTTAGAATAACCGGGCCTAATGAATTGGCTCGATCATTTTTTATGATAGTGAAACCTGGTAGTTAAATTTTGTGTAATTTGGTTGGTTGAGTCGTTAGGAATAATCATTTGAAATTTGTAGTCTGCCACATATCTCCTTAGTTCCACAATTTACCAAACATTGTTAGGGACATCAACTCTAGGAGGCTCAGGTGAGCAGGTCAGTAACCAGAATGGAAGAAAATAGGAAAGTTTTAAAATTTTTAACTGAAAGTTCAATTGGAAAACGACCATCAGAAAGACCTAGGCGCAGATGGCAGGATAATATTAAGATGGATCTCACAGAAGTAGGAGTACAAAGTAGAAACTGGATTCAGTTGGCTAATGATAGAAGTCAATGGATGGCTTTTGTGAATGCGACACTGAATCTACGGGTTCCATAGACCATAGAGTTACTTAGTTAGTTTCGTGATAATTCTTGTTTAATTTCCGTTACAAGTTTGTGATGGATGGTAGAGATTTATATTTCATCTTGAGTTGAAGTACTCTGTGATTCTTCATCCTACAAGGTCTACGTAGGTTGCGTTTCCTTAGAGTGCTTTCATCGTCACCTTTTTCATAATCGAATCATCCCCTAACTAGGAGAGAAAGAGGTCTAGCCGCCTCTATTTTCCCCTTTTAATAAAATAATATGCTTGTAGTGTAGTCGTTAAAATTATGAATTCTCGCGGCAATAAAGTGGTCCAGAGTGCTACGGAGTGGTGCTAAGTTCATCCTAGGTATAGAAGGTAGCTATGGAAGATGACATTCTTGCTGTTCGGTCCGTGACATATCAGGAAATCCTTTCATGGATGCTAAGTTATTGCATACACGTAGCTCGGGGGCATATGCTTTGACATGATCTTGTGATATTGCAGGTGGAAAACTCTGTTTGGTGGTAATGATGCATGCCTTATGTGCTTCTATTGGCGGCCCTGGTTGTCGTTGCCACTGAAGTTATCTATGCCACTAGAGTCCGGAAGAAATCCCGTATAGGTGCAGAGGGTTCAGTGTTCGAGTTCCTGGTTATGATTAGCAGAATCCTGGTGATATTCTGAGACGAGAAATAGAGAGAAATCCTCCAAAAGAGTTGTTTCTTTAATGTTGATGCAGATATTGTTCTTTGGTCAATGAGACTGATCTTTTGGTTGTGGTTTTTTGGAGCGTATATGAGAATTGTCTTATGTAAGTTGGAAATAGCATCGTTGTCCAATTTTTATTAGGACTTTCATAACCCATGTTGTAATCTTTTCCGTGATATGTTCAAAGCATCTTGAACTAGGCATTCAACTTCAAGATTTGGAACCAATTGATCATTGAGAGATTATAATAGTTTCTTTGCTTCTTTTGGAGTCTGGCTTTGATGAAGTGTCTTCTACTTGCTTAGGGCTGAAGATCTGTGAACCATGAACACTGGATTCTTTGCACTGGCTCTGAAAAGGGCCGGAAACGTTCTTACTGCTGGGATTATTTTCAGATCTACCCTTGCTTTGAACTCATGTGATTTATTACTAGTGAAGGGTTCATATCAGTAACGGCTCCCACTGCTCCTGTGGCCATAATCCTGGCATGTCGCACATAGATTTTTAGAAAGAGGACGGTTACAGGCATGTGTGTCAGAATAAAATTTGTCAGATATATACCAGGAAATCTCATTCTGGCAATGTCCCGTGGTGTGACCACACTAACATAGCCAACATGGTTTTGATTTTGGTGCGTTTCTTTGAGGCTGAAACTTTAAAGAAGATTTCAATACAAATGACTCTCTGTGAAGTAAGAGAAGTGGCTTGCAGTGGATCTCTGGAGTAAAACCTTACAAGAGATGTGAGGCCTTTTGGAGAATGAATGCATACAAGGATTGTGGAATGGTATATTGGCTTCCTATAGCTGTGTCCATAAGGATTCTAGCTGCTTTTCAGTATTTCAACTCCTTCGATTATACTTCGTCTTCTTTCGTGAGGCACGGCTGCTCAGTGGTAGAGCGCTTATCTCTGGTACGTGATGTTTCTGGATTGATCCCGATCAAGCAAGTTTATGGTGGATAACATCGTGTTCGTGGGATTTCTCGGGGGTACTCTCCATTCCTTCCACATTCTCTCCCACTGATTACTCCATCACCATTCGCTTGCCGTAGTCATTCGTCTCCCTTAGCCTAAAGGGCGTAATCATTTGACATTAACCTGAAAATTTTCATTTCATTTTTTCTTCTTTCGTGGTTTTCCTATTATTACGACTTTTATTTAAAGTTAGAATCTTGTTCTTCGGTTTAACCTGTTCTTCTGTGTCTGTATCGGGTATATTCTGTTATGTTTCTCCTGTGCTTTCGGGCAGACTGAGTCAGATATAGTTTTGGAAGAAATAGTTACTTCCATCCTCTTCGGTGTGTTCTTGCAAGTTGCTATTTTAATATTAGTCTTGAATTGAGTATCAGATACATCATTTGAAGACGTATTAGGCTGCCAAAACTTGTTGTGCGCAGAAGTTTCATTTTTCAGCTTCAGATATATTGGACATGGAAGGTGAATGTGCTGTTCTATTTTTCTTATTGAAAGTGTGTCTTCTTTGGGCCCCTTTTATTGACGATAATGAAGGCTGACTCACCAACCGAATTGTTGGAGTGTGGTCATCATCACTTTCATCATCTAACATCTATTTATCCCCTCCCCCGAAGGAAGGGGCACCCATTGTTTTTCAAAAAAATAGAAATTGATAGATGTAGAGGTAGAGTCTGAATAATTCACGAATGTAGGTTTCTGAAGTTCTTCGTTGTTAACATGTATCCTCTTCACAGTGATCTTGATGATGCGTTCTAATTGGCAAGGTTGCTAGCCAATGAGGTGCAAAAGTTGATGATTCTTGTAACAACTGATGTGCAGTATTTCTGATGATTCCTTTTTGTGTTCGATGGTGATAAAAAATATTCCCTTTTGCATATAGAACATTACCAAGCGTCCAAATCTCGGAATTTATTTTAAAAAACATCCTGTCATTTATCCAGTTATTTTGTTATGGAGAGTGAGATCTTTCGTCGTTGTGGAAGGAGTCAAAAATTTCTCTCTGACTGGAAGTTGAACAATCTGCTATAGGTGTACTGTTTTGGAAGTGGCTTAAGAGATTTCCTGCTTGATTATATTGCCGACGTGAACTCTCCTGATTAGGATGTGGGTGAGTGAACTTACCATATTCTTAGTAAGAATGTCCAAGTCAAACTGAATTTCTTCTAAGACCTTGAAAAGAGAGACGGGAATCGTCTCTGCTGTTCATGCTGGGCCTGAAAACAGCCGAACCTGGTTTTCATGAGGCAAGCTGGATGCATAGTAATTCTTCTTGGGATATTTTGAATGGCTGCTGAAGTAGTCGTAAGGGACACTTGCTATCTCTATTGTGATGGCCAGTCCTCTTACAGGTGACGCAGAAATTCTCACTAAGTGGTAACTTAGAGAAAATGTTTTTATCTTGGACATCACTACAGCGATAACGGACTGGCGATTGGTGGGTGACATTCGTTGGTGATGTTCTAGCAACAATTCCAGCATGAAGTAGGACGTGGATCGCTGTGGAATGCTTTACCTTGATGTCGTTACCCTTATAATGTAACTCCTGTTGCAATGAGGTTAGTTACAAGTTTGGAGTCTGAAAAAAAAAAGACGTACTAGGTATTTAGGACTATTACGGTTGAAAATTATTCTGAGGTTATCAAGTAGTATGTTCTGTGCTTGGTAGCCCTCACCCATTACTTAAATTGACGTTTGTAGTGGTACAGCTAAGTCCACAGAACGAAATGTAGCTGTTTTCTCAGAAAGTTTTGGATTCTTGTGAGTAGTATTCTCTGGAGTAAAAGGTATGGACCCGGTTCCAGTTTCTGTGGAATGAGATGAGTTCTCCTTGGGCTCTTCAAAGAAGGCAGTGAGGCCAAATTCGTGAGAGAGATAATAGGAGGGAAACCTCTGACGTGATGCTTGAATTGGAGAAACAAAGATGAGAAACCGTTCACCATTGCCGTATATGGTCCAATCATAGTTGGGAGTCTTCTTCGCAAGATAGTTAGATAGATATGGAATGTTTCTGAAGGAGAGATCCATGCTTTGAATGTAAATGAGGTACCGTAGGGCCACCGGTTTCCAAGTTTGATAGGAAGTGGCATTTAGTGACGAAGGTTCTGGATGAGTAGAGTAATGATTTTCGTGCTGTTATGATTAAGCTTCTGTATACGCGATGCTTGTTCCTTGGTCTTGTTAATCATGATTACTGTTAGTGAAGAGCGAAACAGCTTCCTCATTGACGGGCTTAGAGCAAAACATGTTGTCACTGACGAGCTTAGAGCGAAAGAGCTTCCTCATTGACGGGCTTAGAGGAAAACAGGTTCTCACTGACGAGCTTCCCAACAGTGAACTCCTTTTCAAAAAGAAAAGATAATCTCCAT
This sequence comes from Thermobia domestica, assembly GCF_964235325.1. NCBI lineage: Eukaryota > Metazoa > Arthropoda > Insecta > Zygentoma > Lepismatidae > Thermobia > Thermobia domestica. The sequence goes on from NC_137464.1 coordinate 264,898,376, forward strand.
CTTGGAGTGCGTTCATCATCATTAGAGACGAAACTTTTTCGCTAATGCGATACGTGTGGAGCGTTAAAAAATTGTGTATATGTTTCAGGAAACCTCAAACTTTTCGTTTCAGTTTCAGAAATCATGTTTATATTATGCGAATTTTCGCGAAATTTGGCATTACTTGCGATAAATGCGAATATAAGCGAAAAATGGAATTCTTGCTAATTATTGCTAATAATAACTAAAAAGCGCATTTCCAATATTATTTAACTTAAAAATCTTTCATTTTAACGGAAAACGTGCACGACGCTAAATTAAGTTCTCCATAAAATTTATAAGCTTGCATGGCGTAATGTCACTTTCTGGAATTTTCAACGCCTATTTGTGCGTCACTAAAATCAGCTGGGACCCTTATGCTCACCTTATTGTCGGGGAAAGGAAAAACTTGCAAAATAAATTAGAGTTAGCTCAAGCAGGAAAATTTGGGTCTGCTACTGCAGAGTTAATTAAAAAGGGTAGTGCTTCTCACCAGGCTGAAGTTGAAGTAAAGTACAAAATCTGCATATCAAAACTATTGATGAAGGTGCAAAATTATACTCAAGAAAGTGACGACAGTTCTGTGTGGAGAGTTTACTGAAAGCTCTGCGAGCTATTTGGTCCAGAAACTGTTTCACTTGATAAAAATGTAGACATCAATAAAATTGAACTGTTGTTTAAATCGTTAACTGTGTTTTGTGGTGAAAATGTTCATGATCTGTTGGTTGCTTACGGTGAATTTAAAAGTAAGGTTATTGAAGTCCTCAACAGTGAGGATAAAGAAGTTGACATTGTATCATTGCTAAACAGTTTAAAAGTTAACCACAGGTCATTTGCAGTCAGCTCGTTACGTTCAATATGGTCGCCAGTGTCGAGTGTTAATGCCCGAGAGATTCTTTTCCAAGTATAATATGATAACAAACTTAAAAGAAGAATTGGTAATGGCTTGCTCCATGTTATCCTTTAACTAAGAATAAGGTTAGAGGAAGTGTTTAAAATTTTTGCATTAATTTCTATGTTTCAGTGAATACATTAGCTAGAATGTGCACGTAATCAAAGTATATCCTCATTTTAGTATTAGATACACCTTACTACCAAAAATATGCTGTTTACAAGTTCCATATTAAAGAAAAACTTATGATACATTTAAAAAAGATAATGCGACATAAATGCGAAAATCGTGATAATTAATTCTACAAAATATCAAAATTGTTGCGAAAATGTTTCGTCCCTAATCATCATCAAACATCCTTACACTGTAACAAATCAGATGTTCAAACAACACACAATGACTACCACTTTAGCGTGTTACTTGTGTGTTAATTCAGCACCAAGCACATCGCCTTCCGAGCATATCAAAAATAACTCGTTACTACCTGAGAGAATTTGCATTGGTATTTATCGTTTAATATAAGTAAAGCCTTGCGAAATATCTTTGCCACTTATGCCAAGTAACTAATAATGTTCTATGTTTCCTGTAATCGGTCACAATAATATTGTTGTAAACCTGTGATCGTTTGACAAGAGTTACATAGGCAACAATTCTGCCGTCTTCTGTTCGTACGTGCTAAGACACAAGAATAACAGATAAAGAAAATGGATGGAAGCACTGCTATCTGTGTAGCTGTTGTCAGATAATTCACAGCTTTACAACAATATTATTGTTACCGATTACAGAAAACATAGTGTTATTACTTACATGCCATAAATGCGAAATATATATTTCGCAAAGCTTTGCTCATACCATACAATAAAAAACAATGCAAATACTCACAGCCAGTAAGAAGGTATTTTTGATATGCTCTGAAGGTGATATGCCTGGTGTTGGTTTTCCTTCATATATTGCACAGTAAATCCCTTTGTAACTAACTGGGCTCCTCCTGTCCTCATTAGCCTAGCGTCGCCCGTAGGCAGAAGATAAGTGCATTCGTCTTCCGAACATCTCCCTCGTGTTGTCCTGTGCTTGCACCTCATCTCATGTTTCACGCTCACCCTTCTATCACTATATAAATATTTATCATAATATCATTGCAGCTTATATACGTCCTTTTCTCTGCCACTCTGTCCATTTGTCACCCATGATCTATACCTGCATCTCCATACAGACATCTTAATATATTTCCCTTTCTATTATTATTTATATGTATATTTGTTTCTGTCATTCATATTTTTGTTTATCATTTTGTACTATGTAATTTATATGTTTTTGTTAAGTTATATCTATGTATAGTTTTCCTCCTCACATCCTAATGATTATGATCGCAAAAGATCATCATGGCTTACACAATGATATTAAAAAGTTAATAAAGTAAATAAATAAATCAATAACCTTCCCTTAGACCAGCCACTATTATCCCAATCCTACTTTTCCATTAAATCTTCTCCTGAAAGAGGGTGTAGCCCTCTCAGAGGTAGCTAGCCTCGTGCTAGCATTTAAAAAAAAAAAACTGGTGTTGAATTGACACATAAGTAACACGCTAAAGTGGTAGTCAAATTGTGTTGTTTCAACACCTCATTTCTTACTGTGTACTTATCTCAGAAAGGGCAAAGGGGGGAGGGCTCTTTAATCTTAGTTCCTTATTAAACATATGCTGTTTCAAGACAGTACAAGAGGATTTAAAACAACCAATTAGAACGTATCTAGTATGAAAGAACAACCAATTAAAATTATTTTTTCACCTATATAAAGAAACAAGTGAAGCAAGAACTGAAACTAGGGCTACATAAATCCAATTAAAATTATCATATCAACAATGATTTAACTTTTAATGAGAATTTTGTGCATTAGAGCATTTAATTACAGTGGCCATATCTACTAATATTGAACATTTGAACGGAGAACGTCCAATTAAATTCATCGTATTAGATATTCCTGAAAAACAAATGAAAATGCAGACACTTACGCAAAGAAGTAAACAAATATAGATGAGAAACTTCATTCGCTGTTTAATCTCTTTATTTCAAATGCAATTACTAAATAGTTACAAGTATGGATATGGTAATATAGCGTTTTAAACTGATGTGACGTTAAGTTTTTATTTATTTTCCAGAGTATGCATAATAGGTGGGTTAAAACAATTAATTTTCGAATATCGATTTCTACTAGTGCGGAAAAGTTGCGTATTATAAAAAAATAGGATGCTAATGAAAATAAAAATATTGAAAAAATCCTATGTTTTATCTTCTGCTTGTTAATTGTAAACATATTTTGTAATTCTAATCTTTGTTAATTCTAAAAATATTTTGAGAATTACAGCAGTACATTTAGTTTCCGAATATTGCCCAAAATTACTGAATTTTGGTTAAAACATTGTTTTCTTTACAGTATTTTACAAATGGTCGTACTTTTGTATTAAAATATATAGGGTGGCCCAAAAGTAGGTATACACCCAGCATTGATCAAGTATAACATTCTAGTTTATGGATTTATTTGCTTCGGCTATTCTGAGCTTAAGATGTAAGTAAAAGCAAATTAGGAAAAAATAATTAAAAACTAAGTTTAGCTGATGGATAATAATAAGAAATTATATAAAATGCAACAAGCTGATCAGTACGGTACTGTATACCTACTTTTGGGACACCCTGTATATATATATATATATATATATATATATATATATATATATATATATATATACATCGTCCGACATACACACACATACACATATATTCAAATATGACTCACTAATACTACTTTTTTTACTCGATTCTTCTACAGATTGATTTATACAGGGTGTTTCGAAACAACACCAACAACGTTTGGGAGGTGATTTTTGACACCAAAATAATAATACAAAAACTTCATTTGTACGTATGGATAAAAGTGCCTAATTTCACAACTATCGCTGTCCAAGAGCATAGAAAAGCTACATTTCAACGTGCATTATATCTGGAAGTAGTGTTCTATATCACAGTAAAAGAAGTCACAAAGATGTCATTCATAATTGCATTTTTCAGCAATATACAGTATATATGCAAGGGATTCCTTACAAGACATAATTCCCAGACAATCTCCCTACAGGATTCTCAGATATGGTCTGACTTAAAAATGGGTCCAAGAAGGCAAAAGATAAGCTTTGACAGTAGTAGTGAATACGAAATACGTCTTTTGCCTTCTTGAAGCCATCTTTAAAGTCACAGCATATCTCAGAATTCTGTTGGAGCTTCTCTGGGAGTTATGCTCTGTAGGAAATCCAATGCGTACAAATTACATATTCCTGAAATATGTACTTTTTATGACATATGTGTGACTTTCCTTACGCTGATTTGGAGCGGCACTTCAAGGTTTCTCGTATTCGAAATAACGCTTTTAGAAAGCCTTAGCTGTAAAACTGTCTTTTCCTGTAAATCCATGTGACCGTCTCTATTATTTTGGTGTCAGGAATCACTCCCCTAATGTTGTCGGTATTGTTTTGAATCACCCTGTATATTGATATTTGATATGAAACTATTGCCCACACACCATAATTATTTTGGTCATGATTGGATGAGTTGCGTCGATCGCATGCGTTATACAATATATTTTCATTAAATCGGAGCCGAAGTTCGATGGCCAATCACTCAGGAACCAAAGGCTTGCACACAATAACATCACATATGGTTACGAACCTTGTCCAAGTCTACCGTCATGAAAATTTTGGTCAAAATCGAAAGAGTTTCATCCAGTGGCGTAGGGAAGGGGGGGGCCCGGAGGGGCCGGGCCCCCCCCAAAGAGGTCCAACAATGTACTTTAGTACTTTGATGTATGTAATTTTTTATATTTTTATGTTTATATATTTTTTTGTTTGTAATTTTTCTATATGTACCTATAACAGCACTTGGGCCCCCCCCCCAAACACACATCCTGGCTACGCTACTGGTTTCATCAATCGCTTGCGATATGTATTATTCTTGTTGGATTTTTTTTAAAAAAAAAAAGAAAATTCAAGTAAAGGATAAAAGAGAAAACTAACAACTTTTCGATGTTATTCTTGAAATTATTGTTTTTGAAAAGTGGGAAAAGATAAATAAAAGAAATCGAAAAACGAGATTTTTTTTCGAAATACGACAAATCAACATATAACGAAAAAAAATTCGAAAAACGAAAAATCATCAGAAGACGAAAAACGAAAGACGACAAATTTTTCGAAAAACGAAAACTCATCGGAAAACGGAAAACGAAAGACGAAGAATTTTTTGAAAAACGGAAAAAACAAAGAAAACGAAAATTTGGAAAGAAACGAAATATTGGAAAGTGGAATTTCCAAAAATCGAAAAACAGACTTTTCGAAAAAGGTCATTCCTAATATATATTAATCAAAGTTGTAAGGTAATTAAACATAAACATAACATAACATAAAGTAATAAACATAACAAAAAAGTTAAGTTAGAACTTCCACATTTTATGACTTATGTTTAAAAACACTTTCTTATATAATGCGCGTCCTATATTACAGTGAAGAAATATGGCAATTCAACGCATACTACAATTGACACGCGTATCCTCGATTGGGAACCGCTGAAAAAAAAACATGTAGTAATTGTGTTGAACGTTCCGAGAATACAGGAAGACCAATTTGCATAAAGTAACAAATGTTGAACGTAGATCACCCATATGAATTATCGTTCGTTTCAGATATTCTGTTAGTTTAACTGCGATAACAAAACAACCCTTTTTTTGTTTTTTTTTTTTTTTTTTTTTTTTGTTTTTTCGGTTCCAACCAGAACAAATAAAACATATTTTTGAAACACATACACACACTCTTCCAGTAATTGCTCATTTGAATCTAACTGTTGTCTCTGTTCGCTTACCAAATGTTCTCTGTTGCACAAAGCCGTTTCTACCCAATCGCTCCATTCCTGGAATTTGTTTCTCGCTCTCTTTGTGCAAAACGATGCATTGTTATTACTGAATGGGTTTTCGGAAAGTTAGCTCAAGCATGTCGTTATTGTTATCACATGAAAGAGAAATTGCCTCCACGTTTTGTTATGCAGGTGATATATGACTTTTAGCTATGCTAGTTCTTGCCGAATCTGTAATTACTCCCATGTTGGTACAGATAAAGAATATGGTTACTATATATATGTACTCAGAATTTCTCTGTTAAAATAAAATCTCCCCTTCAGTGATGAAACGGGTCATGAATAGCGTTACCCGCGAGATCTTGTCTCGAAAACAAGACGAGAAGTGCATTTTTAAATTTAAAATGAGGCAAGAAACACAGGGTTACCAACTTTCGAAAATTGAAATACCGGACACTCTCCTGGAGTTCGTATACTCTTAAGATTGTGACATCATCGCTCGTCAAAAATGTGAACAACCTGAAAGTAGTTAACTCAGACAAAATTTAGCGATTCGGAGTTCGAATTTAATAACTTTAGTTACTTTTGAAGTATTTATTAAACTTACTTATTTCAGTTTTGGCTGAGTCGGCACATGTAATTTTTGTAGTCTACCATCAATAATACATCGTATTTAAAAAAGAAGAGCAAATATAATTGGCAATATAAATTATGGCATGTACAAAATATACTTGAAAAATAAATCTTACCAGCTTTGCTGGGGCTGGTAAGTATCATAATGCCCATAAACTTTTACTGGATCTGGATGTATTATTTAATCGGAAGATTTAGCTCAGGATGAAGCAGTGTTAGCTGCGCTCTTGAAAATGTATTTTTGTTGACCTTTAGCAGTTTTGATAAGTTTAGTAAATTTTTCTGCCTTCAACTCTTGAGCAAGTTCTGTACACGACAGATTGATATCAAAGCGAATTGTAAGTTTTGCTTTATCCATGTTCATTGACAAACGGTTCTTTTCGTCACTCCAAAATAATATGAATGAGGAAAACTTACCAGACATTTAATGTCCGGTTTTGGGGTTATAAAAGGCATCGGACAAGATGGTCAAAAAACGAACTGTCTCGTAAAATACCGGACGGTTGGCAACCCTAGAGAATCATAACCATTTACTTGTAGTTTTCGAGACGAGATGTGAATTTTCACGATTCTCGTCGACAATACTAGTTCACCGAAGTCTTAGATGTCAAACACTTTCAATAATACGTTCACAAATATAATTCATTTATACAGGGTGGTCCAAAAGTAGGTATATCCAGTTTATGGGTATATTTAGTTCGGCTGTTCCGAGCTTAAGGTATAAGTAAAAAAGGCTTTAAGAACAAAGCATAAAGAAACTAAGTCTACCTGACGGATAACAATGGTAAATGATATAAGATGCAATGAGCTGATCAGTACGGTACTGTATACCTACTTTAGGGTCACCCTGTACAAAAATTTGAAGTGCGCCAGCCATCGCGTACTCAGCTTACTACAGGTTTCATGTTTGTTGTTCAAAACCCGAAAAGGGAGATTAAAAAAAAATGCATTTCTGAACATAGTTGTATCTATTTCTGTTTAAGTATAAAAGTTTATTTTATTTAGTAAACTTCCAAAAGAATACCTGTATTCAGTGTCACTATGGGCGTCTCTGGCGGGGGGACGAGGGGGACGCGTCCCCCCAATATTTGAAGTACAAAATATTCAATTTATTTTATTTACTAACGACAGAATAACATATAAGTAATATTAATAATGTAATATTAATAAATGTAATTATTACATTTATTTGGAATATAATATTCAGGCTCTGAAACGATTATAACAGAGTCTTGATGTGTCTCAGGGGGTACGTGAAGATAAGCAGAAATGTAACAAATGGAATAGAAGATAATAAACAGGTTGGGCTAGGTACTACCATTTAAATTAGTTTATTTATGCCCCCCCCCCCCAATTTTACATGACAGAGGCGCCAGTGACTGTCACATTCTGAATCTGAAAAGACAAAAGGAAAACAAATATTATTATTATTTCTTGATGTAGTACATGCAATTCTTTATAATATACTAGTACCCGTCGGATCTTACTTCAGAACCTCGATTTAAAAAATAAAAAAAGTGTGAAAACCCGTCGTCGCTGACTCTTAACAGCCTGCCACACTAAAAATAACAAAATGTTTACCATTGTTCTTTTGCTTGTATATTTATAACTGAAAGAAGATAATGAAATACAACTTACCACAAGCATACATAATGTACTTCTACAACAGAAATATGAACCTGAAGAATTTTCAGTGTTGCCATCCATTGAAATAACAGTGTTGCCAAAATAACAATTCCTCCAAAATCTTAGTTAAGGCAGCGACTAGAGGAAGGAACTCAACTGCATTTGATTACGTATCATGTTGTCTTGGAATCCTGTGAACTACTTTTTAAATAATAGTTGTATTTAGTTTGTAATAAACAAAATAGTTTTAACATACAGTTATTAAAATTAAACAATAATGTTATTTAAAAAGTAGTTCACAGGATTCCAAAACAATATGATACGTAATCAAATGCAGTTGAGTTCGTTCCCCTAGTTGCTGTCTTAACTTAGATTTTGGGGGAATTGTTGTTCTGGCAACACTGTAATTTCAACGGATGGCAACACTAAAAATTCTTCAAGTACATACTTTCTGTTGTAAAATAACATTATCTATGATTGTGGTAAGGTGCATTTTATTATCTGCTTTCACTTATGAACAAAGAAGAAAAAAATGGTAAATTCTGGATTATTTTTAGTAAAGCAGCCTTTTAACTTATGTAGTATGTCAGGCTCTTAATTGAAAACAGCGATTAACAAAGGAAAACTGCCCTTACTTCATTCACTGGTATTTATCCTCTGCTATTATATAAGCCTGCACAACCATGAGGCAGTGGGGTTGCATACACGCAAGGCGTTACTACAACCGCCAAGAGGTGCATACATTTTCTATACTTTCACTCTCCAAACCAGAAATCGAAAACAAAGGCTTCGTACGGGATTAGAACTGTTGAATACACCACAATCCCGTTTAACTGATTGCTGAATAACCGAACTTATAAACAACCCATCTCAACGACCCCGAAAACGATGGATTCAGCACTAATATCGGTCATTTTTGATCATTTTGGAATATCTTTCCTAGTGTTGCCACGAGACGAGACGAGACGAGACTTCAGGCTGTCTCGTCTCGTCTCGTGCAAAGCATGTATCGTCTCGTGTCTCGTCTCGAAAAAATGTGCTCGTCCTGTCTCGTGTCTCGTCTCGAGAGGTTCTGTCCCGTCTCGTCTCGTCTCGTTTGTCTCGTTTTGTCTCGTCTTGTCTCGTAAAAATATAGCAGCATACCATGGGAACGAAAGTAAAATGTAGCAGGCTGTACCATGCTAATCAAGATACAACTAACAAGGGAAGAGAGGGAGATTATATATCGAAGTGGAAGATGGTTTATATACCAATCGAAAGCACTAATGACGCCTATTACAAAACTGTAATAAAAAATTTCCGAATGCATATACTGTGCGAGCTATATGAATATACAGGGTGTCCAGAAAATCCATTTCCACCCCTTGAAATCGCAAACGATGAGACAGATGCCAAAACTGGAAAACACGTTTTTGATCATTATAAAGTACAATGTATCAAAGCAAACATTGTTGTCCCAGGGCCACCAGCAGAGTCCCAGGGGAAATCCTACTCAAAAATTACAAAAGGTAAGGGGGTCAAGTAGTATATCGTTCGAAACTTCTTGGGAAATGAAAGAAGACGAACAAGTCCCAACTCTCTAAAATTACCCTGTGCAAAATGGCGGCCGGTCAAACTGTCAGCAAAAACGTCATTGTAGAGTCTATGGCCACCCTCCAAAGAAAGAAAAAAAACTGAAACGGTAAGACAGATGTCAAAAAAGAAAAAGATGTGTGTCATCTTTTCAAAAGTACAATGATTGAAAGTAAAAATGTTTGTCCCAGGATCCTCCACAAGGTTCCAGACGGGGTCCTACTCAAAATTTTCAAATGGCAAATATGGTCCAATAAAGCTGTTGAGAAATAAAAGAACACGGAACAAGTCTCGATCCTCTAAAATTACCCTGTGTAAAATGGCGGCCGGTCAAAATGTACATCTTCAGTTCGATTTTCTGAGCACGTTCACTTTCCATTTTGCAATCGGCACTTGTTTTCATTCTGAGACATTTGTACGTATTTACTCTTCCTGGTGCAAGGAATTCTTTCGTTTGAATCATTTTATAATTGATAAACCAGATACAGAGCATAATTCCACTGTTGTGCAGTCATAAACATAAATAAGTAGAGGTAAGAGTCTTTACTTCTGATGGCTCCAACCTCTACTTATTTATGTTCGTGGAAGTACATTATATGTTAACTAGTCAGATCTATACTCAAAGATGTCAAATGTTGTCGTTTCTTTTCTTTATGTCTTAATTTGCTTTTATTTTATTATTTTTTTTCTTTATTTAGATATTATTGGGCTCAAAGAGCAGAATCTCACAGTAGGGGCATTTCCTTTCTTTCCGTTGAGTACAAGAATTAAAGTGAAAATAAACTAAAACACGGTTACAGAAAGAACAACTAAAATGCAAGATGTTTGCACAGTATTATCGTAGAGCGTCCATTCTTGTTCTATCTGCTTTCATTTAATAACAGCTTTAAACGATGTGCTACTTGACCTCCCTTGCCATTTGAACAATTTGAGCATGACCCCGCCTGGGACATTGTGGAGGACCCTGAGACAAATATTTTTACTTCCAATCATTGAACTTTTGAAATGATGACACACATGTTTTCCTGTTTTGACATCTGCCTCACCGTTTCAGGATTTTTGGGGGGGTGGCCATCGACTTTACAATGACGTCTTTGCTGACAGTTTGACCGGCCGCCATTTTGCACAAGGTAATTTTAGAGTATTGAGACTTGCTCCGTCTTCTTTCATTTCCCAAGAAGTTTCGAACGATATGCTACTTGACCCCCTTACCTTTTGTAATTTTTGAGTTGGACCCCGCCCAGTACACTGCGGGTGGCCTTGTGACAAGAATTTTTGCTTTGATACATTGTACTTTTGAAATGATCAAACACATGTTTTCCAATTTTGGCATCTGTCTTATCGTTTGCGATTTCAAGGGGTGGTAACGGATTATCTGGACACACTATATATCCATATAACTCGCATACTATATGCATTCGGAAAATTTTTATTACAGTTTTGTAATAGGCGTCATTAGTGCTTTCGATTGGTATATAAACCATCTTCCACTTCGATATATAATCTCCCTCTCTTCTCTTGTAAGTTACAAGTATTACCCAGAACACACAAGACAAGAAATGTCACGGTAGCTACACCGTGAAGCCTTCACCTCTGGTGTATGTGGTAGTCGGATCGATCTCGGTTAGTGCCATGTGAGCTTTGTGGTGGACAAACATTGAATGTGTGTGGGGACCGCGGTTGCTCAGTGGTAGAGCGTTCACCTCTGGTGCTTGGGGTCTCGGGTTTGATCCCAGCTCCGCCAAGTGAACTTTGTGGTGGACAAACACAGTGTGCGTGGGTTTTCTCGGGGTTCTCCCGTTTCCTCCCACTTTTTTATTCCACCATTTCATTCATTACTCATCATCACTGTCTCCTTTAGCCTAACCGGCATATCCGTGGGACGTAAAACTCAAAGATTTCATTTCATTTCATTTTTCGAATGTGTGTGTTTTCTCGAAGTTATCTAGTATCCTACCACTTTCTTCATTCCACTAATTTTCCCATCATCATCCATTCGGCCAAAGTTGCCTAAAGGTCTTAAAAATAAATTCAAATAAGCTCACAAGGCAAGGACAAATAGTTTACAAGATAATATATCTCTGCTGTTAGTTGTCTGAGGCTTCTCGACCCTGGCTTCTTTTTTTTTACATTCTTAAACATTGAAATTTGTTTCACCAGTTTCAATACACAAATATACAGTAAATTGCTCATAGGTACGTCGAAGATGAAGACACTAATGTTAAATAATGTTTATACGACAAGCAAAGTTCGATGTAAAGGTGTCATCATCCCCGACACTATCGTATACTATCAGCCCACTTGCTTTATAGTGTCTGTATATATATATATATATACAGAGAGAGAGAGATGGAAAGATATATAGATAAATAGAGAGATAGATATGTGTCTACACTTTGATTTCATATATTCCAGCCTTTAGGTTTCACAGTGTTAACCCATAACAATCCAAAAACTACTTTCCATTTTAGCATATTTAGATTTGTTGCCATTACTTTTTTTTTTTTTTTTAAAAAAAAAGCTCGGAACCAAATAATTTTATTGAGTAATGGAAAGTATTTGATTGAAATTTTATATGTTACTGCACACTAAGCTCTACTTAAAGTGCCATAGTAATGGGAGCTGAACGACACATCGGACGAAAGAATGCTTGGGGCCAGTCTTCACCTCCATGGTTCAAATCTGTTCCCATAACCGCGGGGTGTGTGCTACTATGTGGTGCTTGCCCCGTTTGTGTAGCAAACTCATGACAGTACACCCAGATTAGCTAATGACTAAAAAAAAAAGTTGATTTTTGGGTGGCCATTTTGGATTAAAGTTCCTTATATTGTCGGGATCTATTTGCAATCATACAACTACATCTTCATACCAAGCCGACCGGTCTGCGGCGATAGACCATCGGCTTGAAGACCCCGGGTTGAGTCCCGGAAGGGTCATGTGTATGGATTTTAACAACATTTGTTTTTTCGTACTGTGTCAGGGGGGGAAATCGTACGGGATAAAAGGATTTCAGTCTGAAAAAAATGGAGAGAATATCCTGCCCAGGATGCTTTCATGGGAGTAAGGAATTAGTAAAAATATAGGATATACATTTTATAGCAGGTTTAAAAATATGGTTTGGGTATCCTATTTCTTTTCTGTTAATTATGTTCTTCAATGTTCGAATTTTGATCATTCTCATGATATTTTCTGCTTTCAACGGAGTTCCATGAATATTATACCAAATGTTCTTTACACTTATCAAGTTCGAGAGGTTTTATGCGCCTGTAAGAAACAATTTCTGAAGATAATTCAGGTCCTAATGAATATTATTCACTAGGAAAGGGAAGTATTCGCCTCCTTTCAACATGGAAGCAGAGGGCAATTTCACACTCTGGTCAGATCAAACATTTCCGCGTAACAAAACGAAGGTCCCCTTGTAAAACTTCTTTACCTAAAGTGTTATTATTAGTATCATAAATTTGCTGAAAGCAAACAATTTGAAGGGTTCGTCGATAATATCTTTGCTTCCTTTGTCGTCCGCCCGCCTTCCAAACGAAGAGGTGAATTTTACAACATGACTGCTGTATAGTGATGAGCAAATGCAAGACCAAGACCAAGACCCGGGTGGTCTTGGTCTTGGTCTTGGTCTTGCACATGCGGTCTTGGTCTTGGTCTTGCACTGGAACCCTCGGTCTTGGTCTTGGTCTTGGTCTTGCACACCTAGTCTTGGTCTTGGTCTTGGTCTTGCACACCCAGTCTTGGTCTTGCTTGCAAGAGTCTTGCAAGTTTTGCTTTTAAGAAATCTATGATTTTCATAAGTAAATTTTACTCTGGATATAAGGGATAATAAATCCTACATTGCGTCAATAGTGAGGGAAATACAATGTATGTTTCTAAATGTAATATAGGACCTATTTTACCTTCGTGTAAGTGTGATGATACTGTACAACATAGGCGATGACCTTTACTTTTTTTTTTTTTTTTTTCCAATGGGTGATCACGCTTCACTACTTAGAAGATAAATCACAACATTTCGTAATATTTTTATATTTTAACAGATACAATACTCCACTGGTTCCCAAACTGGGGAGGCTAGCCCTGACAGTGAGACGCACGAAAGAAAACCAAGACGGCACAGATTACTGAAATACCATAAATTGCAAAATTATTTTTACACTCTAAAGGCGTCAGATTTTTTTCTTTCCAACCACGATTAGCTCATCTTTGTATTAAACAAACTCCCAATTAAATATTGAATTTTTTTTTTTTACTGATTCTAATATGTACTGTATGGGGCAGAAACAAGAACATTACGCAAAAACGATGAAACAGTTAGACTTTCGAAATGTGGGCATGGAGTAAAAAGGAGAGAATCAGCTGGGTTGAACGGAAAACGAATGCGAAGGTTTTAGAAATAGTAGCAGTAGGGGAGAAAAGAAGAATTTTAGATGTAATGAAGAGGAGGACATTGGCTGAGGAGGAACTGTATTATGAGGGACATGCTAGAGGGAGGGGGCGAAGGAGATTGTAGTTGAAGAAAGATATTAAGACAGAAAATTGCTACGTTAAGACGAAGAGACTAGCTGAGGACCACATCATCGAACCTTCTCAGCTGCAGCAAGTGACCTGTCAATAATGGCAGAATAGCTATTATTATGACGATGATGATATGTTTTGCAATATTGACCAAAATAGAGAGAAAAAAATAAAATAATAATAATAATTAAACCTCTTAATATTTTCGAATATTAAATGAAATTAAATTTGTGAGCTTTACGTCCCACGATTATGCCAGCTAGGCTAAAGGAGACGGTGATAATGAAAAATGAATGAAAATGGTGGAAAGAAGAAAGTGAGAGGAAACGGGAGAACCCCGAGGAAACCCACGCACACACCCAAACCCACGTTTGTCCACCACAAAGTTCACTTGGCGGGGGCGGGGATCGAACGCGGGACCCCAAACACCCGAGCTGAACGCTCTACTACTGAGCCACCGCGGCCCCAATATCTTAGAATAATTTGAGTGAAAACTGAAAATGACTCAACTGTCTATGTATTTTGTGTAAACTCAATTTATGTAAATACTTTTGACCTACATTAGAAATACATAATAACGGCATCAAACTTCAAGTTATTTGAAATAAGTACGAAATCACTCTCAGTTGTAAATATAGATTATTTATTGCTGTATAATGTTATATCGTTAAATCCTAGATATGCCGTATATCTAAGGGGGCTATAAGTTATATTGGTAAACAATTATTCAACGTATAAGCATCCACCTATGAAATCAAACTTGCGGTCACATGCGCTAAATTTTTGTCAATGTCATGAAAATGTTATTTCAATATTAATTTTATAAGTACACATTAAAAATTTCCAACGGATGCTTGAACCTCAGAGCCAAGGCCATACTCATGTAGTCGGCATGTATGGTGTACGGAATTGCCGATGTTCAATACTACATTTCTTTAGTTTTGGAAGGAAGAACACCATTAATATGTTTTGAAATGAAATGAAATATCTACTTTAACGTCCCACGATTATTACACTGAGGCTAAAGGAAACAGTGATGATGAGAAATGGTGGAATGAAGAAAGTACGAGGAAACGGGAAAACCCACGCACAGGGTGTTTGTTCACCAAAGAAGCTCACATAGCGCAAGCTGCGATCGAACCAGGGCCCCATGTACCAGAGGTGCACGCTCTGCCACTGAGCTACCGTGTCCATAACATGCTCTAGTTTATTTTTGCTTATCCACTTCTTATGGACACAACTATTCTTCGTATGATTTCCCAAAATCCAATCATGGGCCGTCGTGAATGATCAAATGATGACCAAAGTAAATCAGACACTGAAGTTATTAGCTTGTAACAATTCATAGAATTATGCTGTCGGTCGTCTCGTGAACAACCGATTCAAAAAACGACATACTGTAGCTATATGTTACAGGAGCAGATCGACTCACATGGATTGCATAAACTACTGGGAACAAATTCACTCCGGCGGTATTTTTACTGGAGCCAAGAAGTTCACGTGAAAGATGTAATGATTTTTCCCCTTCCTTTTTACATTCTATAAAAAATCAAGTAGTACCATACTTGTGCAAGACTCTTGCGCAAGAGTCTTGGTCTTGGTCTTGGTCTTGCAGGTATGGTCTTGGTCTTGGTCTTGGTCTTGCAGGTATGGTCTTGGTCTTGGTCTTGCATCGGGATTCCTGGTCTTGGTCTTGGTCTTGGTCTTGGTCTTGCATGCAAGACTCTTGCAAAAACTGCAAGACCAAGACTCTTGCGCTCATCACTACTGCTGTATAATAAGCGAGCGATTGGTAAAATGGTAAAAGTGTGTTTTTATGTGTATGTGTGTGTGTGAGAGAGAGAGAGAGAGAGAGAGAGAGAGAGAGGAAGAGAGAGAGAGAGAAGACAAAATTTTAGTTGCAAGAAGACATACATCAATTGCCGTTTTCGGTTCATATAGCAAAAAGAATACCGCCACCAGAGAATAAAGACAAGTGTAGACCTTACCCAGTTTTCAAATTGAATAGATGGTGGTGGTAGTTCGGTTTCTTGACCTTGTAAAAATCTTCCCTGTCTTTGATTTTGTTTGTCATCATTCCAGCCAGAAATAAAAAAAAACGAGAATTCCTCAGTTTACAGCAAGGGGAATTGGGGACAAGACATTAAGGATGATATTCCTGGAAGCTCATGTATCACGATTGTTTCATTCAATAGACAGAGGACACTTTTATATGAAGGCTTTTCAACATGTTTTGTCACAAAGGGGATTTTCCTTTTGCAATCTATATGACCACTGGCAATTTCAATCTTGGTCATTCCCGCCAGCGTTTTCATTTTCGAGACACGAGACGAGACGAGACATTTCACGAGACGTCCCGTCTCGTCTCGTTTCCGAGACGGGACAATTAGTCTGTCTCGTCTCGTGTCTCGTCTAAGATGGTTCTGTCCCGTCTCGTGTCTCGTCTCGTTTACGAGACGAGACGAGACACGAGAAATGTCTCGTTTCGTTGCAACACTAATCTTTCCCTTCTTCTCTCCTAAATTTGACCGTCAAAGTGAAATGATAAAAAGCATCGCAGGTCCGAACCTCATCCATGTTAAAAATTTGATCGAGATCAGTCGTGTGGTCGTGAGAATTATTAAGTTACAAACATAGTGACTTTAATTTAATGTACAGGGTGATTATAATTAAAGTCAAATTTTCAAAATACTGTAGAAAAAGAACCACTGGTCAGAATGACTTCAAATTTGAACAGGATATACTTGAAGAAGGTGAAAACGGTATGACATAAGAAGAAAAGTTCCAAAGTGTATCAATAGATAGCGCTATAAGCGGCATAACAAAAGTGGATTGCGCTATAAGCGGCCAGAAGTGACTTTTGGAATAGAAAAACGATGGCTTTGGCATGAGTTGTACATTAAACGAACTGTACTGTTCAATGTTCATGATTGTTTCGGTTCAGTGACGGAAAAAATGACTTCCAAGTCATTTAACAGTTGTGGCACTGTTAATTGGAAGCCCATAAGTCACTGCTGAATGACTTGGAAGTTATTTTTTGCATCTCGAAACCTAAACGATTATGCACAGTGAACAGTAGAGTTGGTTTAATGTGCAATTAATGCCAAAGCCGTCGTATTTTGATTTCACTTTCGTTATGCCGCTTACAGAGCAAATCTATTGATACATTTCGCAACTTTTCTTTCTAATGCCCTTCTTCAAGTATATTCAGTTGAAATTTGAAGTCATTCTGACCAGTAGTTCTTTTTCTACAGTATTTTCAAAATGTGACTTTAATTATAATCACCCTGTACATTAAATGAAAGTCACTGTGTTTGTGACTTAATAATTCTTCAACCACATGACTGGTCTCGATCAAATTTTTAACATGGATGAGGTTCGGGCCTGCGATGGCTTTTTATCATTTCACTTTGACGGTCAAATTTCTGAGAGGGGAAGGGAAACATATTCCAAAATGATGAAAAAATGACCGATATTAGTGCTGAATCCATAGTTTTCGGGGTCGTTGAGATGAACAGTGACATTTTCCGATGCCGTTTAAACCCAAATTTAGCCCACAATTTTGGTTTATTAATTTATAATTAATATACGATATTTCAGACGAATAGAGATTAATAATTTAATTTCTATTTATGTAGACTAGTTAAATATTATTTTCTGATTTTTTACTATATTTTTTTCGTTTCTATGGATTTAAGAGCGCTTCATTAATAGGAAAAAATGACTTACTAACGGAACATATCTTATTACTAATTTTATCTTACTTTAACCAGAGAAGCGGGTAATTCACGCTAGTATTCAATATAACTATAAAAGTAGCCTATTAGCATCGCAGCTATTGTCAGAGATTTAAAAGAAAAAAACTATCGTTGGTTTGTACGCCCTTTGGGGAATTTTTCTTTCTAAAAAAAGTACGGGTGTGTTCCTATTTTTTTCTTTTAGCAGTATTTTTTTTTTTCGTCGATAGTGTCCCGTTCCAGGAACTGTGGTGTGCCAGTCATGCAAAGCGCTTTCTGTCTTTGTGGTTGGACAGTTGGATAACGTGCCACAACTCGATTAATCACCCTGATTATTGAGAATTCTTAGTGTGCGGTTGGAACACAACAACTTAGATAAATGACTTTGTCTTAAAAAGGTGAATTCGCAAAAAAAAAAAAGAAAAGAAAAGAAAAGAATGTAAATGATGCAGTGGACACGACCCGAGCGATAACTAACATGAGAAACTGAGACCCACCCATATTAAATGGCTTTCTTCCCTGAATACTACAACTGTGTGTGTTTTTTTAATGTATTGTTCATAATTTCTATTTCAACTAAAATGGACCCCTCCCTCCTACTTATATAAAGATAGAGTTATCATATGACACACTTTAAAGAAGTTTAGAATAAAAAAAATAGAATTAACGAAACGTCTCTTAGTCTATGGCTACTTCATGCGTTTTCATAAGTCATGCGTGCGCTTAGAATATGCTGACTATGTATTTTAAGTGGATGGCTAATTACAATGAGCTACAAAGGCGAAAGCAATAAAAAAACGGGTAGAATACGTAGGCTCGAGCGTATTTGTTGTGTTTCGGAACAATGGACCGCCCGCTATTTCGGAATCACTGAAAAATGTCTAAAGGAAAGACGTGTTTCCATGAAAGGGGATTTTAGCAAGAAACAGCTGCTTGAAAGATGATTTGTGCAGGGTATTGGAACTCTGTTATTATAAAATGTGTGTGTTTATAATAAAACAAAATTCACAAAAATACAAGGAAATTAAGTAAAATTAGCTAATCACAGAACAATCTATGTAACACAATAAGGTTACATAGAAAAAAGACCTGGAAACCCTGACAGGCTGACAGTATGATTTAAACTCTGACAAAAGTAAAATTACCGAGTAGCCACCTAGGTCGCGTTCGCTGTGTGGATAACGCATAAGAAACGCATCCTCGTTTAGCCATAGCCTTCATATCATGGCGAGAAAATATATTCCACACGATACTGATTACCACCGTGGCTCACTTGTAAAGCCAGGACCGGCTCTACCATATGTGCAACATGTGCATCGGGGTGGCAAGTTCCTGTGTCGTGTCGTTTCGTCCCAGTAGCTTTTCGTCTCAATCGTACCACGTGTCGTATCATTTCGTCCCAAGCAGCATTTCATCTCAGTACGTTTCGGCCTGATCGAATAGCGTTTTGTCCAGTAGTTACTAGGGTTGTTCTGATAATCGAGTAATCGATAACAATTCGATAAAATTTCAAAACCGTTTCGTCGATAAAGAATCTTAATTTTATCGAATTATCGAAGTTTCGAGACTCCCAAAATGTTCGAGACTCGAAATGTTCGAGACTCCCGAAATGTTCGAGGCACTCGAAATGTAATAAACATTAGACAACTTCGAGACACTCGAACTGTTCGAGAGTCTCGAATTGTTTGAAAGCAGCAAATACAGAAATATATCAATATGATCGCATTTGTCGAGTCGCTTGAATATTTTGAAAAGTTCGGGATTATCGGAGTGTTCGGAAGAAACAATGTATTCGAGGTTATCATAGTTGTATATCATATGTATTACATATATGCAGGGTGTTCATTTTAAAACTTCTCTCCTTAGTAATGAAGTGAAGGAAGAGAGAAAAAGGAAGAGAAAACATGCATCACCCGAATGGAATTGGAATCCAAGACACCATTAGTCTACTAATAGTCACTTTGCCGATTGCGCCAATAACGGGGCATTCAGAAAAATAATTTTACATATGATTTCGACAAATACAACTTTGCAATAACTTATCAGATGAAAAAACTTGTTTGACTAGTTTGGCTGCAATAAGGAATCATTGGAGAGGTGAACTAATCGAACTTCCATCACTACTTTTGATAATACCCGAAACTTCGATAATACTCGAAATGTCGATAATACCCGAAACTTCGATAATTTCAAATACTCGAACGGTTTCGAGTAACCGATGACAACTCGATAAATTTTCACTCCCTAAGTTCGATAGGTCCTCAGCCTTATCGAACACCCCTAGTAGTTACACACACTCTCACATACACATTGATTATGTTTACAGTACGATAAGGTCCATTGTTAGCACCAGCCAGGACTGCGTCCTATTTTATTAGCACCTCTCTGACAGAAATGGGCCTGCCGTATAAGCTTCACATTCAGCATATTGATTAATAAAAATGTAAGAACACAATAAAATTTTATTGAAATAAAGTAAGTTTTGTAAACACAAAATATTATACACGAGAGACCTTACTTGGCTCAGATTCTTCTTTAACTAAGATTTTACAAAGAGAAAAAATGTCTTACATGAATGTTAGGTGAAATCCTCTCACCCACATGGCTGAATAACTTTTCCTTCGTCTTTGGCTGCTTCCCTCCTTTAGCCAGCCTGGATTCTCTTTATATCCCCCACTTTATCATGGTTTTCACAATTAAGAGGCCTTGTTCTTTTGTTTATCTTGTCCCTTAGGCCAAGTTATTTGAACAAAACATTTTAATAGTTCATCTTTTTAAAATTCATTTAACCACAGATTATCTTATCCATTTGTTTTTTTTTTCTTTAAATCTGTTTCCCCACACAATATACAAAAGGGGATAGTAAGTAGCCCACGAACACGATAGGCCGCGCGGTTAAATCATGGATTATTTTTTTAAATTCGTATTAACTAAGAAAAATCCACGGAATTACCCCCACTTGGGTTTAAAACGTAAGGACTAGTCCTAAAAATAAAATTACAGTTAGCGCTTTGACACTTGCTAAATGATATTCAAATGTCCCTATCAATAACTTCGTCCAATATTTTTATATGTCAATCCTGTTTTCCTTTCTCTTTAATAAATGTGTATTATGTAAGAGATATTTCTTGAAAATTTCACGATGTCTCCTGATTTTTCCAGTGACTCACAAAAGTTCTTCTTACAATTCTGTTGTCCATCAAAACATACCTTTTCTTCCTTTTATCACTTTTAAATTCAACTCCATCCTTATAATCTTCCCATTTGAACGTTCTATTTTTAAAAAAAGAATACAACCATACTCGGCGATGTAGTTAATCCACAACCGAGTTTATGTGATGGTTCCAACCTTCTGCAACGTTATTTGTTCGGTGTCGTCTTTGATAGCAGTTCCAAACGTCGACTGTTTTTTGTGGACTTTCCAACCACTGGCCAACAAAGTAGTCGAAAAATTCAGTCAGTTTCTCGTGGTCTTCTGTGGTACTGTGCATATGTAGCCATCCTTCCTCCACTTCTGCTGGCTTCAAAAGGGCTAAGGCAGCACACATCCTGATAAAGTCCTTCATTTTCTATATACATATTTGTCCGGCTGTGCTGCCACCTAGTTTAAGTTTCACGAACGTTGATCAACGTTCAGTCATCACCTGTTTGTTGCTGGGACGAAGCTCTACTCATTAGATTACTGTTCACTAATCAATAAAAGTAGCTCAAGACGAACTACCACGAATTTGTATTGGGACGAAACGCTACTGGAACGAAACATTACAAAACCGCAAGTTTCGAGGAGCGCCAAAATCTGTCATAACTATGTTATTTAAAATGAATATTTCTCGTTGGAAACAGATGATGATGGTAGTTAAATTTAATAAGCTGACCTTCTATTTAAATATTACATTCATAAATCATGTTTAGGTCGTATTAGTTTAAGGTCATATGGACAATGCTAAAGCAAATGGTCAAACAAATCCCAGCATGAATTGCTCGATTCTTGTCAAATGCAAGAACTCAATTCTCGAACAGTAACGAACACTTGTTCCATTTAGTTAGTTATGACAGTTCTGATAAGAAAACTAAACAAGTTCCTTATCATTGAAGGAGAAAACAAGTTTTCTTTTTTATAAAAATAAACAATAACAGATGTAAAAGAAAAATCAAGAAATAAAGATAAAGAAGCTATTTGCCCTGGAATTGCAAACTGATATCTTGAGATTGAAGCACGACATTGAATTCTATAAAAAGGATTATCATCTTTCATCTGCAAGTATGATTGCTTTATCATCCACTAACATAATAGATTATTATTTAAAGAAAAAAACAGACACAATGAGATTATATTTGTAGTGTTTAGGCCTTTCTGAGTGCGACTGTCTTTTCTCTTCCCTTCGTTGTTCATGATGGGGTAGCACAGGCACGTAGCCAGGATTTCGTAATAGGGGGGGTCCGAGACATGAAATACTGTGGTTATTACACCAGAGTTTGATTATTCTAAACTATTTTACTGGTAACGTATATTGGTTCGTTTAGTCAGAATTTCGTGATGGGAGGGGGGGGGAGAGTTTGATATGAAATATTGTGGTTATCACGCCAGGGGCTTGATCAATTTAAACTATTTTACTAGCAAAATATATTGGTTTGTTAAAACTTTAAAATTAGGACATTAGCAAGGGGCCGATTTCTCTGTAAATTTGGGGGGTCCATTCAGATGCAGAAGGCATATATGAGGATTTTAAGACAAATCGCATTCAAATTATGCCAATATATTGTATATTCATAAATACAATAAGGGGGCCCACATGACCTTTGGGGGGCCGGGCCCCCTCGGCCCCCCAGGATCGGCGCTTATGAATGTTAGTAAGTATTTTAGTAACAAACTATGAAGAAATCTCGAATAAAAGAATATTTATAAAATATTTTTTAAAAAACTACAATATCTACGTTCCTTGTTCTGTTCATCCAAATATAACAATTTTCCTTTCATTATGACCTCAACTACTAAAAAAAAGTACGTATACAATAATGTCTTGTGAAATATTTTATATCTGCGTTTCTTTCTCTATTTAATCAAATATTAACAGGACTTGCTTTCCACATAACTTTTTGTTTTCATTATTCCGTCAATTACTCTGTCTGTTCCAAATGGCAGGTTAAAGGAGCAGTAGAAAACCGTTTGTGAAATAACAGGTTTGATACTACAGGGAAGCGATGATAAAAAATTATTTATATTTTTAGCTTTATTTTTATCTTTATATTTTATCTTTATTTTTAACGCTGATTCTTCCTATTTCTTGTTTCTTTTTGTTTCGCCCTTCCTTAATTTTTTATTTCTGATCTCGAAGGGGGGGGTCCGGACCCCCCGGACCCACCCCTTGGCTACGTGCCTGGGTAGCATTCTTAAAATCGTGGTTTTTAAGATTTGTTCTGTCTGGGGAGAAGAGGCGGTAAATTGTGCCATTGCACGAGGCAACAAATTGCCTAGGCCCGGCTCTGGATACAGCGTTAACTTCTCGAGCGAAGGGTTTCTGGTTCGATCCTCGATCACGTGAGTTTATGGTGGATAGCATCGTCTCTGTGGGTTTCCTCGAGATTCTCTCGTTTCATCTAGGTTTGCAAAATGGCAATTATTTTACTGGGAGACTGGTATTTTTGTCAAACTTAACTATATACGGTATTGCAAGGTTTAAAATAGAATTATTATTAAACTTCCAAACTGTGTTATGCATAAGTATCGAAATTTTATAGAACAGTATGTCCAACAACTATCAGAGCAAAAACTGTAAGCAATAAATCGAAAACTGTAACAGATAGCGAGAAGCGGTTTCTTTCATACGATTCACCGTCTAAAGACAACATATCATGATGTATCCCGGACACTTTACCAAAACCGGAAGTGGTTCAAATTTAATATTACTTGCAATTTTAATACTGATTTCCACAGAGCAAAAAACGGTAAGAGATATCGAGAAGTAATTTATTGAAATGTATTCAACGTCCCAAGACTAGGTTCCATTTTCTTCATTAATTCTCTATTTAAGCCGAAAATAGTTCAAATTAGCCATTTCTAGTTTCAACGTTTATCGTAATGGAATGAAAAGAGTAGCAGATAGCGACAAACGATTGTTTTGCAAACGATTCAGCGTCTCAGGTCAACATCATGACTCCCCACAACTCTACCCTAACCGGAAGTGGTTCAAATTTACGATTACTTCCGGTTTCAATACTTATTTCTTTAGATCATGAACAGTAAAAGATATCAAGAAGCAGTATTTTGCAATCCATTCATAGTCTCAACAATATGTTCCATTCCCTTCGTTAATCGTTTATTCAAACCGTTACTAATTTAAATGAGCAATTTCCGGTTTCAATGTGCCTCGCCATAGAACGAAAACATTAACAGATAGCGAGAAGCTGTTTTTCTTGCAAGCCATTCAGCGCTTTCAAAACTACATATCATGACTCTCCGTAACACTATATCGAAACCGGAAGTAGTTCAAATTTACTATTACTTCCGGTCTCAATACTCATTTTCATAGACCGGAAGTGGTGTTTTGTAATCGATTCAGCTTCAAAGGAATAGATTATTTTACATTTCTCCTCTTCGCTATAAATTTATTATATTATTAAATCAAGGAGAAGAATTATGCACCGTTTTCTTTCTGCAGAGAAAGGGAAATGATCATACAAGTTCAGAAAAAAAGAATCTTAGCAACATCCCAACAAAGAACAACAAATAACGCTAATTTAATGTAAAATTATTTATAGCATTATAAGAGGAAAGAAGATTCGCTTAGACATGGTGGCGATCACATGGAGAAAAGAGAGTAGGTAAATTATTTCTCCACCTGTTCCACCAAATTCTCTGTGTTGATCCCAAAAATCTTCCCTTTCTCTCCTTAGTCTTCGAAGTAAACTAGAGGCTTTGGGTTAGGTTTCTCCTAGAGCTCCAGAGCAAGCTAAAGGGGGCACAGGCGAGCACCTTCCTATATGCGCTATTGAAATTAGTTTGTGTCGTTTGAACGGCGAAAGAGCCATCAACGCTTAGTGGAGAATGATCTTTCGTTGGAACTGAAATGGCGCTGTCATCGGTTTTCAAACGTGACGTCATGGGTTGTCCTTGAACCAGCGCATTTTTTCAGTCTGCTTCGGAGCTTCGCATGTCAGTGTGAGGTGCAGTGCAAGACCAGATTAGCAATTACCCGTACTAAATAACTATGAGTTTTTGGTACCTTTTATAAAAGCATATTCTTGTATTGTGCCTGGACAGCTTTGTTGACATTTTCGTACATCCTTATCGAACGTTATGTTAAAATAATTTATACAAACTAGCGGTAAAACACAAAACAAATGGAAAAGCACACCACACTTTCACCCACGATGTGCTACTAGAGACGGTTATTTACGAACTTTCCACGCTGCTGACGACAGATCAACTAGTTAGTTTCGTCGTCGTATGTTAGGAGCGCCATGTTTCCTGTTTTTCGGGGAGTTTGCAGTCTGTATATTCATGTCTGTGAAGGATGCGTTACCAGTCGCAGACCGATGACTTTCCTTGTAATCCTATTGGTTACGTAGGTGCTCCAGTTGAGGCGGTGGCGCTGCTGATCCCTCGTCGTCGTGTGATTGGTAGTGTTGCTGTTGTCTCCGTCGTCTGCAGCTTGTAATGCTACGGAAATTGTAATTTGGAAAACGCTTGGCAATATTGTGTTTTTGCGTTGTCTTTTTTTTATTATTTATAAACGTACTAGCCCAGACATAAAATGCTACTTCTATTTTTAGCATGGGTCGCCACTTCTTATAAAAAAGGGAAAAACTTATCAAAGAACTAATTTTTACTTCACGTATTTAGGTTCGTTGCTTCAAGACTTGTGCTATTATAATTTCGTTGGCACATGACACTTTATATTAAATCTGAACCATAGTCATTGAAAAAATACTAGCGGTCATTCCTGAAGGACAATAAAATATCAGTTATTTAACACTTACTGTACAGTTTATACTGTACGCCGAAGATCTTACCGTAGTAAGTTTACACCTGTAACACTTTGCAGCTGTGCTGTAATACTTAAAGAATGCAGATGAGTCTTTAGTATTTTCCGATTTTTTTTAAATAATACTAGTATTTATAAGTGCAAAAACCACATGCTAGCAGCACTATAATGATATCAATACCCGTTTGCTATTTTCACTTTGATTTTCCGTTAGTTTTTATTCATAACTTTGAAGATTAAAATTCACAAGGAATGTTGTATTTTAAATGTTCTATTTCCTTAAAAGATATACTTATCCTGTTAATGCATTATGAGTTTTAAGGCTAATTATTAGATAAGTAACACGCTCCAATCTCTCTGGCTTACTTGCCGCACAATTCTGGACGGTGAACAGTTTAACTTACCCTCTTTCTTTACGGAAATACTTTTCAAAAGCACAGTATACAAATTATAAAAACTAATTTTGACAATTGAAAAAACACTAGTTAAACAATCTCAAAAACACACCAAACCAAAAGAGTGAACAATAATAATTACATAAACAAATGAAAACATACAAAAACATTATGAACAGAATACTCAAAATATTGTAGGGGAAAAACTGAACGCTACATCCTCCCCTGCCACACAAAAAATAATATGAGTAAAAAAATTAACAGTTTTTAAATCGTCCTTTTTTTGCTTATATTATTTAACCTCACTTAAATATTTCACTAAATATACTTAGTTTTCAATATATAAAAGTTTGTTGAAGAATAATGGAAAAATAATTCACTATTTCAGTGTCCAGTAGATACACAAATGCTATCAAAGAATATCTATACAACGAAGACAAAACAAACTATAAATTTACTAAATATTGATATATATAAAAGTGCACAAAACAAACTAACTTCATGTAACTACAACATAGTCCTTTAAAAGTTCTTCTCGTTTCTCTCGGGAACAATCAAATATTTTTAAATTTGAAAAATTCTGAATGCCAGCAGCATTTCCTTTAAGATCCTTCAACATAGCACTATTCTTCATAAGTTTAGCCACTACATACGGTCCTGTGTAAGTACTCATGTATTTGTGTATTCTCTTCTTACAGGATGAAGAAAGCGTATGTGTTTTCACCAAAACCAAATCCCTTTCTTTGATTATCACTTCCCTTCCTGATGACTTCACCGTGTTTTTGTCCTTTTTAGAATTTATTTCTGACACAACTTCTAGGAAACGATCCTTGATATCCACATTCTCCATTTCCTTAGGCCAGGGATAGTTAGATTTAAAACGTTCTGATGCTGAATACGAAAGAAATAGTTCTGATGGAGTATACCCTGTGCTGCTACAAAACGAATTATTTATTAGATCCTGTGCTCTTTTCAATACTTTACTCCAGTGTGTGTGATTATCATGACAATACACTCTGATGATAGTATTTAAGTCTCTATCTTTCCTTTCCACTAAACCATTACACTTTGGATTATAAGGGGATGTCATGATATGCCGCATTTTATATTTTGTACAAAATTCCTTCCACACTTTCGAATTGAACTGAGCTCCTTGATCAGTAATACAACATGCTGGAATAGGATAATGATGGAAATATCTCTTTTCTAATATTGCAACAATTTCTTTCGTTTTCGCTAATTTTAGTGGGTAAAAACAAATGAACCTTGAAAAAACATCCAAAACGGAAAGTATAAAATAGTATCCGGAACTGCCTGGAAGTTTACCAACAATATCAACACAAATCTTCTCGTGTGGTTTCTCACCAGTAATGTGATGTGGTTTCTCTAGCTATTTTTCTATTAGCGAACTTAGACGTAGCACAATCAAGGCAGTCCTTTATGCATTTCGCGAAGGCAGACTTCATACCTTTACAATAAAACACTGATTTAGCGAACGCTAAACACTTTCTTAATCCCAAATGTCCGTTAACATGTATCTTCTGTGCCAAATCGGAAATCATCTTACTGGGGATCACTAACAACCAATTTTGAGTTTTAGGATTTCTTTGATAAATTACGCCATCCAAAATTTTAACTTTATCTTGAAACTGTAAATCTGCTGCCAAAGATCTTAGCTTTACACAATAATCATCTGAAGCTTGACCTTCTTTTATTTCGTCAAAACTTAGAAGTGAATCATCTTCTTGAGACATGAAGTTTACTCGGTATATTTGAGGTTCTTTTTCTTTTACATCAGGTGGATACCTGCTCAAAATGTCCGCAAATCTGTTTTCTACTCCTGGCAAATGTACAAACTCCAAGTCAAACCTCTGTAGTTTTAGAATCATGCGGGTCGTGCGCGGATCCAAGTTCTTAAGAGTCAACACATGTTTTACTCCGGCATTATCACTATGTATGATAGCTTTTCTTCCTAATAGATAATATGAAAACTGCTCGCACAAAAATAACACTGCCAGTAGTTCTAACTGAAATATTGATAATGACATCTCATGGGCTTTAACACGTCTGCTAGCGTAACCAATTACATTCATTTCTTCTTGTTCTTCAGGATGTTGTGCTATATAACCAGCGAGATTTTGGGCAGTTGCATCAGTATAGACATGGAATGTTAGATTAAAATCTGGCTGAGATAACGCAGGAGGTGAACTCAATATGACTCTCAATTTGTCCAAAGATTCTAAAGCTTCAGGTGTCCATTCAAATTTATTGACTTTCTTTAATAGGTCGTACAAAGGTGATGTTAGCTCAGAAAAATTACTGACGAAACGTCTTCTCCATCCAACAAGCCCTAAAAATGCTTTCAAGTGCTTCTTGTTTTTGGGAACTGGAAAATTCCGAATAACCTCGTTATGTTTAGGATTCACCTGTATGGAATTTCCACTTATTACATGTCCTAAGAACAAAATTTCGGATTTCAGAAATTGACATTTCTTAAAGTTCAATGAAAAGTTTCCTGTTCGAAAAATTTCTAAGACTCTTTCCAAGTGAGAAAAATGATCCTCGTACGAAGGTGAGAAGCACATCACATCATCTAAATAACATATCAAAATCCTTAGTACTAATATCAAAATAACGATTCATAACACTTTGGAAAACTGATCCTGAAGATTTTAGTCCCATTGGTATCCGTAAAAAGATGAACTGTCTTCCTAAATAAAGGAAACTAGTACAAAGAAATGACTCTGGGTGAAGTGCAATACCATAGTATGAATCCGTAGAATCCAATGAAGAAAAAATAGTAGACCCTGACATACGATTTAAAATGTCTGTTATTGGTTCCACCTGTACCCTTGGTGATATAACTATTGTATTTAATTGTCTCAAATCTAATACAGGCCTCACACTTCCTGATGACTTGCGAACGCAATGTATTGGATTTTTATAAGGACTAACACATTCTTTCACTACACCAATACGTATCCATTTACTCAAGGTTTTCTCGAATTCGCCCTGCATGTGTTGAGGAATTGGGTAAGATTTACCTACTACGGGCTCGTTATCCTTTAACTGAATTTTATATGGCTCTGTCTTAATTTTTCTCGGATACTCACAAAACAACGTACGATATTTCAGCAACAATGATAATAATTTTAACTTCGTCTCGTTATCCAAGTCATTTCTTTCACGAACGTAATTCTCGATTTCTTCTTTGGATATTACACCCTCTTCTTCTTCTTGGATCGGATCATGCACTTCTAACTTTGCCAAAAAGATATTATATTCATCTAAGTTTACAGTAACTTTTGTTTCATTAGAATCCTCGAAGGACAGGATTTTGTTTTTCCAATCTAACACAGCATTATATCTTTTAATGAATGGGACACCTAGTATCATATCAGTCTTCAGGTTTTTCACCACATACACTGGCGTCCCGAATATCTTGCCCTGGATATCTAGATTCAAAAGTTGGTAACCTTTCACTAAGTATTTCTCGTTTCCAGCAAAGCCACACAAAACAATATTAGGATCTGGGCGTAATTTGGCGGAAGGATATTTATTCTTTATTTTATTCCAAACAGATAAACTGAGTAAGTTTAACTCTGAGCCACTATCAATTATGCACTTTATAGGAAGTCCAGCTACTTCGCAATCCACAGTAGGAGGATGACACTTTGTTATTTCTACCCTAGAATTACTTAACTCACTCTCTTCGTCGATAACAAAACGTATTTGCAATGGCACGTTTCGGCTTCGCGGTACAAGTGGATAATTATCCTGGCAAGGTTTGAGAACTATTTCTGAGGACGATTCTGAGATTTGACTTAATGCACAACCGCTATCCACTGAAATTTTATTAACTTGAACTTCTTCACCCTCTTCTTGGATATTGTTAACACAAACAATAGATTTATCACCATGCAAAGTGTTCGTTAAATCGAAACATCTATTACCAAAAGTATTTTCGAAATTTGAGTACTGCCGGGGACTCAAACTGCAGTCGAAATCGCCCCCTTCTAATGTCGACTGCACGGGAAGTTTTCCTCGCGCGAGTGATGAACAACAGCATCTGTCACTACCGTATTTCTGTTAGGATTTCTCTGAATGGAATCAGCTCCCATACGATAATTTACATTCCTTTCGCCTTCGTCATTCTCTGATGAATATTGTACTCTTGGCGACTCATTAGGATACGAATTAAACTCGGGGTCGTCACGTCTCCAATTTGAATTATAATCCCTATTATTATCATTATTATACATCCTTTTCCTACCACGACCATTTCTTCTGTACTTATTATTCCGTTGGTAGCGGTATGGCTTGTAAGAATACTGATAACCTTCACGGTCAGAAGTTTCACTGTTTCTATTACCAAAAAACTGCTCTGTTTGCGCCGAAGAATCAATTTTCGTCTTTTTACTCTCTTGAACATTAACATTTCTAACAAAAGCTCTTTTTGTTTGCTTCACACTAGAGGATTGACACTCTGCAACATCCGTCTGTGCTTCTAATTCCATCAAATGAGCAATTAGGGATTCCGTATCCTGACAACCTACTAGTCTTAACAATTTTGACTCCCCTTCTGGTAAACACTCGAGTATCAGATCTACTAGTTCTGTTTCATTTACCGTATCGCAAATACTGTAATACTGATTTACAATGTACCATACAAAATCTACCATTCGCGGGAACTTCACTTTGTCGTAACGAAGAGCTTGCAACTGTCTTTTTTGTGCACGTTCCAGGCGCGCTGAGAAATACTGCTTTCTAAACTGATATACAAAATCATTGAATGAATTTATTTCTCCTGAAACTGACTTTAGCCACGCTGACGCCGAATGTGTCAACAATCTCTGAACTACTAACAATTTCTCCCTTTCTGACATATTATACAATTCCATGCACTGAACTAACTCTCTTAAAAAGTTTCGAGCGGCACCTTGCGTAGGATTACCATCATATTTTGGAAACGCATTTAAATCTCTTAAGGAAAAGCTTGTATTGTTACCATTTTCTCGTTTACTAGACTCTTGAGTTGAATATGGGAACATACTTACGTTTCGACTCAACCCAGTATCACTTTCATTCATTGGTCGAAAATAGAAAGGATTGTTAACACTATTAGCACTAAAAGTATTTGTATTTGGTTGAGAAGAACTTAAACCAGACCATGCAACAGCAGTTGAACAACCTAACTGGCTCTTAGTAGTGTTAAAAGGATAAAAACTATTAGCATTACTATGAACGTTTGTCGCTTCAGTACCATATACTGTATTTGCCCTAAGTGGTTCAAAAGGCAAACAAAAAGGCGATGTAACATTAATTCGTTCATTGCACGGAGTAGTACTAGCTATTGTAGTAACAATACTTGTAGTAGTACAATCTCTGTAAGTACTTGCGATTGGAATTTCTCGCACCTCAACTTCAGAATTTCTAGAACCTACAGTATATTGCAGTTGTTTTCGGTTATCAATGCAATTACTTTCTGATGTAGCTTTATTTTCACCTGAACTAAAGATTTCCACCTTCGTTTCTAATTCTTTCAAACGTTGGTCTAGGTGTTGACTCTTTAGGCTACACAAATGGACATTTCTTTCAATGCTTTTCTCTATTTCGTTATTGATAACCCTATTTCCTTCTTCTAATGAACTTACACGTGCATTTAACTGACAAATACTAGATTCGTGTCTCTTGTTATCGTTTTCTAAAGTCACTAAACGGTCATTCAGGTCTTCTACTTGTGAATCTACTTCTTCACACTTGTTCTTCAAAGTTTCAACATCGTCCTGTACAAGTTCTAAGTCCCTACGAATTTCAACGCAAGTCTCTAACTGAAAAGCCTTTAATTCACCCTGTAACTCAATTATCTTTCTATCAAAATTATCACTTATTGCTTTAACCTGGGTTTCTAACCTTTCACTAAATTCCCTTGCCTGACAGTCTAATCTTTCAGTTAACACTTTTGACTGATTATCCTGTTTTATCGACATTTCGTTTAATTTCTCTAACAGCATTACAAACTCGACGTTTGAACTGGTTTGATTACTAGCGTTAACAAGATCTTCCGTTTCATTTACTAAATCACTGCTTACTTTTTGTATGGTAACGTTTGAAGCACCATCTATCTCAATTTCCTTACCGGTAACTTTAATTTCCTCGACACTGTTCCCTACAACGTTACCATTATCTGTGATTTCGGCATTACGGCGATCTATATTCTTTTCTCTATCTGTACCGTTTTTTAACATACACTCTGAGCAACTCCATTTTACACTTTTCATTTTTAGTATTTCATATTCCGTATTTGGTATCCCCTGACACCTTAAATGATACCAGCGTTTACAGGTACTACAAGCTACACTGTACCTATATTTTCGATTGCAACAACTATGTCCAACACTTTCGTCGTAAGAATCTTCTCCACTACTGCTATCGCTCGACATTTTGATATTTACTATTAAATTTCCTTCAGAAGCTCACTTAAAAGTTCAGTAAACACAAATTGTTTATAACCGTACTATTAAAAATACTTTCTATCTTGACTTGATTGAAA
Source organism: Thermobia domestica (assembly GCF_964235325.1). Lineage (NCBI taxonomy): Eukaryota > Metazoa > Arthropoda > Insecta > Zygentoma > Lepismatidae > Thermobia > Thermobia domestica. The sequence goes on from NC_137464.1 coordinate 264,931,194, forward strand.
CAAAACCTAGCAGTCAACGTCTAGAAGCAATGGGTCGCCATTTATTATGCAATGCTACGGAAATTGTAATTTGGAAAACGCTTGGCAATATTGTGTTTTTGCGTTGTCTTTTTTTTATTATTTATAAACGTACTAGCCCAGACATAAAATGCTACTTCTATTTTTAGCATGGGTCGCCACTTCTTATAAAAAAGGGAAAAACTTATCAAAGAACTAATTTTTACTTCACGTATTTAGGTTCGTTGCTTCAAGACTTGTGCTATTATAATTTCGTTGGCACATGACACTTTATATTAAATCTGAACCATAGTCATTGAAAAAATACTAGCGGTCATTCCTGAAGGACAATAAAATATCAGTTATTTAACACTTACTGTACAGTTTATACTGTACGCCGAAGATCTTACCGTAGTAAGTTTACACCTGTAACACTTTGCAGCTGTGCTGTAATACTTAAAGAATGCAGATGAGTCTTTAGTATTTTCCGATTTTTTTTTAAATAATACTAGTATTTATAAGTGCAAAAACCACATGCTAGCAGCACTATAATGATATCAATACCCGTTTGCTATTTTCACTTTGATTTTCCGTTAGTTTTTATTCATAACTTTGAAGATTAAAATTCACAAGGAATGTTGTATTTTAAATGTTCTATTTCCTTAAAAGATATACTTATCCTGTTAATGCATTATGAGTTTTAAGGCTAATTATTAGATAAGTAACACGCTCCAATCTCTCTGGCTTACTTGCCGCACAATTCTGGACGGTGAACAGTTTAACTTACCCTCTTTCTTTACGGAAATACTTTTCAAAGCACAGTATACAAATTATAAAAACTAATTTTGACAATTGAAAAAACACTAGTTAAACAGTCTCAAAAACACACCAAACCAAAAGAGTGAACAATAATAATTACATAAACAAATGAAAACATACAAAAACATTATGAACAGAATACTCAAAATATTGTAGGGGAAAAACTGAACGCTACAAGCTATATTGGTGTTTGTAAATAGAAGCACATGTTGGGTGCATTTAAACGCAAGCACATGTTGGGTGCTTTTAAGCGCAAGCACATGTTGGGTGTTTTTAAACGCAAGCACAGGCTCGGTGTTTTTAAACGCAAGCACATGTTGGTTGTTTTTAAACGCAAGCACATGTTCGGTGTTTTCAAACGCAAGTACATGTTGGGTGTTTTTAAACGCAAGCACATGTTGGTTGTTTTTAAACGCAAGCACATGTTCGGTGTTTTTAAACGCAAGCACATGTTCGGTGTTTTTAAACGCAAGCACATGTTGGGTATTTTTAAACGCAAGCACATGTTGGGTATTTTTAAACGCAAGCACATGTTCGGTGTTTTTAAACGCAAGCACATGTTCGGTGTTTTTAAACGCAAGCACATGTTGGGTATTTTTAAACGCAAGCACATGTTCGGTGTTTTTAAACGCAAGCACATGCTCGGTGTTTTTAAACGCAAGCACATGTTCGGTGTTTTTAAACGCAAGCACATGTTCGGTGTTTTTAAACGCGCGCAGTGTCGAAAGTAATTCACCGACGTTAATATGCGTAAACTCACATATAACTTCGATATAGCTGCCTCCATATTGGTGGTACGTTTTACGTTCGAAACACACACGTATGTAAATCACATATAAATATAAATAGCGAGATCAACTTAGCTGCCTGTTCAGATATAAATAAAGTGATGTTTTTCGTTATTAATTGTACAAGACACAAGCGTTACTCTGGAAGATGAAAATAACACTTCATTGGCTTTCATTGCTGGAGTTCTAAAGCTTGCAGTCTGTCGCTCACATGGGTCAAATGTCCTATGAAATTATCCACAAATATTCCCTTTCCTAAGGAAATTTTGCGCTTAGTGCAAAAGTGTAAAAGTATTTAGCATTTGATCAGGCACATACCCAGAAATATTTTGTTTCTAAAACTAAAATGGAGACTCTTTCTATTTTATCCTTTGATTTGATTTCTCAACGTACAAAATTCAAGTGATATCCTTTTCTCATTTATTTTGAGTTAACATCAAGCCAAGAGGAACACCAAAGGCTTTTCCGGTTAATCGAGCATTTGGCGGCAGGGAAAATTCACGCTTACACCATTTTAAAGTTGTTCTAATTTCTGCAGTTTGCAAGTACTAACGAGAATTGATACGACACAAAATATCACTACTAGTGAATCAAGTTTGGTGAGGTTTGGCGACAATTGGCGGATCCATTTCATGTTAACGCCATTTTGAAATTACTTGAAATTTTTGAAGTTTAGCATCACTAACGAAAATTCTTGCGGCAGAAAACAACACTAACGCAGCACTAGAGTGCGTTTGTTTTTTCTTGACACGCTTCCCGCCTAAAGAATGAATCTGTCTGCAACACATAGTTGCTACGCCGCGGTTAAGTTGAGAGTTACAATTCGTTAGGAAACACAGCAAAACGCCACACCACTCATAAATTACTTGTTCGCGTGTGGCAACGAAGGACTTCAAATAACCGGCAAATATCAGTGATCTGATTTGATTGGCTGGCTGACAACTAACGTCACCTACACGACAAAACCCGTAAGACTTCTATTGGATTAAAACATTCACGTGAGTGCTAGCAGGCCAACCAAGTGCACTGGCAAGAAGTGCGCCAAAATAAAACAAATATATTCTAATAACAGATCAAAGTTGGTGAAGTTAGGCGACAAGTGTTGGGCCAACTTCATGCTGAGGCAATTTTGAATGCTCTCTAATTCTTGACGTTTACCAGGACTAATGAATAAATTTCAGGCACAAAAAAGTACCGTACTAACATATCACTAACGAAAAAGCAAAGTTGAAGTTTGGCGACAAGTGACGGGCCAACTTCAGAGATGTCATTTCTTCTCGTATTCTAAGCATCACTTCTGATTCACAAGTGTTTCTGATGAAGTTTCCAGCTCTCCATTCCAAGCCAACTTTCTATAGTACTGCCACCAACAACTCCCACTTTGCTTTATCAAATGCCTTTACTAGACCAACAAATACTAGATTTTTTTCACAAATTTTTTACTAATTATTCTAATCAATAACATACCTTTCGTCTTTATTCCTGGAAAACTCAAAATGTTCCTTCCTAAACTATTCTCCTTTTCTTCCATTCGTCTTCACAACACATTTCGTCACTTATATTGTAAGAAAGACGAGGAGTGATCCTGAAGTAAACATTTATTTGTACAGATAATAGCAATAAGAAGAAAGGCTGTGATAATAATAGTAACAACAGATGTAGGAACATAATAGAACAAATTAAATTTCAAAGAAAAATGTGTTCCGAGTTAGTTAAAGGAATTGCCATAGCAACTATAAAAGTACATATGACGCCAGCGAGGTTTGAGTGGGAGAAATCTTATAACAGATGCATTGATATGTGTTTGTGTGTGTGAGTGAGTGAATGAGGTACAGGTATAGACAAAGAGAGAATATTTTGTATTTCATTAATTCAATTTCCTTCTTACTTTGTGTTTGGTATTTTCTAAAGAAATGTTATCTGGCTTCCATTTTTTTTTTCTCCTTTTTTGAAAAGAAAACATAGAAAAACCAGGGGGAAAGTAAAGAAACGTAAGCCAGCAATAGAATTACATTGTGTACCGTCTTTTCTATTGATGCCATCTCTCTCTGTCTTCTTCGCTTGTTTCTGTTGCCGTGGAAACTGGTTACCGAATAGAACATTTGAACAATTTTTTTGGGGGGGGCGGTGGAGGAAGGGGGGAATGGTAGTGTGAGATGATAAGAAGGTTTGTGTGTGAGAAACAACACACAATGAAATACAGAAATACAGATATATATATATATATATATATATATATATATATATATCCAGTGACTTCTTTCTAAATTTCTTTTATTTTTGTTAAGACACAGAAAAGTTATTCTGAGAAATTTCTTTTCTCAGAAATACTATTTAGTGTCAGTTCCACAAGTGAAGGTAACGCTAAGAAAAATCATGCTTTTTTTTTTTTTTTTCAAACACCTCTAACAATGTACACACCCATATATGAGGGCAGAGTGAAAGGTTTTGAGTGGCTCAGTGGTAGAGTGTTCGGGAGTTAGAGCGGGAATACAAATTTGTGAGAAGCAGGAATTGTTCTCTTACGAGTGACACGGTACACACACACACACACACACACACACACAAACATCGTGGAATTCTTTTGTTCGTTGAGGAGAAAGGCGAATTGTCTGAAATAGTTCGCATAGTCTCCAAAAGACGTCAGTATCTATTGACCTAGTGCAAGATATGTCTCTTGCTTTTATCACCATGTGTAAATAGAAAATATCTCTGTTGCATATGATAAAGAAAATCTCCACCCCTTATAATATATCATCATGTGTAAAAAGACCTCAACAGTATTGGCCATGGAAGAACCACTTCTTGGAATACCTCTTGGAGACCCCACTTCCCTATTGAAATCAGGAAGAAAAATCAATTCCTGAGTTTTTGGGTTACGCAATGGAGATCCTATTATTAGCGACATCCAATGGACGTCTATTATAGAAATCTTCACGGGCTCGGGCGAGCCCGAAGACCGGATTCGGGCCTACAGAGCATGTGCCACTTCGGGCCCGGGCCGGGCTCCGGTCGTAATTTTTTAAATATATAACCATATTTCTCGGCCATTTCGGACCTAACTTTGTAAATAAACTGTACAACGATAATTATTGGACCATTCTTTGGGAAGAAGTTTTAAAAGCACAACTGCATAATTAAACCTCTAATTGCTGGAAATAAAAATACAATTTTGAGTTAATTATTAAGTTTATGTGATTCGGGTTTATATCGGACTGATTTGATCACTACACCAGCTCGGGCTTAAATGCTAAAACATATTTCGGACTCGGGTCGGGCCTCACATTATAAATTCACGGACCGGGCAGGGCCAGGCCCGGGTTAAAAATTTCGCCCCATGTGGATTTCTAGTCTATCTAGCCAGCATATCCATGAAGGGTGTGCAGTGGTGATTGTATTGTTGTATGAAACCCATAAGGACCCTCCTTACACGTTTCTGCATTTCTTGCACTATGTATCGCAAAACGTAAGTTCGTTGTCGCTGCTTTACATAATAGTTAACTTGTTATCATGAAAAGCTTTAAAAACACAATAATCGTTGCCAGACATTAGTGAGTGATATGTAGTATTTCTCAGAAGTGAGATACAGGTTGTTAAGTCCGAGACGATACCACAAACATGACTATGCTTATCTTCTTTTCGAGAAATTTCTCGAAACTCTTAGGCAACATTGCTTTAGTCAAGTTTTAGTTCTGCAACACTGTTTTATTGTTACATTATTCAAAGTATAGTGGAGTCCGCTAATCCGAACTAATTGGGACCGAATCCTGTTCGGATTAGCCGGAATAACAGTAAAATCAGAGTTTGAAGCGGGTGGACGGGTCTATTGTGTTGTAATACATAGCGTATAGTATTTCAAAACATGTTTTCTGACTACAGTAGGCCTATATGTACTGTACTGGAATAATGTTTAAAATGTTGGTAAAAACTACGCGTCCTCCAATAGATTCTCTTCACTGCGACAAAAAAACAATAACTGAGTCACTGTTGTCACAGTCCTAGCTCTGGAGTGGGCTGAAAAATAGTACCAAATTGGAACAAAAAGGGCTGAATTCATTATTCTATACCACTATAATACACGGCTCTACAACACGAAACTAAAAGAGGTAATGTTCTAAAACAACCCCCCTCTTCCAAGAGCACAAATCAACGTGTCGATATAGATCTATAAAACGCAGAAGTGTTCGGATTTCTTTATATTCGTCAATATGGCGTACTAATAAACAGCTTAGTCCTCTAAGCCAGCAATTATGTCAATGTATTTTTCGTGCTATTATCTTTTAGTGTAGAATCTTTGCAATGACATAGATTATAGACTTATTTGAGCACACGCTGGTCTTCTTCAGAATATTCAACATTTGATTCAACGTGTTTGCGTGGTTCTATTTCTTTTTAAGGTTTGAAGATAATGTTTCCACCACACTGCTTCCTTCTCGTCTCATTCATGCGTGGCGCGCATGCGCCCACCTAGCATCATTTGTATCCCAGTATAGTTCGAATTACGAATTTTCTACACAAAGTTCCTAGTGTTAAGCGGTGGAACACCACAGAATGCAAGTTCAACAGCATTTTTTAAGAGTCCAACAGACAGTATAAATAACGTGAGATGTAGGAAAATCTTACTGACACTTTAGGAAATGTGACAAGTATTTGTTAAATGGTGCTGAATTGGGTAGAATTGTACCATCTTTTTCACAAAAGAGGCTGAAAATGCCAGCGTGGTACCAACGGGCTGATGAATGACAAAAAGGGCTGAATTTGGTAGTTGTACCAAGTGTGGCAAAACTGAACTGAGTTCATGTCTTGTAATAAGTAATACTAGTACGGTACTATGGTACTATGGTAGATGCTAGTAAAATACTAGTACTGCACACTACCAGTATTGTATGTTCAGTTTCATGTTACGGTACAGTTCTTATTCTACTGCATTGCTGTATTTCACTCATACTAAACTTATAAGTTTCAATATTTTACAGTACGTACACTGTAATCTATTTCAAAATTTGTGTAAGTGTCGTAATGTGGTTTAAGGCGTAAATACAGGTATTAATGAAAAAACTGTATTTAACGAAAATTTACTTTTGTTTTCCACGAAAACATGCACTCATTTTCTTCCTTTTAGTTATTAATTTCTTAAAACTGCACATTTTCGCCACAAAAAAACAAAATAAAATTTTCCTCCCGGACTTGTTCGGATTAATCGGATGTTCGGAATACCGGGGCTCCACTGTATTAAAAGCTATAAGTTGATAAAATGATTGTACGAACACAATGAGAAGCATTTATCAACGTTTAAACATACACAAGGTGTTACACAATCTACTCCAATAATAAATATGGTTTAAATGTTACTATATCACACCCTTCCTGGAACTCTCGTGACGAGAATGGATTCTGATAAATTCTAGATGAAATTAAGGGGAAAAATCAGAGAATAAATTTTGTACTTAAATTCACAAAACGACACGAAGAACATTTCGAGACGACAATAGCTTATTAACACAAAACGAGACTTTTCTTTGAGAATCGAGACCTGCTGAGACTTTCCTACAAAATACGCGAGACGAACTGAGACAAGAAAACTTTATTTCTCGTCTCGTCTCGTCTCAATGGTAACACTTGTGATAAAATTTGAAATAAATTGAAAGCCATTCATTTTGAATACGTGTTACTGAACGAAGTTCAACATTTGTGAGCGTTGAGGGTATAATTCACAACATTAGATCCAAAAGTGACACAAATTGCGATCTTTTTTAAAAAAAATTTTAGATCTAGAAATTTTCTAAAAAAAAATAAAAGCTTTATGGAAAGAATTCATTTTTTTCTATTTTAGGACAAATCTTTATTATATTGCTAAGTACACGCCGCTAATAAACATTTTCTTCACTTAACGCACTTTCCTGTTATTCAAATTAACATTTAGAATTTCTTCCACAAGCAAGGAATAGGAAGAAGAAGAACACAGCTGATCGATAATTTGAAAAATAGGAGAAAATATTGGGAGTTAAAAGAAGAAGCTGAAGATGAAGGAACATGGAAGAAATATTCTTATGTCCAAACCTACAACTAAAAGAAAACACACATATTAATTCCAAAACCTGCCCCCCCCCCCAAAAAAAAAAACTTAGGATCTAATAATAATTATAATCTTTGTTTCATGCAAATTGGTTTGAAAATTATTTAAAGAAAATTTTTCAAAGTCCAAATCTCAACTCTTGATGATCTATCAGAAATCAGGAATTGAGTTCGTCGATGGAGGTGATATATCCACTGGAATTGATAGAAGAAAAAATAATAATTCCAAGATTAATGTTGATCAGTATAGAGCATAAAACGGTAATAGATAGCGAAAAGCAATTTCCTGCAATCGACTAACGTCCCAGAAATAAATAATCCATTTCCACTTTAATCTAAGAATTGATAAAGAAAAATCTACTACTATTTCAGATTTTAATAATAGGTTAGAAATTATCATGCCATGCAAGGCGAATTCTTTTACTTTGTATGCATTTTTTTTTTTTTTTTTTTTTTTAACAAAAGCAAAGGAAGGATGGAAAACGGGTGAGTCAGAGGAGAGTTCTCAACAGACAAAATGCTTCTTCTATAGTTCTGGAAAGTTCAGCCGAATCTTTCAAACCATTCCCAAGTATTTTACAGCAACGGTTTACGAGGGTCATCCAGAAAGTAAAGAACGATTTATGCATCACAGCGCCGACCCACCACCACTGCGACTGCGTACGCGGCAGTTAGCTCCTTTCTTCACCTCAGTGTAAGCCGAACCTCAATCTTGTGCTATCACGCTACTTGTTTTTGCAGCGATTCAAATTGGCGACGCCAATCGAAAATCTCTGCAAATGTGAAGTATGTTATGGAATGTCATTCGTTTTCTGAAAGCGCAAGAAGTTAAGCCTATTGAAATTTATAGGCAAATAAAGAATATTTATGGTGATAATGCAATGAACAAGTCATCAGTGAGGAAATTGTGCATTATGTTTAATCAAGAATGGACCAGCATGCATGATGAAGATCGGAGTAGGAGGGCATTTTTGATCACCCTGCTTACAGCCCTGACTTGATACCAAGTGATTTTCACTTCTTCCCGAAACTTAAGGACTTTTTGGGTGCAAAACAGTTCGCAAATGATGAACAACTCAAGGAAGAAGTGAAAGCCTGGCTCAAATGTTTGTCGACAGAGGTTTACAACGGTAGTGCATATTTTTGTATGTATTCCTAAATATTATTTCTATTTACGGACAAAAGGGCACAAGCTACTAAGAAGAAAAAGAAGGAAATATTTGAAGAAATAATTTAAATATGTGTATTATATTGAGATTTTTCTTGTTTTCGTTCTATGACAACTTGTTTATCTGGTTGATATGGTAATGTAGAAATATATAGAACGAACAACAATATTGTTATAATTGGATGTATATTATTTTAATGTGATAAAATAAGGTATATGTGAAAAATATATATATAATCGAAAAGTACATAACTGTGGTGCAATTCATTTGTAATCTCGTGGACTTTATAAATATTTAAAATGTATTTGAATCAGAGAAGGTAACGAAGAAATAACGTTACAGGTTCCAGACACCGATTGTTACAATTTGTCTCTCCACTTCTAGACTTAGTACTTACGAAAAAACAATAATTCTCTGCTACTACTACTATGCTATTATTATTATTATTATTATTATTATTATTATTATTATTATTATTATTATTATTATTATTATTATTATTATTAATGGTATTTTTTCCTTTCCAGCTTTTAAAAGGGTAATTAAGATATGCTGAAGTTGAAACATGACGCTTTAATTTTGTACAGCATCTCATCAAATGGAAATATAATTCTGATGATGTGGAGACAGACTGTTTCTGTAACACACGGATAGTTTCTTGCTACAAACGCAAATTTTGAATTACGCTTACGCAAACCGATGCGAAGTTCAACCCTTTATTTTCGTGAATTTTAGTATTCACACAGGCGTTGCTACTGTCTCCCAATGGTTAGGAAACTCTATTTTAGTGTAGAGGAAGACAACCCTCGAGTTTTCCAGGCCTCGTGGTTTCTTCTGCAATTTTCGACACAATCAACACTTAGTGAGTTTTGTCAATATAGTGTCAATATAGGCAATACTGCATGATTTAGTCCTATACAGTCACTCTTAAGGGACAACGTTTATGACATTTCAAGCCAACCCTCTGAGTTACTTTTAAACGCTGTTATTGTGCTGCCAAAATGTCTTGAACCGTGTCAAAAATGCGAACTAAAGCTCACACTCTCACACACCCACGCGTTGAGCCAATAAGGGTTCAGCGGTTGCTAAGCGAGGGAAAGCGAGTGGAATTCCTCCAGCCGATAGCAGCGCTTGCAACAGAAGACTAGGGATCAAGTCAATGTGGCATATCTATAGCAAATGAGCTCCGATGTGGCCACCACTTTGCACACATTCACATCAGTATCTGACACCTGCTTATCTGTTGGCGCTCTAGTGTGTCTGCTTAGTCACGCCTCTTTATCACACGTCAGAACCTTCATTCCATGCACTTATTCCAAACGCCATGCATTGTGTTTCACACTTTAATATGATTCTAATGAATAAGTAAATAAATAATAATATTCAAGTACATATAAATATAATAATATAGTGCGAAGTGTGATCGAAAAGTAAGGTTAGAAAATGTCTGATCTGAAACGTAGCATTTCGTACAACCAATACAGGCCAACAGATGGTACATTAGGTTATTTTTCGACATAGCCTCCATATCGGTTGTGGGACTTGTCGCATCATGGGATGAGTATGAAGATTCCCTCTTGGTATAAATTTGTCCTTGCGTTATCACAAAGTGTCTTACCTTCTCATCTACAGTGAAGCGACGGCCTCCTACTGCTCCTTCAAGTGCGGAAACAGGTGAAAGTCGCTTGGAGTGAAGTTCGGGCTGTATGGAGGGTGGTCGATGATGTCCCAGTGAAACTGCTTTAACAGCGTGGTGGTTGGAGACTGCACTCCTCGTTGGTGACATTTTCTCTACCAGCTCCAAACTTTCGACATCATTCTGTGACATATTGACAAAACATTATAGTCTTTTCGTAAACCTCTACCAACTGCCGGTGAATGTCAGACGCGGTTACAGATTTCGCCCACAGAAATCAAATAACCTAACGGATTTCTTCGGGAGAGCAGTTTTCCAAACGAGTCACTATTTGTGTTTATCTACAACTAACGCCGTAGGTGGTGGGTGACTGAAACTCTACAAAGTTGCCAACTCCATGTATTACAATTACCGCACACTCCTCATTTCTCTATAACAGACGAAATTCTAGAAACCTTAGTTCCTTCTAATTTTAGTTTCTAATTCTCCCTCGTATAATTTACTAAACTAACTTTAGAAGCTGTTGGTAAATGATTTGAATAAATGATTTGAATTTGATCTGATGGACGCTAGTCACTTTCATGGAATCAATCCTAGTACCACCAAAGACAAGCTAATTAATATTGTTTTTGTTGTGCTTTATCCAAACTCGTCCCTAGTGGAATTACAGCTGGTTCGAATTTCGCGTTCATCTGTATCGCATGGCCTCGGTGTAATATATAATTTCAAAGAAACGTATACAATAGATATTAACGATTCAATTTCTCTGAAGCTAACTAACAAAAGGAATTGTAATCCTATTTTACGCCAGCTGCCAATGTACAGTAGATAATAACGTGTTTGGATTCCTCCCCACCTCCTTATTTCCATGAGTTGTTTATGTACATTGCTCATTTCAAATGAAAAAAGAGAATTAACACAGGATTGTATTTTCCGTCAAAAACAACCATTCTGTCCATTCCAAGAATTGGTTTCTGAAAAACAGGTGAGTTAATACATTAGGATTATACTGTCGTACTATAAACAAGGTATTTAATTGCTTAAAGAAAACAAACTTCACCGTGGCTTTTTTCTTCTGCATTCAGTTGATGAAGCAGATTAGCCTAAACTATCTGCATTTACCACAAAGCTGCTGACATCTGGTGGCGAGAAAATTTATACGCAATTCATTAAAACAGATGCATGACAAAAGCACAACCAATTTTCCAATTCGCCGTAACTTTTACGTCCGGCGATTATGCCAGTTAGGCTAAAAGGAGATGGTGATAATGAGAAAAGAATGAAATTGTGGAATGAATAAAGTGGGAGGAAACGGGAGAACCCCGAGAAAACCCACGCATACGGTGTTTGTCCACCACTAAGCTCATTTGGCGTGACCCGGGGTTGAACCAAGAATCACATGCACTACACGTGAACGATCTACCACTGAACCACCGTGGCCTTGAATTCATTTTTATTTATTTATTTATTTATTTATTTATTTATTTATTTATTTATTTATTTATTTATTTATTTATTATTGAAGCAAGCGTAAGCAAGCTTCTATTATTCAATTCAACTGGCATTTGTGCGTCTGTCTGTCCGTTTCACGAGAACTTTTGAAATTTAACCAATTTTAGAGAAACTCGGTATGTATCTTAATTCTCAAAAGTATTGTTTATAAGTGATCGACCAATCAAACTGCACAATAGATAAATTTCCACGAATTACCTTATCTACAATCTTTAAAGGTCAAAATGAGACATTGTGAATGAGAGGAAGGAATCCAGCAATCCTATTGGACCAATAAGCTTAGACTATGAATTGTCCCTATGTTTCAAAGTGTGAAGATGATATAATAAATAAGCATCATCAAATTTGAACTTTGGAATTATTTTTATCCACGAAAGAACCCAAATTAGACCATTCAAATTTATAAAAATTATATAAACGAATTCTAAAGAACAATTACATTTTTAAAAAAAGTTTTTAACAAGTCTAAATCTCAACGGAAAGCCAAATGTACTGCTGTCGAAATGTAAGAAGAATATCTGAAGGTACTCATGTCCAATGCAAGGCAATGGCATCCTGCATTCATCTATATGATCTTATGTTCAATTTTTTTTCTCTTATTGAACATGGTGCACAACATTTAAAATTCGCGCCTCATTCTAATTAAATTTTCCGCCAAAATTTAAAATTATCGTCAAATATAAAGTACTAGCAGAATACCGGTTCTTTGCACGGAGAGGATACGTTTCATTTTGGACATAAAGGAGTGAATTTGGATTTAAATGGCATCAGACGTGTTAATGTTCCTTTCCGCGATTCCAAAAACTATGGATTCTGCACTAACATCAGCCATTTTCGATCATTTTAAATATCTCCCTCCTCCCTCTCTCCTAAGTGCACCGTCAAAATGAAATGACAAAATCCATCCCAGGCTCGAACCTGACTTATTAAGTATCATCAAAGAGGAAATAATACATTAAAAGGACTCCATATTTTTAATTTCTGACTTTCTGAAAAGTGACCAATCATGATCAACCAAATTTATGAAAATATATATTTAGATCCCAGAGAACATCTATCAAAGTTTTTTTTAAACAATTCCTAAATTTAAAGACTAGTCCAATGTACACTCATGTCCAAAATGATTGTCTCATATCTATAAATGTCTTCTTGTAAGAATATAATTTGATAATGCTTACAATAAGACTTTTCAGGGTACTTTTAATACTGATAGTATGTGTATAATCAGGAAATGTATGTCTTGTGGTAAATTTCATAAGAAAAGAATTATAAACCGGAATACGAAAATTAGAATGAGTGAAACAAAATGTTGCTAAATGGAGAAGAAAGTTTTATTTTCGTCTTATTGTTCTTATTTACTGCTCTTTTGCCATGAAATTTGCCACATACATGTCTTTGCCGATTATACACATACTAACATTATAAGAAATACCGGGGGAATTCGTTATCAAATTGTATTCCTACAAAAACATATTTATAGACATGCGACAATAACTTTGAACATGAGTGTACCTTTGCAAAACTTAGAAAGGAATATGAATATACCCATGTCTTATGAAAGGGAATTGAACACTATACTCAATGATACAACCATACAACATAAGGAAACGCATCAATGAGAAATGAAATGAAATGAAATGAGATATTTGTTTTACGTCCCACGCTTATGCTGGCTAGGCTAAGAAGGACGGTGATGATAAGAAATGGATGAAATAGTGGAATGAAGAAAGTGGGAAGAAACGAAAGAACCGCACGCACAAGGTGTTTGTACGTCAGAAAACTCACTTGGCGCGAGCTGGGATCGAACCAACGACCCATACACCAGAAGTGAACGCTCTACCATTGACCCACCGCACCTGCCCCCCATCAGCGAAGGTAAATTAGTCAAATACCTCCGAAATGTACATTTTTGGCAATTTTCTTTACTTATTAATACATAGAATCATCCAAACTACAGATATATATATCAACACTGGTTCCATACTACCGTATCGAATTTTTAGTTTTGGCAATTACCAAAATTTAATTCTATATATTTCTATATACTTCGGGGTAGTTCTATATCTGTATATTTCTCCCAAAAATTAGTGGGTTAACGTCAGGTGCGGACCCACAAATTTTTGTTGAGGAGAGTTGAGTTGAGTTGATTTTAGTTTAGCGTCCCGTTCAGCAGCGAGGCTATATGAGACGTGGACCTACTGATTAACGTGGAATCCGAACCACATGAGCTCCCGCCGGGAATCGAACCCGGGACTCCCGCGCCAATTTTGTTGAGGAGAGTACAAGCTTTTTTTGGGGGGTGGGAATCCAATACTACGAGCCACTACGTCTATGAGGTATTAAATGGGTATTATTCTGCACTATTTAATACCAAAAGACGAGAAGTAACTGTGAACTACTCCTACATATACTTTCAGAGAAAAATGACGGAACTAGATTGTTTTTATAAGAGAAAGTTTACAGATAAAGCGTAAGATGAAATTTTCATGCTACATCAATCATTTCTCTGTTAAACTAATAGTCTATAGTTTTATTGAAAAAGTTTACAAGTGTATGTTGACTTAGAATGTTTGGAGATTCCGGACCCGGTGGACCCACTGTGGGTCCGTCCTTGGTCAATGTACCTATTGTCAAAATTTGGAAGAATGGTCTTGTGTCCTCGAGTCAAACGGCTCACTAATCAGCTGACTTTTGCTGACTAATCAGGCAAAACGGATCCCATACTACTAATATATTTCATTGCTTTTCGAGAATTCTACTTTTAAAGAGAGAAGATTGACAATTTCTGTAAATTTTCCCCCAGATTCAATAAACGAAAATCGTTATGTTTGTGATCAGATCACGGGAAAATAACTGAACCGTTGAAATGAATTTTTGAAAATAGACTAATACGTACCTATCTCTTTGATTTAAGAAATGGTGCGAGAAAGTTTAGTGTGGTGGCGTGTACAGTACCTTTCATTTATACTCTCTCTTCTCCTTAAGTTACCCACTAAAATTAAACAAACAAACAAATAAGTTATGACAAGCGTAAGTACTGAAGACCATTAAAACCATTACTGAAGACCATTAGATGAGCATAAGAGTGGTACGGCCTCTGGTGCTTTTAAATTGATCCTGAATAAAGAGGTAACATATTCCCTGGAAAAATATCCATCTGTTCACTTCCCGTTGCTTTTGTTAAATTTTTAATTACGCTAACCGAATTCCTGAAACTTAACACTGCTGCCTCTCCCAGAAAAGTATGACTCCATTTATTAAAACAAGCTTTGTCTCTGTATATTATGAGTTGTCATTTGAGCAACGGTGGGTAGAGGGCCCACCTGTCGTGCTCTTTGTGACGCGACTAGTTTCTTGGAAAACTCATTGCTAAATCTTCGTCACGCGGAAACAGCGATAACAACACGCAATGGACTGCTATCATTGTATTTATAAATACAATTTATGGGTCATCTAGGGATTACGTACTTCGCAGTTATTACCACAATAATCGAAGGTAATTCTTAACTTGAAGTGTGGACTTTATTCAAATTAATCCTGAATGTATTTAAAAAAATAAATTTACAGATCTTTTGAAGAAAGTGCAACCACAGGTCCGTAGCCAAAACACTGTGGCTCAATGGTATAGCTTCCATCTCCGGTACAGGTGGATCACTGGTTCGATTCTTGTCCATATGATTTTGTGATGGGCAATATCATGTTCGTGAGTTTTCTCAAGATTCTTCTCTTTCCTCTCCCATTTTCATTCCACCAGTTCTTTTGCTTACATTAATCATCCATCTTCTCTAGGCTGAAGGGCAAATCATGGGACGTACAACTGAACTTTACAAAGGTAGAAAGATCAAGATAATTTTCGGAAGCCAACTTATTCCTGAAATACTCATAAGGGTGTTGTTACACCTCACTAGTTCTTTGTTTATCTACAGAACTCACACTGACAGTTTTGGCATGCTTGACTCTTTTGTATTCTTAATTATGCTGACGTGTTTTTGTCGAATCGCAGTTTTCGTTCGTTTTCCGCGGTGTGTATTGCTTTCAGGTACCTCACCTGTGTATTTCTGAGTTTTTTTTTTTAATTTGAAATTCTGTAATAATTATTATTTTTAATTATGCCGCAAGATTTCAATAGCAGTCATCTGGAAACATTATGTAATCATGTTAGAATTGAAATGAAAATATTTAAACTAAATTTAGCTATAACCAGTTGAGAAGATCATTGCTAGAACGAACTTTAAAAGAATTTTTAACTTGTACAGGCTTTATACCAATTGTTCTATGTACTTTATTATTATACTCATTAAACAATTCTTGCAATATATCTATTCATTTATAGTATAAAAGCCAGTAGAGAATACTCCAAGAGCATTGCCAGAATGAACTTAAAAAGAATTAATTTTTCTTATTAACGTCTACAGGCTTTATACCAATTGTTCTATGTACTTTATTATTATACTCATTAAACAATTCTTGTAATATATCTTTTCTTTATAATTTTGCTTGAGTACTCAATTTTTTCCACGTGTTTTGTTTAAGAGTTCTGTTAAGGGTCTTCACTACAGCGAAATTAAACTACCGCTAATTTTAGAGTTTTTCTGTAATATCTTCAAAACAAATAAAAATATTCAAACAGCAGAAACGTAGTGAACTAGACAATACGATTTTGTATGTGGTACCTTTATCACAATTCACCTATCTGCTTTTGGTATGCCGCTATGTACAAAACCCGCAAAAAAAAAAAAAAATGCTAAATCTATGTACAGTTGCAAATCGAAAGCAGGTAGATGAGTTGTGATAACGGTATCACATGCAAAATCGTATTGTCTAGTTTACTACGTTTTGGCTTTTTGAATATTTTTATTTGTTTTGAAGATATTACAGAAAAACTCTAAAATTAGCGGTAGTTTAATATCGCCGTAGTGAAGGCCCTTAAAACGTTGTACGATATGTCGTATTACAAAGACACATACTCAAACTAGAGGGCTCAAAATTGAAAAAAAATCGCAAAATAACATCTCTCTGTGACTTACGGTTCCCGGCATATGGTTTCTTCAATCACCCGAAATCGGAACTTGTTTGGCCAATATCTTGGGAAAGATAAGAGTGACGTGAAAATTTGCATGAATTTCCCCAGATAGTTTTTGATGCTATGTCGAATAGAGAGCTCAAAATTGAAAACTTCACAAATGATGGACACACACACACACACAGAGAGAGAGAGAGAGAGAGAGAGAGAGAGAGAGAGAGAGAGAGAAAGAGAAAGAGAATTCACTAACGAACCTTTTAAGTTCGTTGAAAATATGAAGTTAATAGTTGAGGTTCTCTAGAAACCAGTCTGTGTATTGAAAGATAGAAACTACCAGTATTCAGGATTAAATTTATCTTACATTCATAGTTTCTTATTTTAGCACATAAATAGTTTTCTTATGAAATACGATGTTCCTTAATGAGCTACGTAGAAACATTGACCTGAATTGGACAATTAGCGTAATTTAATGTAATTTTAACAGCTTCTGGAAACTGATGATTGATTACAAACTAATTATACGAGCGTACTTGTCGGCAGAAAACAAATCATCTGGATCTTCTATGAAAAGAAAAAGAAAAATGTCGAAGCAGCAAAATTTGCCCAATGAATGAAATGGTCCTTGCAAAAAAAAAACTGAAAAGAAGTGGCTGAATCATCTCTTTTGGGCGATGCAAGGAATTATTGTCAAGTCAATTAGGTTAGAAACTTCCACAATAATTAATTAACAGGAGTCAGGTTTAAAAAATCGTTTTTCCTCGAAAAACAAAGGTCCGAAAATACTAAAATTTTAAATTGGATTCTCCATTTCGCTCCACAACCAAATTGAGACTTCTTTCTTGCAACGAAATAACCTAAAACAATTCCTCGTCTCCTTATTTCTTTCAACATATACATTTCTATAAACAACTGAAAATTTCATCCGGGGCGAAGGTGTTCGCAAGGGACTGATATCCCGTAGCTATGAGCCTGTCAAATCGCTAAAGTTTGGAGGCACCGTAGCTCAGTGGTACCTTGTCTGAGGTTCCTGGTTCGATTCCACTTCTCACAAAGTGGGCTTTGTGGTGAACAAACACCATATGTGCGGTTTTTCGGGATTCTTCAGTTTCCTTCTACTTATTTCACTCCAGTATTTCATTCATTCTATAGATTTTTCCAACCTTCTTGGGACATTTCTGCATTGAAATCTTGCCAACACTTCGTCAACATCAAACTTGAAACCAGGGGCGTATCCAGGGGGGCGATTTCCCCCCTCCCAGAAGAGGAAAGTTTGTTTCTTACTTTATATATAAATAAAACCCATCCCAGAGCTCTTAAAAGTAGTAGTATTATAACCCACCGCCTCCCACCCGGAGGTCCGTCTTGGATCTGCCCCTGCTTGAAACCATTAAGAACTTTCTAAAGTCTTTGAGACAGATGAATGTCGTATGGCGCGAAGTCGGGCAAATAGAGAGGATACGGCAATACCTCCATTTTTGTTTTCCGTTGAAAAATCATTAGTCCAAACAGCCACATGCTATGTAATATTCTCATGATGAATCATATCCTTGAACACCTATGTACTTCGCTGTCTGTAAGATTCTTGCAAAACTTGCGAAAGTCAATCTGTTGTGTACCAAGTTGCTGTCATTCTCCTTTATCTGGCAACATGGAGTAATTTTACCTGATTATATTTTGAGAAAATAAAAACAGCCATCTTTTTGTGAACATCCTGAGGATGTCAGGCTTTCCAAAATCTGGAACCCAAAAATGAATTGTCAATTTGCTTTCAGTTTGGAGATTATAAAAAAAAAAAAAAAAAAAAAAAAAAAAAAAAAAGAGAGAGAGAGAGAGATTGAGCCCTTTTGCGGTCAGAATTTCGGCAACAACATAATTCCGTGTCCACAGAACTTCTGTTGTTTCGTTAACACGTAATTTCCAAAAGTCTCTTCTGAAACTAACTCAACTCCATTGGCGGTGTTCTGCAGAGACTGAAGCAAATTATAGTGTGATGGTGCCAGATCCAGACTATAGGTGGATACATTAAAACCAGAGGCGCAAATCTGTCTTCAACATTAGGGGGACGGATAAGACCGTTCCCATATTCTTTTTTTTTTTTTTACGTTATGTTCAAAATATTTATGAAGTTCAAAAACAATGCTGTGAAGGATCAGAGGAGCAGAGTTGTCTTGAACACTAGGAGGGCGAGGATATTTAAGGCTTATTCTGAGGGACATCAATTTTATCTCACTTTCCTTTGTCCAATCGGACACGCTCTACCACTAAGCCACCGCGCCCCCGTCCTGAGATTTAGGATACTAACGCTAATTCGTGTGCAAAAGGCTAATTAGTGTTTAGACCACCTACATAATAGTATATTCAAGTGTCGTCTGTAGCCATTTCAGACACCCGTTATGAGTTTCAACCATCAAAATTTTGTTCAACACGAACTTACTCAAACCCACCCTTCCTCATGTCCTCTCTGCTCGTCCAACGACTAGCGCGCATGCTTTTGATTCACGAGGTCCGAGTTTGATTTCCAGTGAGACAGGATCAGTTGTTCCATCGTTCTTGTTTATCTCAATATATACGGCACTGACACCAACAGGTTGTACTTGTTTTACCTTTTGATATATATATATATCTAACAACAAACTTACAGGAAGTCATTATGGCCCATTGGAAGAGCGCTTATTGGTCCTTCCAAAAGTCGGAGATTTGATCTCAGGCAACGTGAGTTCAAGCGAATAACATTGAGAGATACAGAGATAAATAGTGAGGAGGAAGAGAGATTCAATATGAGGGCAGACAGCGATACATTCACATATGCAAAGTTGGAAGTGGAGAAAGAAATGATGAGACAGCATCCATATTTTGAGGAAAATTGTAATTTTTTAAAGCATAAGAATCAAAATTTTTCAGTCGGCCTCAGACAAACATATAGTAGAAGTTTTATAAAATGGATATTTTTAGTTTTCCATCATTATTCCTTAAGCACTAAAGGAAATGAGTGTTCTCTAAAAATAATTTATTAAATTTTTATATTTTACCACCGGGAATCAAACCCTGGACTGTGTGGACCAAAGATACATACTAGTCACTAGACCAACGAGGAAAGCTTTTCGAAGTCCTAGATTAACTAGCAAATAAGATGTTTCATAGATTACAATTCTAGCTTTAGACCCTTGTAACTCCTGTACTCTTTGATGTCTGCCGCTCAATTTCATGCTTTTACTATTCTCGGTTAGTACTTTACGAATATAAAGGATGGTCCAAAAGTCGTACTTCAA
Organism: Thermobia domestica; assembly: GCF_964235325.1. Taxonomy (NCBI): domain Eukaryota; kingdom Metazoa; phylum Arthropoda; class Insecta; order Zygentoma; family Lepismatidae; genus Thermobia; species Thermobia domestica. The sequence continues at coordinate 264,951,482 of NC_137464.1, forward strand.
AGAGGAAATAGACACAAAAATCAGTAAAGTAGTCGCTTTCGTTCTCGAAATGTCGATGCTCAGGATGTCTCTAGCATACATAGGATGTCTCTAGCAATGACAGACCAATCACACTAAAAGTAATTGATATTCTGGAAAAAGTTGAACTCGACCGGCATGTAAAGAGTCATGGCATCACTAATGATGTAAACATTCATCACTAGTGTTGAATCATTTGAAGAAAATTCTCTTACACGTGTTAAAAATAGTTCTTACCCCTTGGTTATATGCAACCCATGTTACTTTATAGAATTTTTGGTTGCAGCATATGTTAGGCTATTTTCTCATTATACGGAATTATTTATTTATTTATTTATTTATTTATTTATTTATTTATTTATTTATTTTTACTTTTTTCAATAAGTATAGACCTTCATTAGGTATAGCTTATTCGACTAATGAAAACCGCATCAAAATATGACCAACGGGTTCTCATTTAATTGCGTAAATTGCGCTCTACATAAATACTGTTCTTTTTCGTATATATATATATATATATATATATATATATATATATATATATATATATATATATATATATATATATATACACGTGTGTGTGTTCCACCCCTTCTTCCAACTAGTCCTAACTATTCTTTTGTGTCATTGGTGCTTGACACCTGTACACTTTTTTTTTATTTAATCTCACTGCGGAAGGCCAATAGCACTACTATTACATGCGAGCTATATAACATTTTTTGTAAATTTGGTTTCGCGTTTTCACTTACTACAGATTGGGCCTCTTATTTTACTAGTTACACCTTCAAGTCATTCCCGTATGGCCTAGGTATTAAACATATACGTAGTTCAAACTACTTACCTGGTAGGAACGCCGTGGAACGCTATGTGCAGGTTTTGAAAACAGCTATCAGAAGTTATTTTCATGAGAAACAAGACAAATGGTCGAGTTATTTGAAAGAATTACAATTTATCATTTTTACAGTTCATTTAGAACTTGTATAAACCCCCTATAGTCCATTTCGTTTATATATGAGAAGAGAGCTCATTTAACATCTAGGTGGGATATATCTGATAGCTCAGGAGGCCGAGGATATTTGGCCTAAAGTATTCCACAACATGAAAATGTGTGGAATGAACAAAAGCGTATTTACAATAAACGAGTAACTCCAGTTACCTTCTCAGAAAGAGACAGAGTGTTATATCGCTCTCATATTCTTTCTTCTAAGCAAGATGCTATTAGTAAAGCTTTGTCGCCCTTCAGTAGCGTACCCAGGAATATATTTCGGGAGGAGTCGAAACTCAATATGAGTGTATTTTATATTTGTAATTCCTAAAATTGACCCAAAATTAGGCTAAATTTACACAAAATTCGAAATTTCGGGGGGGGGGGGGGTCCGGACCTCCAGGACCCACCCCCTGCGTAGGTACCTGTCGCCCTTTCAGATTGGGCCAGTAGTTACTTATTCCTTTCTGAGTAAAAACACGGCCTTGCTGTTCAATGAATCTCAAAATAGGAAGCTTACCTATCACGTGCCCTTATTAAAACGGTATTTACCTCGGATGCATGTTGATGATCCCTAAGGTTTAAGAAGGTCTGGTATAATTACTGGGTATGACTACTAGATATACCTATATAAATATGGTTACCTTGGTTTTGTTATGTTAATTCAGTATATAGTTTATCTGTTTTTGTAGGCACAAAAACATCGAAACCGTCAACATGTTGTACTTTAATTATTTGGTTATATTTGATAGTTGTTTCGGTTTGTACACCGTATATTTATTGAACGTTAAAAAGGCTAATAGCCTATTTTCTGAATAATGTTGGTATCATTCTAGGCTTGAAAAAGTTCTGCCTGATCGTCTGAACTTTTTCAGATGGAGGAGAGTGATATGTAATGCATTCAGAAACTAGCTATTTATAAGATATTATTATTATTATTATTATTATTATTATTATTATTATTATTATTATTATTATTATTATTATTATTATTATTATTATGTTCTGTTAGTCTGATTACTATTTTATTTTTCTTGGTTTATGAATTTAACTTCTTATTTGTTATCAACTGAAGCATGCTGGAAATTTACTAGCACGCCATGTAAATTTATCAGATACTTCAGTGACGTCATTGTCTCGTGAGTGAACTTCAATATTATTACTGTGTCTTAAATACGTCTATATTCATGAAAGAATACTTGAGTCCTGGTATCTAGTTATTGTAAATTGAGTTAATATCTATATTTAAAGAAAAACTATGAGTGTTGTATTTCATATACTTTGAGATTATTATTATTACTAGCCGAATATACCCATTCTTCACTGTATTTGAAAGTCAACGCCTGTGCGAGTATCACCATTCATCTCAGCGACCACGAAAACTATGAATTTGACACTAATATCGGTCATTTTGTACTACTTTTACATGTCCCGGTAAACGCCCTCCTGAGACCTCCTGGTTCGAATTTTAAAAAAACACACTTCGCCTTGGTCTGGGGCCTGGACCAAGGTATCCGTGACCAAAATTTGGCAACTCTCGGTCCACTCGTCTGGTCCCCAAGCTGCACACAGACAGACAGACAAACACACAAACAAACTCTTTATTTTATTTGTACTAGATTTGTCAGTTTATTTTTTTTAAACTTGAAGCTGACGCCATTTTTGCTAAAAGGACTATTGTGTCCTCATGGTATGTCAATATCCCTGTAGTTAATAGACTAAAAATATTGCATATACAAGTAAGCTTAACAAGTGTTTGACTGAACTTAAATAATTTCGTAGCTACGTTCTTTTTTCTTATTGTAATAAATATAGATTTACAAATGTTAATTGCCGACTTCTGACATTTACAAAGCCAGCAACATTACCCACAATAGCATTTACAGAATTCATATTCATATAGCATTTAGCGGTTTCGTTTAGTACCAGAAACCTAGTTCGACTACTTAGGAAGGCTTTCTACTCATCCAGTTGTGTGGCTGTTTTGTCTCTTCGGCCTTGCGAAGTGCTTTCTAATGCATTTTGGATTTATTCAATTTGTCTTGGGTGCGTTGTGAGGATGGGGAGAGGAGGATGGGATGTGAGGAGAAAATGGTTACAGTATGTGTGTGTGTGATATGTGTGAATTATATTTCGGGGAATAATACAGGGTGTCCGAGAAGTCCTTCCCTGATTACAGAAATTGATAACTCAGGCTAGAAATAAGATAGAAATATGAAACTGGTGTTGAATTTTTTACAAACTATAAAAGTTTTGGTCACATCAGTACACTTCCACATGAGCACCCTTGGTAGCACGTAGCACATCTAGGCGATATTCAATTTCCATCCACACATTAGCCAACATCACTGGAGGGATCGATGCAACGACTGTGGTTATTCGTTGCTGCAGGGTTTCAAGATCTGGTACACGTGTTCGGTAGACCTCATCCTTGACATAACCCCATAAAAAGAAGTCTAATGGGGTTATGTCAGGAGAGCGTGGAGTCCAAGCTGTTGGCATGGCTTCTTGGGCTTCTTACTTACGTACTACAAACCTAAAACAAAAAAAAAATTGAGACTTGGTAAAACAGAACAAACCTAACACAGACAAAAACTTTTATAGTTTGTAAACATTCAACACCAGTTTCATATTTCTATCTTATTTCTAGCCTGAGTTAACAATTTCTGTAATCAGGGAAGGACTTCTCGGACACCCTGTACAAGTATCTTTGCTTATACATAGAGTTCGTCTGAAGTCGAAGCCTCACAGAAAATCCAAATTTCTCGTATCTTAGCAAATCAACCGACCATGTTTGTTTTTTTCATTCTAGGTCAAATTTCTAAAAAAGGTGAAATATTATTTATTATTTTAGATCAGAAGTTCTGGTACCAAATTTCTCGTCTCTAAACTTCAGAGATTCTGAGATATGGCCAAATTAATATAATAATTGTCAGCCTTATGTTGAAAGGAGCATTTATCTAGGTAGGATGAGGAAAAGTTTTAATAAAGAATTGGTCCTTCAATAAAGAATTCAAAGAAAGACCCATAAACTGTTGTGTGGGATACTATACAGTACGAGGCAGAAACATGGACATTACGCAAAAGCTATTAAAAGAGACTGGAAGCTTTCGAAATGTGGGTGTGGTGAAGAATGGAGATAATTAGTTGGGTCAATCAGAAACGAGTGAGAGGGTGGTAAAAATGATGGGGGAGATAATAATAATTTTGGATATTATTAAGAAGAGGAAGAGAAACTGGTTTTTACATTGGCTAAGAAGAAACTGCATCATGAAGGGCGTGGTAGAGGGTATGGTGGCAGGAAAGAGAGAGAAGGAGCGAAGGAGACTACAATTGATGGACAATATCAGAACAGAAAAATCGCATATAAAGACAAACAGGTTAACTGAAGACCGTGGAACACTACTTGCAGTTACAAGAAGCAGTAGCGTAGCCAGGATGTGTGTTTGGGGGGGGGGCAAGTGCTGTTATAGGTACATATATAAAAATTACAAACAAAAAAATATATAAACATAAAAATATATAAAAAATTACAAACATCAAAGTACCAAAGTACATGGTCGGACCTCTTTGGGGGGCCCGGCCCCTCTGAGCCCCCCTTCCCTACGCCACTGACAAGAAGTGGCCTGCCAGTACTGGGTAAATATCTATAATTATTATGATAATGATATTCCTCTGCTTTTAACTCCGGATTCCCAAAAGTCCTTTGTTAGTGGTTCTTATGCCACAAATCCTATGAACTGTCCAAATTTCAAGTTTCTAACTTAAAGAATTTGAGCTGGACTTTGATTGGTCACTCGCTCAGGATATATAAGTGATAATGGAATAGTAAATCATACGAATAGTTCAGCAATAAATTTTTAACAACTGTCAAAAGTAATTATGTCCACTTTCATGATATTACATACGATACGGATATTGAATCAACATTTTTCATGGTTATTCGAGCTTAATATTCGAAAATAAACTAGATGATTATACTGTAGGACTTAATATATTATCAAAATGGACAAATACATAAAAGGTACGATATCTGAGAAAATTTTGGAAGTGAAGTGTGAAGTGGATGATTTTACTATCAGTATTTGTCATACACTCAGTAATATTTAAAGTATTAAATTACTTACCTGATAACATTTCTACCTTTTCTTGTGGAGGCACGGTGACTCAGTGGTAGAGCTGTTACCTTTGGTGCGTGGGATCTCAGGTTCGATCCTCCAAGTAAGTTTGTGGTGGAGGACATGGTGTCCGAGGGTTTTCTCGTGTCCCTTGTTTCCTTCCACATTCTCATTCCACCAATTCTTCCATCATCATTCACTTGCCACAATCATCCGTCTCCCTTAGACTAATTGGCATAATCGTGGGATGTTAAACTGAAAGATTTCATTTTTCATTTTTTTTTTAAAGGTTCATTAATTGGAAATCTGTTTTACTTTAATATTTGGAATCCAGATCGTAATACTACATTCGCTCTGCACTTAGGTCCTTAGCCCGTGTGGTTTAGGAAATAATATGGCGATCGCCATGACAACTAGAAGGATGTGATACTCGTATTACATTATTTCACCACACTATATGTCAAATTGACGGATGATAAATCGGATGATCAAAATGAAATGAAATGAAATCTTTAAGTTTTACGTCCCATGTTTATGTCGGCTAGGCTGAAGGAGACGGTGATGATGAGAAATAAATGGAATGGTGGAATGAATTAAGTGGGAGGAAACGGGAGAAGCCCGAGAAAACCCACACACACGTTCTTTGTTGACCACAAAGTTCACTTGACGCCATCAGGGATCGAAAGAGTAGTGATAATTTCACAGCCTTGTTTTATTACAAGTGTAAACTCTTTAGTCGGTGGAGAGGAGAGCGTGAACCGTGCATCAGAGTTGATGACGATGGGTTTTGGTGGGTGGTGGCTCAGAGTAGGTCACGATGGATAGTGAGTCAATGGGTCATCGGTCGAGCTTTCATTTACGCACGCCATCTCTGAAACGTACATATTATTATGTGAGCACACAATGATGAAGTACCCTAGAACACGTCGAACTCGTTAACCAACAATCTTGAAAGAACCTAGACCACTTCGAACCCGTTCCCCAACCCTGTTGAAAGAACCTAGAGCACTTTTTTCGAACCAGTTTCCCAACAACATTAAAGGAACCTAGAGCACTTCGAACCCGTTTCCAAACAATATTGAGGGAAGCTAGAGCACTCCAAAATCGTTCCCAACAACGTTGGAGGAACCTAAAACACTACGAACACGTTCCCTAACAATGTTGAGGAAACCTAGAACACTTCGAACCCTTTCCCTAACAATGTTGTACCTGTATTGTTAGTACGGTGAGAAACGAAAACCTACCGAACTGGTAAATTTGTTTTCTTCATTTAATATAGGGTACATTATGAGTGTAGAGTCCAGATGGCTGCTACAATTGAAGAAAATAAAACACTATTTTAAATTAGAAACCATTACCTATTTCCAGTGATTTATTTGTGGATTTTGTAGAAAGGGGGAACATTTATGCCAGATGTATTCCATATAACAGAACAACTTTAAAATGGGGTTGGGACAACGTTATTTTTGAACCTACCTACTTTGAAATTATGGTAATAGTTTGACAGGAGACCCCAAGTTCATCATTTTTTAAACTTTTTTAAAAACAATTTTATGGTAAATACGGATAGGTACGTTAGATAAGATTTGGTTAGGTAGATTAGATTGCATGCGTTAGTTACCGCACTACTTTTTGTCCTACTGCTGAGGACAAGTGTAGAACATCCAGTAAAAGCCCTATAGTTGCATTGCAATCTGCACATCTTGTCATAATAAGTGTCACACTCCTACGCAAAACGGTTTTGCTATGACAAGTAATTCTTTAGTCTGTTCTAATTTGGTCCTTAAAGACTAAATTCCCCACCCGAACAATAAATACAACAAAAGGTAAGAGTTTACTTTGGGTAGAACAGTGATAGGTGCACATATACTTGAGCCTAATTTTATTAAATAGAAGATGAAAGACGCTACTAAATGTCATTGCTCATTATCATAAATAAGTTTTAGTACCATTTTGCTTCTTGTACTTAATAAAATTAGATTCAGGGGTATGTGCACCTATCAATGTTCTGCTGAAAGTAAACTTTTGGCCAACGAAACATACTGGCATTAAAATGAATCCAGAATTGAACAAAGAAAGGGTTAAGCTGAAGCATGATTTATGGCATGTTATCTAACATTGTCTTTAGAAATTAACAATACTTTCACACCGTACCTCACTTTAGAATAGTGTAGCAATACGAGGTTGTTTTACATCGGATACCGTCTTTTCCCCAGTTGGTTTGTTGGTAGTAGCATGATGTCATGATGTCCATTTTTTATCCAGCTGATGGCATACTTTTCTGCATTGAACGAGGTAATATCTGGTCCATTAACGTTTATGAAAAGAATTAATTCGAGGGTTTTTACAGATAAATGGTTTCTAGTATCAGTATGCTAGAAGTTTAAGCTGGAAAAGCCTCTCTCACACTCTGCAGAAGAAACTGGAAAAACACTGACTTCCATGTTAAGATTTTGTAGATTTTGGCAATATTAGGTTTCACCTTATGCTCTAGAAATTCCTGCAAAATTTTGTCTAAATCATCAGAGCAAAATTTTAATTCTTTTATTTTTATTTTTGAAATTTGCACTACTTCTTTGTCGCCGTTTAACATTCTTGCAGACAATTCTTCTCGCCAATTGGATTGTATGTTATATGCTAGACCCTTGTAGTCTTATTTTCTGGTACTTCTCAAGAGAATTGTCTAAGAGTTTTGCCAGTGAGACTCCACAAAACTGACCAGTTTCTTCAAACTAACGTAATTGTTTCATGGACATGCCGCCTTTGTTTTTCAACACTTCCAGAACATTTAGTTTTTCAATTGAAGGGTAAGGGAAAAAAACAAGGAATGTCCATGTGTGTGCTTTTTCCTATCTGTTGGTGACTCTTGATACTATTTGACTTCATATGCCACGCATACGTAGATGTAAAAATGTCCATGTAAAAAGGGGCAAAAGATGCAACTAACTCTATTCTTCTTACGCGGTTTTCAATATTAAATCGCAGTTTTCTCGAAAATGCAGTTTTGTGATATTCCTTCTTTTTTCCCCTTACCCTTCAATTTTGCTTATTACCTGTAAAAGGGATGCAGACCTTTCTTGTAGAAACAGGTTAAGGATATGTAGAGGTTCCAGCGCATCTCGGATCATGTACATTTCATAAACAAAATTCCACTTAGTGAGTTTTACGTACAGATCTGAAAATATTGCACGCTGCTGAAAGCTTCTCTGAAAATTTGTAGAAGCTTCTCGAAAGTGTTCCACTAGCGCAGGGTAGGACTTCCGCAATGCTTCTACTGAACGGTATGAAGAGCCTAACCACCGTACATCAAAAAGTTTAGTAATATTATAGAAGCAAATACTTAGTTCTCCTGATATTAATTCGATTTCTCCCCTGTTCTTCGGGGACATTGAGTAAACACAGTAAAGAAACAGCACCATTTATTTCGCCTTGCATGTTATTTGCGCCATCAATACAAACTGCTATAAGTCTTTCCCGTAATATAATTTGGGAAAGATTCATACTTTCACATATTTTAACTATGGAATCACAAACATTTCTGGCTGTTGTCACCTATAACTCAAATAAACGTAAAAATACATTGCTACACACCTGATTAACTACAGTACGGATGAGAACCGATTTATGAGACACAGTGGATGATTCGTCCATCATTGGCGCGAAGGGTTCATCGGAATTCGCAAGATACTGGGTCATTTTTCGTTCATTTCTGAAGCTACAAAGTCAATAATATTTGAACACGTAGCATTAGAGCAGAGAACTTGTTCGAGGTTCATTCCATTTATTTCTTACTATTTAATAAGATGGACGGTAAACGACAGACGATTTTGGGCAATAGCATAGGCAGTTCTAAATATCACAGTTATCTTTTTAACACGCATTTCATTCACAATTCACACGAAAGCCTCTTACTTTGCGTACCGGAATTACTTGGCTTTTAATCGTCAGGAGCTTTTCCTTTATTAAAATATAGTCTAATACCCACTTCCTTATGTTCTTTTTAAGGTGCTTGTCAACGAAGAAACTACCAATTCACAACTGCAGTGACTGCTCACTGATAACTGAAAATATTATTATTATTATTATTATTATTATTATTATTATTATTATTATTATTATTATTATTATTATTATTATTATTATTATTATTATTATTATTATTACTGTGCTACTCAGATGAAGTACGATAATCAGTGGAATCAGCTGCAAGATTTTTCTTCGGGAAAGAATTCTATAAACAAGACCAGCATAGCTCGCGACAATAAACATACTAAAAAAAGTAAAGAATTGTTACTAAAATATGGAGTTGAATTATTGTACTTTAAAACAGATTGTATAGCCTAAGAAATGTGGAAAATATCTTCCCAGGCTGGGAAGATTGAATTAAACCTAGAGACAGGGAAATCAAAACTTAGAAGGGGTGAAATTCCCAGGCTTCCCTGGCTACAAATAAATCCCTGCCTATTTCCAACAATATTCCTCTGTTTTCATTTTTTCGTACGAACTTTACTCATAATGAAATTGGCCTATGACTCCAGACTTTTGGTAGACCCTGATTGTTTGGTCTGTTTACAATTATTTTCATCCCATAATCTTTTTTTTTTTTTTTTTTTTTTAACCAAATGAACGAAGAGAAAATGCTTAGAAACAGAACAATTTAGAATACGAATTGCTGGAATAATTTATTCTTTTGTTATGAATTGCTCAAGAAAAATAAAAGATTTGTCCACCTTTTTTTATTTATAAATGTAGTAAGAAAAAAGAAAAGAAAGGAAGCTCTTAAAGCTTTTTTTTTTCTCCAAACGATAATAATTTGAAAGAAAATTCGTTCTCCTTTCTTTTACGACACAATATTTACAGAATACGCGGAAAATGAATTTGTTTATTCATTACTTTTTCCCAGAAGGCACTGCGATTTATTCTTTACTCTTCTTTTTTTCATTTCTGTTTTCTTCGCAACAGCAGAATAATAATAACTCGAAAATATGGACGTAATGATCGGAAATCGCCATGGGAACGAGATTATAATGATCACGTGATAGGAAACAAAAGAAGGTCGAAACACCTTCACGAGATTTTTAATTTGCAAATGCTTTTTAAAAAAGGTTTAGAGTTAACGACAATTCTCTCGTTTTATTTGGAGCTTTTGATTCTAGTACAAGAATAAATTATTTGTTCTGTTAGAAGATAATTAGAAACAACAGAGTACAGTAAGCGTTGGTACACTAAATTAAAGAAATGTTAGGTCACTGACATGGTTGTGATCATATACATACAGAAATTCAACATCTGTTTTTTTTTTAAAGATAAATCAAGGTACCAGAACACTATATAATGATCCATTTACATGGACATTGAATCTATATATCTATATACATTAAAATGAAAGTGACTGTATTTACTGACGCAAATATTGAGGAGATGAGGGAGACATGTCCCCCTCAATCTTGGAACTGAGGGGACTGTCCCCCCCCTCAATAATCCGATGTGTTTCTTGGGGAGAAATGTCATAATTTGTTTCCGACTGCCATTTTATCTACATCGCTTGATATTGTATAATATACAGCAGGTTTACCTCAGAAATCAGATTCATCTACTGTACCTAGTAGGTAATAAGAGTCTCGCCTCCTCCCTTCCCAAGAATAAGCCTCAAATCTGCCCGTCTCCCAATGTTGAAAACAATTCTGCTCCCATGATTCTCCAAACATTGTTTTCCAAATTCATAAATATTTTGAACATCGTTTTAAAAAATATGGGAACGGCCTTACCCGTCGCCTAAATGTTGAAAACAGATTTATGCGTCTGACTATATATGTGACTTAATAACTCTTGAACCACCCGACCGATCCCGATCAAATCTTCAGCACAAATTAGGTGCGGGCCTGTAATGGTCTTTATTATTTCACTTTGATGGTGTAACTTAGGGGAGGAGAAGGGATATATATTAGAGACCTGCACGGGCCGGGCTCTATTAGAGACTCTGTTATTTCTTTGGGCCGGGCCGGGCTTGGGTGGGCCGAGACTGATTTCTCTTCAGGTCGGGCCGGGCTGGGGCCGATTAATTGCAATTCTTTAATAATTACTGACTTTCGTTGAACGATAATTAGAATAAAGGCTAACGTTGAAGAAGTGTGCCCGTAAAAAATGTTACAAAATGAAACTTAAAATTTATCGGGCCCAAGCCGGGCTTGGGCCAAGAATTTTAAAAAACTTATCGGGCCGCGTCGGGCTCGGGTCGAAACATTCGGCCCGTGCAGGTCTCTAATATATTTATATGACCGATATCACAGAATGCTTCTGTAACAGTAAAAAATGACTGACTAACGGGACATATTACTAATTTTTCTTGTTTCAATCCAGGGAAGGGAATAATTGACGCTGGTAGTTGATATTGAGACGAAAGTAACATGTTTCACTTTCTGTGTACTTTACATGCATGTGCCACCAGGTTGGATTCCCAGTAAAGACGTTTGTCCACCGAATACAAACCCAAGTAGCTTTTTGGATACCAATTTACTCATAAACCACAAGGAAAACAGTACTGGGTATAGAGATGTCGAAATATTTGCTTATGTTTCAAAAATGAAACATCCTGTGGGACATTGGCAGAACGTCTTCCGGACATTCGAATATTGTCACGTGATAGAAACATCACACTAAAATCAAAATGTCGTAGATACTTCCAATAGCAGTAAAATTTGTTCTGCGACTTTGAAAGTCTTGAAAAATGTATAGAACTTACTCGAAGCTTCAGCCACGAAACAAGATGAGATGACAAATTCTTATATCTCGTCTCATCTTGTAAAATTTTGTACAAATCTCGCTTCGTCTCAAGCTTTGAAGGATTACTTCTCGTCTCGGCATAATTCTCGAAGGGTTCTTCCTCATCTCGTCTCGATTGTTGAGAAGTCCTTCTCGTCTCGATTTGTAAAATTATGTACTTTGTTTTCTTAATTATTCTTAGTAGAATTTTGGACTTAATGATAGGAAATTCAAATGCTATGTAGGGATAACTGTTGAAATAATTAGCATTGATTAAAAAAAAGACACATATCACCCAGTTTACTTAATCAATGTTCATACCCAATCGAACCTAATAGTCGTTTACAGCACAGAACTATTCATAAGTGATTTGTAAGAACGCACACGGAATTTCATATATTTTCAGTGAATATATTAAATACAAAGATGTTGACTAAACTTCTGACCTTATACAGGTATAAGTAATGTAGCAGACATAAAAGGATATAATCAATCTAATATTAGAGAAAAACATTATATTAAAATTAATTCATGTAAAAAGTAACGTGGTTTACCATTTAGTATAGAAATAATTTTGTTAATAAAAATAATCGCGTATTGCATACATAGTTTCAGTTAAATTATAGTTAAGATCCTGTTCCATAATTGGTATGAGCATAAACCAACTAAATCATGTACTGACACATGGCGAGTTTTGAATCTAATCTATTTACAAGGAGAACTTAAATATTCAGAATGCATTATGCACTCACAATATGTTAAATTACATAGAAAATGAAATCTTTCAGTTTAACGTCCCACGATTATTCCCGTTAGGTTAAGGAAGATGATGATTAAGGCAAGTGAATAATGATGGAAGAATTGGGGAATGAGAAAGTGGGAGGAAAGGGAGTACTCACACAAAACTTATGGACATAATGTTGTGAACCACAAACTTACTTGGCTTTAGGTGAAACAAGAGGCTGCACGGAGGGCCAGATTTAAGGGGGTGCACCGGAGCACATGCACCCGCCTTCATTGTAAATATACACTATGTAAAATGAGAACCTAGCAGTGAAAAAGCAACATTTTCCGAAACTTTCTGCTGTCATGTGTCCGTTTGAGGCTTAAAAGAAAGCTTAGTTTTGCAAAAGCAATAGTTTAAGTCTATTTTCTGAAAGTTGAAGGAAAAGGATTCACTGGATAAAGTAATATTGCTCATTCACACCACAGATGCCTAAAGGCATTTTAAAACTTAAAATTTTAAATCAAAAGTAGTGGTAGTTGTTGGCGCATCCCCTTCAAGAAATCCTGGATCCGGCTCTGGCTGCACGCACCAGAGGTAAACTCTCTACCGCTTAGCCACCACATAAAATTATATAGGAAATAAGTTTAAATTATATAGAGAATAGAGTACAATTATAAGGTATTAAATTGCAGCATATACATTTAAACCATATTTATAATTAAAATATATTGGGAATCTTATAAGCGGATCTTCAAACGTTGATAAATGATGTTTTATGGAGCTTACAATCATTATATCAACTTGTAGTTTCCCACTGGCAAACAACATGGAATGGAAATCAAGATCGGAAAGTGAAACGTCAGGAGAATAAATCTATCGTGTGCAAACCCGCTCATTCTTACGGATCAGAGTAAAACAAAAGAAAGCTTGAGGAGGTTGATCATTTCAAATATCTGGGAAGACTTTCCAATTAGAAACGCTTACTTCATCAAAGAGATCAGGTCAAGAATTTTCGTAGCTAAAACACATTTCACAAGAAAAAAAACTAATTCCTGCTTTCATAAACATCTTCTGGCTACAAAAATGAGAGAGACGAAATGCAAAAAACTCACGCGACAATTTTAGATTTTAGTGGAAATCTTTTTTGTCTAAAAATCGAATATATACATATCGTTCGATGGATCCCATTAATTTGTATAAAATGGTATGGAAGAATGTAAAATGTCATACGTAGTTTCTGAGAAAATCAATAAAAACGAATTTGTTTGTGAGTCTAAAACTAATCTGCTACAACTGATACGAAACGCAGAGGTCTGCAGGGCTTGGGCCGAACTCGGGCCTACAAAGCATATACCACTTCGGACCCGGGCTACGCTCGGACCATAAATATTTAAATATGCAACCATATTTCTCGGGTTTTTTCGGGCCTAACTTTGTAAATGTACTTGTAAATACAATGATATTTATGGGACAGTTCTTTCTAAAGAACTTTTAAAGCACAACTGCAAAATTAAACCTCTAATTGCTGTAAATGAAAATACAATTTTGCATTAATTATTAAGTTTCTGTAATTCGGGTTTATTTCGGGCTCATTTGATTTGTGGTAGTCCCCTCCCGTAGAACTCTGCAGGTGACGTTATCCCAAAGGTTAGCAATACTGCTGTACAGTCGGCGAGCCTACGAAGCGGCTATACTCGGCAAGCAGCAAGAGAGACTCGTCCACTTCGAACTCGACGGTGGCTGGATGGAGCAGGCAGGAACTGGGAATCCGACGGCAGAGGAGCAAGTAGTGAGCTCCTAATCTAGAAAGAAGAATAGGAAAACACGTGGTACATGGCAGAACAACTATCATAAGTATCACAGTTTATTGGAAAAGTGGACGAATATTTTGGACAAATATTTAGTTAAATATTTCCGCAGTGTAAAATACTTTAAATTATATATTTAAATATTGAGGCCCTCAGCCTAATAAAAATTGTGGTATATATTCGATTGTTTTCGTTCATCCATCTGGTTAAGTCGCATGCCATTAGCTGTAGCTTTTCTTACATGTGTTTTATCTACGTTTTAAGTAAGTAACGAGAAAGCGTATTCCTGCTGTTAGCTGCCTTGGCCAACAACGGTGAAATTTTCACTTTGTTGTGAAAGTTTGTGGGTCCCCGGATCATTTAATTTCGAATATTTCTTCAAAATTCTTTTAATTAAATGAGCCGGTGTCCACAAATTAAAAGATTATGACACTCAAGTCTCGTTTTCTTGCTAGCAAAACGAGATAACACTGTGTCGTACAAGGCCAGCTAAAGGTCGCCATAGTTTCAACCACGTGGCATGAAGAGTGGATGTCGGTAGCGACCCCTCCGATTTCAGGTTCTAACACGCCTTTACGCCCGTTTTGTGACAAAGGAAAGAGTCAATTTGTAATGTACCATTACAGTTGAAAGTAATGGCAATTTTTTTTTACGCACCCTGTACCTAGTAATTTTTTTTTTATTCAATTTCGGTTTAGCTACACAATTTATTTACTCCCTTTACTTCGAATTAAATATAATGAATCGAAAGGTTTCATTAATAACCATATTTCCCACTGTATAATATATTTATTTATATTTTGATTAAGTGTAAATCCCATTTTCTGATATATAAGTTGAAAAGTTTCCAGGTTTACCATTCTGACGTCATACCGAAACATAGTTCTGTCATTGGATATAAATTTTCTTAATTTCAGACCAATGTAGAATTTAGTCAGGTACCTAACCTTTTCCCTCACCCCCTCTCAGTAGTCCTTAGTCACTTTCAGATCCGGTTATATCTGGATTTACCAAATTTCCATTCGCTTTGTAATTTCCGCGGCTAAAGTTTTCTTTCTGATTGGAGGAATTCTCCTACCTCTGGCTTTTTCGGCGCAATGTTATCGGAATAATCAAGAACGACTCTACGAGCACAGCCGTGGAAATCAACTACGCTATACTGGCTGGTAAAGACGTGGATTTCGAGTGTAAAACAGGTAAAATTTAGACTAAATGTCATCGTAAACGTCGTGTGATCAATCAGGAGCCAGGAAACCCATATTTTTGTTGAAAGAACTGCAAAACCAGGGGAAAATATCTGATTCAGGATTTCGGTTTGCAGGAAGCCAATGTTTGCTGCCCAGATAGGATAGACAATATAGGAAAGTGATTTTTTTTTTATCTTTTCAAATTCAATTAGGGATTAGGGAAATTACGACCTGATTAGTGCATGTTGGTCGTGTATTAAGTAAATGTGAATTATTATTATTTATTTCGTAATTGCATGTATGTAGTAGGTTTAATAGTACTGTAAATAATCATAATGGCAGCTTAAGTTAGTTCAAAAGGGCTCCTATCCCCTTTTCTGAATTGAACCGGTTCTAGCGGGGGAATGGGTTAGTTATTGTTCGTTTTAGGGCCTTTTCCCCTTTCAGGGGAAGGGTCCCTACATAAACCTCCTTAAGGTGCCCCCCGGGCATCAACTTTTGGTAGTCATTATGTAAACAATTGGTCAGGTCAATTGGACCTAGTGTTTACCTTTCTCATTTTGCCCCCTCTAAATTTAATAGAGCCGACGGTATATATCAGAAGGGAGTATTTATTTTGTCAACATGCATGTAACTAAATGGTGCATGTTTGGTTTAGTTAGTTGTTTTATGTATAGTATTAGCAGTGGTGTATGTAGTTAGTAGTTTTGTGTGAGTGTGTGAATTTTCGATTTGGACAGTGTATAAATATGTGTTAATTTAGTACCATTTTCCTAACAGAAATAAACCAGAGTAAATATTAAATTTCTGATTAATGAGTACAAGTATAGATTTCAGTACACGGTAAATTATGCCTCCACTACAGCGCCACAGCGTCCGGTTTCGGTACTCAATTGTTTGTTGACAATACGACATCGCATAACTTAGTGATCTAGGTTGTTGGATTTTAGTCATTTATTCAAAAATTACTTTCATTGGACATGGATTTCGGGTCAGATGAGTATACCTTCGTATAAAATAGCATGAGATCTTACTGTACTGAAAATTTCAGCTTGCTAGGTCCAGTAGTTAATGAATAATCCGCTGAAATAAAGAACACCTATTTTCTTAATAGAAGTAAAGCCCATATGCTGTTACTGTTTGGTTCAAAATGTAGTATTAAATTCTTTCTTCCCGTGGCTGTCGAAAATTCCATTGTTGCTTCAGTTTTATCAACAAATCAGAAATAGATTAATCATTGACAATTTAACTTTCCGTAAATACATGTATGATTTTTTTTTTTAAACCTGCAAGGTAAATACAATTTGGGTGCTTCGAAATAAAGAGTACGTGGTTCGATGAATGTGATCGTGTGGTGGTTTGAGCGTGATAGATTGTGATAGTTATATATATATATATATATATATATTATACTGCGTAATGTAGATATGTGTATGGCCTGCGTGTAAAATGTACGAAATAGGGTGTTTATAAAATATTACTTCGTGCGAAAATTAGTAGATAATGAATGAACGTAATGATATGTTAATAATATGATATATAATATGAACGAGATGACGACCCCTATATTTAAATGGATAGGCCTAGTGAATTTTATATAGTGAAAATATGAATATGTTTACGAAAAAAAAAAAAATCTCTCGCGTTTTGACTTCCACACCAGTGCATTCATCCAACCGAGTTTGCTACTTGAATGTAAATTATAGTTGGGAATTGTGTGTTACTTTGCATTTATGTACCTCATAATAACAGCCCCAGATCTTAAGCCTTTCAATAGATAGAGTAGTATCATGTGGGAATTACTTCTAAAGGATGACAGAAATGATAATTAAGAAAACCAACTGCTATATCCTGTGATCATCGAAAAGTACAGGTTTCGGTCATTTGTATCTTTAGCATTCATAGCCTCTCCGAGATTTTTTTTTTTTTTTGTTTTTGTTGCTTACCTTATTTATTTATTGTGCAGTGTTCGTATAACTCAGTTCGGACTATCCGATTAAATTAACTGCTACTAAATGTAGCGTACCCGGACGTCGACCCCTAGTCCCCTTAAGTATTTTCATGTCTTTTCTTAGTTTAATTAGATGAGGGAAATTAACGACGTCCCAGACGGTGGCATGTCTGCGCTGGGTAGCCATCGGTGATGTTTCGGTAATTGAAATCACCGATCCAAAATTCAGTTTATTTATTTAATTTTTTTTTAATTCTGGCAAATCACTAATTAGGGATACCTTAGCTATTACTCTAATTTCATCCCTATTCTGGAATCTTCTAGTTTCCAAGAGGTCGGATGATTTTTTTTTCTTGAAATTCTAAATTAGCGCCTTCTCTAACCTTCCGGACGATATCCGGGAACCTGCTGGTTTGGGCCGGATACGGGGATCGGATTTCAATCTTACAACCAAACTCTTGTGGGATTGGGATCTGATGGACACAGAACTTGCATCCTTGGCAGCAGGGCGTTCCTTGAGTCTACGTATTTGAGTAGACCACCCTTTTGGCATGTTAAGAATATTTTGGCTATGGATTTGTTGAGATAGAAATTCGACTTTTGTCTTTGTAGCGTTAGTTATTTCTCACTTAAGTCTTTGGCGCCACTATTCTTCGTCTTTCTTTTCTATCTCTCTCTCTGTCTTCATTACTTAGAGATTTTTTTTTTAAATTTTTCAACCTTGCCCCCCCCCCGATTTCTGAAACTCATGAAAATGTACAATATTCCATATCACTTATTTCGATCGTATGTACTAACTGAGACATCGAGGGATGCAATTCGTGGAGGTATTGCAGCACATCTCGGGACCATTTTCGCGATATTCAATCCACCACTGGAGAAATTGATGGGAAGGTACACTATGCTTTCGGATTCCTAGAAACATTCGTTATTCATGGATCATACAAATTATATCCATTGACAACTGATTTCTGGTTTTTATTTCTATTGATTGGTCATATAGTGTGTATGTATTAGTAGTCTGGGCCCACTAGTTTCCAATAACATTGATTTTTTTTATATACATCTATATATGTGCTTACATAGTTTTAAAAGTTACGTGCCTGCTCAATTTGTTACATTTCCACCTCTTATGTCACTAAATAACACCAACTATTTTTTATATATATATATGCGGATCTTTAGTAAATTGAAAATGATTATTGATTATCGGGTTTATACATAGAAAGTACAATGTTGCAACCTTATGAGAGAAAAAAGTGAATTTTGATAGTCAGGGTTTTTGTTTTGTCTTTGAGCCAATAAAATATAAACATTTATAAAATATGAATACTTGTCGAATATGAACGGTTATGTAGAATTTAAACGTCGACAAAATACTACGATGGATATTAAAGTGAAATTTATTGTATTGAATAATATGAATATATATATACGAGTATGTATGTAATGGGCTCGGTATTTACCCTGGTTTTGTTTAGGTTGCCAAAGGTTTTTGACACCCGACCTTTACCAACTATTTGTGACATATAGTGTTACCGCGTATATTGTAATAAATTACATTTTGTTGAGTGGTTACTGATGTCTGTAACTATTAAAGTTGAATATAATGTTAAATACCGCATGTAAGTAAAACGAGTAGCAGGTCGTAAGATAAGTAAAATAACCCTAATCCTCATCCAAATTTATTTGCAAGATCAAAGTGAAATTAATAACCTACGAAACAGTGTGCCCCACCAACGAATCTTCTATCAGTAGACTCTGAAACAAATCCTTCCCCTACGATCAGAAATTTAACTATTCAGTGACTAGAATCTTTTGACTACAAGATCTATACTATAAAGAAAATTACTGGTCTTAAATTTAATGAAGAGAAATTTAGTTGATAACTTAATGTGAATACCGGAATATGGAAATATGTTCTCAATATCTGTGACTGGATTCAAAATTTTTTTTAACCTTGATAAACTTTGAAATTTTATATTGAGTGCGTCGAGTGACGAAATGAGAAATATAAATATATATGTGATATGAAGCGACTATTTGTCTATAGCTAAAACAAAAACAATTAAACACTCTCATGGACACAAACCACAGTGCGAAAAGAGAGTTGGAAAAAGGAGCTATTATCGATGTGAGAACAAAGACTCATAAAATCGTCGAAATGTCTCCTCTTGGGACAGAGACCTAATAAAATGTTACTAAAGTGTTTTTTTTTTTTAGAATGATTAACCAATTATATATATATATATATATATATATTTTTTTTTATTTTTTCTTTCTTTTTCCGCAACGATATATATATATATTCATTACATTGAATCCTAAATGTATTGATCTTTGAATTTTTTTTATTTTTGTCTTTCATTTTTTTTTTGTCAAATTCTCTTTTATGTAATTCAACTTTTAATATATATATAGGAAGAGAAATGTGTTATTTGGTCTTGATAAAATTAGCGAATTTCTATGCATGTTAATGAAACATTCTTTCCATGTATTAAATTTTTTCCCTGTTATGTCCAACTAATTTTTCTTTTATTGAAATGTAATAAATGTATATAGTAATGTAGTTAGGTTAGTTTAATTTAACTAAATACAACCCGAAGTATACATTGTCCTGTATGAATGTGTGTGTGAGTGAAATGTAGGTTTAGTATTAAGTGCATCCATTATTTTGACATATATGTGTGATTTATTATAATTAATGGTAGTTATCAATTAAACTCATTGAATGTTAATACTAACTTAAGTTGGCTCTATGAAGGAAGTAAAAAGGACTGAAGTAGCCTGAACGAATGATCAGCATGGGAGAACTGTGAGAGTCAAAATCTTCTACGAATATGTAATACTCTGATTTTTTTTTTTCTTTGTGGTCGATTCTAACATGCCATCAACTTCGTCGTTTATTTTTCAAATATTGGATATTAGTGGAAATATTGAATAAACTGTAGAATTAAACTTTCTCATCTATCTCAGATCTAGATCGGGATAATTTGGTAGTTAGGGTTAAATGGATCTAGATCGGGGATGTATGGGTTAACATGTGTCTACCCTTGATCACCTTAATACCAAATATTAACCCAATAGCTATTGGAATTCGATAATTATTCACTTTTCTTTACCATATTTTTCAAAATATTCAGTAACAGCTTCCTCTTTATCACCTTCTTACTTTACCTCTTTCCTTTTCTATTTTCCTTTTCCTTTCTTCATCTTCTTCTTCTATTTTTTAATAAAACTGAAAAGGGGGTCGTGACTGGGAATCCTAGATGTAATAAACACGGTCATGTATTTAGTTATTTTATTTCATTCTCTTTAGAAGTCCGATAAAAAGTTTTCTCGTTTCGATCGAATCTAGTATGTTCAAAATTAAGAAACGGCTAATATATTCCAACGTAATTAGACATAAGCTGATAGCTTCATGAACATCCCCACCAGGGGTGAAGGGTTCCCACTTACGACTTATTCTTTTCTTCAAACAGTTTTAGACTGACAAGCAGTGACAGGATTCGTTGTTATGGAAACGGTAGTTTCTATGGCAACGACGACTTTCCCTTTTACAAATTTGCACTCTTTTATGATCACGTTTTTATTTTCGACAGAACTATCGTTGGCATTCCGAGTTTAATTCTTACCTTTATTTTGATGTTCCTTGTACGTTTTATCAGTTTTTCCACCAGATCCCATGGAAGCAATTTCCATTCATGAATATTCGTCCATGTTCACATTTTTCTAATGAAGTGTCAGTGCATTTATTTAAACTTTCTGGCTCAATAAAGGATTTAGAAACAAATCTACGTACTGAATTTAGTGCCGCGAATGACGAGATGAAAACGGAATTGTCGTCACTTTGCGACGTCGTTGTTACAGTTATGCAAAACACGGAGAAAGGTCTTGAAGAAACACGTGATTGCATTCAGTCTCTTGACAAACGCTGTATGACCCTTGAAACCGTAACTGCGAAGAATAAGAGTAGTATTGTGGATCTCGAGCGTGACACAGCACGGATTTCAAACGATAAGAAATCCATTCAGGATCACTGTACTAAAGGTTACGAGCATTTAGCGTCGCGAGTTCATCAGGTCGATTCGTCTCTTACTCAGTTCGTGCGACAGTATAATGCACTCTTCTTGAGTTTTTCACAAGAACTGGAAACGTACAAGGCCATCAGCTGTAACAAAGCACAATCTGTACTCTTGCAAGTACAAGAGCTGCGTAACACTACACCTGGCCACGAACTGTCTGCGGTGACCGTATTCAACGCCCAGACATCCCATTTCTTTTCGCAACCTAGTCAATTTTCACGAAAGTCCCCCTCCCACAATATTCACACGCAGTCACAGAATCGTGACGAAGCGTATGAAAGTGCATTGTCTGACGGGGAAGGTGAACAATACAACCGCGTAGTGCCACTGTGCAAGTTAGGTTCTTCGATATTGCCCATCTCACTAAGTTCTGCGGAACTAACGCGTCAATTTTGCCCGACAGCTTTCTTACAAAATTTGAAAGGGAAATTAGTTTCCTACACGTCCCGCCCAGCCAATATCTTGAAACGCTTGAGTTCTGTTTACAGGGTGACGCGCTTTTCTGGTTTCATCTCAGTCGCACCAAAATAAGCAACTACAGTCAATTCTGTGTAGCGTTGAAATAACATTATCAAAATAGCTTCATCGTCGCGAACAGACTTACAACTTTTCGTACAGAACGTTTCACGCCCACAAAGCACGCTTCGGTAGTCATTCGTCGTAAACTGCTTCCAAGATATCAAGGCGTTATGTCCTTCTATTATCGATACCGAAATAATTTCAACTGTCACTCCTTTGCTCCCCACTCCATTTCAAACGTATCTAGTCGCAACTCAACATGAATGGTTCCATGACTTTGTAAGTTGTGTACAAAGACTCGAAGCTTCGCAGGGATCAGTTAATGAGACTGGTCCACGTCTCACAACTCGTCACGTCTCACTACACCGCGCACTAATTTCAACACACGTCAATACATATTGTCATATGTTCCGCGCGCCAACAACACGTAAACTTCTGCTTCTTTGAATAACAATGCGTCATCACGGACGTTTCCGAGTCATGTTAACCGGATATCGTATGAGCAAAACGAAACCGCGCGTGAAAATCAAAACACTTCGCATCATTCTCGTAACGTTCAGCCCCGATCGTCACGTTCCTCCCGTAATGGATATCGTGGACGGAACCGGAACCGTAGCCTGCCTTCACGTAGTCAGCGTCCGAGCAGGAACGAAAGGCAAAATCACGTACGCTTTCAATCATCGTCTTCAAAACCAAAAGCTGATGATCGCGACGAACGACGCAGTTCCTCGGCGTTCCGACCGTTGAGCGACGATGACATGTATCACGAACAACAGAGCCATTTAAACTTGTAAAGAGCTTTCTTGGTTCGGAGGTCAAGAATAGCTATGGCACGGGTAACGATAATGTAAGCAAATCCTCCATTAGAGATAATTTAAGTTGCCAGACAGATTGCAAGAGCTTTTTCGTGAAGCAGTCTCTTCTCAACGTGGACCAGTCAAGTGATACTGTCAATTTTGAAAGTTTAGGTGACAGTGAGTCAGAGAGTGATGATGAACCTCATAGTCCATCCACGAAACAATTAGAATTTCTTGAGTGCAGATGCAGTTCAAATATTAAGGTGGAAATTATTGGGAAAGAGTGCACGTGTCTTTTGGATGGAGGCTCACAATGCTCACTTCTTAGTTTAGATATGTGGTCAAATATAAGCAAAATAGTGTCATCACCACGGTTGAGCCAAGCTTCACATGTATCACTTGTAGGGTTTCATGGTGGAAAGACAACACATGTGAAAGGAAAAGCTTGCATTCCTATGAAACTTGCAGAATTGGAAATTATTGTACAATTTTTAGTCGTTCCGAACATCAACGAGAATATCATTTTGGGTCTTGACGTATTGTCACAGTTACGTACCATTCTAGATTACAGTAACTGCACCGCTACATTCCACCATTCTGATTTTTATGCTGTTTGCAACCTTCTGCCCGTGGTCAGTGAAAGAAAAGTTCTCAAAACCGTAAACAACATAGTGCTGCATTCCAGTGTGGCCCCGTCCAATACAGAAGACTCGGTTTTTCAAAAGTTAACTCCCGAGAATCACTCAGAAGAGGATTACGAATTGTGCTATAGTCCTAACGACGTTATCATTGACGATACGGAAAGCGTTTTGGGAGCACAAGAATGCGAGGACATGGTTATAGCTCACACGCAGAATTGTGCAGACTCTCATACTGACGTTTTCAATGGGGGGTATATCTCATGAAAGTCACCCCGAGCTTTTTGCTTCCGATGAAGAAATTATGAAAGCAGTAGGGTCATCACACGTTCCTTTAGAGTATAAAGATAGTCTTACTAACACTCTATTTAAGCACAGACATGTCTTTGCCAAGTTCCCAGGATTGTGTCGCGATTTTGAACACTACTTTAACACCACTCACACGGAACCTATTGTACGAAAACCTTACCCTGTTGCACACAAATATAGAGAGGCAGTCCATCGTGAAATAAACAAGCTGCTTTTCCTTGGGGTTTTAGAGAAAGCTTCGTCGCCTCACTTGAATCCTCTTCACGTGGCCCGCAGAAACACTGTAGATGAAGATGGCACTCCATCTATACGCTTGGTGACAGATCTGAGAGGTGCTAATTCTGTTACCCCCTTGCACCATCAGAGACCAGAAAAGATTGAAGAATTGCTAGCCAAATCTAGCGGAAAGGGCATATTCTCAACCCTGGACTTTTCACAGTCGTACGAACAAGTGGGTATTTCCCCAAATTCCAGGCCTTTCACTGCATTTTTATATGGTGGTATCCAGTATCAGTGGTGCCAGGTACCGAACGGACAAAAGAATGGCTCAACTGCCTTAAACATGTGCCTGCAACATGTACTTGGTGACGAACTCGCTCGCCAGACCATCAGATACATTGATGATCTCTGCCTTGCAAATTCCACACCAACAGAACCACTGTCGTTGCTAGACGAAGTACTTTCAAAAATTAAACATTCAGGCATGACGCTAAATTTGGCCAAGTGTGACTTTTTCAAGTCTGAAACGCAATTTCTCAGTTTTCAGAACACACCACGTGGATGTCGAAAAAATCCCCAGGCCGCTGAAGCCATCAAATGTCTCCCAAAACCTGATAACGTAAAGTCTTTGAGGAGATGGTTAGGAATAATAGGGTGGCATCGTCGCTATGTCCCAAATTTCTCTATTCTAGCGGCGCCCCTCTTCCAGCTTCTGAAAAAGAATTCACGTTGGCAGTGGACAGAAGCTCAAGAAAAGGCATTCTCCCAACTCGCCAATCACGTGGTAGATGATGTAATGTCTTTCCCTGATCATGAAAAGCCATTTTACATTCAAACTGATGGAAATTTGCAAGCAGTCGCCGCAGCTCCCTTGCAATTCGATGAAGAGAGCAATAGACGAGTCATCGAATATTTTTCAAAAACACTTTCACCGGCGCAATCTAAATTCACAATAACAGAAATTGAGGCCTATGCAATCGTGTGTGTCGTGAAGAAATGGGAGGCATACTCTCTGTGCACCCATTTTATTGTGATTTCAGACCATAAAGCTCTGACTTCCCTAAATGACATATGCTCGTGGAACGCCAGGTTAACTCGCTGGTTCATTCAATTACAAAAATTTGACTTTACAATTCAATTTGTTCCTGGGAAACAGAACGAGTGCATTGATGCATTCACGAGACTAATCCCGTCCCTCAAACAGAAGGTGGTGAAAACGCATGCTCTCAATGTACTTAATGAAGATGTCACTAGTGTCTCGAGACAAGAACTCATTAATATGCAGCGTAGTGACACCGAGTACGCCAAGATCATACAATACATTGAAGCAAAAGCCGCGTCCCACGTGTCCCCAGACACGGCAATCCCACCGGGCAAGAAAATTTGGGACACATTGTACCGCATACATGACGGCGTTCTCACAATCAAAGACTTCCGTTTTCCCGAGCGTTTCCGCATCTGTCTGCCTCCACAGCTCACATTCAAAGTTATAAAGTCATACCACGACATGGGACACTTCGGAAAAGACAAAGTTTTGTCCAGTATATCCCGCTCCTTCCACTGGCCACGGATGAGAAAAGATATCGCTCGCTATGTACACGATTGTGTCGTTTGTATGCGCACCAAACACCGCACCTTCCATGGGGTCCATTATTCCATCCACTAAGGGCGAGTTAATTTCGATTGATTTATATGGGTCTCTTCCACGAGTTAAACATGGAGAAACATATCTGCTCACCATCATAGATTGCTTTTCTCGACTAGTACAGGTATATTTTTTGCGATCCGCAAATACGCAGACCATAATCAAGTGCTTGGAGAACAGATACTTTCAGCATCTCGGTGTTCCCCTTAAAATCCTGACCGATAATGGCTCACAATTCGTGTTCCATCAATTCGAACGGTTCCTCAAAAATTATAACATACAACACCTACGCACGACACCTTACCATCCTTCTTCATCGCCCATTGAACGTGTACATTCGGACATTTCACAGCTATTCCGATTGTTTTGTTCTCAAAAACATCAAAACTGGACACTTTTTTGTGTCCCAAATAGTAATTTTACTGAACCATTCCATTTCCTCATCCTCTGGAATGTCGGCGATAGAACGCTTATATGTAAATTCATGTCCTCAAAAGAAAAAATGCAAATTACACGTCATAAATAATGATCAGTGCTTTTACTCGATCAGATTGTGTAGATTAACTGGTTTCAACCCATGAGAAGGCAGTGATTTTCAGTGTATATATTAACCATCATCTTCTTATATATATATATATATATATATATATATATATATATATATATATATATATATATATATATATATATATATATATATATATATATATATATATATTGTTATAATTTGATATATGATGTATACATAACTACATGGTATTCCTGAAACTAATATTCATTCGTGTACTCTATATACCTGTATGTATGTTATTTGTCGTCCAATATTCAAGAAGAGTGTAATGTACATCAGTCCACGTCATTTGTAAAAGATGTCCAACAAACTTTAAGTGACAACGATTCCATTCAGTTTGCATCCCATTTTTAAAAAAAAAAGTTCATCTTCAAATTTCCCTTGCACTGCATGTTCGGCAAACTAAATACATTTTTTTTCTGTTATTCATAGTTGCATTCCCTTCACTGTACTAGCGAGGCCCAGAAGTCTCAGTGATGGCGCAGTTCCACGTCATCAGATCCAGAATTTGGTTACCAGTAATTTCGACCTGTACTTCGTGAGTTCGCCCGTCTACGGAGCACAATCTGTGGTAGTCCCCTCCCGCAGAACTCTACAGGTGATGTCATCCCAAAGGTTAGCAACACTGCTGTACAGTCGGCGAGCCTACGAAGCGGCTATACTCGGCAAGCAGCGGGAGAGACTCGTCCACTTCCAACTCGACGGTGGCTGGATGGAGCAGGCAGGAACTGGGAGTCCGACGGCAGAGGAGCAAGTAGTGAGCTCCTAATCTTGAAAGAGGAATAGGAAAACATGTGCTACATGGCAGAACAACTATCATAAGTATCACAGTTTATTGGAAAAGTGGACGAATATTTTGGACAAATATTTAGTTAAATATTTCCGCAGTGTAAAATACTTTAAATTATGTATTTAAATATTGAGGCCCTCAGCCTAATAAAAATTGTGGTTTATATTCGATTGTTTTCGTTCATCCATCTGGTTAAGTCGCATGCCATTAGCTGTAGCTTTTCTTACATGTGTTTTATCTACGTTTTAAGTAAGTAACGAGGAAGCGTATTCCTGCTGTTAGCTGCCTTGGCCAACAGTGGTGAAATTTTCACTTGTTGTGAGGGTTTGTGGGTCCCCGGAACATTTAATTTCGAATATTTCTTCAAAATTCTTTTAATTAAATGAGCCAGTGTCCACAGATTATGACATGAGCTCGGGCCGGGCCGGGCTCGGGCCTAAATGTTAAAACATATTTCGGACTTGGGTCGGGCCTCACACTATAAATTCACAGGCCGGGCCGGGCCCGGGCTAAAACTTCCGGCCTGTGAAGACCTCTAATCTAAAGAAACCCTCATTAAGTCTTTTATTGTGACAAGGGCAAGACAAAGGTATGTAGTACGGTTAATTGAGAATAGCCCAAGAATATCGAATTTTAATTTCTGTTTAGTTAAAATAATGTCCTAAGTTAATACATAAGTCAACCGATAGATGGCATGCTTGAAATTAAATTCCGATGCGTCGTTTTTGAGAAAATCTACAAAACCTTGTTTATTGCGCTAAAAGATGCGTCGTACTTAGACAATATTGATTGGGAATTTTTATTCTGTTAGTAAATATTATTTAGTCTATTTATTTATGAAAAAAAAAATATTATCTAAGAGATTTTGTTTATTATTCTTTATGTTACCCTAACCAGGTCCTTAGTCAGAAACTCATTTCGCGCATTAGCTTGGACTGTTGTCTCTTTTATAAGTTAATCTGAAAATTTTTATTTTATCTTCTATACATTGAAAAAGAATTCTGCAATTAAATTGCCAAATATCAATGTAAATTCATTTACCCGTCATTTTGTTAGTTGATGTACATTTTCTTACATTAAATTACAAAATCTGCCGTTTTTTTACTAATTTATAGTAAATTTATTTAAAAATATATTTTTATTAATAAAAACATAATTTTACTCCATTTTATGTTAGTAATTTTACTTTATAGGTGTAAATTGATTTATATAGAGGCGATACCCAAGTGAAAACCATTCAATCGGATCGGTACATTCAATTTTGAAGAAGAATTTGTTCATGAGAAGACTGTCCACGAAATTTGATTCAGGATTTCATCTCCAAACACATTTCTGTGTGTCGTTAGGCTCTATACTCACTCGACATGGCTCCGTGTGACCTTTGGTTATTTCCCAAACTAAAAATGGCACTAAAAGGGACCTGGTTTGAGCCAAGAGAAGACATCATGCGAAATGCGATGGCATGGTTGCTCACCATTCCAAAAATTGCGTTCCAGAAGTGTTTCTAACAATGGTGGGAGCGCTGGAAGAAGTATGTGCATTACCAAGGAGACTGCTTTGAACGGGATTAGTGTTTCGGATTACCAAACCAATAAATATATTCTTGCCAACCAAAGGCTACATGGCTTTTGAACACCCCTCGTATATCAATCGATACACGGTATCAAGGTGATGAAGATCACATGTTTAAATGAAATCTCATGTGTAGTTGTCGAGAAAATTGAGAAAAACTTATTTTTATGTCACTAAAAAATTTGCCATTTGTTACCATTACTAATTGTGAGTTTTTATTCTAAACAGGCGGCTGGAAAGTAATATAGACGACATGTTGAAAGAAGATTAATTTGGATTCCGGAAGGAAAAGACACTAGAGATGCCATTGGGTTGATGAGAATCATGCTTATATCCGAACGAGTTCTTGACGTAAAGGAACAGTTGTATTTGTGCTTCAACGACTGGCAAAAGCCTTTTTCGACCGGGTTAATTGGACCAAACGTCTGAAAATGTTCAGAGAAATCGGAGTCAACTGGAGAGATCGGCGACTCATTCGAAACATGTACATAGAACAACGAGTGAAGTTGCGCTTGAATCAAGGAGAAACCAATAGTGTGGAGATTCGAAGAGGAATCAAGCAAAGAATGTAGTATGTCGCCCCAATTATTCAACATTTAGAAATGAAATTTTTGAGGCTAAGGAGACGGTGATGATGAGCAATGAATGAACTGGTGGAATGAAGAAAGTGGGTGGAAACGGGAGAACCCCGAGCAAACCCACGCACACGGTGTTTGTCCACCACAAAGTTCACTTGACGGGAGCAGGGTTTGAACCCGGGACCCCATGCACCAGAGGTGAACGCTTTACCACTGAGCCACCGCGGCCCCCTTATTGAACATTTAGAGTGAACGTTTAATGAAGGAAGCATTAATGGAAATTGGGGATTTTAACATTGGAGAGCAGATCATTCACAAGATCAGGTATTATAGCTAGAACGGAAGAGGGACTGCAGGAGATGATTGACAAAATAGTTGACACTGGGTAACTATATGGAACAGGAGCGTCATTTAGGGAGGGCAGGAGGGAGAAATTGCCCCCTTCCCAAGAGTTTGAGGAATACATATACTTTAATCAATTGTCTACTAATACACTAGTAAAAAACGTGAATGTCTTATGTCTGTGTTGCTCTTGCCCCCCTCAAGCGAAGCCTGAAATGACGCCCCTGATATGGAAAGGAAATCAACATTGAAAAATCGAAAGTCATGAGAATATCCCGTAAAAACGCGCCCTCACAGGTCAGAGAAGAACAAAGAGAGCTTGAAGAGGTCGATAATTTCAAATATTTGGGAAATGTGTTGACGAAAGAGGCTTAATGCATCAAAGAGACAAGGTCAAGACTTGCCGTAATGAAAGAAGCATTCAACAAGAAAAAATCACTCTGAACTAGCAGGCTCAATATTGGACTTAGGAAAAAGCTGGTCAAGTGCTATATATAGAGCATTGAACTGTATGGTTCAGAGACTTGGACATTACTGAAGTTAGAGAAGAAATCTTTGGAGAGCTTCGAAATATAGTGTTGGAGGAAGATGGAGAAGATAAAATGAACAGAAAGAATAATAAACGAAGATGTTTTGAAGCTGATAGAAGAGAAGAGGATGTTTTTAGCCGCCATCCTTCGTCGGAAGGGCAATTGGATTGGACACATCTTGCGAAGAAATTGTCTGCTTCGTACCGCTATAAAAGGAAAGATGGAAGGAAAACGAGGAATAGGAAGAAGAAAACCACAACTGATCGATGATTTGAAAAATATAAGAAAATACTGGGAGTTAAAAGAGGAAGTTGAAGATCGGGAAACCTTGCAGAAACATTTCCACGCCTAAATCTAAAATTAAAGAAACTCATTAGTTCCAGGATCTGCGTAAAGACAGAGTACTTAATAATAATAATAATAATAATAATAATAATAATAATAATAATAATAATAATAGAAAACATTATTTATTTCCGTAAAGCATGTGTAAAAAATAAACTGTTAGATTATATTTATTGTTGATGGTGTTCTTCTAACAGTGACAAAGCCGCGGTGGCTCAGTGGTAGAGCATTCACCTCTGGTACATGAGGTCCTTGGTTCGATCCCAGGTCGCGAAAAGTGAACTTCGTGGTGGACAAACACTGTGTTCTCCCATTTCCTCCCACTCTTCATTCCACCATTTCATTCATTTCTCATCATCGCCGTCTCCTTTAGCCTAGGCGGCATAACTGTGGGACGTAAAACTTAATGATTTGATTTAATTTCAGTTTTCTAACAGTGACACTAGTCTTCTAATAATGAGTCAAATACTCCGAACAATTAATTACACACACACATTACTTGTAAATAAACAATTAAAAAGGGATAATGTAAATCTCCTTAGATACAATATATTCATGGTAGCATCACCCCTCCTTTTTTACATTAAACACTCGTTTGTTTGGAGAGCAAACTAACCAGAAATACGTATTAAATCTTTTCTGATGAAACCATCTGGTCAGAGAAGGAAATATTAATATTCGTAATACTCGCAATGAGAAACAAAAACTCGTTTCTATGAGGCAATTAATTTCCGTATTTAAGCTTTATTCTCTGGGATAATATAATTCATGGAATTGTTAAGTAGAAAATAACACCTGCAAAGTTTGATATCTGATACACTAATTATATTATCCGAAAGCCCACACCTGTTGCGTTGTCGGAGGCTTGCATTCATGTTTTCCGTGTGTTAATGTTGATATGTTTGGACGATAATGAGCCAACCGTAATTTACTTTAAGTGCGTTTAAGGGGAAATGATACATATCTTTGAAACCTGAGATTGACATATATTATAATCCACTCACATATGGTTTGTATGAGTACCCTTGGATGCCCACCCCGTCCGTTACTGAGAAATTTGTAGCTTTTGGTATGGTTCTGTTAATGCCTTTTTCATTCGTAGGACGCTATAAAATAAAGGACTCAAGCCTCCCATGGATGGTTCCAAAGGTCAAAGAAGAATACATTTTTTCTAAATTATTCTAATCATAATTATTATACGAAGCCACGCCCACTTTGCACTAAAGCTCCGCCCCTTTTAAAATCGTTTTTTGTTTCTTTTCCTAAAATCATTTCTGTATTTGGGTGGACGTGTGTGTCTGTATACATCTCTCATATACTTAAAGCTTGAATTTCCCCCAGCACTCTGACAATTACGTTCCCGTCCCCCAACTGGATAGAGAGGCGTTCCCTGTTCCTCCAAGAGTACTGTGTGCTGATTGGTCGATCGAAATTGGTGAGTGACAGCTTCTCTCGGAAGCTCTAGGCTGTGGATCCTTCCGAGAAAAGCTTGAGTTGCGCCAAGGGCGTATCGTATCACAAGAGGGTTAGCTAGCTCATAAAATAAATATTCTATAGAGAGGAGAGAAAAAAACTGATCTTTAGTCTAAAACTGCAGTAAGAATTATTTTTTTTTCATTTATATGTATATTAAAATTTTCTTTTTTAATGTTGGCTTCCACCCTGAAGCATAAATGGAAAACTCCCTGGAGTCGATTTTGCTTATCCTGTGTTAGCCTGCTTCCCAGAAACAGTGCTTTTTTCCTTCTTTTCCATTTTTTTTTTTAAAAAATGTATTATGCTGTGTTAAGTCAGCCATATTTGAATATATGTACGTGTGTGTGTGTGTGTGTGCCAGAGGATATATATAAACATTTTCTGTGATTAAAACAACAGATCGTCGAGGAACAAGTGAATTAAGTTTTATTTATTTATGTACAAACACTATTAAAAAAGAAATTAAAGATTTAAACAACAGAATTTTGTGCCAGAAATATTTCCCTCCGTAAACTAAAATTTTATGTTATGAAAATGGCGCAAAATAATTAAGTTTTCCATCATTCAAAAATATGACAGTCAAGTTTGAATACTTTCTGAAAATTCTACAAAATTATTAGTATTTATCGAAAGAAAAAAAAAGTATCTTGTCGAAAATTCTTATGCATAATTTTTGACAAAGCCGAGAAAAAACAAACCTGGAAATTAATGTTGTACAAAAATAATGGCAGCCAAAAAGATAAAATTAATGCTGATATCCTTCCTGACCAATGATTTCAATACGACTGGGTACACAAGGTACAAACCAAAATTATGGTTAACTTTGTCATTTAAAAAAAAAAAAAAAATCCGAAGATTAAGTACCGTATATACCCTAATATATATCGACAGATCATGTCAAACTGAACCAAATGACATACTTCCGGGTAAATTGTCAAGAGTAGTTTTCGAGAAATAATTTAAATATAAAAAAAAAACAGGGGCATGATTAGGGATGCGCACGAGACGAGTCGAGACAGGATTTTTCTGACAAAATTCGAGTCGAGACACGGCTCTTCCAATAGAACAATATACAGTTTTCGAGTCGAGACATCACTTTTACAGCACATTTTCGAGACGAGACAGCCACAAATCTTGTCTCGTGCGCATCCCTAGGCATGATGGCTCAGTGGTACAGTACCTTATTCTGGTGCATGAAGTCCTTAGTTCGATCCCTGAGCAAGTAAGTTTCAGGTGGACAACATCGTGTTCGTATGTTTTCCGGGATCGCTTCCTTCCACATTATCATTCCACCAATTCTTCCATTATCATTCACTTGCCTTAATTATCGTCTCTCTTAGCCTAACAGGCATAATCATGGAACATTAAACTCAAAGATTTCATTTCATAATTTTTTCTGGCTCTATTATTATTATTATTATTATTATTATTATTATTATTATTATTATTATTATTATTATTTAGGGAGTTAGTAAAATTCGCCGTCATGTGACGTCGCAAACCAAAATAGAACTTATTTATGGGCAATTTATATGTTGATTTGTTGATTGTAATCACTTACCTGTTTTAGTTTATTGGAAGTAGTTTCTATACACAAATAAAAGTATACAATTAATATTTTTTGAAAAAAAAGGACATAATAGAACATTTTTTTAATTTAATGTATAATTAATTAAAAATAATGAAAACCAATGTTTTATTATGTGTGAAAGCTCATGCGCCGACTCGGAGCGTACTTCAGTGTTCGAATACCCCCCCCCCCTTCCCCCAGAGAAAGAAAGAAAATAACAGAGAAAAGATGGAAAGAAAGAGAAAAAGAATAAATTCTAATATTTCCCTGTATAATTATTTTAAACGATAGTAGGGCTGAATTTTTTTCATAGATTGAAGAGGAATAGAAAACTTATTATTAAACCGAAGACAAGTATTTCATTTTAGCTGTGTTGCAACGAGACGAGACTTCATGTCATCTCGTCTCGCCTCGTGCAAAGCATGTCTCGTCTCGTCTCGAATTGTTCTGTCTCGTCACGTGTTTCGTCTCGTGGCAACACTAGAGCGTCTGAGGGCCAAAAAAGAGCTGTTATGCCAAGTGGTTAAAATTACAATTTTTAACAAAGTTTGGTTTGGTTAACAGAGCACAACACATAACAGGTCTACAATCTTCCAGCAACAACTTCTTAGTTTCGACTGAACCAGTAATGAATTACTACAACAGGAATATTTGTCAATACCGTCGGTAATCGAATGCAAGCCTTCCCCACTTATTCTGAAATTCTTTTTTCAGAACCTCTGGTGCACGAGAAAGATCATGAAACAACGGTTAGTTACTGATATTAAGACAGCTTGTACTTCTATAACAGGACTTTTCTGATAAGGATGAAGCTTCCATCTCCATGCTATTGATTGCTGTTCAGCTCCGACCCTGATGTGGTTCTAGTTGCTGGCGAATTATTACCTCGGAGACAGAGTACTTATGACTAGTAGTCCTTTACTAGTCATATAGTGGTTATGCCGAACACCCATTGTTTCGACGGTGTTAAACTTGATAAGAGTTGATAAGAGTCGTTATGTCCATGATGACGATAGATAGAGATATGATCCAACTCCATGAACTACCTAAATTGCATCAACTCCCGGATCTGTCGGAACTCCCCTTTTCTTGAAATTACCTAATCTTTTATATGAGGATCTTTGCTGTGGTTGATAATCTAATAGCTCGTGGACGTGACGTAAAGCCACGTGCAATAATAAAGTATTCTGAATCCGGGTGCCAAAAGTTCCAGAACAAATTTCGGAATTTAGGTAGAGAGAAGTATGTATGTGCTAGCTTTTCGTAATGAGTTCAATTATGTAAGTAAAGCTGTCGTAAGCGCATAAGACAAATTCACAGACATGATTGTATAACAGTTACATCGTGATCTGATTCTTCAGATACAATTGTTTACAAATGAACTTATTTTCGTATTTTCTTATTTCATGAACTAGCTGTCATTAAAAAAATTTTGTAACCCGATCTTTCTATTTACTGTTTACACAATACGATTTTCTGGAAGCAA
Source organism: Thermobia domestica (assembly GCF_964235325.1). Classification (NCBI taxonomy): domain Eukaryota; kingdom Metazoa; phylum Arthropoda; class Insecta; order Zygentoma; family Lepismatidae; genus Thermobia; species Thermobia domestica. The sequence continues at coordinate 264,986,510 of NC_137464.1, forward strand.
GAAAGATATCTCCACCCATGCAGCACTGCACTCTAGTGGACAAATAGTGAAACTCCTCTTTAAAAATGTTTATTTTGGCGCACTTCCCCTCCCCGTCCCAAAGAAGCCATCGTTTCGGAAGCGGTGAAACTTTTTTTTTTTTTTTTTTTTTTTGTCAGTGGGAGGGCGATAGCGAGTAGCAAGCAAGAGCAGACCCAGAAAGTTGCACATAGAAACTTGCGAGATGAAACAAATGTTGCATGTTCCTTTCAAGGCTATGTTTATATGGAGAAAATTGTAGGGTTGCAAGATATTTTTTTTTAATGACAAGTACAAGATTCTTGTAGCATGGCAACCTAGCTTTACGATTTACGTACGTACCGGCCGCAATGGCTCAGTAGTAGATCGTTCAGCTCTAGTGAATGTAGTGCCTGGTTCGATCCTAGCTCGCTCGAAGTGAGTTTTGTGGTGGACTAAGACTGTGTACGTGGATTTCCTCGAGGTTCTCCCGTTTCCTCCCACTTTCTACATTCCACCATTCCGTTCACGGTCATCATCACCGTCTCCTTTAGTCGAAAGGCATAAACGTGTAGCGTTTAAGTCCAAATCCAATTTTAATGCAATATAACTCAAGAGTTAAACATCTGCATTGGAAAATATCTCACACACATAAGCCTAAACCCCTTAACTTCGAGAATTAAAGACTTGAGATGAAAGGTCTTCAAAAAACAAACAAACATACACACAAAAATCACTTGCATATAGACACTAAGAAAGTACTCTAGATCGTGTACAACATGTGCTTATCTTCTTATTTACATTTTAAAATTAAATGAAATAACAAACAATAAAATAAACAAAGATTTTTAAAATAAAAATTACATAATTGTTGAATATATCTATCAGATTATGTTAATATGTGTACTCGCATTGTATATTTCAAATTTAAGAACAAATTCTATTATAGTCTTATGTGCTCCTAATAGGCTTAGCAGAGGGACGAACGAAGGCTATGTGTTCTAATTTACGAGTGTCGCAGCCCCATAGTGGTAGACAGCAACAATCGGATTTAACTTGTTGATAATGTCACTTAATAACAGAAAGAATCCACAATGGGCCCTAAATTAAAGATTCTTTATCCATGGCTGAAATTTTCAAACCTCCAAACATGGCAAAAGCAATTTAATCCGATTAGAAACCGAATTTTTTAAATGATATGTTGAAATTTGTTTTGAGATTCGGATTATACGTTAGAAAATGATAAAATTTTATTTCAAATCTTGTATTCTACGTGCAATCCCTGATTTGAACTTAAAATAACATTTAATAACGTGTGTGAAGAAAAGCTTTATCCATGCTTCATCACTCACCTGTGTACGCTCATGGTGAGTGAAGGACGTAAAAAAACATTACAATTTATTAAATTTCATTTAAAATTGAAGAAAGTAGATTTTTGTCCACATGATGAATACTATGATGACCAACGAAATTGGTGATGTTTTTTCATATTACTCAGCTAGTAGTAATGTTCCATAGTCAAATTTTCTTCCAATATTTCGAGTGTAACACTTGGACGCTCATTCTCAGGGGAACATAATGGCACAAAGTGTTTATCAGGTCAGGATCTTCATTCTCTTTCTCTCTCTTTCTCTCTCTCTCTCTCTGTGTGTGTGTGTGTCTGTGTGTGTCTTAACAATGGTAATTCAAGAATAGTACGTAACTTTCATCTATACCTATGATCACCTGCCTTAGCAACCTATAACAAATTCGGAAAGGCAGGCGACCAAGTGCTGTGAGGAACTTGCTCTCGAACAAACATTTAGAAACTTCCGAGTTTCTCTGTAAATAAGACATCTTCCTTATAATTGTTTATCGAGTATATGGAACACATTGTAATAATTCAAATTACTCAGCTAATTATGTTTCTCAGGTTTTTTTTTTTGTTTGTTTTTTTTTTTTTTTTTACAATACGATCTTTATAGTTTTCTTTTGTGTTAATTGAAGAATATTGAATAATTTTTATTTGTACAGGGTCCATTCAATTTTCGATGTGTTTAACGAACGTTAATTTAGGGCCAACTGTAACACCTAGATCTTTAACTGTGTTAGGTCTACGTATAGAAGTATTACTAAGCTAATTCAAGCTAATTAAGTTGAATAATTTGTTCCTGTGCTTTACAGTTTTTGTGCGAATTCTTATTTAATCATTAAAATTTTGGATGTTAATAATCTGTATGTATATAGTCAATATCACTTGACTAACTATTTTATTTTTGATTCAGGATTGTGAATCTGAAATACGGTACATAATATAAAATTAACTTACTAATAATTACACTGCATAAATTTATACATTAGTTCACATATTTGGTATATGATGATCGGTTAAGTTTTCGTATTGAAAGTCTTATTGTATTAACTAACTATTAACTAACTAACTAACTCTATGGCCTATGGAACTGGGAGGTTCGATGCCGCGATCACAAAGGCTCTCCACTGACTTCTATCCTTAGCTAACTGCATCCAGTTTCTACTTTGTATTCCAATCTCTGCGAGATCGATCTTAATATTGTCCTCCCATCTGCGCTAGGTCTTCCTAATGGTCGTTTTCCGACTGGTCTTCCAGTCAAGACTTTGAAAGCGTTTCTACTCTGTTCCATTCTAGCTACATGACCCGCCCACCTAAGCCTCCTAGACTTGACGACCCTAACAATGTTGGGTAAACCGTATAAATCATGTAGTTCCTCGTTATGAAGTTTCTGCCATTCCCCATTCCGTTCCTCTTGGGTCCGAATATTCGTCTCAGGATCTTAGTCTTATTGTATTATATGTTATTAAGTAATAAATGTCAGAAATTGGTTATATTCTTTCTCCTTCAATTATGTCGTGAATGCATCATGGTTATATTTGCATTTGTTATTTGTTGAGGTAAATCTTTAAGTTTTACGTCCCACGGTTATGCCGGCTAGGCTAAAGGAGACGGTGAGGATGAGAAATTGAATAAAATGGTAGAATGAAGAAAGTGGGAGGAAACGGGAGATCCCCGAGGAAACCCACGCACATGGTGTTTGTTCATCAAAAAGCCAACTTGGTACGAGCTGGGATCGAACCAAGGACCCTATCCACTACCTACCACTGAGCCACCGTGGCCCCTTGGTTGAAATACTACAAATGTATCTCTTACTTCTGTTTTCTCATGTTTGTACTATTAATTGTATGTTTATTTTTTAATTTTTAACTTTCTCTCCTTTGATTGAGTGATTTGATATTTTAGAGTTCCGTTCAGCAAAGAGGCTATATCAGATGTGGGCCTAAAGTTTAACGTGTCATCCCAATCACATTAGCTCCCACCAAGAATCGAACCCGGATCTCAGACGCAAAAGGCGACTACGCTAACCGCTTAGCAACGAAGGAGCTCTTTCCTCTCTTTAGTTTTCTTATGTTTCTTAATATTTATAAATCTTATAATTATGTAAGTCTATTGTAAATGAGATTTTTCTGTAATTAATGGCCAATAAATAAATAAATAAAAGATCAATAATTATATATATATATATATATATATATATATATATATATATATATATATATATATATATGCGCGTTTTAGGATATCGATGTGTATAAAACAATTCATGAACAAACTCATTCTTGCACACTTCAATTCTATATTTTAAATATTTCTCTAATTTAAACTATGTAATTTTCCTTTAGTATATACCTCTCGTAAACATTCCTAATTAAAAACTAATTCACAAGATTTTTCCCATGGGTCATGAAAATCATGAAAATAAAGGTATTTACACAGAGAAAAATCCGTTCTCCGAACAGCAGTATATTGTACAAATATACGGACTCCTGTTGCTTACTATAGAAATCTGTACGGACCATACGTTATCCGTATGCTACATAGGCACTGCCCTTAGATGTTACATCATGCCGTTGCAGGATGTCTGACATCTAACAGTTTTCCGTATATCACATGCATATACTTATTTTACCTTCGTCAGCTATATGTTATATACGTTCATTTGTATGTGAGATCCTGACCGCCTACATTGTTTCATACGGAAAGTACGTATAGATGGAACACTTATACGGAAAGTATTATAAAACATGCGTTTTCAGTTATACGTCTGCTGTACGTTAAGTCCAAAAACTACAGGAATTACGCATGTAACCTATCTTTTTAAGTACGCCACCTACATTTTTTTTCTCAGTGTAAGTAGCAGTGGGTTGGACTTATTACAAGAAGAAATAATGATCTTTAGAGAAAAATAATATAGGGTGAGTCAAAATGATATTCCCGATTTCTATTATTATTATTATTATTATTATTATTATTATTATTATTATTATTATTATTATTATTATTATTATTATTATTATTATGATTTTAATAACTCGTATATAAACAGAGATTACACACACATTGATCAACCAACTTATTTTTTTTTCTAACGCTATAAATATTCAATATGCGATCCCGGAGTTACACGACACACATCTAGTTTATAATCAAGTTCCTGTCCTGCGATGCGCTTACGCAATTCAATCACAGTTGTAGCAAGTGGCGGCATAATACCCTAAATTTTCCACAGAAACGCCATGGAACTTGGACAACAGACTTTGTCGCATAAAAATCAAGCAAACAGAACGCTCTGTGGCCTGTAGAAGCCATATTGCTCACTTCGACTAAACTACCTCCTGATGGACATCTGCGTAATTACTCCTCTGCAATACAAAAAGAAAAAAAAACTTTTGTGTTTATATTACAGACAAAAATAAATATTGGCAAGAAAAAGCTCATTACTGTTCCAATAATAAATTAGCAAAATCAGGAACATAATTTTGACTTACTCGGTACTTTACTACAGGAATGCGGAGACGCAATTACCCCACTTCCAAAAAATATCTATGGTGTCCCCCAGCGGCGGCGATTGGACGTTAAAAGTGGGGGGGGCCGAGACATGATCTGAATATTTGTATATCAAAGTTAATATACAAATTTCCCTGGTTGAAACTATATACATTAATAGGCCATTTCAGAAAAGTGGGGGGTGGGCAACTGCCCCCCTTTGCCCTTCCCCTAATCACCGCTCATGGTGTCCCCCCACTTCCTACAAAATTACAATGGTCAAAAATAAGCACGGGAGATGGCGTGACGTTATGCTCCCCCTACCTTTTCAGATCCACTTTTACCCCTGGTTTACTGGATACCAAGAGGCAACAAACGATTAGGAAACCTCTTCTTTCAAGATGGTGTAGTAAAGCACTGCGGAGTAACCCGGAAAAGAATTGCCAAGATAGACAGTCGTGAAGAATTGGAGAGACCTTCACCCAGCAGTGGATTGGCATTACTTGACTGTGATGATCATGATGATAACATGTTTGCATTTACATTAATAAAAATAGTATATCGATCGAAAAAGTAAAGAATGTTAAAAAAAAGGGAAACATTACTATCTTGTAGAACCCCCGCTTGGTCTAGTGGCTAGCACGCTTGACTTCGGTTCGCGTGGTCCCGGGTTCAATTCTCGGTGGGGGTATAGTTGAAGTACCAAAGTGGTTTGGATTACATTATAACCAGTAGGTCCGCGTCTCCCTTAGTTTAGCAGACATCAAGGGCGCCAATTTCTGTGTAACTTTGGGGGGGGGGGAGCATTCAGCTGTGTGTTTGGTTGCAGACAAGTGTCAAAGAAGACATATATAAAGATTTTAAGAAAAATTGAATTCAAATTATGACAAATATGGTATATTCATAAAATATATATATATATAACAATACAAATAGCAATGAAAATGCATATAAAAATACGTATTCATAAAAAAAACCATGGGGCCCACATGAGCTTTGGGGGATTCGCCCACCCGCCCCCAGGATCAGAGCCTTTGACAGACATAACGTGGGACGTTAAACTAAATCAAATCAAAATTACTGTCGTGTATAAAGTATTAGGAAAAAGATTTATAAATATATAAAAATATACAAATCTGAAAACCTACTTAAAAGGGCATATTCTTCTCACCGTACGTAGGACTTTTTTTTTTTTTTTTCAAGTTAAAGCAGTATTTGTTTGTCTCGATACAGTGCTCCTTAAAAAGAAGCAGATGGCCAAAATTTAAAAAGAGAGGAAAAATGTAGCCCTATATTTTCACAAGCCCAAATTCCTAAGTGATTCGAGACCCAGCAAGGCCACGCGTGCTAATTATCCGGGTTAACACGGAGGCTTTTGTGATGAATTTTTGATTACAGATATTTTCTCGCTACTAAGAAGTCGTTATTCTAATCGTCAATAATTCTAGTTAAACGAAGACGGTTTATTTTTAAAACAACTGTGTTGTGAAAGCTATCGCGGGAGGTCATCCGATGTTGTAACGCCTTTTATTGTTAAGCACGGAATGTGGGACAGTAAGAGAAATAGTTTTAAAATAACCGTTCCTATATATTTCGTTTGCTTCCCTTTGTGTGTTCTATAGACCTATATTTTCCTTGTAAAAGACTTTATAAATGCGTAGTAGCAAAGGGTGGAAAAAACAGAAGTTTCAAAGTGCGCAGTGTTTCTTTGAATTCCTCTCGACCTATCGCTTATACAAGGAACCCCGGCCGTTGATTGACATAACGAATACTGGGAAACGGAAGGGTTTGCTCTTTCATTGGCCCAATTTCTATTTCTCTATAAAGTGTAATCGTAAAGAAGGGACCGCCCTTTGTCCTTCCTAACACGGATTCTTTGTCACTCCTGTTATATTATTAAAAATACCTTCATCAATACAGCTATAAAGTTGGATACAATTTCCAAATTAAGAACAAAATTTCAAACTAAAGTCGCGCAGTATTGTCAAGTCTTCTATAGTTGGTTGGCAGACCCATCAGTGCGCGGTGCTACAGGTAAGAGTGCTGCTGTTTATTACAGGGCATAAAACTACAGTCCAAAAGTACATTTGTAAATGAATTTCAGTTTGCTTACAGTGAAGGAATGGATTACGCAGTTAGTGACCTGTAACCCGGAAGTCATCAAATCCGTGACCCAACAGACCCATGAACTAGTAATTCCGTGAACTGGTCTCACCCGAACACGCTCGTGACCCGATCTTCCCTAGACCCAGCCGTGATTCGGTATGACCCACGGACACCCGGAAGCCATGTAACTTCGTGATCCAAATGCAAAACCGTGAGTTTACTACCGTAATTAAAACAAACATGATTATCCTTCCTGCTAGTAGCTAGCACGCCCAGGTCTTAGGTCCTGAGTTCGATTGCCTGTGGGGAAACCATTGTACGCATAATGGCGACTTGGATTTTGCTTAAACTGTAGGTCCACGTGGGCCGCCGTGGCTCAGTGCTAGAGCGTTAACCTCTGGTGCATGGAATCCTTGGTTCGATCCCAACTCGCGCCAAGTGAACTTTTTGTGGTGGGCAAACACCGTGTGTGTGGGTTTTGTCGGGGTTCTCCCGTTTTCTTCCACTTTCTTCATTCCATCCTTTTATTCATTTGTCATCATGACTGTTTCCTTTAACCTACCCGGCATATCCGTGCGATGTCAAACCTAGATTTCATTTCAATGTAGGTCCATGTCACATACAGCTTTGGTGCTGAAAAAGAACGCTATTCTCTCTCTCTTCAGTGATCATACGTGAACAAATTTGATCTTATGTACTATTGACTAACATTGTGATTGTGTTCTAAACTTCGGCATAGGAGACCCAGGTTCGATTCCTGTTAAGAGTAGGGGGTCTACATGCGGAGCCGACCCTAGACAATTTGTCATCCCGTGCAATAGCATCACTTGCCGTCCCACTTTCTCCAGAAACAACAAATCTTAAAAGCCACGATTTTAAGGATGCTACCCTATCATGAAGACGAAGGAGATGGAAAGTGCACTCGCACTCTGAAAGGCCTAAACACTACAAGCACAATTTCGTTGTGTCTGCTTATTTAAAAATAATAATAATAATATATTATTATGTTAGTGAAAGATGAAGCAAACACACCTGTCGAGGAAAGATGGTAATCCTTTCCATAAAATTAAATGTCGAACATCAATCTCAATATATCAGTTTGCAAGTCCTTTATCTTTATTTCTAGCTCCTTTATCTTTATTTCTTAATTTTCCTTCTACAGCTGTTTTTTTAAACTTATTTCCACGTTCAATGACACGGAAGTTGTTTGTGACAAAGGCAAGACTAGTTTTCATATCAAAACTATGGTAACTAACTAAACGGAACAGGTGTCCGCTACTGTTCGAGAATTAAGTTCTTGTATTTGACAACAATCGATCAATTCAAGCTGAGATTGTTTGACCATTTGCTTTAGCACTGTCCATGTGACCTTAAACTAATTCGACCTAAACGTGATTTATCAATGTAGTATTCAAATAGAAGGTCAGCTTAGTAGACAAATTTAACTATTATCATCATGAAGTCTGTTTCCAACAAAAAAAAAATATTTTAAATAATAAAGTTATGACAGATTTTGCGCGGGAGCGATTCTGCCAAATGACGAACTCTGAACAAAAGAGCTAGATTAAACGTAATAATTAAGAAATATTACCACATCGGGAGTTGAACACATGAATGTGACCCCGTGTAGCGTAGTCGCTAATGATTTTGCTTTTGGTACGAAGGGTCCTGGACTTGATTTCTGTTGGGGATACTCGGTCGAAAATGTGTAAAAACGTTTTCAGGCCATCCTTGAATGAGGTTTTCCTCATTTACAGCAGGCAAGTGCCGGGATGGTATCTAAATATTGATCAAATGCCACTCCCTTCCTTGTTTATTCCTTTATTCCTTCATGAATGCCGCGGATAAAGCACTCGCCGAGGAATGTCGTCCCTCATACGTGACGGGCTACAATGGCGATAGATGCCGAAAGCCCAGAAATCTTATTCCTAATCCTAATCCTAATTCTTGAACACGTGATAATTCGACCTCAAGAAAAAGACCTCAAACATAACATAACATAAAATTTCAAATAATGTTGTAGAGTTGGAATGATTTTGGTTACTTCCGGGCCTGTCTGGGTTACTGAATCTGTTTGGGTCACCGTTCGTACTGTGTCTGAAAAGTGACAACAAAGTTCCCAGTAGACGAGACGAGACGGGAAGCAAGTTATTATTATTTATTTATTATTTTTTTTTTACTGTCCTAAATTTTTGAAGAATATTAGTCTCGATTCTCGTAAACAATCTCTCGAAAATTGATTGTCTTATCTCCTCTCGATTTTGTCTCGTCTCATTTTCTAAATTTATCTACAAAATTTAGACCCTGTCTTTTTAAAATTTCATCCAAAAGTTATCAGAGTCCATTCAGGTCACGAGATGTTCATGGGAACAGGATGATCTGTGTCCAAGGGCGCCCATCAGGGGGGAGGCAAGGTGGGGCGAGTGCCCCCCTAAGAGGAAATTGTACTTGGGAATATCGAAAACCCAATAGAATTTTTACATTAGTTACAGCAAAATTTGAAACTATGTTTGAAACGTCGCTTATAATTGCCCCCCTTGCAAACCACAACATGGGCGCCTTTGTCTGTGTCATTAACTCAAGTTGCTTCCCGAGTCGAAAACGAGACGAGAACTACTTTTTTTTAAAATTTCAGACGAGATACGACAACTGTCGTATCATTTTCGAGACAAGAGAAGAAATTTTTAGATTTTCATTAGCAACACTATAGATATGCTACATTGACTTGATCCCTAGTCTTTCGTTGCAAGCGCTGCTATCGGCTGAAGGAATTCCACTCGCTTTCTCTCGCTTAGCAAGAGCTGAACCCTTATTGGCTCAACGCGTGGGTGTGTGAGGGTGTGAGCGTTAGTTCGCATTTTTGCCACGGCTCAAGACATTTTGGCAGCACTATAGTTCACCTAAATCTTAGTTCTCAGACACTGTTGTAGTGTTACGTGATTTAGAGTCTTAAAAAATATAAATTGACAAAGTGGTTGAAACAATACAATGAAGAGAATTTATTAATGTTTAAAGATACAGAAGTTGTTACACGATATATTTCAATAATAAGTATGGTTTAAATATTATTATATCACGCCCTTCATGAACGTCTCGTGACGCGAAATTACTTCTAGATGCAATTAACAAAAGAAATGAGAACATAGTTTTGTACAAAAATTTACAATAAGAGACGAGACGAGATTAGAAAAAAATCTTCAAAAAAACGAGACGAGACGAGACTTTTACAAAAATTTATGCGAACGATACGAGATAACCTTATTGCATGTTTCATCATCTCTCTTGGGTAACACTAGAACTGAGAGAGAAGCATTATCTAGGAACCATGTCTTGTCGCAAGGCTCGAACTAGAGACTTTCTATTTCAAGTGTGCCCTCGGAAAATATGTGAAACATACTTCAGCCCCACCCCCGCCACTCTCTTACGGAGGAAACCTTCCCCTTTACTTTGGGGAAAAAAGTTAATGATCTTGGCTATGTTGCTAATTTGTCATTCAGTAATTTGGTCTTGAGGAGTGAACATCATAGGCTACTTAGAGTTGCTAATAAGAGAGAGCACAGCGAAGCCGCCCTCTAATGGAGGAAATCCTCCCTTTGCTTAGGGAAAAGAAGTGAATGACCTCAGCTGTGTTGCCAATTTGTCATTCAGTCGTTTGATCTTGACGAGTGAACATCATAGGCTACTTAGAGTTGCTAATAAGAGAGAGCACAGCGAAGCCGCCCTCTAATGGAGGAAACCCTCCCTTTGCTTAGGGAAAAGAAGTGAATGACCTCAGCTGTGTTGCCAATTTGTCATTCAGTCATTTGATCTTGACGAGTGAAGATCATAGGCTACTTAGAGTGGCTAATAAGACAGACCACAGCGAAGCCGCCCTCTACTGGAGGAAACCCTCCCTTTGCTTAGGGAAAAGAAGTGAATGACCTCAGCTGTGTTGCCAATTTGTCATTCAGTCGTTTGATCTTGACGAGTGAACATCATAGGCTACTTAGAGTTGCTAATAAGAGAGAGCACAGCGAAGCCGCCCTCTAATGGAGGAAACCCTCCCTTTGCTTAGGGAAAAGAAGTGAATGACCTCAGCTGTGTTGCCAATTTGTCATTCAGTCATTTGATCTTGACGAGTGAAGATCATAGGCTACTTAGAGTGGCTAATAAGACAGACCACAGCGAAGCCGCCCTCTAATGGAGGAAACCCTCCCTTTGCTTAGGGAAAAGAAGTGAATGACCTCAGCTGTGTTGCCAATTTGTCATTCAGTCATTTGATCTTGACGAGTGAAGATCATAGGCTACTTAGAGTGGCTAATAAGAGAGAGCACAGCGAAGCCGCCCTCTAATGGAGGAAACCCTCCCTTTGCTTAGGGAAAAGAAGTGAATGACCTCAGCTGTGTTGCCAATTTGTCATTCAGTCATTTGGTCTTGAGGAGTGTTGATCATAGGCTACTTAGAATGACTAACAAGACAGTGCACAGCGAAATCTGTTAAATAATAATTTATGGCAACACTGTGTGTACCCAACTATTGAAGGGTCTCGGCTACAGCAACTTGTCCCTCCCTTTTTCGAAGAAGGTACGGGGAAATTATGTCTTTCCGTTCTGCCTAAAGACCCTACAGAACTTTGTTGAAAATATTTTAAATGATCTTATCCTTTCGCAGAGCGGGATTTGGAGATAGGAAATTCTGTGCAGGGAGGGGTTTCTTCTAGTGATTTTTTCTTTAGCAATTGTAACAGATTCTGTAGGAAGAATAATTATTCCTTCAAGTTTCCTCATAAATTTTTGATGTTGTTCTACTTCTTCTCGGAAAAAATGACTAGATACAGTTCTGTTATTAGCAGTATAATTCACATCAACTTTAGTAAAAATGAATGTGATTTTTTTTTAATACCTGGAAAGAAATGCAAAATTAATTAACTCCGTTGCAAGAAAGCCGTTTAACATTGTAACTGAAACAAACTTAATTCAGTCTAATATCAAGTCACTTCACAAGATTTTATTCAGTTTACCAGTAGTTCATCTCCAACATGCTAAGGCTCGCAGTACATAAAAGGTCCCAGAGTTCACAACTTCAAGACAAGTTTGGGCATACATTAAACAAACAATGCAAGAGGATGCATACAATGGCCCTTATCTCCGATTATCTGAATTTTTAATTTGATTAAAAAAAAAAACATACAAGTATTTCAATATGTGATATTGATATTTTGTATTACTGCTATTTACATTGATAATACAGAAGTACATTAGATACTATTACATATAGTATATAATTATGCATAGAAGACAAATCAGCTGATAATAAGAGTCACCTTATGCGTGACCTGGCATTGTTTAGTTAATATATGACCAAACATGTCTCGAGGATGTGAACTGTTGCATCTTTTACGTACTGCGATCCTTAGCATGTTGGTGATGAACCACTGAAAAACTGAATAAAATTTTGATGTGAAATGACTTGATATTAGATCGAAGTAAGTTTGTTTTATGTTTGTTTAAGTTACACTGTCAAACGGCTTTCTTGCAACTGAGTCAATCAATTTTCCATTTCCCTGCAGGTATTTACATTCATCTTTACTAAAGTGAATTCACATTACGCTGATAATAAATATTACGCCGATAATAACAGAACTGTATCCTAGTCATTTTTCCGTAGAAGAACAAGTAGAATCAAGGGCGCCGATTTCTCTCTAAATTTGGGGGGGGGGGCATTCAGATGCAGAAGTATACGTATATATGAGGATTTTAAGATAAATTGCGTTCAAATTATTCCTAATATTGTATATTTATAAATACAATAGGGGGCCCACAGGAGCTTTGAGGGGGCGGCCCTCCAGAATCGGCGCCCTTGAGTAGAATAACATCTAAAATTTATGATGAAACGTGACGAAATAGTTATTCTTCTTACAGACTCTTGTTAGAATTACTAAACAGACTACCAGGATAATGCAGGACAAACCCCAAGGAAAATTCTGACAAAACGAACTAAATCAAGGGACAGAATCATAGGCTCTACCTAATACAAGGATGATTATCTTTTTCAACTCTAATGCATCTAAAATGTTATCTGTAATTTTTCACTTGATTTTTTTTTAATACTGAAAATCCAATAAAACAGGTAAGACTGTTATCGTAAGAATATATTTAACATTTCGATCTTTGCTTTAAAAAAAAAATCTTGATCAGCATTTGAGAATTCAAATAAATAAATATTTATGAACATTTTTTTTAAAAAAATAAATAACATCGCAATTACTTTTTGTAATTAAAATGAATTGTCTTACAGTAATATGCTAATGCGTTTTTCTAATATATTAAATGTATAATAAATAGAAGAGCCCAGAACTTTTCATGTGGATGTATGTGAAAGTAAGTAAAGCCAATTTGCCCTTTTAACATTTTTGTGTTATTGGCTTTTCAGTATATATTTTCAAAGAAAGAAAAAAGTTATTTCTGTAAATTGAAAAATGCAGATAACATTTTAGAATATATGACAATTGAAGGGAAATAGAGTGTCCACTGGTACATCAAACATATACAACTATGATTCGGTCCTTTGGATTTTGTCTGTCTCGTCAGAATTTTTCTCGGGTTTTGACTGCTTGGATTTTGTTCCCGTCCTCGTTACTACAGCCAATATATACCTACAACAGTTCCAGTCAGCATAAAAACACACTTGGAGTCAAGCATTTTGGTGCTGCATAAGGGCCGTGCCGTGGAAAATCAGCGCCCGGGGCGAAAGTATACGGCAGCGCCCCCATACATATATTCCAAGCAATTTCTCCTATCTTTTTTCCTTTCTTCTTCCGAATTTTTCGCCCCCTTACTTCGGCGCCCGGGGCCGTCGCCCGTTCGCCCCCTCACGGCCCAACCTTATGCTACATTTCCCTTTTTAAAAAATCCTCCCCGCTTAAAATTCCTCGTCTCTAAAGATTAGGCAGAACGGGAATTAAGCAGAATGAGGATTCCCGTTCTGCCAAAAGATAAGATCATTTAAAATATTTTTTACAAAGTGCTGGAGGGCCTTTAGGCAGAACGGGAATCAATCTGGGTAAACACACATCAACAACAGCTCCAGCAGGAGCACATTTGAAATAAAAGGACTCTAGGGGGAAAAATATTCTAAGCAAATTCAAGTTTTCGAAATTTTCGTTGGCAAAACTGTCCGTATCTCCATCATTGAAGCATTTTATGGCCTACTTTATTAGAATTTCTTGTTTTTACTTAAGCTCCGTAGCACTCACAGTAAGTCAGCGCATAGTTTTTAACACCCTGCATGTGAGTGACTACACTTTGTGTTCATTATATTCAACGATAAAATTGCATGTTTACAAAGAAAGTAAGTCACACATACGAATTAACGTTACGTCATAATGCTTATTAGGTATCAGTTTTTCTTTTTAAAAAAATATGTGATACTGATAAGTAATTTGTTTTTATGTATTTATTGCCCTAGATTTTCCTTGAGACTTGGTCTAATTATAATATCACCTTAACTAGCCATTTCAATTGCATTTCCATGTCAGCTATCTCTCAGGAATACGATTTCTTGGAGAACTATATGTAGCAGTGGGTAAAACCACTATTGATAGCTGTTTCTGAGAAAAGAACTTGTAATAACGAAATGGGTTGTCGTGTTCAAAGACCATATAAGTTCTATGCTTATCAATATGTTATGTTCGAAAACTTCATTTGCAAACGGTAAAGTAAGTAACGAGGAATTACTGTCAAAAATATGCGCACTTGTTTAATATAAAACATTGAAGCAGTGTAATTTATAAAAATCAATAAGCATTTCTTTCAGAAAAAAAATGTTCTGAGGGGAAGAGGCACATATTATTTTCACACAGTATATTATATTATAGACGTATTATTTAGGTCTCCTCTGACGGGGCACTCTCAAAGCTCCGAGGGGGGGAGGCGTGCCCCAAAAAACATGTCTGGAAGAAACAGGGGCAATAAGTAGTTTAAATAATTTATTTTGCATTATTTACACAAGTAGATTATGTATCACTGTTATGAGAGACAAATAGCAACACATGGTGGTCAGAAAGTCACTTTACGCCGAAACTAAACGGCGTGACAAACATCTTGGCATTTGAAGGCGGCGCTCCAAGTTCCCTTTAAATGCTGCTAGCAAATGAGAGGCCAGCGGTATTGGCACCTTTATTTTGCACACATCCACGTCTATCCCCTGTCACCTGATCGCTCTGTAGTTTGTCTGCTTACTTATAGCCACACCCCTTTACCACTTGGCAACGTCGCGCCAGAGCTTGCGTTTTATTCGTTTAGCTGAAATGCCAAGATGTTTGTCACAGGCCTTAAATGCGTATAACAATGTAAGATGTTAAGATATTTAAGATTTGAAGACCCCATCCTGACCATTGACATAGCAACAGTGTTCCTCACGTGAATTTCCACGTGATCGCCGCGTAACTACCACGTGGCTGCCTGTGGAGAGAAGAGAGTTAAGCCCAATAAATTGCAACGATATGGTGCCAGGTAGGTGCTAATGATAGAATTAGCTACTACAGAAGCAGACCATGCAATTAGTTATGACTGCAGCCATCTGGGTCGCGAGTATCACTTTCGTTGCATTCTGGGAACTATTTGAATTTCCATTGGAGATATAGGAAGTGGCAGTGAAGCCATATCTAGCATCTTGGTGCTAGATCTAGCATAATTCACATGCATTTAGCATCTAGCATCTTGACTTTAGCATCTTGGCCAAATCTAGCATAATTTCATTCTTCCCTCTGATGAACAGAAAAAGAATGAAAATTTAGATGGTTCAAGGACCGTCGGAAATTATTCTTCTTAGTTGAAATGATAGTTGGAACAATGAGACCAGTCAGTCTTTCCGCGGTTGTAATTTATTGTTGAATTCAGAGAAATGATCAAAAATAGCAAAACGTGACTCTACAAAACATATTTACTTATCCATAGTTTTATTACTGTCAACTGAAACCTGAATGTTTGGTTATCTGGGATGTTTCTGGCCCTTTCAATTTACAACTTGAGAGGGGAGGGATATGGGCGTCAGGGGACAGCTAGTAATACACTAAAAGAAATGCTTCTGGCCTGCGTCGGAAGCGGCATGTTGTGTATATAGTTCTTAAAATGTTATTCATTCATAAATTCGACCTTCCTCTCCTATAATGTGCCATTTACCAATTTATTTCATTATCATTCCTGACAGCGTCATGTTAGCTTTGAACATGAATACAGTTGAAACACTTCGTTAAAATAATGAAGATAGGTAGAGGCGGGTCTTTAAAATTAGTTAGGAAAGATAATTTGAAAATCTGGCATAATTTACAAAAATCTAGCATAATTAGCGCGCCATAGACCCACGCACTTGCATTACCAACATGTATGAAAGGTTTCTTTCATCATGCATCTTGAAAGAATTTTTTGACCACACACGTACCAACGTGCTGTCCAACTTACTGAAAGTAGTTTTAGAAATGTGGAGGACGAGGAAACGCGTGCTTTTTCATTCTGCAACTGCACGACCTTGGCATGCGACGGAGGAGAGACTCACGTGATTTCTTCCGCTGTCGTGATTGGCGGACCTAAATATAAAACAGCCACCTTGCATGAACGAGCCCATACACGGTAAACATGCATGCATAACGGCAAAAACATCAAACATGTTTTCAGAAGATTTTGAAAACTTTCAACATGAATGAACGAGGCCATACACGATCAACTTGCCTGTGGTTTTATCATTTTTCATGCAAGTCGGGCTGTTTCTTCAGGCATGTGTTTACGTGTATGGGCCGCTATTCAGACCCGTGTTTGGCATCATCGCGAGTCTCGAGTGTGGCAACCCTGGGGAGTGGTGTATCAGGGTGATCAGTGGTAAAGTCTGTGTGTTGATCACTTTACTCCTCATTGCATCGTCTTTCAGGTGGTGAACAACAACACCAACAAATACCAGAGCGTTTACTTTGAAGGAGTGCTTAATGGTAAGTGTGTATAGGTCCATGAACGGAAGCACAAGAATGAAAATATGCCGCAGGTGATGGATAGGGCTTTATGAGTGGTTCGGTAAGGAACCACTAAGTTGTCAGAGTCTGATCACGTGGGAAAAGAAAGGTTTTCTCCTGGGAAGTATATTTGGATGCCTTTCGTTCTGGTCGTCCATCAACCGAAAAGGAAACTAGTAGAAGTTAGTGCGTCAGGGAGGAAACAAGAGCAGGAGTAAAAAGAGACTTTCTGGCCACCCTGTAGATACAATCTGGTGGTTAACACTGTATTTTCTTACATATTCTCTTCCAGTAAATTAAAAGCTGATAGGTATTATTGGTAACGAACAACTGACATTTTGGCACCATAAAGTTTCGTTCTTTCTAATTTTCTCGAGAATTATAAATGAAAATTGGAAAAAATGAAATGAAACCTTTAAGTTTTACGTCCCACGGTTATGCCGGTTAGACTAAAGGAGACGGTGATTATGAGAAATGAATGAAATGGTGGAATGAAGAAAGTGGGAGGAAACGGGAGAACCCCGAGAAAACCCACGAGCATGGTGTTTGTCCACCACAAAAATGAAAATTGGATTTAAAACGTGTTATTTCGTTCAGCCATTAGGCGAAGGGATTAGGTCAAATGAATGAGATGGAAAAATTGGTGGAATGAGAAAGTGAGAGAAAACGAGAGTACCTCCCAGAAAAACCCTCAAACACGATGTAGTCCACCAAAAACTTACTTGGCCGGAGATCGAACCAAGGACACGATCTCCAGAGGTAAGCGCTCTACCACTGAGCCACCGTGCCCCCTCCCATTACTTTATAGAAATTCAGTCTGACAGTACTATTAACTTATAATTTTATGTCGTGGGTTCTCAGTAAAGTGTGTCGTCGGTGAAAAAAGATTGAAAACCACTGCCTTAATACAAGAGATCAATGATTAGACGCTAATGATCACGAAATTCTTGCCTTTTCATGAACATCCATAGTAAACTAATAACCTATATCCACAAATAAGCTACATTAATGCGGATATCTGCAAACAAATTAGAGGGTATATATCCGCATCGTCGCAGACTTCTAGACCAGTGGTTCTCAAACGACAATCTGATGTGTTCCGCAGTCCCCTAAAGTGTCGCGAAATTTTAGAATTTAGAAAATCACTAAGAATTAAATAATAATTAGTTAAAATCGAGAAGACTGTACCAGTCAACACCTCCAGCAGTAGCAATAATGCTCGGTGCTTATAGAGTTATTACAACAACTAATTAGTTTCACTATTATCAAAGATGATAATAATAATAATAATAATAATAATAATAATAATAATAATAATAATAATAATAATAATAATAATAATAATAATATCAAACAAGTGAGTCGCCATGTCTGGACGTTCAGTAAAAGTGTGCCGTCAGTCAAAAAAGGTTGAGAACCACTGCACTAGACATTGAGTTCTCAGACTTCCCACGCTGATGCATATTCACAGTTTGGGAGACAAAAGTGGGAAAAATATATTACAATAACAGAAAAGGGGGGAACGGCGTATTTCTATTACCCAGAGGCATGGTACAGGTACAGTATGCGTCCGGTGCCTCCCTTTTTCTCAGCACATACAAGTGCGATCCGATTTTTCATTTTGAGTAGTTGGCAACCTTGATCAGAAACTGAATTTTCTTTCTTCTTCGTTCGCAGTCGTTTTGTGGAAGGCTCCTAACGAGGTAGAGAACGAATCGCAAAATCTTCGTTCCTGAAAATGCAATATTGCCAATTAATGTTTCCCGTAACACTCTCGAAAAAAAAATCAAAATACTTTTTTTTTTTTTAAATTGCATTTCACATTGGAGTGCAGTGGGTGTTTTCAGACAGCATGGCTATTAAAACGTTTGCTGGTGGGCTTTTTGTTCATTTAATGAGAAAACGATGGGATTCAGTTTTTTTTACTTCTATCGTCATTGCTTCCATTCCAAGGTCAGAATGGTGGGGGAAGGGGTTGGGTGAATGAGGCAACAGATTTCGTAGAAACAAACTACGTTCGACTGCGCAGCGCAATGTAATTTACAATTGTTTTATAGGTTGGATTTTGTCTTACGAAATGCCTCATCCAATACAGGAGGGTGACATAATAAATATTTTTTATTATTATTATTGTTATTTGCTGTTGTTATTGACGCAACACAGATGCCAAGCTTCACTGCATAAAAAAATAAATAAATACATTTCTCAGATTTCATTCTTCTCTGACTTCTCTTTTCTTTCTTTCTTTTTCCTTTTCAAGATGATGGTAGGCGAGCCTCTCTCTATCATTCGACTTATGTCTGTTTCATACATGGCTATTTTCCACTGAGCTCGCTCGCGCTCGCGATCACCTGTCTCAGCTGGGCTCGCACTCACGCGGGCTCGCGCTCACCTGTCTCAACTGGCTCGCGCTCACTAGCACTCGCGATCACTTCTCTCAACTAAGCTCGCACTCACGCGGGCTCGCGCTCATCTCTCTTGACTGAGCTCGCATTCACTTGGGCTCGCGATCACTTCTCTCAACTTAGCTCGCGCTCATTCGCACTCGTGATCATTTCTCTTAACTGGACTCGCGCTCATTCGGACTCGCACTCACTTCTCTCGATTGGGTTCGCGCTCACTGGGGCTCGCGCTCACATATTTAATTAGGGCTCGGGCTCACTCGGGCTCGCGCTCAATTATTGAGCCCGAGCCCGGTTGAGCGCGAGTAGCGAGCTCATGAGCGTCGGGCTCGCGAGTTTGGACACCTATGCTCTGTTTGTCTCTTCCACAGGAGCGCACCCACGGGATGTCCACCGGTCCGGGTCCTCCCTCCGCTCAAAAAATTCGTAACTCGTCATACTTTATATGTTTTCTTAATACAATACTTGTTTATGGAAGAAATTGTTGATGTAGCATAAAAATTTTATCTTATTCTTCAACTGTACTCTTTCTTTTCTTATGAAAATTATATTAGAGCTATTTTTCTATTTTCTATTTTCAATATAGTTCTATTTTTTTCTAAGAATAGAGGCGACAGAACTTAACAATTACTTACCGTATTTTTGGGTGTAGAATTTTAAATCACTTCATATTACATAGACGTAGTGTTTTCTAGTATTGGACCACAGAAGTGGTGCCTTCTAGCAGGGGCGGATCCGGGACCGACTTCTAGGGGAGGGGGCGGTGGGTTGTCATACTGCTACTTTTAAGGGCTCCAAACTTTGGGATGTTTTATATATATATATATATATATATATATATATATATATATATATATATATATATATAATAAGAAAGCTTCCTCTTCTGGGGGGGACGATCGCCCCCCCCCCCGTGATCTGCCCCTGCCTTCTAGTATTTGATCAAAGACGTGGTGTTTTGTAGTACCTATTGGACTATAGACGTGATGCCTTGTAGTGTTGGACGGACCATAGATATGGTGTCTTGTACTATATTGAAACTCTCCAAATTTTAGACTCCTCCCAACAAGAATTTCTGAGTGCGCGCCTGCTCTTCCATGACAACTCTTTGTAATTTTTTCCGATTTTAATGAAACTTGACATGTGTATTACCACCACACTCCTTCCATGTATGGGGTCCGACTCCGTGAATAATACGGGGATAATAGCTGCCTGTGTATGTATATATATAATGTGATATAAATAATTTTCCAGTATAACTTTGATAAAAGTTGTCCGATTTCGGAGCTCACGGTGGCTGCGGTAGAACATTTGCTTTGCCATTAGGAGTACCTGGTTCGATTCCAGAGCACGTAAGTTTGTGATGAATAATATGGCGTCCGTGAATTTTTTCACTGTTCTTCAGTTTTTCCCCATGTTCTCATCCCACCATTCTTTTCTTAATCATTCAGTTCTATTGTTCAACTGTCTTCTTTACCCTACAAGGCTAAGCGTAGAACGTCAAACTTAATAGAAAGACCTTACATTATTTTGATGCAATATGGTGTATATTTTCGTACGGACTTTGCAATCATTCCATCGGTTTCAGATTGAAATCGATCAAGAATGGCGAAGAGGGAACTTACCTTCTAATTATTTCAGTTATTAATATATGTACGAGGGTTGTTTTTTTTAATTAGAGGTCGTTTTACGCTTACGTTGGCAACGCTACATGTTTGACGTTTCGTACACTTGCGTTAACTTACCGACATACCTTACGCGTAAACAGACGCAATTTGCACATTCTAAAACGCCTGGTGTGAATCTGGTGGACAGTGAACGTGATAGGAAATGGCGCTGACTATGAGGTAGTTGTATGATCAGCGATAAAGTTCTTCGCCGTTAAAAATGTGAAAACGGCACATATTTATCGCCAGTTACGTCAGGTGTATGGCGAAACTGTCATCTATGAACGCAAGGTACGTAAGTGGATACGTCTGTTTTAGGCTGCACACTGCACTTGCCACAAAATTGTTTATTGATTCAGTTGGCTGGGAA
Source organism: Thermobia domestica (assembly GCF_964235325.1). Taxonomy (NCBI): domain Eukaryota; kingdom Metazoa; phylum Arthropoda; class Insecta; order Zygentoma; family Lepismatidae; genus Thermobia; species Thermobia domestica. The sequence goes on from NC_137464.1 coordinate 265,007,874, forward strand.
CGGAAGAACCACGTTCCGTGCAGTCTGGATCTCACCCCTTGCGATTATCACCTATTCCTCCATTTGAAGACATTCCGCTAGGGGGCAGAGTGGTTCAGTGGTAGAGCGCTTACCTCTGGTGCGTGGGGTTCCTACTTCTATCCCGTGCCAAGTAATTAAGTTTGTGGCGGACAACATTGTGTCCGTGGGTTTACCCGAGGTATATGCTTCCGTTTCCTTCTACATCTCATTCCACCAGTTCTTCCATCATCATTCACTTGCTCTTAACCTCAAGAGCATAATCGTGGGACGTTAAACTGAAAGATTTCATTTCATTTCAACAACACAAAACAGACGTTGAAGAAATGGCTCTGTGAGTTGGGGGCAGATTTCTTTGATGAAAGTCTAAAGAAGCTCATTTGTCTCTACGACAAGTGTCTCAACGATTACTGAACTTACGTTCAGAAACAGCTAAATGCAGTGGTGTTAGTCTAATTTTTTAACAACTGGTTCTCTCTCTCTCCATATATATATATATATATATATATATATATATATATATATATATATATATATATATATAAGAAATGAAGACCTGAATTGCAAAACATCCCAAGTCCATGCTGTTTCTTCGTATTTTGCGTTTTTTGTTTTTTATGTTTTTTTATGTTAGCATCTATGTTTTAAGGGCTATTCACTTAATCACTCAATCAAAACTTTAAAAAAATACAAAATAATTTCAGCTAAAGAGAATAGCACGCCAAATATAATCTTCTTGTCTTTTTTCTAAAATCACAAAAGTGTTCCGGTGGACTTGGGATGTTTTGCAATTCAGGTCTTTAAATATAGACTTAGGTTACAAAGTGGAATCGGGAAGACTCAAGCAGACTTGGGAATTAAACGGCGTGACAAACATCTTGGCTTTTGAGGGTGGCGCTCCACGTTCCCTTTAAATGCTGCTAGCCAATGAGAGGCCAGCGGTATTGCCACGTTTATTTTGTACACATCCACGTCCATCCCCTGCCACCTGATCGCGCTGAATTTCCTCTGCTTAGCCATAGCCACATCCCTTAGCACTCGGCAACATCGCGTCAAAGCTTGCGTTTTATTCGTTTAGCTGAAATGCCAAGATGTTTGTCACAGGCTTTAGTTAGTAGACCAGGTCTAAAAGGGTTAGGGGTAAGTGAAGATTTAGCAAAATTAAGATTAGCCTAGAAAACTAAAATATCTTATCCCGATCTATCCTTACGTTCTATGATTGTAATATTTTTAAAATGTTAAGATTTAATTTCGTGGTATAATTCTGTGCACCTGCGGATATGAAAGAAAAGAATTGAGGACTTCTTTCGCCACGGAATCCGTACATTGCCTGACAGATGGGCGAAAGTGGTGGCTAGCGATGGACAATATTTTTCTTAAGGTATTTATGTATTTTGTGTTTGTACTAGCTTCAATGTGTGCGTACCAACCGCACGAATTAATTCCTAGACCAAATATATATAGGGTGTTTCGAAACAAGACCGACAACGTTTGGGAGATGATTGCTGACGCCAAGATAACGGAAAACATGAAAGAAATTAACTTTAAAGGATCATAGCTACAAAAACTATGGAACCTACCGTAGCCTTGTCAAGACTTTACTTAGGAACTAGTATGTGCCCTATCCAAAAATCCATATTTCAGAATCCTAAGGTACTTCCGCAACGGAAGGAAAACGAAGAGGAGAAAGAACAACAGTTGAATAATAGAAAAAATGGAAGTTAAAGGAGGGAGCTGAAGGCCGAGGAACATGGAAGAGACATTACCAGATCGTAATCCAACAGTGGCGGAACTAGACCGGGGCTTGGGGGACCTCGTCCTCCCAGTTTCTTGAGTGACAAAAATAATTTAAGCCTTTATTTATATATTGTTGAAAGTTTATAGTAAAGTCATGATATATCTATCATAGTCTGGGTTCTGGTTGCACCCCCAGTTTTTATATTTTAGATCCGCCTCTATAACCCAAAGGAAAAAAAATCTTCTCTATTAGTTCCAGGCCAACAAGCAGGGTTATTATTATTATTATTATTATTATTATTATTATTATTATTATTATTATTATTATTATTATTATTATTATTATTATTGATACCGATATTTGTATATTTTCAAAACTTTGGTATTGCACAGCGCTAGTGACAACTTGAATAAAAAATCCTCTCTGGCTACTGTTTTGAGTTTGTCAGCGGCAGCATTTCCAGAAGAGAACCACAGATGGCGACACTGTGACTCGCAGTGACAACAAACAGTGTGAGCAAATTCTCGGGAAGCAATTTGCAATATGAACAACGTCAGCGCAAAATACTGTCCTCATAGTGTTAGCAAGTTGTGTAATGTTGTGAATTCCCTTTAAATAGATTATTGCCGCTGAATCTTGTTCCTTGATTACGTCACAGTGGGTGTAGCCACGTCGTTTCGTGGAGAAGAGTTATATACACACAATAGAGACTTTTCTCTAGTGTAGAGAGTTACGCAAAGACATCATACGAGGAATACCATGAAAAATAAAAAAATTAGAAAAGTTTGCTTCGGAATTTGCGCCATATGCAGTTGAGTACAACGTAAACACCTTCTGTGCCATTTGTAAACAATTCATTTAAATGATTAGTGTTTCCGGCTTCATTTTTATTTTCCACGAAAAATTAACAAGAATTAAGGAGGTTATTCACTTCACATCCTTTTTCCTTCACTGAATGGTCTTCGCTGTCAGTTAGTGGGAATTAGACGTTAGAATAATAATAATAATAATAATAATAATAATAATAATAATAATAATAATAATAATAATAATAATAATAATAATAATAATAATAATAATAATAAACTTTTTTAGAAATCAGTGCATCCGGACACGGCATCTGAAGAATTTTTCCAAGGGGGCAAAAGACAAAATTTAGGGGGTCAAAAGACCGAAAAAAAAATAGAGTTGCGAATACAAACACACACAAACACACATTTTGATGCAAATGAGTACATAAAAATGAAATGAAATGAAATCCTAAAGTTTTATGTCCTACGATTATGCCTGTTAGGCTAAAGGAAACGGTGATGATAAAAAAAAAATAAATGAAAGGTACAATGAAGAAAGTGGGAGGAAACAGGAAAACTCCGACAAAACCCACGCTCACGGTGTTTGTCCACCATAAAGTTCACTTGGCGCTAGCTGAGATCGAAACAAGGATCCCATGTCCCCTCTACCACTAAAACAACGCGGCCCCGCATGTAAATAAAATACATCAAATAATTATACATGTTATTAACTACAATTACTATAGTGTGGTATATACCATATATACCATATATATTAAATACTATAGTGTGTGGCAGCAAATATTTTGGTGTGACGTGTATTTACGAAGAACTGAACATCCTTCAAAAATCCGAGGAGGAGAGCAACTGCCCCCTTGCCCCCCATTGCGGGCAACTATTCACTCGGACTCAAATATTTCAATTTCATTTCTTGAATAACTAGATCCAAGATACAGCTCGAGTGTCATTTGTCTCTTTATAGTCTCTTTATTAAAGCATATTCCTTTGGTATTTGTAGTCCTGACTTTGATTCCCGGCGAATTAACTTTTTTTTGTTTTGTTTTGTCATTGTGTGGAAGGGAATTAAGACTTTTTCTTGAATTAAAAGTTAGCGAACTCCATTCCCAGAAACCTGAAGCAATATCAATCGAAGAAGGACAGGTATTGCCCAAGTAAAAGTGTATTTCCAGCTTTAGGCCATCATTGGCTTTTAGTTCTAAAAATTTTAAATATTTAAACCTATTTTAAACCGTACAAGAAATGTAGTTTTCCCGTCTTGTCTCGATTTTCGAAAAAAAAATCGTGCCGTATTGTAAATTTTTGTATAAAATTGATGTCCTGATTTTTTGTTACTATTATGTAGAAGTTATTAGAATCCTTCTGCGTTACGAAAGGTCGACGGAAGATACGATCGAACAACAATTAAATCATATTTATCATTGGAATATATTGTGTAACTAATTGCGTATATTTAAACGTTGATAAATACTTTTCATTGTGTTCGTACAGTTACTTCATCAATTTATAGTTTTTATCCTTTTTATACTATGAATCGTGTAACATATAGAGTGCCTGATATCTAAAACCTGCTGAACCAGTGTTGCCAAGGAGTCTCGTGAAATGTTTCGTCTTGGCTTGATTTCTTGTCTCGAAAACGAGAATTGTCATGTTTCATGTCTCGTCTCGAATTTACAAACGTATTTGCCGTCTCGACTGAACTGTTATCTTGTAGGCAACATTAGTAACCAAGGCGTGTGGTAGGTTTATTTCCTTGAAGAAAAAAAAAAAGTGATCAAGGACGTAATTCAACGAGGCTTTTTAACATCGCCTAATAATAGAATGGGAAAGTCCGTGACCCGTACCCGTACATACCCGATGAACCAGGAAAACCAGAAAAGTTCATCAGATACATGGAGAGGTTATCTTCTCCTCTTTTTTTTTCTCACTAAGTCAATAATTTTCTTTGTGTTTCTCTCCTCCCCCCCTCTCTCTGTCTCTCTCTCTTCATTGAGAGCTCCTTCGTGGCTAAGCGATTTGCGTACGCGCCTTTGGCATGGGAGATCCGGGTTCGATTCCCGGTGGGAGCGAGCTCATGTGGTTCGGTTTACGTCTCATATAGCCTCACTGCTGAACGGGACGTAAAACTCAACTCAACTCTCTCTTCATTGAAAACGTGAGCAACACCGTTGCCGATGAGACGATGGATTTCTCGTCTCAAAAATGAGGTGAATGTTAGAGATGGCCAGAACCGGTTCCTGGTGGAATCGGTTTTCTGATCTGAATGGTTCCGGTTCTAGAAGATCCGGTTCCGGCACTGGTTATTCGGATCCAGGTCTGGAACTGGTTTTTCGAATCCAAGTCTGGAACCGGTTCTCGAAGAGCTAGTTCCTCGCGGAACCGGTTCCGCCGGAACCGGAACTTTGTGGCCATCCCTAGTAAATGTAGGGCATTGAAGTACATTCTAAATTCGAGACGAGTATTGTTTGCCAACGAGATAACACGAGACGAGAAAACTTACATCTCGCCTCGTTTCTTAGGTTTTCTGTCTCGTCTTGTTTCTAGTCTCGAAGGGTTATTTCTGTTTTGTCTTGATTCTCGGAAAGCTTCTTCGTTTCGAAGTCTTGTTTCGTCCTATAAATAATACAGTAGACTTCCGATTATCCGGACGAATGTGACGAAAGGGAAGGCCATATAGGCGGGAGTTCTATAATTACTCCCCTCTTCCCCCACCCGTACAATTAAAAACTTACTTCCCATGTCAAATCCCGCTCTTTTTAATATTGTCTGACCTGTTAATACAGATCAGTACTTTATAAATACTTGTCATGTATTGAGTGTTTATTTTCAAGCATATTACAGGAAATAGAAGTCCAATAGTAAACATATTGCACACCTTTAAAGATAAATTTAATAATGTCTAACGTAATCGCAGGAAACATGAAATAATGTAAGCCAGAGGTTTTCAACTTTTCCTATGGTGTACTACCATAAATCACACGTACTACCCAACAGCATATATACATTTCATCTCAGCTCTACTGTTCCTCAAAAAACGTCAAATTTCTCATCTAGCCTTGAAAACGAGGCGAGAAGTACATTTAAAGACTATCACAGACGTTGCAATTCTCGTCTCCGAGAATCGAGAAGCGAAATTTCTTCACTTACGAAATATTTCTGGCCGCATGGGATCTCAAGTCTACAGTTAAAGATTTTGGGACTGCTATAAAGGTTGTTCGAGAAACATTTCCCGCATGCAAGTTTATATATATATATATATATATATATATATATATATATATATATATATATATATATATATATATATATATATATATATATATATATATACCACTAAATTCCTGAGCTCAAGCTAGTGTTATTTGATGTGTCATACACCCCCTTCCCATTTAAAAAAAATGACTTGAATCCAAAATGGCGGATTTCAAGATGGCGCCCATGAATAACATACACTCCAAACGTTGCGGCCCCTCATCAAACCTCTGTTCCGATCATCACTTTTTACTTTTCCCATCGATTTTCAAACTTATGCAGGTGTCCAAGGACTTTTGACTCACCCTGTATATATATAACTTCCACTTTAAACAATGTTTGTGGAGAAAAGTGCAAGATCTCGGAATGGTAAAACAGAGATAATGAGAAGGTGACACAACATATATGATAACGTCAGCTTTTAGCTTTTCTGCCTCCTATGGACGTTGACGATGGATGGTTAGAACAATATAAACTCCAGCGGCTATAGAATTAGTTCAAAAGTTTAATTACTGTTTCGTGCAGTAGTGGTTTGGAGGTGTTTGTAATTATTTTGGACGGAAGCACAGGAAGGACCATAAGTATGGCAGAAGGGTAGCACAATAGATTAAATCCGGGAAGTTGCAAAATGAAACTCTAAACATTGTCGAACTTGCCACTATTTTAAGCAAAGATGCTCTTACATTACGATCCACTGCAATTACGGGCAGAACTACATGAATGGAAAGCAGAAAACAAGGAGTACACAGACATCGATAGAAGAATAGCACAGCCGGCGTAATATAGAGACATAGATCAAATTCTTTGATATCTGGGGTATATGGCTGAATAAGTACTCTATTATTCCCTCCAACAACTATTTGTTTCATGACAATGATAAAAGCGTGACAAGGCTCCTGTAGAAGTCGCCTAGGAGTTTAACTTCGATGGAATATACAGGGTTAGCATAAATGATTCACTTGATTTGAAAAGGCTATATTTTCTAAAGTATTACACCTACACACACGAAAGATATATGAAAAAAACCACAAGACGGAGCACGAGGGAGAGCACAAGACGGAGCACCTCCTCACTAGCACATCCTGCATCGCAGAATTGGGCGTACGGGTGAGAATGCTTAGCTTTGTTTCCCTGGTCTCCCAGATCTCCTGATTCAACGCCTTGCGACTTCTTCCTGTGGGGGTACGTTAAGGACCTTGTTTACGTACCTCCGCTACCACAATCCTTAGTCGAGCTCAAAGAACGCATCGGTGCTGCAGTGCAACAATTAACAGTACTATGTTACAAAATGTATGAAATGAGATCGAGTATCGTCTGAACGTGTGTCGTGTCACCAAAGGGACACATATTGAACATTTGTAGAGGGTGTATAAACCAGGGGCGGATCCAGGACTGACTTCTGGGAGACGGTGGGTTGAAATACTGCTACTTAGTTCGACTTTTAAGAGCTCCGAACTCTGGGATGGATTTTACTTATACATATATAAAATTAAAAAAAAAAAAAAAAAAACTTCCCTCTTCTGGGGGGGACCATTGCCCCGATCGCTTCCCTGAATCCGCCACTGGTATAAACTTAGTGAATTTGTGGATCTTTTCATATATCTTTCATGTGTGCACGTTTAATACTTTTGAAAATATAGCATTTTTTTTTTAAAAAAAATGAATGAATCATTTATGCTAACCCTGTATAAAATAGATCAACTGAGTCTTATAACTTTCCAGGTTTATTGCATGTCATCACTTCATAGAATCCGGATTAGTTTCCAAAGATACTGTTTTTTTTTTTTCTTTCTTTCTTTATTCTATTATATTGTTAGAATCATTAAGTCTAGGAGACTCTGATGGGCAGGTCATGTAGCCAGGATGGAAGAAATAGGAATGCTTTCAATTTTTTTACTGGAAACACAATCACAAAAAGACCATTAGGAAGACCTAGACGCAGATGGGAGGACAATATTAAGATGGATCTCGCAGAGATAGGTGTACTAACTAGAAATGGATCCAGTTGGCTAAGGATAGAAGTCAATGGAGAGCTTACGTGAATGCGATATTGAATCTTTGGGCTCCATAAGCTGGACTCATAGAATCAGTTAATTAATATTTCAAATATATTTTCTCGATGCCCAAAAATCTCGATGACGAATTTCGTGTCATGCTCCACGTCGTGTCACATCCACTCGTCACCATTATGTAAGCAATAAAAGACAAGGTGCATGTACCATGGATTTACTTACTACTATTAGGAATGTTGTTTTTTTTAAAAAAAAAATGTAGCAAAAGATGGCGCCATTTGCCTGTAGAAGTAGATTTCCAGTGAAACAACAAAATGGAGGGTCCATCTCGGTGGATGAGACATAAAAATAGTTCCGAAAACAATTAAAGTGAGCACAAGTGCATGATGGGATGGTTCAACAAAGAGCTAATCATGATGTCTGCGAGGGTAAGACATGCGATATTGTCTTCTACGCCAGAAACAATGATAATTCCGCGAAAAGCGCAGGGGTTGAATCAAGTTCCGTAGGGGAAAGGACAAAAGACGACCAAATTGCCCTCACATTATCCCTCAGAGCTACCCACCTGCATTAAGTTCCGGCCAGTATTGGATAGCAATCTGTTCTTGGAAGCGAGTAAGTGATTGACAGACAACTAAACAAAATTACATATATATAGTGTCTGCTACGCATGGGTGAATATGTCCCCGGAAGATCCGAAACCACGTACGTGAAATTGATCCCACCACATTCAGCAAATTCAAATTAAATTGAGCAGTTTTTCTTTTTAACTACGTAAACCCCGTGCCTGCAGAATTGTCAATTTCTATGTCTATTGAGAAAAAATTCTCGTTTGGTGGCCAATGTAGAATAGTGTTCAGATCAGTGATGATGCCAGAGGGGACGAGCGTCTCCCGATGAATAGAGGACCTAGAAACATATATTTTAATGTAGGTCTAGTATTGTAAAACTATCATTTCCAGAATAAAAATAAAATAACTGATTCCCCCCAAATGTCTTCCCCTCTCCCAGGGACATAGCCAAGGGGTGGGTTCTTGGGGTGCGGATCTTCCCCAAAATCCCTACTTTTCTGTACATTTAGTCTAATTTTAGGATTGACTTTTATAAATGATAATAAAATTTATACTCATTTCGAATTTGAAGCTCTTCTAAAATAAATTTCTGTCTACGTGACTGCCGTGTGCTAGTCCTCCCCAATAAATTAAAGCAGGCGTGGTCACTGCTTCAGTTCTCAACTAGTGGACATCGTGTTGAATTTTTATTCACACCAGCATTCGTAGATGAAGAGAAATTTCTCAAATATATGGAAATTATTAAGCACAAAGGGAAAGTGGGATAGTGTTTGAAAATGTACTAAATCTAGGGGGGGGGGGGGAATTGGCATAGAAATTATGCCTTTTCAAAGAAGTAGGATGCATCACTATTAGGAGTGAGTGTGACATGTTAGAAATGTCTCGTCTCGTCTCGATTTTTGTCTAGGAAACGAGACGAAAACCGAGACAAGACGAGAAATTTCTGGACTTTCGTGAGCAACATTAGTTCACCCAGGTCTTAGAGCTCTTAGCTCTTACACTATTTTAGTGTTGCATGATTTATAGAATAAACACTATGAATTGAGAAAATGATTATACAAACATAATGAAGAGCATTTATTAACGTTTAATGATAAGCAAGTCATTATTTTCATAATATATTTCAATAATAAATATCATTTCAATGTTCTTACATCAGTCCCTTCCTGGACCTCTCTTAATTTAAGATAGTATAAAGACGAAATTAAGCAAAAATTAGGACATAAATTTTGTACATAAACACTGAGAAAAATCCGTACTCCGGACAGCGGTATATTGTGCAAATATACGGAATCCTCTTGCTTAGTACAGAAATCAGTATGGTGCATACGTTATCCATATGCTACATATGCACTACCTTTTGATGTTACATCATGCCGTTGCAGGATGTCTGACATCTAACAGTTTTCCGTATATCACATGCATATACTTATCGTACATGCCTCAACTATATGTTATATACGTCCATTTGTATGTGAGATCCTATCCGCCTATATTGTTTCATACAGAAAGTGCGTATAGATGGAACACTTATACAGAAAGTATTACAAAACATGCGTTTTCAGTTATTGGTCTGCTGTACGTTAAGTCCAAAAACTATAGGAATTACGCATGTAATCTACCTTTTTAAGTACGCCACCTACAATTTTTTTCTCAGTGAAGTTACAAAATGAGACAAGGAAATTTTCAAGACAAAACTGGCAACACTGCGCTAGAGGGAGAGAAACAACAATGTGTGTATTTTGCTAGTAATAACTATATTTTGTAAACCGAACCAAATCACTTAGCGCAACAGCCCTTTTTGTGGGCCTGAGGCAGCTCCAACGCTATCTGTTAGCGACTGGCTGAATTACATCCAACCGAGCGACGAATACGTAGTGAGCGTTTTGCGTCATCCTCTTTAACGGGCCATATTAGGAGCTTTCTAGACTCGTATTGCTCCCCACTTTGCCTCACAACGCTGGGTGGACGACGAAAATTGGGAAGCACCTTCAGCGAATGGAGCACAGGACTACGCGAACCCACAGACACAATTTTGTTCACTATCAATTTACTTAGCCAGGAATTGAACCAGGGATTTCACATAGCAGATGTAAGCACTCTACCACTGAGCTCCCATGCTCCCCGGCTTTATTGTACATTCAACGTAAATTTATCTAATCGGCGTAAAACCTCGGACAATGTGCACAGAAAACAGGTGCAATCAGCCAGTCGACCACACGAAGAGCACAAAGGATGAAAAAAAAAAAAAAATTGGGGGAAACCTTATGCATATCGGAAGTTGACATTTATTAAATATCGAAAAATATCAAATATCGAGAAATATGGAGCTATTGAATTATTGATCAATACTATTTTTGATATTGATATTTTTGATATTTTAAGTCTGATCAATATATTGAAATATACACTTCTGTCCAAAAAGCAAATACTCGTAAAGGATATTTATTATCTGGAATATGTGTGGCATTCATCCCATCCCCCCCCCCTCTATTATTTCACTGAGGCAGTATAAAATGTCTTCCCATCCGTATCTGTGACTCTCTTGGTAAATAAACAAATAAATATTATCTACTAACAAATGTGCTTGAAACGTTTGCATCATCATGTATCCGAAGTGAAACAGATCAAAAACAAAAATCTTATTACTTTGACCTATATCCTTATCGTACAATTTCCTTTCACAGCGTTTGGTAGAAATGAAGGGGCTAACGTTAATGTGTCTGTAGCAAAAGGATACAGGACGGGACGGGGAGAAGGAGATAGGAAGTATGGCGAATGACAAGAGACACCGTTTTGTTCTCAGTTGTCCATTACCTTGTTCTTGTGTCCCCATTCGTGGAATTGTTGTTTCAAACAGAGGGAAAGTGATTTCCCAGAAGTTACGCACCGACCGGAACCAGCGGAAGAGAATGTAGAAAGCTTCGTTTCCTTCTATTTGTTCATTTACATTACTTATTGTAATTACGCTTCCACACCACCACCACACACATACAATTAATAGACCCCCTCTCTCCATCCTGTTTAAGCCCAAAGTTACCTCCTGCACGCCCTTATCGCATATATATCTTCACCCCATCCACTAGTGCTGTTCCTGATAACTTTATAACTATGTATTTACGATCTTTATGCACAGGATAAAAATAATTGTTAATTCAACACAATGGCTCTCTTACCCAGCTTGTTAAATTTTGACACCTGAATGGTGCTGCTTCAACTCTGTCGGTTTGTACAGTAAATTGTTAAAATGGTAGCGGCTATATCAAATACCTAAGTGTATTTATTTAGGGGTTGAAATACACGGAGAACAAGTATAACAACATCAAAATCAGAAGTCAATACCACTATTAATGTAAATTTTGCAATATTGGCTTAGGTATTTGTAATATCTGTTTAAGGCATGTGCACAGTAAGAATTACAATCTACAGTAAAAATCTAAGGAGTTAAGTTGGCTGTGATTTGAGTTACAAAATTCTTACAATATTAAGTTCCATTAATGATTGAAGTGTCTCTAATCTGATTCGAACTGGGATGCACTGATTCCCAGAAGTGGATTTGAAATCTCACCTGTTAGTCTGTTTCTAATACAACTCTTTCGCAGTAACTGTATTCTTCTTACCATTCGTTAGATTAGGAATCATATCTCGGGCCGGACATAACCTTTTAAGAGGCCTCATCTGCTTTGGTGGCCATAATTTGCCCATCATTGTATTACGATATGGATGCTTCTGGGGTGGGAAATACAGCAACCTGCAAATGTGGCCACTTTGGCCTAATCTCTCAACATCACCCTACATCGTTTTACCATCACCTGCAGTCAAAGTGATGCACTCAAGATCATTTCGACCAGGGAGTAATTTACACCCCCCTAACACCCTCCCAAATTTCTTTACATACACCTCTGAAAGGAAAAGGAATACTCCCCCAAATCCAATTGTATCAATCGGTATCACATAGGTAATTTATTACATCAAGTTAAAAAAGGTTTAGCGTTTAGAAAAGAAGGCGATATTTTTATTTATTTATTTATTTCACTTCAAAATACAAAGCGACTTCGTTCTCATGTACGGCTTCGAGAACCACATGACCTCATTGTTTCGGGCGGTATATAGTCAAAACAATTGATAAAACAGACCCGTTCATACCTACCCTCCTGGGCTCCGCGGTCGTTTCCGAGAAAAGAGATTGATGGACAGATGCAGATGACTGAAATTGGCAACGTCTTGAGCGGTCATTCACCTACCGCGGAGCCCAGGAGGGTACGCACATTTCAATAAGGAAAAATGTGACAATATAATAATAAGCCTATACCAGACTCAGTTGGTAAATGCTACTCTGCAAGTGGTGTATCAACGAACGGAAGTTAGAAGGGTGTAGTCAAAACGTTTTTAGAAATGAAGAGATCTATCGAGGTAAGAATTATAGATATTTTAGACTGAGTCTAGTGTTATGCAGGAACGCATTTGTCGCTAGCTTATTTTTTTTTCTAAAATATATTTTTATTCACGTAAATTCATTGAGCGGATTATTAAAATAAGGCTACATTAAAAAAGACAAAACAGAAAGAAACAAAATATTTGTAAATTGAAAAACTGGATTTCTGGAAAACAATTAAATCAATGAATAATTTTCTTACAAAAGATATTCAGAGCCAATCACGTAGCCAGGAAGAGGAAGGAGCGGAAATTAAGAGATCAAATAATATTACAACAAGTAACATTAACAACAGGGTTAGAATATTAAAATAATGAAATTGCAACTATGTACAGTATTAATAATTAAACGAATGTGATTTCAGCATTGGACGAGGGAATTTTTCCCAATTAATATTTTGGGGAAAAATACTCACTAAAACTTGCTGGGGGTGAATAAATTGAAATACTGGCAGAATTTTGCAAAATCATTCCAATAATTCGTACGTAATCAATTCATATATAATTACTGGGTAAAATAGTGGTGGTTAATTCCTAATACAGTGAAACCTCTCTTAACGGGCATCTCTCAATAGTGGACACCTTCATGAGAGGACACACTTTCTTATTCTTCCATGCCATAAATATCTGTGGTGTGGTGTTATGAGAGAGAACCCTTTCTTTTAGGGACACCTCTCATTTACGGACAAATAATCGTGTTCCACCGATGTCAGTTTTGAGAGATTTCAATGTATTACTTAGTTTAATAATAAATGCTCAAAAGTGTGAACTTCCTTTATTGAACCTACTACTGCGAAGAGCTGATATTGTTATTATTATTATTATTATTATTATTATTATTATTATTATTATTATTATTATTATTATTATTATTATTATTATTATTATTAGTAGTAGTAGTAGTAGTAGTAGTAGTAGTAGTAGTAGTAGTAGTAGTAGTAGTAGTAGTAGTAGTAGTAGTAGTAGTAGTGTTTACTGGATCTTATTCTCATACTGATTGTTCGATATCACCAGATCTCACGATAAAACTTGTGAAGTCGGAGTCTGGTAAATGTGAATTCTGAAGTCGGAAGTAACGACCTAGTCAGTTTGGTTTTGTGACATGAACTTGGAAAGTGTGCTATCTAGGCAGTGTCCGCAGTTTGAGGGAAATTTCGTAGGTAAATTTAGCAAAAAAAGAGAGAAAGGGATTTTTTCTATAAAACGTGAAAATCCAGGGAAATTATCACGCTGACTGACTGACCAATATAAATACTTAAATTTTTCTTTGTTCTTCAGAAATTAACCAATGCAATAGCAATAATGTGTGTCTTTTGCACCCATTGTTGGTTTGGTATTTTTTTTTTATTGTGTGGGAAAAAGTGAAGGAAAAGTAAAAAGAATAGAAGCAAAAAGCAAATGAACAAAACAATTGTGGTTGGCACTTCCTTTAATACATCTAAATTAATATGTTGTCACATTACTTCTGTCATAGGAATTGAACACTCAACAAAGTAGGGAAAATTTTATAAGAAAAGGGAAATTTTTATGTTAGGCTAGGGAATTTTTGTTAAAGAAACCTACGAACACTCCATCTAGAGTAGTCCACGTAACAAAGACAAAACATAATTTTCGAGATGGGCCGAGACAAGACAGACTCAACTTTAGTATATCGTAGGCATCGCTACGTGCAAGCAATGAAAAGCCGACCAACTACTTGGTTGGTGAGAAGTTTGTGATTTTCAAGCACCGGGAACACTCAACCATGTGTAAAATGATATTTCAAAATGAAATCTTTCAGTTTAAGGTCCCACAATTATACCTTTTAGAGTAAGAGAGACGGATGGTTTAGGAAATTGATTCACGATGGGGGAATTGGTAGAATGACAGTGTTGGAGGAAATTGGAGTACCCTAACAAAACTCACGAACACGATGTTGTCTACCACAAACTTACTTAGCTAGAGATCGAACCAGGGACCAGGGGATCGCACCAGAGGTAAACGCCTTACCACTGAGCCACCGTGCCTGTAAAATAATACAAAATGAATTAATTATTATTCTGAAAAACGTTTGTATCCTGCCGAAATGTTAGTGCCTGGCATTTATGACGTAATGAACTTCATACTCAGATTTGTTGCGTATAAAATAAGGTCTGAAAACACATATTAGGTTTTTTAAGTAGCATTTTGCTGACTCAATCTGACCTATTTTGCTTTTTCCATATTCTACAGATTGGCTTTAAGGTTAGTTTAAAGGGACAAGTTTTGCTGATAGATGTCACTACAGTCTTCGTATCTCTCTCATGTATTTTTTACCTTTCACGAAAATTCACGATATCTCTTACAAATTTCAACCAAGAGATTTCAAATTTTTAGAGAAGGAACTTCATAACCTATCGAAGGCAACAATCCGTGCCGATTTTTTATTTAGAATTTTCTTCATGGTTGAAATGGGTTGTTTGTTGAAAGGGATATCCAAACCTTTAGCAATATAACTGTTTCAACAATGAAGAAAATTCTAAATAAGAAATCGGCACGGATTGTTGCCTTCGATACGTTATGAAGTTCTCTCTCCAAAAATTTGAAGTCTGTACGTTAAAATTTGTAAGAGAAATTGTCAAATTTCGTGGAAGGTAAAAAATACATGAGAGAGATACTAAGACTCTAGTGACATCTATTGGCAAAACTTGTTCCTTTACACCAACCTTAAGTTATTCACTATTTTTTAAGTGGTTGTGAAGTACTTTATGAGCTCTCCCCGGAAATCGAACACGTGTCTCTGGATCGTATGCTAATCATATAGAAAGTTATGAGGACCTCCTTATCAAATGGCAAGATTGGATTATTTCCGAGCAGAGATAGCGTGGGTCAATGAAAACTTGAACCACGACCCACTGACCCACCACCCACCATGAGCCACGGCTCATTTGAATCATTACTCACAGTTACCCATTCTTGAGATGCTCTATTTGTCGCAAAAATTCGAAACCCCACTGCCCACTCCCCCTTGGGATATGTATTATAATGGAAGCGATGTGATAACATCCCAATTAGGATATATATTTTCCAGTAATTAGCTCACGAAAAACGAAAAACCGCACAGCCTGTCTCGAAAGTAAAGTAGTAATATAATTACAAATATCAATATCTAAAAGTTCCTGAAGTTATTTTTTCGACTTAGGTATACTCATCTCAGGTAAGTAAATAGAGACGAATGAAAAGGAAGAAAAATGGAAGGCCTCTAAAGTAAAACGTAGACAAATTCACCAGTGTTCAGAAGATGCTGTTCTACAATGCACTAAGTAGAGTGGGTCCGTGGGTCGTAGTGGGTCAAATTCTGTTGACCCATGACTCATTACCTTACTCACAAATCCTGACCCACGACCCATTGACCCATTTCATCTCTATTTTCGAGACGGACAACCCTTTGCACGGTTTTTCTGTGTCCTTAAATGTTGATGATAATTCAAAGAAACATAATGAAACGCCTAATGAGAAAGATGTGAAGCATATTACCTAGGTAGTGTGATAAGTTGTTCATATGTTATTCCACAGACTTTTTGATCACCCTTTCCTCATGCGGAAAAGACACCCTGGGGAGGCTTTGGTGAACATCTTCCGTCTCAAAGGAAGATTTCTTGCCACGGCGCATGTTTTCCAGTGCTTCATATTTCTTAATTAAAAACTAATGTAGCATAATGTCATTCTTGTAATTACGTGTTTTATAGTTAGAATTTGGGTACTGGTAAATTAGGTACTTTCTGCAAAGAAGTGTTAAAAAAGAAATTATTTTCCCAATTTATTCTGCAATGCGCTTGGAAGTTATGCTTTAGTCCAAGGAGATTGATTGGCGGATGAGAGGTGTGTCCTTGTGACGTCATGAGTCTATTGATCGTCACTCGATTACTACGGAAGTAAGTAACGCTCTTGGACCGCTACGGTAGGTAGACCCTGCTCAGCCCACCCTATCATACAAATACTACCACCACCACCACTTCTGGCTCTATCCTTGGCCGTTTAAACACCATTAAATCATTTACGATCTCCCTCACCCAGTTTATCCTTGGAGGTCTCGAAGTCTAGCCGGTCCCAAATCGATTCGGAGAGCACGCGCTTTTTCACGAAAGAATACCTGCATGAAACTTCTCGGATGACGAGAATTTATCTATTATAGTAGACGAGTTCAGTTTGATGTAAAATTCGCCACATTCGAAAATTTTCTTATTTATTTATTTTACAATGCTTATATGCTATTAAGTTACTTTTCTCTCTGTTTCTTTTGCCAGAGCAAAATATTGGAACTTACATTTTACTCGCTTCCATACTAAATAAAACTATCAATATAATTATAGAAACGTAAAGCTGATCACAACACATATTTTCACATAATTTTCGCTCTAGCGTAATATTTTGCTACCAAGCATATATCCTATTTAGTTATGCAACCAAAATACTTTGAAGTTGGCATGTACAGTATAACATCCAGGATATTTTCATGAATTACGTTTCACATTCTTAAACTACGATATACTTCAAGAATGTAGATGAAAGGTTAGAAATGTGTTTTTTACTGAGTACGTAAAAAGCAGCCTTTATAACTGTCAACGCTGTAAAACAAGATGCAGTTTTTGTCTCATCCGATAAATATTGATGCGTTCTAAACATTTACATTAAAAATTATCGCGATTAATTCGTTTTTCTGTTCCTCGCAATTGATTATAAGCAATTTGCATTTTTTTTTTTAATTTATACTTCTGGTCATTTAAAAATTACTAAAATTCAGCGTTACAATTTGTCTCATTGGTTTTCTCGAAATACCTCCAAAGACAACGCTAACTTTTAGCACGAAAATCATGTCTCTATCATTCTTATTTCAAAAAATATACTCGATCAAAGTTTGGGTTGCATTTCTTTTGGGACATTTCGTAGAAAAATGCAGTTTTTATAGAGTTAGTTCCAAATGTCCGTAGCTACGCCCTAATTGGCCTAGCCTAGACAAATGAAACAAAAAGTATGACACGAAGAATAGAATACGAATATTGTTGTATGTTAATTTTTAGACTTCCAAACTATGCTATGCTTAAGTGACGGAAATTTTATAGAACGGCTCTGTCCGTCCGTCCTTCTGCCGACAGATATCAAGATGCTTTTGCAATAGATTCAGTGTACCATGAATAGGTTCCTATTTCTCCATTAACCCTCTATTAAAACCGGAAGTGGCTCAAATTAGGTATTTCCTGTTTCAATGATTATCACCATAGAAGAAAAACATAAACATAGCGAGAAGCTTTTTTCTTTCAAACGATTGAGCGCTAAAGGCAGCGTACCATGACTATCCTGGACACTTTACCAAAACCGGAATGGTTAAAATTTACTACTTCCGGTTTCAATACTGATTTTCATAGTATAAAAACTTAAAGAAGCCGTTTAATTGTAATCGATTCAGCGATTCAAGTATAGGTTCCAAATCTTAAATAAACCCGCTATTCAAATCGGAAGTAACAGAAATCAACCGTTTCCGGTTTTAACGTTGATCGCCATGGAACAAAAACAGTAATAGATAGCGACGAGCGGATTTCAGCAATTGATTCAACGTTTTAAGAGAAAATACCATCACCATCTGCAACATTCTACTAAAACCAGAAGTGGTTGGAATTTACTAGTACTTCCGGTTTCTATACTGATTTCCGTAGAACAAAAACGGTAAGAGATATCGATCTTTTTGCAATCGATTCTGCTTCTCAATAGTAGATTCTCTCTTTTCCCTTAACCATCTAATAAAACCGGAAGTGGTTCAAATTAACAATTTCTGATTTCAACCTTAATCGCCATGGAACAAAAACAGCAGGTTAGTAGTGCTCAAAGTGGGGTCCGCGAGACCTAATCAGGGGTTCGGGACGCCTAAAAACTGAAAGGTGTTGTAATAACATTGAACTCACAGCTGTTATGCAAGAGATATTTGTTTCAGGTACTGAAAAGAAAGCAATTAGAAATTATACTAGGTTTGTAAATTTAAATGTTTTCCTACTTTACTAAATTTCTGCCCTGTGTGTTTGAAAAGTTGTCTAAAAAGGCATTGCAACATTTGATGCCTTTCCTTAGCAATTATTTATGTGAACAGATCCTTTCTGCTCTTTGCAGTATTAACATCTTAAAGCGAAATCGCCTTAATGTGGAATTGGACCTAAGATTGATGACGACAAAATTTGTTCCAGATTTCAATGCAATTATTAAAAAAAAAAAAAAAAAAATCATTCCTCAAATTAGTGGTCCCACTTTTGAAAACATTGTTTATCAAGTGGATTTCCATTTAATAAAGACATTGATTGATTTTCAGTCTTGAAAGTTACTGTATTTTCAATTGAAATTTCGTTCACTAGGAAACAATCATGTATCTTTAGAATAAATTACTTATTGCGTTATTTTTCTTGATCTTTTTCTTGTCAATGGTAATTCTAATTAGTATATATTTTTAAATACCATGTGAAATTTCAGATAGCATTGCAAGGGGGTCCACAAATTACTTTCCGAATTAACAAGAGGTCCGCGTTATCGGAAAGTTTGAGAACTACTGCAGTAGATTATAGCGAGAACTAGTTTTCTGATATGAATTCAGCGTCGGAGAAACAGGTTCTATCTTTCATTTAATTATTCTATTTGAAAATTCGAAAACATTATTAACTCGTCTCGTCTCGTTTCTTGAGGAGTGTTGGATCCAGGATGTGATCAAGGGAGGAGCTAAACCATAGTTGCAGCTTTATCCAGTGTAAAGCAGGATTGAAGCCCATTTTATCAAATGTATACCAGAGCTTCAAGGGGAGCTATAGCCCCTATAGCCCCTCCCTTAGATCCGCGCCTGCTCGTGGGCAACACTAGTGTGGCTTCTCTGACTTGGTCTAACCCGTGTCATGAATCAGGAACTTCCTGACCTGATCCATCCCTGCTTATAATACAATTCCTTCTCAGTCAATGTCCCAAACCAGTTTCTTTTCTCCTTTCTTATGATTTCTGAAACTTCTTTTCACTCTTATTTGTAACTAGTATTTCCCTAGAGACAAAAAGGGGATGAGATATAAGGCTTTCGCATCTCGTCTCGTCTCGTAATTTGTTTTAGAAGCCTCGTTTCATCTCGATTCTCGAATAAATCCTTCTCGTCCTGTATCGATTCTCAAAAACCTTTTATCATCTTTTCTCAATTCATAAAATTATGAACGAAATTTATGCCCAGTTTTTTTTTCTTCAATTCATGTAGAAGTTATCACAATTCTTCCACGTTACGGAAAGTCCACGAAGGATGTTATAGAATATGTAAACGATGGTTATTATATTGAGTGGGTTGTAGAATGAGGCGTGGTCGTGCAAACTCTGAAACACCTGAGGATAGTTCAACACCGCCGTCATATCTGTGTTTCTGTATTTGTTGTCAGTGTTGAGAGAATCAAGCAAGTACTGTAATCATTTTTTTTTTTTAATAAGGTAAAACCACTATTGAACACGTATGAACATGATTGTTTTAGTAGAAACAAGGTGCGTTGTTGCAAATTTTCTTGTTCGTTTTCTTTTCTTTCTTTTTTCTTTCTTTCTTTCTTTTTTTTTTTTAAAGAAGATTCATAGTCTCGCCTGATTTGGTCCCATCAAACTTCATGCCCTATCATCAGCTCAAAATTTGCCCTCCAAGAGGAGTGTTTAGAGGGTGTTGCATCGATTCACACTAATGTTTCGGTGTTGTTGAACAGGATACCAGTGGAAATGAAATGATCTGAAACTTTTGAGTTTTACATTCCACAATTATGATGGCGAGGCTAAAGGAGACGGTGATAATGAGAAATGAATGAGATGGTGGAAGGAAGAAAGTGGGAGGAAACGAGAGAACCTCAAGGAAACCCACGCACACGATGTTTGTTCACCACAACATACCAGTGGATAACTTTCTTAGTTCACTTTAGAGAACTTCTAGAACCGGTCCTGCAAAAATGAGGCGTGTTCTGTCACCTTTAACTATTTTATTTCGAAGTAGTCCCGTAAGTTACTGAACCGTAAGTAGTCCCGTGTACGTGAACCATGTTCACAATCTCAACTCTGATATGCGATTCACTTGAATTGTAGCTGTCTTTTACAACTAATGCTCTATCTACTGGACCTATTCGACGTATTTGTATCCAAATGGTTAACGCGAGTACGTATTGTGAGCTTGATGTTGTCAAGTATCATGAGGCGATTGGGGAGCTGCTTAAATTAAGACGTATCATCCAGTGGTAGAGCGCTCACTTCTAGTGCGAAGGATCCTTTTTCCGATCTCCGGCTATGGAAGTTTGTAATACACAACCAGGATTTTATTATTTACTTACTAGAACAAAGACGTAATATTACCGATCTGGTATTCCTCCAAAAAATAGTTCAAAATGAATTTGATTGCTCAAACTTTATATCATCATTATACTTCCATGTTCCTTGAGTTAGAACTACAACTAACAATGCAGGCCTCTTCTATTGCGGAAAAGTCTAGGACCAACATAATACTGAAGTCACCAATCTGAAGAATATGTTCTGTTACAACAAATTATATAAAAAAAAAAAAACAGTAATATATATAGTATTAATTCAACACTAACTGGGCATCTGCCTGTTGTGTGGATAAATAAATAAATAAATAAATAAACCTAGGCACCAATCCACTGGCGTCTCTGGCATGTAAAATTTGGGAAGGGGGGGGGGGCATCGAAGAAAGTGATTAAAATGGTGTTACCTAGCCCAACCTATTTATTATCTTCGATTCCATTTGTTACCTCTCTGCTTACCATCACGGATCCTCTAAGGTATATCAAGAACTCTGATATAATCGTTCCACAGCCTGAATAATATAATCCAAATAAATATAATTATTATTATTTATTTATTTGTTATTCTGTCGTTAGTAAATACATTAAATTAGAATGAAATATTGACTATTTTGTACTTCAAAATATTGGGGGGACGCGACCCCCTCTTCCGGCCCGCCAGAGACGCCTATGCACCAATCTGTCTTTGAAAAGACCTGTACTCTTAACGAAAGATAAAATTAATTCAACCAACTCTGAATTTTGTTTGATCAACTGAAATAATTATTTCAAGGCAAACTTTCAGAACTTCCTTTCACCCTGCAAGAATGTAACTTTTTTTTTAAGCGTCTATACTATGCCCATAAGGAGACTATACCTATAATCAAAGTATGTACGTATTATATAAGAATCGCATGTTTATTTTCAAATCACAAAAATAATAAATAAAAATATGGGAATAAAATTCTATTAGGTATGATATTTATTAGTGAGGTTGTACTAGATACTAGAAACAAATGACTGTTAGGTTTCGATTGGTTTTACCTCATACTATGCTTAATTGATAGTAATGAACACCAAACAGCTGAAATGGTTTCTCTCACGTGGCGGCACCGTATATGAATGACTCTCTCATTATTTGTGAATACGAAGGAATGTGCAGGCAATTAAAAGCCGATAGACGTATGTTATGTCTGTCCGGCAGTTAAATTTATATTATTGATTGTCTGACCTTGAATAATTATCTCTTTGCTACAGTATTTTATAAAAGACAGCCGCCACTAGCCATGTGACGTCACGTAGACGGGTTTTACTTCATGTGTGCATGAAGAGAAATTTCTCCTGGGCAGCCGTCTTTATTTGCTAAAGAAAACTTGTAAAACAAACATTCTCTCCCTGCCCTCTCCTCTTTCCGTTCGGAAACATGTTCAGGTGCTCCTGCCCGTGTTCGAGTGATTTTTTGGATATGCTTTCTGTTGTAAAGAAAAGAAAATAAGAGAAAGACGTGGCTTTTAATATTTGACAACACTGTCAAGGCGAGACATGACGTCACAGAGGTGAGCGACGGAAGAGGGGGAAACGACTTTCCATATTTGGAACGAGAAGACGGGAGAGTGGTCCCCATTGAAAGAGTAGATATACTACGTGACTCAACTCAACTGTTAACACCGTTTATTCTGGTAAGAAAGTTTGTTCTCAAAAATAAAAAAATAAATGTGTTTTATATTTGAACGTACATCGAAAGGTTTTTAGATATACACTCTTAATGTTTGACCGGATATAATATGAAATATTGTTTCTGCTAGTTGCTAACTTGACTAACTATGTAGCAAGGCATTGGCCTCGAAATCCACATTCTACGAACTTCTGTTTAGGGATTTCCGTGGAAGAACAGGAAAACTCGTTTGGAATTCCGAGAACGAACTAGCCTCGCCAACAGAAATATGGACGTTCCATCAATATATCCGCAAAATATTTTTCGGCGTTGAAACGTAGAAATATGTGCAATAGATATTCTGTGATCATGTGCAGCTGAAAGAAGCAACACAACTGGTGTATATGAAAGGGGTATGTTTACCAGAGACAATCGTGAAGTTTTGGAGGCGCTTTGCTTCGCACAGCCAGTGTGTGTAGTGTTGGTGTATCGAGCGCTCACTACGATAGGATCCAATGTGTGTGGCTCTGACGCAATAAGACTTCCATAGAATTGAGGACAGAGCCGACAAATTCACCAACCGCTCGCTACCGCGGTATTCTTAGAACTGGTAGCAACTGCCCGTTATGCATATTGACGTATGTTTTGCGGAGGGGGCAAATCTTGGCATGTGGAGTGTTTGGAAAGATGTGTCTTGCACTCGAGCGTTTGACTGTAGAAGTGTTGTTGTGACAGTGGTGTACAGAGTTGGCCTCTTTTTTAGTTAACAAAAATAAAAATGCAGTTTAATGCGTGTGTGTAACAGCTGTTTGATATTTTTTTTTCTTACAAGAGATAAGAGAGAGGAGTGATATAATATAGTGTGCTAAGTAGTCCAAAACTTCTCCGTGTGTGGATTTTCTGTTATGGTTAAATGAATAAGCATTATCAAAAAAAAGTGCCCGACATTTCTATGTCCGAAACAAAACAGATTATTCCAACATCATTTATTGTTCTACAAGTAAGTATCATTCAGTAATTTTAAGTTTATTGTTTTGTCACCAGCCTATTCTTAAAACTGTGATGTTTGATTCGCCCTTCTGCTGCACTAATTGATTACAAAAAAAAAAAAAAAAAGAAAAAAAAGTGTTGTGCGGTATATAAATAAGTTGCATATGCTGTATTCTTTACAATTGCACGTATCAAATCGAACAGATTTTAATGTAAAACTAGACAGTTAGCTTCATAACAAGAATAATTTTAGGAATGATCCAGAAAAATAGATCAAAAGATTGCGATCTTGACCAATAGTTAGTTTTTGGATAAGGGACCACAAAATTTTTGAATGGCCTGTAAATCAAGTTTTCCTATTTTTTGTGGAATAAGCGCACCATACTGAGTTAAGAGTCTTCATCCCGGCGAAATTAAAATACCGCTAATTTTACAGAAATTATGTGATATATTCAAATAGATAAAAGATAATTGAAATGTGGAACAAGAGCGCCCTAGACAATATTATTTTACATGAGATACCGTTATCACGACTCACTTATCTGCTTTCGATTTCGAGCCATTTTGAAAATCGGCATTTATTTTCGCGTTTCTAAACGACTGAAAACGGAAAGCCACTAGGTGACTTGTGGTAACGGTACCTCATGCAAAATAATATTGTCTAGGGCGCTCTTGTTCCATATTTCAATTATCTTTTATCTATTTTAAGATATCACATAATTACTGTACAATTAGCGGTATTTTAATTTCGCCGGGATGAAGACTCTTAACTGATAGTTTGTGTTTGGCTACACTATATGTAGTTCTCCAGATATAAGGCCTACAAGAAATGTTTCGATTAAAATATATTGGATCTTTTGATCCAAAAATAATTATTCTTGTGCAGTGATTGGCTAGTCATTTTTCTTCAGATTTTAATGTCCATACGCTATACTCATTTGTAATTTTTTTTTCTTTCACGTAAGTCATTTGCAATCCTTTCACACCCTTTCTCATCCTGTACCAAATCTTTCTCATCTCCAAAGAGATTATTTCTTCCTAAATAATGCCTGGATCATTTTCCTCCAATCTTTTCCAGTTTTATTCTTTCCCCGACTTTGGCAACACCCAGTGGCGGATCTAGAAAGGTAAAAAATTGAGAAACTAGGTAGAACTCAAGATTATGATAGGTTTACAATAATTTTACTATAAACTTTCAAAAATATATAAATAGTAGTTAAATTATTTTTGTCGCTCAAAAAACTGGGAGCCTAGATCTCCCAACTCAGGGCTAAATCCGCCTCTGAATTCTTCATCATTCATTTTTTCATTCATGCCCACATTTCGAACGATTTTTGTTTGGTTTTTGTCGCCGTTTTACTTTCTTGCGTCTGCCGTATACAGTAAGTGTACAATGTTCTACAGAAAGTATTGTGTGAACTTATTTTCTTAACATTTTAATAAGTTATCCACAAATCGCATTTACTTATTTATTAAAGTACTAAATGAAATGAAATCTTTGAGTTTTACGTCCCACGCTTATGCCGGTTAGGCTAAAGGAGACAGTGATGGTGAGTAATGAATGAAATGATGGAATGAAGAAAGTGGGAGGAAACGGGAGAACCCCGAGGAAACCCACGCACACGGTGTTTGTCCACCACAAAGTTCACTTGGCGGGAGGTGAGATCGAACCCGGGACCCCAAGCACCAGAGATGAACGCTCCACCACTGAGCCACCGCGGCCCTACAGTACTAAAATGCTTTAGTGAATGTATTCCAAAATAAACTGTCGAACTCAACTGAAATAATATTCTTACAACTGGATTAAGTAGTAAGACCGAAAACAACCGAAGTAAGTAAGTATTTACAACCGAAAATAATATATTGCTTAAGCGAGAAATCACGATTACATTTTATTTTAATGTCATAATAGCGTGGCTTTTCTCACAGCATTTACTGTTGTCAAAGATTTTCCTTTCTTTTATACATATTAAAAAGGAATATGTGTGTCGTCATTAGGAAAATACAACAAAAGCTATCGTCTGGTACTTACCAGGGTTTTCTTAAATACAATTCATAAATTAATACACCCAGTGGCGTGTTTAGGATTTTGTTTCGGGGGGGGGTATGCACAACATGTGAATAAGCACTTACATTTTTTTTTTCCTTTTGGATGACTATAAATTTTAACGAAGTTGTGCTAATAACGAATTTATTTCGGAGGGGAGGGGCTTCAGCCCGATAGCTCCCTTAAATATGCCACTGAATACACCATTCCAGGAGGGTAAAAATTACTGTCAATAACAATTGGCAACAAGCACCATAATAAATATTCGATTTGCTCGAAAATTGCACATGAGAATTTCTCTCCAAGCATCTCATTTTATTGAAATCAATATGAGCTATGGATTGGCAGGCTATATCTCATTTAAGACTACATCATATTTAGACAAAAATTGAAATTTAATCATAAATTTAGACTATATTCCATAACTGTCTATTGTTGCATTATTAGTATCCTAGCTTAAAACTATATAAATTAATATTTCGGTATGAATTTCATCTTCACAGATGGCGTGGTTATCGCACAGCATCCATTTTTATGTTTACACAAATATTTGTTTTTCCTGTATTTCCTAGAAAACTGCACATTTGGATTTAAACTAACCGATACCTTTCTTTTCAGCTGAATGAGCTCTAGCGAACGGAAGCTGTATGTCTCATATTTGGACTCCCCTCCCCCCCCCCCCCCAATGGAACACGAACAATGCTCTAGAATTAACGATAATATTAAGTTCGTGTTATGAAATTATTTTTAGGCATTATTTAAATTAAATTTTGTGGACATATAACTAGAAGAGCAAAAGAAGAACCTTAGGAACAGGGGGCGGCTTTAGGATTTTAATTTTGGGTAGGCCCGCTCCCTCGTTTAAGGATACATATACACATTTGACTGATTAATGACAGTAGAAAATTACTTTTACAGTGGTGGTTGATGCTATTTGTCAAATAATTATCTACCATTAATATAAATAATAGAAAATATATTTACTCTTTATGGAAAATATCTCTTAGCGTTTATATATTTTTCAAAATTTTTGGGGAGGCCCGTGCCTACCCGCTCAAGCCGCCACTGCTTATAAATAGCCGAAGTACAGTCATGACTGATGTTGTTTAAATGTGACTAGTACTTCGATCTTAGTTGTCTATATTTATATATTAAATCTGTTCGGTTGTCATGAGAAAATTCTGCAGTGAACTGGAAAATAATGATCGATTGTGTTTACACAAAATAATAATTATTAACTGGTTAACTGTAACTAATTGTATTAAGTAAACAATTTGTTATTAGTTTCGATTTTTGATGCAACTAGCTGAATCTGCACTGTCCATTCAGCGCATCATTCCGATATGTCCATGTTTGTCCTTCTTACTTCCTCACTATGTCTGTTCATATCCTTTTACAACACACAAGTGAAGGACAGGACAACTCATAAAGGGAGTGAATTGCTATCGACAGACATATAAACGTAGCATTTTAATGTATAGTTATTAGATTGAGTTTGTGGCAAACTTGGAGAAGTGACAGATTATGTCAAGTGGATTTTTTTTTCTCCTTATAAATCCATTGAGGTCTTTGGAGTTGCCTGTATGCAATAGGATTTGCCATTCAAGCAAAGCGCCTGCAATGTCCGTCAACCCGCCAAACACAACTCCTCCACTGGTTGCCTAATACCAGGATATGAACCCTAGCTTCGCCCTAGCGATAATGTTAATCTTATGGACTCAAAACAACCCACAAAATGTTGAATGTGAACTGACAGGCATACACAAAATTTCAAATAGACAAGTAAAAACACCACGTTTCTAGAGCTTGTAGTTTCCGAGATGTCATTGTGAAAAGGAATTGGCAATAAACATAGAATTTTACTATATAGATACTTTCTTGGCAAGGTATGCAATTTCCTAAGTGCCTTAATTAGTACACTTTCCTCGAAATACTATAGTTTGTTTCCCTTTTAAGAATTTTTGAAAAACTGTCCATTCATCCACATTTGTTGATGACTTAAATTAGTTCTGAAAGAGAAAGCACCAGTAGTGTTGAAAATGCACATAAATTTGACACTTCTAAATGATATTTCTTTTTGTTTGTTTCAGAAAAATATTACTTTTTTGGAAGTAGCCCGTCAGTTCGTTGTCAATGAAAATAAACTGAATAACTTTGATACCTGACGAAAAATTATTGCTAAACACTGTAAACACGTTTTATTTTTCTGCCAAGTATAATTGTTTGAACTAGAATTGTACATTACGATGTTTCGTTTATGTGCTTTCTTTGAGTAAGTTTTTTTTTTCTTTTTGTGTGTGTATATATATATATATGTAGGCTCTACACTACGAAAAGTTAAATCTAACTTCTAGTTCCGTTTCACCAAGTGAGTAAACATATTTTACCATCACTATTAACTCTTATGAATTAGGGATGGCCTTTTTCGAAAAATCTGTTTTTCGATTTTCGGAAATTTCATTTTTTTCGTTTTTTCGAATTTTTTTCGTTTTTCGAAAAATTTTTCGTTTTCGAATAATTCATTTTTCGAAAAAGTTTTTGTCGAAAAAATGTGGCCACCTCCATTATGAATAACCAGAGGGCCACGATGGTTCAGTGGTAGAGCGTTCACCTCTGGCGCATGGGGTTTTTGGTTCGATCCCAGCTCGCGCCAAGTGAGTTTTGTGGTGGGCAAACACCGTGTGCGTGAGATTTCTCGGGATTCTCCCATTTTCTTCATTCCACCTTTTCATTATCATCATCTCCTTTAGCCTAGCCGGCATAACTATGGGACGTAAAACTTAAAGATTTCATTTTCTTATGAATAACCAAAGATAGTTCTAAAACTCCTTTTTTTCCGTTTCTTTTCATTAAAAAAAAAAGAGATAAAATATCAAATTCTGGTAATGCTTTCCTTTGTATCTTGAGAAAAGAGTGTTTGGTTTAGATCTTCAACTTCAAAATCAACTGAAAACCCCAACCGACTGAAAATTTATTACGAGCAATGTTTACAAATTAAAACAATTTGGGACTACTAGTTGAGAATTCGGGTGAGTTTTTCAATAGTGTAATATTCTTTCAAACTAAATAAATCATATAATACTGAATAAAAGTGTGAATATTTCCATTAAGGTTAGTGTAAAGGGACACGTTTTGCCGATAGATGTCACTACAGTCTTCGTATCTCTCTCATGTATTTTTTATCTTTCACGAAAATTTACAATTTTTCTTACAAATTTCAATGTAGAGACTTCAAATTTTTAGAGAAGGAATTTCATAACCCGTTAAAGGGAACAATCTGTGCCGAGTTTTTATTTAGAATTTTCTTTATTGTTCAAGTAGTTCCATTGTTTAAGGTTTGGATAGCCATTTCAACAATGAAGAAATTTCTAAATAAAAAATCGTCACGGATTATTGCCTTCGATAGATTATGAAGTTTCTTTTCTAAAAATTTGAAGTCTGTAGGTTGAAATTTGAAAGAAAAATCGTGAATTTTCGTGAAAGGTAAAAAAGAAAAAAAAATACATGGGAGATACGAAGATTGTACTGCCATCTGTCGGCAAAACTTGTCCCTTAAAACCAACCTTAAGAAGACAGAAGGACTTGATATCTCCCTTTGTATTCAGAACGAACGAAAATTATTTACTGAAAATAAAGTGGTATCCTTTTTAGTGTGTTTGCGTGCTGGTTGAAAGTGTATGGATCCTTTTCTGAAACCGAGGCCATGCGAAACGTGAACCTGCAGTTACAGATGCAATCCAAAGCACGGTAATGTGTTTAGTAGTCTCTTACTGGGAAAGGAAGCCGGGACCTCGGCTTTAGCTTTCTTAGTATCACCGTAACGAGATTCTGATATCAACTTACGAAACGCGAGTTGCGTTTTAGAATCTTTTGAAATTCAGTGAATTACTGCAGTCCCTGCGTGTCTTAGAATCACTTCACACAAAAGACATTTATATACATATAATTAGCCTACATTTTATACGTTACACTATCTGTGTGGTCTGTAGACATATGTTTTCTTATGTTAGTGTATTTTCGTGGATCTTATCCCTCCCCCCGCTTATTTTATTCTTTTGTTTGAAACCACATAATGCTCCCTGTCTGTATGTATGCTTTGCGTGTCACCAGCTAAAAAACACAGTCTTTCGAAACCTTTTCTTTTCTTGCTGTGTGCAGTTCCAAGCGCAGCCTCTAGGCGTCAGGAACGCTGGTGTTGAAAGCGCGGTCGTATTCTAGGAAGTCAGGGGCGGGGAAGAAAACAGAGGACTCCAGCAAGAATTCCTGGAATTATATGCGTGAACCGTTCACCTGCCGAACAGCGAGGAAGTCAAATAATACCAGCAATCTTTAATTAACATGTTTCTTTTTTTTCTGTTTTAAATTCACGACTAATTGTTTTAAATGATGTAGAAAGCGGCGAGTCTTATGGTAGTACCTTCCTTTTGTTGAGTTCAATGAAACAAAAAAAAAAAAAAAAAAAAAAAAAAAAGAGGGGGAATAGTTAGTACTAATCGTAATCACGGTGTTACGTAAAAGCGTGAACGTATCACGGTATAACGTTATGTTCATTTCAGCGTAACTGAATGAGGCAGTTAAGAATGTAATGTTCATGTTAATGGAATCGAGTGAATCAGCTTGCACAGGTTATTTCTGACCTGGTGCGACGATTCTGTATCTTTTATAGTGTTTATTTTAAATTTTCATTATGGGCACAAGCCAGTTCGTTGTGCTTACCTTGCACGTAGTCCTGTTTTTGATTCTCGGTGGGGCATAATGTTTTCGATGTTAACCCATTGTCATGAGTAGAGATCGGATGTTTAGGCATTAAAAACCTGGAAAATAGGCACTTAAGGGTCTTCACTACAGCGAAATTAAACTATCGCTAATTTTAAAGTTTTTCTGTAATATCTTCAAAACAAATAAAAATATTTAAAAAGTAAAAACGTAGTGATCTAGACAATACGATTTTGCATGTGATACCTTTACCACAATCCACCTATCTGCTTTTGGTATGTCGCTATTTACAGAATCCGAAAAAAAAAAAAAAGCAAAATTTACCTACAGCTGCAAGTCGAAAGCAGATAGATGAGTTGTGATAACGGTATCACATTCAAAATCGTATTGTCTAGTTCATTACGTTTCTGCTTTTCAAATATTTTTATTTGTTTTGAAGATTTTACAGAAAAAAAGTCTAGAACTAGCGGTAGTTTAATTTCGCTGTAGAGAAGACCTTAAAATTTAAAAAAATAGCACTTAAATGTAACTCGAAAGAATTTAGATAAATACTCAACACAATTTAAAAATAAATTCGTCATAAATAATGTTCAGAATATAGAAACATAGGCCTACCTGTTTGTTAATATCTTCTTTTACTGTATATATGAAAACGAAGCTCGACATGTATTCCATGTATATTTGGTAAATACATTCCCTACAGCACTTTATCACTACACATTACAGTTCAGTTTTTATATACTTTATCAGTACATACACCAGTCCAAAGTTTTTACAGCACTTTATCAGTACACTTAGCAGCTTGAAAGTTTTACGGCATTTTATCACCACAAACAATACTTATATTTCTTGGAAGAGGTAGAATCCTTTCTTGAAATACTACATTTTATATATTTTCCCCAATAAAGTCTTATTTTGTAGAAAATGCACAGAATAGGCAACATTAGGCACTAAAGCAATTATTTAGGCAGGTATGGGCGAAATAGGCAAAATGAGTAAAATACAATTGGCTTAAATTGAAACTATAATCCCCCAATATATACTTTAAAACCTTATTTTTTAATCATATTTTTAATATTGAAGAATATACATTTTGCCTAACATCCGATCTCTAGCCATGAGGCGAGTGGAGACTTAAGAGGTAGCGAACTTCGGTCTAAAAAGTTCGATGTAATGAGAATGAATTTAAGTTAAATCAGAGGTGAATTAAAAAGACGTCTGGTTGGCCATAGCTTATAATTAAACATGAGTTAACTTGATGTAAAGACACAAAATAACAAATCTTCGCAAAGTTCATCCACATTTTTTTTCTTTTTTCAAATTTAGTGAATATCTTAGACCAGTGGTTCTCAACTGGTGTGTCGCGACACATTGGTGTATCACGTACTCCCTTAATGTGTGTCGCGAAATTTTAGAATTTAAAAATCATGAAGAATTTTACGTGTACATACTATATTATTATTATTATTATTATTATTATTATTATTATTATTATTATTATTATTATTATTATTATTATTATTATTATTATTATGCCGCCTTTTTGCAGGTCCTGGAACTGTTTCTTCCACGTTTCTCTATCTTCAGCTTCCTCTTTAAACTCTCAATGTTTTCTTGTATTTTTCAAATCATCGATCACTTGTGTTCTTCTTCTTCCTATTCCTCGCTTTCCTTCCATCTTTCCTTCTATGGCGGTATGAAGAACACAATTTCTTATTTTAAGAAGTGTCCAGTGGAGCTAGTCTTCCTACGAAGGATGGTGGCTAGAAGCGTCCTCTTCTCTCCTATCCACTTTAAAACATCTTCATTTGTTACTCTCTGTGACCATTTTATCTTCTTAATCTTCTTCCAACACCACATTTCGAAGCTCTCTAAATTTTTCTTTAACTTTCGTAGTGTCCAATTCTCTGAACCATACAGTCCAATACTCCACATATATAGCACTTGAGCAATTTCTTCATATGTTCAGTGTATGGATCACTATAACTGTATAAAGCTTTATAAGCCCTTTTGTCTCCTTTTCTACAACGTATGAAGTGCCTTGTGTAACTAAACCAAGTGAATAGATTTACGTTTAGATTTTTTTTTTTATTTCTGTTGCAAGAGGAAGCATTATATTAAAAGTTTTTTTTTTTTTTTTTTGTACAGAGAAACTTTTACATTCATTCAACCGCAGGAACAAGCACAATTTTTCAAGGAGAGATAATTAAAACAAAAATGCAGTTAACCTTATTGGAACATTTGTTCTAATTAATGTGTTAATTAGTCTGAAGCACCGACGGCTGGACTGCTGCCCATAACTAATTGCCTCTAATGAGCTTTCGAAAATAATTTTGGTGCGAGGGGTAGGCGTATACTATAACTGCGCCGTTTTATTATGTTTCTTGTGTAAAACTAGTTTTTTTTTTCAGTTGCTTTAACAGGCAGGACGAATACCTAAAATACTCTCTACTCCGGTACCATAAATACAAGAGATATGGATTATTCAGTTAGACGAGAAATTAGGTCTTGTTAATATAATTGCTCGTTCCTTATTAATGAATGGTTTCTTTAATCCTTTTATATTTTGACTTTTTTAACGTAAATTATAGACATTAAGTCAAGCAGCTACAGTATCATCCCTATTTATTTTAGGATCTTGGTTCGTACCGTATTCTCTTCAAAATAGAACAGTCTTTCAAACGGTACCACTCACATTTCCCTATCATGTCCCTGAGGTGGGAATTTTTTAGAGATATTGTGATTTTTTCTGAATATTTTTTTTTTTATTTTGAGCCCCATCTGAACACTCTCTAAGTTATCTCACCAATATCAAAATCAACTAAAAAATAGTAAGAGCTGTACTAAATTTCAGGCTTCTATCTTGAATAATAAGGGCGGAAAAAAATATTTACCAGTGAGCCTCACAGTGCCCTAGATTACTCCAAAAGACCTGGATGTAATATAAAAATTTCCTGAGATAGCTCTGTTTATCATAGAGTCATGTTTCGTGCATCATTCTCTTCAGAACAGAACATACTTTCAAACGGTAGCATTCACATCTCTCCGTCATGTATCTGCGGCGGGAAAATCGCTAAAAAAAGGAATTTTTTAAAAATATCCCTTTATATTTTTGCCCCTCTGGATTCCCCTGTTTTACGCAGAGATTTGGGAAAAAAATCTAGAAAAAAAACTAAAGGACGCACTGAATGTGTGTCCAAAATTTCAATCTTCTGGGTGCAAAAGTAAGCCCACCAAAATATAATAAAAATAGACATAACAAAAAAATATTTTTTTTTAAAGTTATGGCGTCATCCACCCTATGTCTCGACGCAGAAGGCGTGAAACCATACGTAACGTGTTCTACAATGCCTCCAGGCTTGGGAAAAAAAAACTAAGTAAAGAACTTAATTGGTACTTTTTAATCAAATAATGGAAACACTATGTTAGTATCTTAAAAAAAAAAAAAAGACAGTATAACCTTCACGAACTTCCTCCTGGCTAAGCGGTTGCTTTGGCGAGAGAGACTCGGGTTTGATTCCCGGCAGGAGTTGCATGAGGTTTGGATTTCACGTAAAGCTGTAGGTCCAAGTCTCATATATCCTCGCTGTTGAAAGGAACGCTAAACTAAAAATGAAATCAAATCTTTAATCTTCACTAGCTTGGTGTAATACGAAAAAGCGCAATTTGCTGTATAATGCAGGTGTTTAGATAGAGCAGCTAATGTATTACGAGATTACAAAACAATATGAGCATTTGTATGAGGTTTTAGTTGACGGCACAAAAATGGTACGAGGGTGATTCATAAGGTAATGCCTCTAACGTGATATGTTTATTTGTGTTTGACAGATAACACCGTTATAGGTATCAGTAGAAGTTTGCAATGCCAGCTACAAATGGTGGCATCGTTTTTCAGCGTAGTCCCCATTGTGCGAAACACACTTGCGCAAACGCACACGCTGAAATTCACATGCAAACGCACATGCAAAAGCACACAAACGCACATGCACATGCAAAATTGTGTGCACACAAACGCACATGCACACAAACACACAAACGCACATGCAAAAGCACACAACCGCACAAACACACAAACGCACACAAACACAAACACACAAACAAACACACAAACGCACATGCACACAAACACACAAACGCACATGCAAAATTGTGTGCACACAAACACACAAACGCACATGCACATGCACATGCAAAAGCACACAAACGCACATGCACATGCACATGAAATTCACATGCAAACGCACATGCAAAAGCACACAAACGCAAACGCAAACGCAAACGCGAAACATGGTTTTTCATGCCATCAGCGAAGAATTGTGGTGGCTGCTAGCGATACCACTGCCGAACTGTTGCTTGCACCTCCGCGTCACAACTGTAGCATTGGCCCTTAAGGTGATCCTTAAGTTTGGGAAAAAGCCAAAAGTCTCAGGGCGCAAGATCCGGACTATAGACAGGATGAGGCAGAATGTCAACAACACTTTGCCAGCAGATGGGACAACTTTGAATTTTTTGGCTGAGGAGGGAATGTGTGGCGGTATTCCATCGACTAACGTTTCGCTTCCGGGTTGTAATGGTGTATTCACGACTTATCGTCGGCGATGAGTGCTCCTGGACGCACAACCTTCCGCAGTCAGAAATTAACTGGCAGCTCTGTTTTAACCGGGCATCATCACTGGATACCGTGGATTGTTCCATTACTCTGGAGGGTGAAAATACATTCTGACTTAGCCTCGTAATCTTACTGTTAAAGTAACAAATTGCTCATAAACAACACACGATGTAAGGAGGAAAATTGCGAGGAAATGAAAAAAAAAGAAAATGGCTCAGGATTAGAAAGAGTGAGAAGCAGCATGAGACGACGCGAAATATTTCTCTCCCAGTGAGAAAGCAAGGAAGGAACAGCAAAAGAAACATTTAGAACAGAGATTCTCGCGTTCTTAAACTCTTCATTCGCCCTCCTTCTCGCTCGTCGGTTGGTATTTTTCCAATCCTTTAGCGCGTCAGAAGTGATGCTTTATTTATGATTTTAGGGTCAGTATCTTGCAACCCCTTCATGCCTCCCAGGTTGTGAACCATTGATTTAGAAAGAAGAATTGAAGTTTAGCGTCTGTTCTCAACACCGAGGCTATAAGAAACCTGGATCTACGGATTAAGGTGGAATCCGAGCCACCGTAATGCGTTCATATTTGGAGGTTTTCCTACCGGAAATCGAACCCGGGCCCCTTGCGCCAAAGGATTAACGCAAGAGCCTGTATATTTCAGGTGTGCCTTCGGAAAATATGCGAAACATACTTCGGGTCCATCCACGCCACTCTCTGACGGAGGAAACCCTCTCTTTGCTTAGGGAAAAGAAGTGAATGACCTCAGCTGTGTTGCCAATTTGTCATTCAGTCGGGTTTGGTATGGACGAGTGAAGATCGTAAGGTACTTAGAATGGCTAACAAGACACAGCACAGCGAAGCCCGTGAAATAATTCATTGTGAAAACGCTTCCGCATCCAACAGTTGAACTCGGCCATAGCAACTTGTTCCTCCGGTTTTCAGGAAGATACGGGAAGACACACATCGAGAGTAGCGCCAGAAGGGGGCACATCTGAAATAAAAAGGCTATAATAACTGGGCAACGGAAAAGTTACTTTACGGAGAGAAACATGGAACGACGCAAAAGAATTTGAAAGCCTGGAAATGTGGGTGTGGAGAAGAAGGAAGAAAATTAATTGCGTCTAGGATAGCCTAGGAGACAAGAATTAAGGTTGTCTCGTCTCGTATCGTGTGCAGCTTTAGTCAGGTCGAACCAGTGGCGTAGGGAAGGAGGGACCAGAGGGGCCGGACCCCCCAAAGAGGTCCAACAATGTATTTTGGTACTTTGATGTTTGTATTTTTTTAAATATATTTTTGTGTTTATATATTTTTTTATTTGTAATTTTTCGATATGTATCTATAACAGCATCCCCCCCCCAACACACATCTAGGCTACGCTACTGGGTCGAACGGAAAGTTAATAAGGCGGTTTAGGAAAAGTGGGGAAGGAGACTATAATTTTAGATATAATTGAAAAGAGCAAGAGAGTACGTTGGGACCTTTACTGAGAAGAAATTATATCATCAGAGACATGCTAAAAGGTACTATGACGAGACAAAGATGAGGGAAGCAAAAGAGATTGGACTTGATGGACGATTTTAAATCAGAAGACGAAGAGATTAGCTGAAGATAGTGTTGGCCACAAGACTAGACTTTCTTACAAACTAGAAAGAGGTCTTCCAATACATAAAGATACACTTTTTGAAAACATTTGGACCACACCTTGCAGAGACGATACTGCCTCAAATTGAGTCTTGTGGACTATACTAGCTAAAGACCAGAGCCAGTTCTACCTATGTGTAACACATGCATTTGCACGGGGCAGCAAGTTTCGAGGGACTGCAAAATTTGTCATAACTATATTATTTAAAATAAATATTTCTTGTTGGAAAAATACTTCATGATGGTAGTTAAATCTACTGCACTGACCTTCTATTTTGAATACTACATCCATATATCATGTTTAGGTCGCATTAGTTAAAGTCACATTGACAGTGCTAAAGCAAATGGTCAACAAACAAATTCCAGCATGAATTGCTTGATTGTCAAATACAAGAACTCAAATTCTTGAACAGTAGAGAATACCTGTTCCATTTAGTTAGTTATCACAGTTTTGATATGAAAACTAGTCTTGCCTTTGTCACAAACAAGTTCCTTATCATTGAAAGTAGAAACAATTTTTTTCTTTTTTTTTTTAATAGATGTAAGTGAAAATCAAGAAATAAGGATAAAAGAGCTAGTTGCACTGAAATTGCTAATTGACATATTGAAACTCGATATTGAATATCTTCTGTAGATGTGTTTGCTTTATCTTTCACTAACATAATATATTATTATTTAAAAAACACAACGAGATTGTATTTGTAGTGTTAGGCCTTTCTGAGTGCGAGTACTTTTCCCCTCTCCGTTGTTCATGATGGGTTAGCATACTTAAAGTCGTGGCTTGTAAGATTTTTTTTTTTTTTTTTTTTGGAGAAGAGGAGGGGCGGCAAATTACACTGCTTAAGACCAAGATGCATTGAAGCTTCCCAGTGTACCAAGATACCAGCCAATAGTGGCAAAATACCAATGATGGTGCGATTAGTGTAAGTTCAGTATGAATTAACACTAAGGGTCTTATGCAGAGATTTTCCGACAGGTGCTTAGTGCCATACTAAAGAGTTCGACTAACATGTTTCCTGCAGTAGTCAGGCCTTTAATATGATGCTAATCATACGTCAAAACGACTCTGCATAAAGCCCTAAATTTTTAATAAAGTTTTAAGTCATCACTTGTGATACAGAACGTACTTTTCTAAGCCATACAGCTTGTTTTCTGTCCTGAAAACCAGGTCTCAGTTACTCGTAAACCGATTAAAACAAGGAAGCACTCACCCAGTTCAGACTACTATTCGTAATTTGTAGATTCTGTTAAACGTTCGAAGTACTACTCCTTTATAAGTATATGTATTACCACGAATAATTAAATGTTATGCATCCGTTATAGTTAAATGTTATGCTTACATTTCAGTGCCTAGTGAACTCTGGGAGTTTTTCCGTGAATTTACACTGGAAAATTTATTACTAGGAAAAGAGAAAGTGTAAAAGTAAAAGAAAACAACGGAAATTAAATGAGTTTCTTCTCAGAACTAGTGAGTGGCAAAACAACTAATTCTGCAAATACATTCTAGTCTAAAAAGTAAACAACCATTTTAATATTTGCTAAATTTATGAATGTGTGCATATAAATAAAATAACAGTGTTTACGTTTATCGAAGCTTATTCGGGCCAATGTGCGTAAAAGTTTGACTAAGTAATTGAATAAACACAAGAGACAGACACGTTTAAATTCTCTGGTTATTTACAGTGTACAAAACATATTTTTGTTTCCAGTAAGCGTTGACGTGTGTGTGTAATAAGTGGGGAAAATACGTACCGGTACATATTCGCTAAAAATGCTTGTGAAAACACGTGGCAACGCATAAAGATATATGTAGTTGTGACAGCTGGACATATTGAAATAACTTTGATTTAAACTATTCGCTATGCAAAACAGTACGTTTATTGCAGAAATTATTTACGTGCAATAGTTTCGCCAACTGTCCACTTGGTTTTATGATTTAATTATTCATAGTGTCTGATGAACCCAAATTGGATATTTGGCGAAACTGTTACACGTAAATAATTTCTGCAATAAACGTATTGTTTTACTCAGTGAGTAGTTTAAATCAGATTTACGTATACTAAAAGCAAAGCTTGTTTAGTGAAAAATATTAGCAGTTCAAATACCTAAACATATGCCACATTGACTTGATCCCTAGTCTTCCGTTGCAAGCGCTGCTTTCGGCTGAAGGAATTTTACATGCTTTCTCTCGTTTAGCAACAGCTGAATCCTTATTGGCTCAACGCGAGGGTGTGTGAGGGTGTGAGCTTTAGTTCGTATTTTTGCCACGGCTCAAGACATTTTGGAGCACAATAGCTGTTTAGTATTTGTCTCAGCAAGGTTGTTACCAAGAGGGATGTAACGGCGTCGTAGTACTTTTAGGAAACCAACTTTAGGACAAGATGCTTATCTTTGTTCTGAAATTTCACGACAATCACACGCAGTTTCTAAGCTTTAGAGTCCTTTACGTCCTATTGCGAGGCCAGGGCGCCGATTTCTTTGTAAATTTGGGAAGGTGGGGGGGGGGAGCGTTCAGATGCAGAAGGTATATATATATATATGAGGATTTTAAGACAAACTGCATTCAAATTATGCGAAATATTGTATATTCATAAATAGAATAGGGGGTCCACATGAGCTTTGGGGAGGCCCGGGCCCCCAGGATCGGCGCCCTTGTTGCGAGGTATATTTACTGTCGTTGAGAAGCTGCATTGTCAAGAAGTATGTGTAAACATTAGTTGTGGTAATGTGTCTCAATCCTTCACATTCTTTTTTCTTTTTCTTCCTTCGGTGCGAGCGGTCCCGGGTCCGATTCCGGGGCACTCGGTCGAGAAAGTGTAAAACGCTTTTTCAGGCCAGCCACCCTGAATGAGGTTTTCCTGATACACACCAGGCAAATGCCGAGGTGGTACCTAACTTATAGGTCCCAGGCCGCTTCCTTCCTTCCCCAATCCTTTCTTCCTTCCCTTTCCCCGGATTGTGTGCTCGCCGAGGGACGTCATCCCTCAAATTGTGAAGGGCTAAATGGCCTTAGATGCCGAAAGCCCAGAAATCTAAATCCTTTCTTTTTCTTTTCTTTTAAAATGTAAATCTGATCTTTTCGGAATAAGCTGAAAATTGTGGGAGCACGGTTGTTCAGTGCTAGAGAGCTTACCTCTGATGTGTGAGGTCCCTGGTTCGATTCCCTCCTAAGTAAGTTTGTGGTGGACAACATTGTATTCGAGGGTTTTGTTTGGGTACTCCCACATAGTCATTCCACCAGTTCATTCCATCATCATTCATTTGCCTTAATCACTCCTCTCCCTTAGCCTAAAGGTCATAATTGTGGAACGTTAAATGAAAGATTTCATTTTTACAAATTCTAATATTTAGCGTTTTGTCCAAAGATGAAACATCTGCCAATTGATAAATCGTATTGAGCTGAACAAAATTAAAAGCGTGACTATAAAACCTCATGCGTAGTTTTCGAAGTTGATAAGTTTAGCAATTGTTGTTGTACGAGGGCCACGCTATTTACTAAAGTGAAACTGATCTTAAAATAGGCTTTCATTAAGCTCTTTATTATCAGAGTAGCAGTATATATTATGATTAATAAAAGGTAATGATTAACTCTTGAAGTTTTATATTCTGTTTATCTAAAATATTTTGTAAAAAATATGCATCAGTCCATGGAGCACGTCCAGTTAAAGCAAATAACGTCCTGAGGGTCAATTCTCATGTGTAGTTTTCGAGAAAAGCGAAGAACGACGAAATTTGTGACCCTGTGTCGTTTA
This sequence comes from Thermobia domestica, assembly GCF_964235325.1. Taxonomy (NCBI): domain Eukaryota; kingdom Metazoa; phylum Arthropoda; class Insecta; order Zygentoma; family Lepismatidae; genus Thermobia; species Thermobia domestica. Next base: position 265,048,407 of record NC_137464.1, read on the forward strand.
TTGACAATAAACACAGCCACACACACACACACACATGTTCCATGCAGCTTACCTAGTGATGGGTAAATTCCCGGGAAGATATTTTCCGGAAAGATTCCCATAATGGGAATCTTTCCGATAATTTATGTACAATCACAAAGAAAATTGCATTCTGTTACTATATTATGATTTCAAAGTTAAATTCGTTTTTACATCACAGTATATTATTACAATTGTCTCCAGAGGATTCTTTAAAATGTATATTCTGAACGGTAGGGCATACTATGTTATTAAAATTTTATTATATTTAGAGAATATGCATAAATGTATATTTACTTACAATATGTTCTATGCAAGTAAATATGTGAAAAAATGGTATAGTAACTCCATATACTTTTACACCACTAAACAGTTTAAATTTATATGTAAGTGAATTTTCTAAACTTCACTCTATTACTGATATTATAAACATATTAAATTTTTAAATGTTATAAACAAATTACATTGGGTAACTGCCAGAAGATATACATGTCTCACAAGTTTATCAACATTTCCGCATACATATTTATGTTCAAAATATTTGCAAGATACTGACTTATCTTTATGATTTTTCACGTAACATGGCCACACATAACCTTTTTTCCTACCTATTTTTCGAAGCTTCATTCACATGTAAGAGAAGTCAGAATACCTCTTCAGAAATTCGAGTCAGAGACAAGAGACAGATCGACGTTTATTACTAACGATGGTTCGGAGTGTATTAATTGTACTTCATCTCTACTTCTACATAATTTCTACTTACTTTACAAACTGGTTCCTTTTCATCATTTGTAAATTAGTACTTTGCTACCTTTTAGTGCAAATGCAAATGGAACTAATTAATCATATGATTAGTTATATAAAGTACAGTCAACGAATTTTATTTTTTTAACATCCAAATTATTTAAAGCCTAGAAGTAAATCATAATAAATGAAAATAAAGTAATTAGTCATACGGTTCTTATAGTTTGGAAGATAAAATAAAGAAATGGAAATAAATTCCTTCCCGGGAACTTATATGCGAGGGGAAAAACCAGGAATATTCCCATTTTTTTCTTTTATTTTCCTTCCCACCGGGAATATTCGATGTATTCTGTTAAATAAAATCCAACTTTCGAAACCCCAAGACGATTTTCCTTTTTATGGACAAAAAAATGAGCGATTTTGGATACGGAGGACACGTTTTTTGCACATAAAAAAATGGACACGGCCAATCGACCTGAGGTTTTGAAATTTGGATTTTATTAAAAAATATTCCGAATCTATACCCTGGGGAGTCCTGTCTCCACAATTTTTATTTATTTATTTATTTATTATTATTTTTTTTTTTTTTTGTGTGTGTGGCTTTGTAATGGTTGATAGCTTTTAATTTGCTGGGAAAAGCTATTTATTTATGTCCTATATACTGTTGACTAGCAGTTTTGTATCGCTTTTTTTTAACGGTGATACAGACAGTCCTTTACGTACGTATATACTACGTAGCCAACTATTTTGTATTTGCAAAATAATGTCCCTGCTGCCTGACGTTCCATTTAGATCTGGCTTAATTCTGCCGTCCACTGTAAATGGCGGAGCAACAAAGGTTCGATCATTCGTTGGTCTTGTTCTAAAAATGTCTCAGTTTCTGCAATCTGTTTAGAGTGTATATACAAAACAGTATTCTGATTTCACTTCTTGGATGGTCATATTTTATTCCATTGTAGAAAACATTTTATTCTGACATTATTATTATTATTATCATCATCTGTGTAGTTTGACGTCAATTCCAGTCTTCCTGACATATATGTGTATATAAATATGCCAATACGGTTTCTCAATTGCTGGTTTTCAGTATACTAAAATAAGCTCGTAGCATTCAGTTATTTTTAGTACAGACGTCGTTCTACGTTTATTTTTATTTTAGAAAAAAAAAGAAAGAAAAAGTTACGTCACTCTGACGTTACCCTGCCGTTTATGAGATGCATTTCTGAAAGACAGGAAATAGGGGAGGGAGTCAGGGTTATGGGGTGAATGCTGGTCAGTGCAGCCAACAATAGGATGACTCGTACAAAAACTACGCTGTAGTTACCTGTTAATTTCATTCATGAAACAAATAGGATTCTTTTTGTTTGATTCCTTTCTTGTATGCGTTGTACGAGGAATGGGACAAGTGATAATTAAATCTTTTGATTTAACGCTAAGGGAGACGAATGGTCTACTAATATGTCCATTAGGCTAAGGGAGACGAATGGTCCACTATTATGTCCATTAGGCTAAGGGAGACGAATGGTCCACTATTATGTCCATTAGGCTAAGGGAGACGAATGGTCCACTATTATGTCCATTAGGCTAAGGGAGACGAATGGTCCACTATTATGTCCATTAGGCTAAGGGAGACGAATGGTCCACTATTATGTCCATTAGGCTAACGGAGACGAATGGTCCACTATTATGTCCATTAGGCTAACGGAGACGAATGGTCCACTATTATGTCCATTAGGCTAACGGAGACGAATGGTCCACTATTATGTCCATTAGGCTAAGGGAGACGAATGGTCTACTATTATGTTCATTAGGCTAAGGGAGACGAATGGTCCACTATTATGTCCATTAGACTAATGGAGACGAATGGTCTACTATTATGTTCATTAGGCTAATGGAGAAGAATGGTCCACTATTATGTCCATTAGGCTAATGGAGACGAATGGTCCACTATTATGTCCATTAGGCCAAGGGAGACGAATGGTCCACTATTATGTCCATTAGGCTAAGGGAGACGAATGGTCCACTATTATGTCCATTAGGCTAATGGAGACGAATGGTCCACTATTATGTCCATTAGGCCAAGGGAGACGAATGGTCCACTATTATGTCCATTAGGCTAAGGGAGACGAATGGTCCACTATTATGTCCATTAGGCTAAGGGAGACGAATGGTCCATTAGGCTAAGGGAGACGAGCCTTCAAGTGAATGATGAAGAATTCGTGTAATGAGAAAGTGGGAGAAAACCCATGGGCATGATGTTGTCCACCAGAAACTCACTTGACCCTGGATCGAACCAGGGACCCTACACACCAGAAGTAAGCACTCTGCCACTGAACCACCTGTACCTCCCTGGTGATAAATAAAGAATTGAAAAAATGACGAACAAATTTCTTCTAGAAATGTTTTTTTTTTTCGAGAGGGGGAACAGGGAACTGTAAGGGGCCGTACTAGGACACTATTTACTAAAGAATGTATCCTGAACAAGAGTTAGGATGTAGACGCGGTTTATTTCAGATAACTGATTAGGGGAAGAAAAGTTCCTTGAAGCATATAAGAAACAAAATGGCGAGTGGAATTTTCAAACCATGGTCTTCGTTGTGTCAGAAGCCAGTTCTCTACCACTGAACCATTTATCGGAAATAATTAAACATATTTACATGAAGCATTATGTGCAAATGTATATCAATATGCGAATGTGTAAAATGGTGTCTGCGCTTTGTATCGCCTTCTTGCTTACCCCCCCCCCCCCTCCCTTCTCCTGGAAACAAATACTGTAGCCATCTTGAGAGAGGGTTCAAGTTCTCAAGTTCATATAGTTTCAGGAGTTTTGTATACCGTATTTTACGGACTATAAGACACACCTTCATTTTTAAGCAATTGTTTTTAAAAATACCGTAACAATTTTCCAGTTTTCCGCAGAGTTTATGGTCTGTGTATTGTACTCTGTGGTTCTGGGTTTGTGATGGCGTAGCAGAAGGAAGACAGTGTTAGCAAGCATGTTCGTCGCATCTTTACACTGCTGTTGCCAGTTGTATCCAATGTTGCCAGAAAAAGACAGGTTTCCCGCGGCATCGAATATATGACCATTTTTACGACTGGCGGGAATTTTAAATCAAACATTGGACATTTTTATGTTAATTTCGAGTATGAGACAAAACTGAATTTTGGAGGCTATTTTTTTCGAAGAAAAGAGTGCGTCTCTTAATCCGCAAAATGTTGTATATATTTCAATATGATAAGGCTTTCTATTTTCATAATATTTTATTCAAGGGAAAGGAAATTAAAACCGGGAAATCCCTTTGGAAATACCTGTGGTGCATCCTTTTGATGTAAACCTTACTTATATATATATATATATATATATATATATATACATTGAGCGCCAAAGGGCGTAACTGTCGAATTTTAAATTTTGGAGGTAATGCTATGAGGACATGTATAATGGATTGAATTTTCTGGTGCTAAGACGCCTTAATGAAAATCTCTATCCTTCGAACGTTATTCGAAAATGATATAAAGGTATAACTGAGTTATTAGCATTTGCTTCTGTGCCAGAGAGGCACATATCACTTAAGCCTCTAAACTAATAAAATTGCAGTTACGCCTTTTTGGCGCTCAACCATCGAATATATATATATATATATATATATATATATATATATATATATATATATATATATATATATATATATATATATATATATATATATATATATATATAAGGTTAAAATTGAAACTGATTATCTAATGTTTGGCACTGTAGCATAAAAGTGGAACTGACTTAAGGCTTTACATTTTAAGTCTGATGTCCTGGGTTCGAATTCTGTAGAGCGCTGTTTTTACTTACATTTTTTTTCTAACAATACATTTCCCATGTCATTTTCTATTGTTTCTGTTCGGGACCGCGGTGGCTCAGTGGTAGAGCGTTCATCTCTGGTGCAGGGGGTCCCGGGTTCTAACCCTGCTCCCGCCAAGTGAACTTTGTGGTGGACAAACACCGTGTGCGTGGGTTTCCTCGGGGTTCTCCCGTTTCCTCCCACTTTCTTCATTCCGTCATTTCATTCATTTCTCGTCATCACCATCTCCTTTAGTCTAGCCAGCATAATTGTGGGACGTAAAACTCCAAAATTTCATTTCATTTCAATTCTATTGTTTCTGTTAGGATAAAACAAGCTTCGCAGCTGTCTTAATAAATAACGCAAACAAAAGATAGACGCGTGCAAAATATCTTTGAATGTATTCCAATAGCTTTACGAAAAAAAGAGAGGCAGCCATTTTATGAGTTTTTTTTTTCTGTACTAAACATCGTACTTGCCTGAATCCTGGCAGATGTGACGTAAGCATAAAAAGAGAGATGCAAATACGAAACGATGTAATAATGTACAACGTCCTCGAGTTATTTTGGATCGTGACGAGTTCCAGCGTCCGTCTCCCACTCTCTTTCTCTCACTAAATCTCCGGCTGCCAGAGAACGAAGCTAGAAAACGGAAACATCAACTGTTTGTATTCTCTCGTATGTAATTGCAAGTGTTCATGTGTCGCTCCAGACAAATGGTTGAGGAGGAAGTGAGGAGAGCCGTCTGCATGCATGTTACCCCCCTCCCCCCTTTGCACACGCTCATCTGCTTTGCTTTGCTTTGCATGGCGCATCCATTCTCTCTCTCTCTTCTTCGTTTTCTGTCAAAAGTCGTGTGCCGTGTGTCTGCTCTCGTGGACTCCCAACAATTTGGCCTTCTGCCATATTTGTCACTTCACTCTTATACACACACACACACACACGAATGAATTACTCCGGATACACTTATCCAGTGCATGCATGTTATGATGTCAACAAATGTTTTCATTCATTTAATCACATATTAGCCGCCATGTTGTAATGGAATGTACGCAAATTATAGTCGGTTGTGAGTTTCTGATTTTTTAAATTACATTTTTTTATGTATTGTGTCTTCCTTTGAAGTGTTGTATTTCTACTGTTTTGATCGATATTATTATTATTATTATTATTATTATTATTATTATTATTATTATTATTATAAAAGAATGTATATATTAAAATTGTATGTTTATATGTTTGTGGTCAAGAAAAGTTTATATATTTTTGGCCAATCCTTTCAATTTATATATTTTTAGCCAATTCCTTTTAACAATGAGATCTGGGAAACCAAAAGCTCTAGAAACGTTCTGTTTTCATTGGCCAATTTCAAATTTTGTGTAGATCTCTAACTTTCATTCAAAATTTTAAACAAACAAACAAAAAACTGCAGTTATTTTTATATGGAAGTTTTAGGGGTGGTTTTAAGCACGTAAGATTAACATTCGCGTAGGGCGAAGCTAAGGTCGCGAAGCTGAGGTTCATATCCTTGTGTTAGGCAACCAGTAGAGGAGGTATGTATGGCGGGTTGATGGACATTGCAGGCGCTTTGCTTATGTAAAAACTTATTGCATGATGGCAACCTCAAAGACCTCAAGAGCCGCAGTGGATGTATAAGGAGAAAAAATCTATTTGACATAACCTGTCACTTCTCCAAGTTTGCCACAAATTGAACCGAACATCGATACAATGAAATGCTCCGTTTATATATTTGTCTATAGCAATTCACTCCCTTTATAAGTCGTCCTGTCCCTCACTTGTGTGTGTGTGTGTGTGTGTGATACGCACTGATATAGTGAGGAAGTTGGAAAGACACAAGTGTTGTCATCGGCTCGAGCGGCTCGGCGCACGGCTTTCATACCGAGCCGAACCGAGAAATAAGACGAGTCCACATCTCACCCAGCCGAGACCTCGGCCCACCTGTGCCGAGCCGAACCGAGCCAATGGCTCATTCCAATCGAGCCGAGCTAGTTGACATCACTAGCTAGGTTTTTTTTTTTTTTCAACAGTACTCTTTTCCACCGTAAGTAATATGTGTAGGACATTTGCTTAAAATTGCTCCAAGTGTTTCAAACTCATGTTGAAATATATATATATATATATATATATATATATATATATATATATATATATATATATATATATATATATATATATATATATATATATATATATATATATATATATACATGCATTTTAGATATATATAAATACATATAAGAAACGTCTCGAGCAGCTCGGCTCACGGCTCAGTCACCACCGAGCCAAACCAAGAAGTGAGCCAAGTCAACAGCTCACCCAATCGAGCCGATTCGAGACCTCGGCTGAGTTGGGCCGAACCAAGCCGAGGCGATGGCTCACCCCAACCGAGCCGGCTCTAGCCGATGGCTCACCTGAGCTGAACCAAACCGAGCCAATGGCTCATTCCAACAGAGCCGACTCGAGCTGTTGGGTCAGTTGAACCGAGCCGAGCCGGTTCACATCACTACTAGTCATCCCAGTTTTGTGAGTGACAAAAATAATTGTAACTATTATTTATAAACATGTATAGTAAGTTTTGCATTTTATTCTTTATTGGAAAGTTTTTGAAACAGATATAGTTTCAGTTTAGTGACTTTGTCGTTCTTTTCCATACCCACATTTTGAAAACTCCTTGCTGCTTTACGTCGCTTTTACTTAGTGCCTTTAAACTTTTTATTCAGTGTCCCACATAGTACGTACTTCTCCTTCAGTAAAAGTGTTATCTTTCATCTTTTATTTCTTTACTATCTTTGCTTTTAGAACATTTATTTATATAGAGAATTGTTTTTCTTTGAAATAAGCAAGTATTTTATACTTAGTAATGAAATAGCCTAGTTCTACTGTAGACAAGAGAATCCGCTATAAATCTAACACAATTGCGTTATTTTTCATTTTACGTACCTCTAAGAAATCATTAACGTATCTCTGAGTGCGCGTATCTCAGGTTGAATGAGATTGCATTTATCAGTTTGTAAGCATATGTATACAGGGCCGGCCCTAGGGAATTTGCCTCTCCCTTTCTCCTGAAAGAACAAATTTTAAAAGCCACGATTTTAAGGATGCTACCCCTTCATGAACAACGATGGGGAGGAAAAGTTCACTCGCACTCAGAAAGGCCAAACACTTCAAATACAGTCTAGCTGTTTCTTTTCCTTTAAATAATAATCTGTTATGTTAGTGAAAGGTAAAGCAAATACACCTGTAGAGGAAAGATGGTAATCCTTTTTTATAGAATTCAAATCAAATCAAGCTTCAATTTCAATATATCAGTTTGCAATTCCAGTGCAACTAGCTCTTTTATTTTTATTTCTTGATTTTTTTCCTTCAATATTTGTTATTTTTTTAAAAAAAGAACTAGTTTCCACCTTCAATGATAAGAAACTTGTTTGTGATAAAGACAATACTAGTTTTCATATCAAAACTGTGATAACTAACTAAATGGAACAGGTGTTCGCTGTTATTCGAGGATTGAATTCTTGTATTTGACAACAATCAAGCAATTCATGTTGGGATTTGTTTGACCATGCTGGGATTTGTTTGTCAATGTGACGGTAAACTAATGCAACCTAAACATGATTTATGAATGTAGTATTCAAATAGAAGATCGGCTTAGTAAATTTAACTACCATCATCATGGAGTCTGTTTCCAACAAGATTTATAAATAAATATAGTTATGACAATTTTTGCCGCCCTGTGGAAATGCATGTGTGGCACATATGGTAGAGCCGGCCCTGTATGCACACGTTACTAAAGTCAAAATCAGTTGCATACACAAAGGTAATTTTTGCTTGCCCTTTCTCCACTAATAATACTCGAGGCCAGAAACTTATAATGCCAATTACGGAGATCGGTGTTACAATTATTATAACCACAGTATTTGAATATGAAACAACGGGAGACGAATTTTTTTCTTTCTTTAGAGCACGTAAAATAAAAAGGCTTTCATTTAATTATAATCTCGCTTCCATTTAAAAGTTGTCACTTTGATTTCACTGCTGGTCTTACGTATATACAATGATTTGTAAAGAAATGTAAACGTACCACTAGAGCTGATGCAAGAATATATTGCCACAAAATTTCCTACTTCTGCAACAGATCCAAGAAATTTGAGCATGTGATAACCTGATGGTTTTGGTTCTATAGATTCGCGTAATCCGAATGAATTTGTATTTTTTTAAAAAAATGCTTTATCAATCATATATAAATAAGCTATCATTTTTTCAAGAAGCAAACACATGTTATAGCATGTGGCAAGGACAGAATAAAACAAAAATTCTTCGAAAGATAGAAGGATGTGAAAATGGTTTTCTCGAGAGAAGATATAGCGATGCAGCCAAGTGGAACAATGATACTAGAGAACAGAAGAGAAAGCAAAGTCCGTCCGATGCTATGGCGGGAGAAATTCCAAGAATTTCAGCTCTCTCTGTTCTGTTGTTTGTTGAGGGCGACTGGGGGAGGAAACGCTCGATCTTCATTGACGCTGGGAGGGGCGGAAGACTATAGTTAGCAGCGTTGAGGGGGGAGAAAAGGGGTTAGTCGCGTATGTTATGTGGAAGGTTGTCTTGTATGCTCAGATAGTTAACTTTTTGCGGCCGAAGCGCTCGCAGCTCTTGTGTGTGTGCGCTGGTGGTGCCTCCTAGTGGCATGATTACGAGTGTCGCGTCTGTTTTCAGTAGTACGACTCCGAAGTTAATGCTCACCGTAGTATGAGCAGCGTGTGTGAAGTGGTTTGTGCATGCGTGCTGGTGCGTTCAACACACACTGTAATTGTGGATTTAACAGTTTAGTTTTTATTTCTAAATAACACTTTGTGAATTTTGTTCAGCCATTGCCAAAATTGATTCTCAAGGTGAGTAGCGATTCGCAAAGATTTATAATTTTAGTTATAATTCTGAAACATATTAGTTTATGAACAGTTTACCTCGCGGGTTATCATATTTGTACCTTGCAGACCGAAATATTTGTTTATTTTAAAGTGACATCTTTGTTTCTCAGTGCAGTGCATCAAAATTACAGTAAATTATTGCTTTTCTGATTAAATGTTTCATTTAAGAAACGAATCTTCCGAACTGTTTGTTTCTGCCGTGTTATTATCATTAAAATTTGTCTTTGATTCGTACAGAGAAATTATTGTAGGTTAGTTTCCAAGCATTAAAGCATCGGTTTACAAAATAATGTCGAGGTGACAAACTACAGTCCATATAGATACCCGCATCAGGAATAGAATTCCAAGTTTAGGTGCATACTTGGTCACGAAAGAGCACGAAACATATTTATATTTCTAATTGTATGTATATTACACGGGATCGATAGCGTATATAAATACAAAAAGTAGTGAAATACATTCAGAATTTTATTATAATTTTAAGAACCTAGTTTCTGAAATAGCAAGTGTGTCTTTTAATACTGTGATTTAGAACTGATTTGCACACCCTGAGTCTTACCACCGTTTTCAGTGTATTTATAATCTATCGCAGGTGATTTTCGACATATCGAAGTTTTCGTCCGAACTAATTTGTTGTTAGTTTCTTTCTAAAATAGTAAACATCTTTTCTCATCCACAATTTGAAATATCGCGTGCCCGGATCTATAGTGAGAGTTGTAAATATTAATAAGGACGCATGCGTAATCAGTGACTGATCCATTCCAACAGGTGTTTTTCTTACGATATTTGATTCGCCATGTGGTACCTTTTTGTTAAAATGAAAAATAAGTCTTATGAAGGATTTTAAGTTTCAAATAGCCTCACTCTGTCAAATTACATTTTGCTTACTTTATATTCCAAGTATATAATAACTAGAGACTAAGGTTGTCATTGAGCTAATCTAGAGTTATATCCAGCACTAAAATAGTATTGTAAGTGCTGGAGTCCACAATAACGCCACGGAATTTTGTTTTGTCCATAAGAGATTGACCCAAGAATCGCTTGTATTAAAGTGACGATAAGCAGTTTATTTAATTTACTAGTTTTTTTTAAAAAAAATTATTATTATTAACTTACACAGTACTGATTATATTTTAGAATCACTTATAACTGTTCCAAATGACTTGTTAATTTAGATGACTGCTTGTGTACACGTAGTAAGTTTTAACATACTGTAAGTGCATTCAGGATGCTTTAAACTTTTCATATAACAGTGTGTTAAGTAATGAATCGCTTTGAACCACTGTTTTATTATTATTATTATTATTATAACACTTGTGAAGCTCAAGGTTTGTTTAGTTTAACGCACGACAATTATGCCCCAAGAAAACTAGAAAACCCCAAAACAATTCTCCCCGCACGGTGTTTGTCCAGCAGAAAGCTCACTTCGCGAGCTGGAATCAAACCAGAGATCCAAGGTACCGGAGTTCACCGTTCTGTACTATAAGTATAAGTGTATAGTTTGCAAGAATTATGTTTGAAAATGATAAGGAGTAAATAGGGCTTTGTTGATCATGGTTGAGTTTTGCTTTGATTCATTGGAGTTTACAGTTGAAGGGGTCAGTGGAAGAAGGACCTATCACACAATTTTGTGATTTGAAAAGAAATGCAGTTTTAATGTAGAAAACAATCAAAGTAACTTAGGTATTTTAGTTTGTAGGAGTAGATACAGATGGCTATTGCATATCCCACAATGCATTTAGTCCAATGAGTAACTCTAGGTGACACTAGCGTACACTTCAGCCACAAAACTGTTTCATGGAGGAGTGGGGTTAGATTTCAGCACCGAAACTATAATTAAGAGACGGGACTTACCGATGCTTCTTACAAACAGTTCGGGTTTGTATCCAGGACGAATATTGCTACTGAAACTCGAACCCGGGACTATGCGTTTTAGCCGCGTGACAACTAAGGGTTGTTACCTCTATTATAAACACATATTTTTGCGTTGTAAGCCTTCGACCGAACACCTGGTTAAATACGCGCCCCTTTAGTAGATTGAACAGTTCGAAATTAATATTGATTGAAAACAAAGTTTCTTAGATGCTGTAGTTTTGTTTATCGAAATAGTTTACGGAAGAATTTATTATACACATAGCATTTACTCAAGCTAGTAGTCGGTGATATTTGTCAGTAGCTCGGTATTTCTCAAGTTTTAATTATATCGATGAGTGAGAGATTTATCTCACAAGTGGATCTTATGCATTAAAAAAAAAACGGATGTTGATATCAATTAGATAAATAGAAAGTTGATTGATTTATTGTCTAGCTAGTCATTTCCTGCCATTTTCCCGTGGATTCGTCACCTTTAACAAATGAGGTACTACAATAAAATGTCATTTGTAGTTCAACTTTTTAAAATATCTATTTTGTACTTTTTCCCTTTTTATTTTGTGTTGATCGTCATTTCTTTTCCCTTGTACTCTTGAATGTTATGAATATGATCTCATTTTGTGCTCCATTCAAGGAATCGTTAACACGTTCGGTGACTAGTAAACGTAATGGTCCGAGGTCCGTTTAATTATAAGAGTGATTGGTTATAAGTCACAGATTTATGTATATGAATGGCATTTCCGGCTAAATCGTAATTCTCCGGTCAAGCAGAAAGCTTATTTCCACTAGTATCATTTCAGATTTTGCTAATAGGGAGGGGAATGCAAGGTGCTCCACCGACTAAGAATCTCACGTTTTTTAATTACTATGTTGGTATACAATGTAATAAATAAATAAATAAACGGGCCTCTCAAACTCAGCGATACAATTGCCTCCTGCCGTACCCAAATGGCGGTTCTGACTGTCTCAAATAATATCGTTTGTGTAGGGTAACTATTGCGCTAAGGTATCGTAGTAACCCGAATGCATTTGTAATTCGTATGTAACTCTCTGCTGCATGCTTAAAAGCAGAAAAATCGGAATTTTCGTCGTTCCAGTTCAGATACAGGCAACGTGAATTAAGATATTAAGTAGGGGAGAAGCAACATTGGGGTGAAAAAATATTCTAGATCTGTTGCTCCCTCGCAATGCCGCCCCTGTGCCGAAAATAAACCTGCTAACCACTTGGTTATTTTAAATCGCTTGAAACAGTTTACATCTATGGAAGGAATTCTGTAAGAGGAAGACAATATTGTAAAATACGTTGTGTTGCTACAAATTAATTCTATTCGTGTTACGTAGATAATTCATTTCGGAGCTCCCATTTGAATGTAATTTACAATGCAAATTCCTTACAGGAAATGGCTACAGCAATCTGTTTCTTTCTCTCCATTGACTTTTTTTGTTGGTGTGAAGTGAATTTTGCTGAATGAAATGGCTTGCGTAAACGGAAATCATTTCGATCCGATCGGCTACTTCCCACATGCGCACTGGGCGGGGGAGGGAGAATCAATGCGTGTTTTCGTGAGAGAGTAAGTATGAAATACTGCTTCTGAAATGGAATACGCGATTAGCAAGCCTCAAAATATTCCGTTTCAAAAGCTTTAAACAGTGCGTATGCTGTGCATTTCACAGAATCGTTTGGTTCTCGGAATCCAGCAAGAAACAGCAAAGTTTTCGCACTTTGTTTATGTCAGCCGGAAATAGCGTTTTTCCTACAAAATGTAAAGTTTTAGCTTCCTATTGGAATAGTTCGATGACCCCTTTTTTTGTTTGTGAGCTGTGAATCGGCTGTTCGTGAACAGAAATAGCTTTTCGTTCCAAGAAATTCATTGTTAATTTTACAGTTTGAAGAAAGCTTGTGTTCTAGATTTGTCATGGAGATTAAGTCGCTTTGAGGGCGAGGCTTAGAAAGCTTTTGTCCTCACAAGACAATGAATCATGTCTTGTCAACAGCTGTCGATTCAAGCGAAATCTGTTTGTCACTTCGTGCCATATGGCTGGCTACCTGGTTTTGGTCTACCTGGAAATTTAAAACTGTCGGATGGTGATTCAACTGGCTGTTCTTTGTAGCGCTGATAGGTGATTGACAAAGACTGCGGGACATGCCTTTCTAAGCATTTTTTTTCTTCCTTTTTAACAGGCGCTTCAGAAATTACTGTTCTCAAAAGTAGTTTTGTTACAGATAATAGCAGTGATATTTATCTCAGATGTTCTACATTTTAGCAACAAATTGGCTTTGGAAACGTTGCGTTATAGCTGTTCCAGTAAATATATACTTTTATAATAAAAATTAATCACTGAATAACAGGACTCGTGTTAGAATTTAAAGTTGTTAATTTCTTCCGAAGTCGTTTATTAAAAGTTGTTAATTTCATTGTCTTTTGCTGGTTATCAGACAAGTGATAATTCGTCCACATGTTGCAAGGATGTGCATTCGATATTTATTAATAATGGATTCTTGCCTTGTTATAATGTGGTGATTGGTGGAAAAGATCAGAGATTCTTAGTAAAGGGAAATAAACCTGTAATGCTAAGTTATGAGTAGGGCTTTAGAATTTCGGATACTAGAAATATATTAGATTTGCTAGGCTTAGTTTAGGAGGGAAAAATAAAACTTTTAGCAATTGGGTACCTATATCGCACTGTTTCTTGTTACTTTATAACGTCCATAAATACAACGTTGCAGGTTACAAAGAAAAAAAAACTTATTTTAAAAAAAGTAAAAGTGGACAGGCTCAGGTGAAATCGGATTTCTTCTTCTAAGATCTTACAGGGAATACTGTATAATACATCTCGTCGGGGCCCAATCAGTGAGTTATTTATTATGAGGCTTGAACAGTTGAAGTAGGTATAAAGGCAGCCCGACTTTTCCAGTGTATAAAATTCGGTACGTAAACTTACTGCAGGTCCCATATACTAACGTATTGACTGCTGCTAACAAGACTACCGTATGAAATTTTATGGTTACGTCGGAAAAATACGCTAGTGTGTGGGCTTTTTTACAATTGGTCCTAGAACTAGTTTATATATGGTTCCCCGGTCTGTCCTACGATCCTAGTTCCTTGAGGTCCCTTGCTGCAGCCCTCTCCGTGTCTGAAATTTTATAATGTACAAACTGACATACAGCAAGTAACTAACGATAATTTTAAATTAAGTGTTCCGTAGTAAGTAATACGAGTCTCAAACAGCAAGTGCGTTGTCGCTCGCACCGTTGTTACGGCTCTGTATACAGGTAAGCTTTTTAAAAAGAAAATCTTGTCTGGGAAAAGGCTAGGCGTTGGAATCAGCCACATCGGTGCGCGTTCAACTCGTTGAGTACGATCAGTGCATCTCCGTCCACCTTTGGCGCCGGTGCATTTCTCTAGATTGGAGTTCGCTACCTTTTAAATCAAGAGACAGACCTCTTATGCCCCAATGCCAGAAATTGTGCGTCCCATCGGGAATCGAACTGTAGGTCACAAGTGCTGATCATTCGAATACGAAATCATTCTTGTATGGTATTGTATATAGAAATGATATGAAATCTTCGTTTTACTTCCCACGGTTCTGCCAACTAGGCTAAAGGAGACAGTGAGGATGAGAAATGAATGGAATGGTGAAATGAAGAAAGTGGGAAGAAACGGGAAAACCCCGAAGAAACCCACACACATGGCGTTTATCCACCACAAAGTTCACTTGACGGCTGGGATCGAACCAGGGGCCAACCCCATGCACCAGAAGTGAACGCTCTACCACTAAGCCACCAGGACACGTATTGTATATAGAGTAATAAAGGGGCGGATCCAGGATATGATCAAGGGAGGGGCTAGACCATATTTTGCCGTTTTATCCAGTATAAAGCAGGATTGAAGCTTATTTTATCCAGTGTATACCTCAGTGTCAGGGTATAGCCCCCCCTTGGATCCGCCACTGGAGTAATAAATTGCTTTAAGATGTGCATTGCATCCAAGTCTGTTACAACTCATAGCGTAAAAGGAAAAGGAACGGGAAATTTTTCATTCAACACATAAATTAATAATCGTGTAAAGTGATGATAATTAAAATATTTTTTGTGTCAAGGCTTAAGAAGATAAGATTTACAGCTTATTTTGTAATAAGCAATTATAATCAGAAAAAAAAAGCCTTAGATAATTTTCACCAGTTTATTAAAAATCTAGAACCCGAAGGTAAAGAGCCTTAAAGGAAGTTACATGTTCTGTGACTTGAAACTTTTACCTTGACTGGTTCATCATGACTTTGTGTGTAAATTAAGCAGCTTAAATATAAGGTGATATGAAAAGACCTTAAATATAAGTAACCTTTGATCTCTGATCCCTGAAGACCACAACTTCTTAGAATAGATTCGTTATCACGTGGATATAATTGTGAGTTAATGAAGTAATTTGCGTCACCGCTTTTGAAAGATGAAAATAGTCAAAACATTGTCGTGAATGGTCGGGGAAATTTTTTCATTGACGCCATTTTATTTTTTGTAACAGTCCGTAGAATATGACGTCAAATATTGTCACGCGTTTGTGAGGGTTAAGATAACTTTCGTCTATCTTGTATTAGAAGCCATCTTTCCTTCTGCTATTTTCCTGTTAGGAACAGCTTGTATGCATAATAACGTAGATCGGATGCGTCGGCCTTTGCTTTCTGTTTCCAGGAACAGTTTATCACGTGGACCAAGGATCGAGGTCTCGGCTAACGTTGTCAATTCTTAGTAGAGGCTTGTTGAGTTGGCCTACTTCTTTGAGGAAGAACTGTTCAACTGGGTTTGTTTATACGTGGATATTTTCTCTTATAAAATCTCCTCGTTGTGGCCCCCTTGAGTAAGGAAGCATTTACTGTCATTTGTTAAACGTGAGAAGTGAAGAAATATATATATATAATTTTTAAGTGCTTGTTCACCAAAGTAAATGTATACAGAAATCTTTTATTCCAGGAAGGTTACATGAGTTAGGCAAGGCCTGTTTTTAGAATAGATGAGAGGTTAGTTGGTGAGGTTTGCATTTTGCAACTCGTTGTGACTTCGACAGAATTTCTTTTCTTTTCTTTTTTTTTTCTTCGCATTGCATTTTTTGTCTACAAAAAAGAAAGAAAAATAAAAAGACCTAGGAGTTGAAAGAGTTCATTTCTTGGAACTGCCGTTGCAATATTTTCGCGGTTACCAACCTAACACGTACGTACGAAGCTGTTTCTAGCTTATTGTAGATTGCTAGTGTCTTGGTCACAAAACCTTTCTGCTCTTAATAATATGCTCGATCAGTTTTCATTCCTTCACAGCATGTTATTACTTGCTTTAGACCAGTAATAGTGAATGCTTATTCAACTGTGAAATTATTCGCCAATAGTCGTTGAGATACAAAACAACAGTTTTTTAAAAATATATGTATCTGAGCAGCAACGGTTCATGCAATTTGCTTCTTCTTATTACGATATAATCTTCGTTGATAAATATGTTGCAGAAACGTAGAGTAACAAGGAAGATCTGTGGACGTGTTTGGTATCAGCTTTTCTTTTAATTTTATTTTTAATATTGTCTGCGTTTATTGGTATTTATTATTCAGTGTTGCCAGAATTCGTGTATTTACGTAATGCAAGGGGTAATAAACGGCAAATACCTCTGTTTCTTTGTAGTCCTGTTGCCTGGTATCATTGTTTGACAAGATTATGAGTTTTTCACTACGCTGTACATGTTTTTTACTTTTCAAATTCAGCACCAGCAAAGAATATCATCATTTTGAAGAGTGGGGCATTTGATATTTATAAACTTTTATTTAATAAATCATTTGTTGCTTTCAACATGTGCCATATTGAGCAAAAATTTCACTTTCACCAGTTATGACAAGCTGCACATTCAGACAGCAAGACATCGAAGGTGTTTTTCGATCATTTAATCCTTTTAAATTCTGGCTTTTTAAAGATAGATTATAGACTTCCAGTCAAGGAGATACAGCATCATACTTATTTATCATAGAATCATGGTTGTACCTCGTTCTCTTCAGAATAGAACACCCTTTCGAACGGTACCATCCATATTTTCCTATCATGTCCCAAGTTGGAGGGAAATCAAGCTTTTTTTCCTGATTTTTTTCAAACTTTAAGCCCCTCTGGACCACCTGTGTTGACATACAGATCTCAAAATCAACTGAAAAATATTAAGGGGTGCACTAAATGTGTGTACAAAATTTGAAGCTTCTATCTTGAATACTAAGGGCAGGATAATTACCAATGATCCCCACAATGCCCTAGGTTACTCCAAAAGACCCGGATGTAATATAAAAATTTCCTGGGACATCCCTATTTATCTTAGGATCATTGTTCGTCCACCATTCTCTTCAGAATAGAACACCATTCACATGTCTCAATTATGAATCTGACGCAGGAAATTCGCGAAGACACGGATTTTTGGGTTTTATCTTTTTTTTTTTTTTTTTTTTTTTTTTTTTTTTTTTTTTTTTTGCTCGTCTGTACCTCCCCTGTGTTAACGCAGAGATCTGGAAAAAAATTAGAAATACCAATCGGTACACTGACTGTTTCTACAAAGTTTCAATCTCTAGGTGCAAAAGTAATAAAAATAGGTCCTAACAAAAATATTTTAAAAAAGTTTTGACGTCATCAGTCCTCGACGCAGGCTACTATGCTTCTAGACTTGAATAAAAAAAAAAAAACGAAGTAGAAAGCTTTATTGGTACATTTTTAATCGAATAATCAAGACACTACTTTAATAACTAAAAGTTGGCGCTAGAACTTACAAGGGTTAATAATTAATTGCTCGATTCGGTGCAAATGTTAGCCCTGACTTCCAGCCCCGTTTCTCTCAAGTTCTTTTTGTCCCTTTTTTTCCCCCTTTCTTTCTTTCGTTAATACAGCTTCGTAAGAATACGGGGGAGGTTAGGTACGTGAATTAAACTTGCCTACTGTTGAAGAGGAAAATTGTAAAATAATTCTGTTCTGAAACTATGCCCTTATCTTGAAACTCTCAAGAGCACTTCAATGTATTGTTTTAATGTGCTGTTCGTTGTCATGAATTGGTCAAGCTTATTTGTAACTTTTTTTTTTTTTAATAATACATCTGCGACCAGTAGCGGCGCTAGACTTGTAATAATAGGGAAGAAGAGGGGAGGCAAGAAAAATTTTGGGGAGGCGTAGTAGTCACACTTGTTCTGCTTTGAATATTATTATTATCGGTTGTAATAATATTATTATTATATTATTCACCGGTTCTACACAGAAAAATGGGGACGAAGGGTGGCCGAGAAAAAATTTTGGGTGGTGGTCCCCCCTGTAGCGCCGCCACTGTCTGCGATATAATGTTGGCATGGTGTTAAATAACACAATTTACTCCATTCAGTACGTATGTAGTATGTATGCGAAAACATACGTAAAAATTCCAATAAGTACACGTAATAATGATTGATAATTCAAATCATTTATCTACGTGAATGCTTCATTTCCGTGTACTATATCCACATTCACATAATGACTTCAATGAGGCGAAAGGTTGGGACGAATCAGTAACTTGATTCTTGAAATTACGTAATTTCAGCTCACGTCAGATTGTAAGAAAGATATGTGTTTTGAGTGTACAGATTGATGATTTGGAGGCTCAATTGAGGAAAAGTGTAAAGTACAACTAGGTGCATGCTCTGTATTTGAGGGATAACTGGTTTACTTGGAATTGTGAATGCCAGGAAATCGCTGTATCTTGTAACTGTTAACTTTTATCTGCTGCTGTTCCTAGAATTCTGTATTTCGTTATTTGTTTTAACTGTTATCGCTGAGCGTCTTATCGAGTGTCATTCAAAAAAAACAAAAAAAGACTGAGATAGAATATTCTCCATACTACACAAGTTTAAGATATTTCGTAGTGTACGGATGGTGCTTTGTGTATTTTGAGTTCTGCCGATTTCACGCT
Organism: Thermobia domestica; assembly: GCF_964235325.1. Taxonomy (NCBI): domain Eukaryota; kingdom Metazoa; phylum Arthropoda; class Insecta; order Zygentoma; family Lepismatidae; genus Thermobia; species Thermobia domestica. The sequence continues at coordinate 265,067,764 of NC_137464.1, forward strand.
CGGACTCGGTGTGGCCTTTCTCACAGCCTTCAAATTAGCGTACACCGCTGTTGTCAAGTTTACAGGTACTTAGATTATTTTTAGACTTAATATTTTATTTTTCGAAACAGAATTTAGCAATTCATGCAGTGTAATAGTGATATATTATAGTACTCTTATGAATTTGAACTTCAGAATTGTTATATAACCAAGTGCTATGCAGTTTCTCTGTTCTAAGAAAAGAACTTAGTTTGAATAGTATTAATTTTAGTTAAGTTTCTCATGTATTATGTAAGAGTAATAGTGTTCGCAGAAATCTCACAGAGACCATTGAAAATTTAGCCTTCTGGTCGGGAGCTCATGTGGTTCGGATTCCGCGTTTAAGCTGTAGGTCCACTTCTCATATAGCCTCGCTGCTGAAAGTTAAGAAATTCACCATCACTCTAAATCTGAGAATGTGATTTGTAGGACATATACGTAGATTTGAAGGAGAAATCAAAGTTAACGTTCCAATTCATGTCGCAGGAAAATATAAAGAATATTCATACAGAAATTAATGAAATAAAAAGCATCAAGATGACGTGGGTAATTACACTACACGCGTACACCTGGAAAGAACCCAGGTAATTTCTTATAATGTTATATTTCGAAGTATTTGGAAGCAGTGGCGTACGCATGGAGGGGTTTTGTGACTAAATATGAACGATTAAAGATGTACTTCTCTGAAGATACATATACAAAAATCACGCGTGTCCCAAAAGATGAAACTAAATGGTAGAACACCTTATCCTTCTTGACGAAATTCTACGTACGCCATTGTCCGAAAGCATGAGTGTTAATTTTTGTTTGCCTGAACTGGACATAATACGTAGGCCTATTTCTTGTAACGACACATCAAATTTCGAGGTTGACCTAGCAATCGTCAGGCAATTGAGAAGATGATTGCATTAAAAAATGGTGATTGTGTACAGAAAGTGTTCATCACGTTACCAGGGACGTCGACTTTAGTTTCTTGGGGGGGGGGGGGGGGGGGCGGAGAAACATTTTTGGGTAGCAGCTATTTTCTGTACACCGTAAAAAATAATTTTATACTGCAATACAATAAATACCACATGTCTAGGGGACGAGGCAGGCGATGCCAGCGGAGGGCAGCTCTTCGCGTCCTCTGTAGCGTCGTCACAACACAATCATCCATCTGTTTAGAAATTTCCATTTCAGCATCAGACGGAAGTACTGCTTGAATTTGGAGCCCAACTACTATTCGAGCTTTTTTTTCTAGACTAAGTGCTTCGGTTGTGTGTCGAACCCGAAATAGCGTTTTGTATTGGTCGCTTGTCCAGTAGACGGGGTGCAAAGACTTAACTTACTGTGTTAAATTTAACAAAGACTAACGAGACACAAAGTAAAGTAAAGCTAAGTTAATGTGTATAGTAGGAGAGGCGTAAATATCTCTCCTTTTTGGTAATTACTGTAATGAGACTGTACCTAGCGCAATGAGTTTTTTGCAATTGAACTCATGAACGAGTACGATGTATGTAATTGAACTTATAAAAGAGTATGGGGTGTTAATGATAATATGAATTAATTTTTTATGTGATGTACATATGTAATTGTTATTTACGTATGATATAATGTTCCGCACAATGAGATGAATCCCTAATTACGATTTTTTATGATTTACATATACATAATGTTTTGCAGAATGAGACTTTTACCTAATTATGAATTTTACTTGCACTTTTATTAGACTAATTACGAATTTACCTTGCACCTTGTTAATGGGGAACAACTAATATTTTTATTGAATTTTAAACTAATTAACTTATAGAATAACTAATTACCTTTTAATTTATTATGTACATATTTACCTATTGGAATGGTTTTATTGAAACGTCCTGTATATATGACTGAACGAATGTAGCGCCACGAAATAGCGGGGGAAAAAAACGGGCAGCGTTTACTGCATGCAACATTGAACATGAAAGATGAATGACGGAGCATTAATGAATTTTGAAGCTTGTATTACTATCCTATAGGCAAATATAAGAATTGTGAGAAATTGAATTTAATGTTTGTTTTGGTGTAAATTATATATGCTTTATACATATCCTTTGACACTTGTGATTGTATTATTATTATATGCTTATGGATAACAGAAAATTATATAGAATTGTTAAAGTACTTGAGTTAATTTGTGCAGAATACTGCTGATTGGTGCTGCCATCTGCTGTACATTTTTACAGTTTTTTAGGAGTATAAGAGAATGTGTATATGAAGTGAGCGAGATTTGATATGATTGGAATGAAATGAACTATGAAAGAGAATGAAGAGATATATTTACAGTTATGTTAAGCCTTATTGATTAAAAATTGTGCAGGAGATATAATAACCATTTTTTTTATGCTTGATTGTTGAATTATATAGAATGGCAGGTGTAACTGTGGTATTACTTATTTTGTTATTTTTAAACACTGATGTTATTTAATACTGGATTGAGGAGAGTGATATTTGCAATTTAGCGAGTAGAAGAAAGGAAACATTATTTACGTATAGACATACATTTATATGTTGTTTTTTTTAACTTTTTGGATTGCAAGAGAAATACACAGTGCAGATTAAGTTACTTATGAGAATTAATGATTATTGTAAGTGCATTATTGCGAAAACAAGAATCGATTGAGGACATGTATATTTCACAGTAAATGGGTTGTTATTTTTATTATTGCAAAATATTACGGAAAACATTTCTTATTTGGACATATTTTTTAAAGTTGGATTTAGCCTTGCAGGAATATACAGTGTTAACACATATTGGAAACGAAATATGGAGTAAGATTTTTTTTTTAAAGATAGAGTGTGCTGATGACAGAATTGCTCATGGAATTTGCATTTTATGTTTTGAACAGAACGTATTGAACGCTATATATTTGATTAAACTTAGTATTTTAGGAATAATATTGCATTTAGAAATACGATATTACTCACATTTAAGAAAGTACGTTATATTACTGACCTTTTGAATTAGCTATCACTCTGTATGATACAGTGAGTTACTGAATGCTAGGTATTAGACACAGTTGTTTTTTATTGACGGCATTGAATAATAATATAGGAATAACATTTTTTGACTTGATTGCTACGCTATTGAAATATATTTTTTATAGTTTACTTTTTATAACTACATCTTAGAAATCTTGCTGTAATTTTTGAAAGAAAATTACGTTTTATTTTTTGTGTGTGAGGTTTTACATTTAGTTTTTTTTAATGGAATGAAATAGATCCTATGATTAATAATTTAATTTGATTTGTTAGGAATATTTTGGGTTTGGACATTTATGATCATTTTAGCTTGTAACATGTGAAGGATGACGCCTTTTGGCAGCTAGATTATTTGATGAAAGGAAGGAAATGCTTAGGTGAAATATCGAAGTGACCTGGAGCATGTATAGTAGGTATTATTTCGGCATTTATTTGATGTGAATGAGGAGAATTCAGGAAAATTTTTATGCAGAATAGCTGCTATATTTTTTTGAATGGTATCGAACATGGGGCCATTTGTACTGAAGGTGAGAATGTTTGTGACAATGCTATGTGGGGACACAAATTTTATTTGCGAATGTGTGATTATAATTTTATGTATTTGTTTGGATAACTTGTAGCGTATGAAAGATGACGCCCTTTGGCGAGAAGATTATTTGATGAAAGGAAGGAAAAGATAGAAGAAGGAGGGAAGTGACTTGGATTTTGTATACTAACTATTATTTAGGCATTTACTTGGTGTGAATGAGGAAACCGCAGGAAAAAAATTACTTAGGCTGACTGTTTGACTTTTTGAACGGCAATGAATACGGAACCATTTGTAATGAAGGCGAGAGCGTTTGCGACAATGTTATGTGGGGGAACAAATTTGATTTGTGTACGTACGTGATTATAATTTTATGTATTTGTTTAGAATGTGAGTAGAGGAACTTTTATTTTTACTATAAATATATAAGATTTGTAGAAATTATGGATGAAGGATGTAGCGTGTATTGTGAAATATTTGAAACTAATGAAGGGAATGTTAGGGGATTTGAAAATATGATATAGTGACTTTAATATTTTAGAGTACATTTATTTAGGAATATATGTAGGAAGTTGAAATATTTTACTTTTATGTTTGGAATTGAGCAGAACAGAGACCAGAGCATAGCGTTTGGTGCCGTGATTTTTACTGAATGAAGTATTTGGTACTTTAGTGTTACAGATTTTGTTTGTTATGTTTTGTTTTGGATTTGTATGATGATATTTGTGGTGAGGACTAGCTATAACTGGTTGCAGAGCGACAATACAGAAAGCATATAGAAATGAAATTATGTGTGTATATTTGTAGGATTTGATTTTGGCATATAGCAGGAACAAAACTTAGCCGTTTAAAATTTTGCAGTTGTAAGGATTTTCTTTTTGATTTACTTTATGAGCTACAGCATAAAACAGTATTATTGCTTGGGAAATAAAGATACTTACATTGCCATTTGGTGGTAGAAAAAAAAACATAATACATGACATAAAGATGTAGAAATACTAATTTGAGATTATTATTATTTCCATGTAAAATAAGGCTATGCGTTTTGGAAAACAAGGATCAAATTTGATTATGAAATTATATTTTTTTAATTAGTGAACATACACATGAACTATAGGCATTGGAAATTATAATTTAACATATTTAAATAAAGTGAGATTAACTGAGGAAAAGGACACTTTTGTAATCAATTTTGTATAATATTTATCATTTTGTTTACTGTATATGGGTTGTTATGGAAATATATTTTGTAGATTTTGTATGATAGGTTTTAATTATTGTGGATGTGGGAGGAAACGGAAGAATTTCTTGAAATTTGCATGTGTATTGTTGTATATTGTAAGTTGAAAGCTTCTGTGAACTAAGCCAGTTTGCTTTAGAATTGAGGAGTAGGGAATGATTTGATTGAAAAATGTTGGTAGATACGTAACGACTAGCTTTTAGAATGTTATGTTCTAACGTGATTTTTTTAAGTTTAGCTTTTATTATTTATATCTTTAAGTATTGAACAGCAGTATTTTATAATATTTATTATATTTAAAGAAGGAAACAGATAAGCAGAAGAATGAAGAAAGTTATGAATATATGGTTTAACGATGTTATTACATGACGAAACTTGATTGTGTAGTTGCTGAAACGCGCTTTGGGTAGTATTCAATGATGATTTACTTAGGACTGTAATATCTATGACTGACTAATTTTTTTTATTTTAGGTATTACTTTATGTAGATGTGAAAGAAATTTACTGTAAATTTGATTTGCTTTACGTTTGAAAATGGAATTTTGATGAGATATATAATTCAGATATCTATATAATCCCTATGGATTTGACTTTTTGGTGGGAACTTATGTGGTTTGAATTTTGGATTAATTAGTAGGTGCACATTTCATATAGCCTTGCTGTTGAACGGGACGTTAACCCCAAAATTAACTCAACACAACCTTTGGATTTGCCCAGTTAAAATTTGGAATATTACAACGTATATATATTTTATTGTAGTCTTTTGAACATGTGGCATGCATGTGTTTGGTGTTAGGGTTGATTTTTTTTTTGTGATGATACGTTTGACGTATGTTGATAGTAGTAATTAATATGTTGATGTTATGTTGTGGAAGGATTGAGAAGTTACGATTTGCCATATATGGAAATGATTATTAAAATTTTGAGTTATAGAAGTACTGAACATTAGTTATTTTCATTTTTTTTCTTTGCAGTTTTAGGGATACACTTGAAAAGATTTATTTACGTTATATGATTGTTGCAGAATATTTGTACAATACTTTGATTTGTAATTAGCATGGTATTGAAACTTTATTGATGAATGAAACAATCTTTACTAATAGAACTATCGTACAGATTGCTTATTATAGCTTTGAAAATATTTACTAATTAACTAACGTAAAGCCATATGGATTTTACAGGTTTACAAATATTTTTTTACTGACTATGGTTGCAGCTATCAATTGTATTTGATTATTTTTACTTTGTATTTTTATTTGTAGGAGAATTATTTTAACATTGTTCAATGAATTACATATAGGTCTTATTAACGGTTGTTTTTCGATTTGATTTTTCAATTTTGGCTTTGAAAAGCGTTTTACTCTTTGCCATTTTGGATATATGACTTGAATACCTTAGCCACGTACATACTTGGCTTTATTATTGTTTTGGTAAACGTAATACATTATTTAGGTGTTTGCTGTGAAGTTTGTTTATTTTTATTACCGTTTTAGGATTTGAATGTATGGCTTTGAATTTCGTTTTAATAACTTTAGTGTATTTTTTTGAGAGTAACCGAATATGTTTTTATTTATATATTACAGAAGCCATAGGTATTGTTTATATTTAAGCTTTTGCATTCTTTGATTGAATTTGTGCCCCAAAAATATTTTATTGCGTTTCAATTACCATTTATTTGGTATGATTTGTTATTATTGATTTTAGATATTTGAAACTATTTACTTTGACGAGGCTATTACTGGATATTTTAGTGTATTGATATTTTGCAGTATTACGAATGCAGCGTAGCGTACTTTTATGTATTTAGCTTTTTTGGCAATTAGTTTAATATTTATATTACTGCAAGCGTACAATAAGACTGTTGTATTTGTTTCTATTGTTTTCCTATTAGATTTATATCATCAGCATATGCCATAACCTGATGAATATGATACAGCTCTAGATTCTGTCTTTGATTTCCTTATAGAATACGGCAAATCAAACTTGAATAATATTTTGAAAATGCATTTTCATGTTTTAGGTTACTTTGGACACAAAAGTTTGTGAACAAGACTTTTTCAAAAATTGAACTTTACCACGGAATTGACTTAAAGATATTTTAAACAATATAACTAGTTTTGGAATTCAATTTTGTAAGAATACTATATAATGTGTTTTCTGTTTGAAAAAAAAACTTAAAAGCTTTTGTCTTTAACGTTCCACAAATAGGCACCGAAGATAGGAAAGACGATAATTGTTAAGAAAAATAATAATTACGGATTAAAAAAAGTGGAAGGAAATGGAAGAATTCCGAGAAAACCTACGAATATGATGACTTTGAAATGCTTCTAAATTAACATATATTCGACGCATCAGAATTTTACGTTTTCATTTTTTTGGGATATTTGTGGAATAGTAAAATTTTACACGATTTACACAAACTTTATTGATATTTTCGTTAAATTTTGGTACGCAGGATTATTTTTAATATCCCGATGTGTGAGAGGACTTATAAAATGATGACAGAAGAGAAATACAGACTTAATAACTATTGCTACTGTTTTCTTGTTTATGAACAGAAAGTACGATGATTTGATTTTGTACTACTACTTTTTTTGTTACAAATAATGAAACTGATTTTATGTATGTTGTTTACATTTTATTCCAATTAGCATTAAGTCGGTTATAAAATACATCTATGTTTGAACGCAACTATTTGTTTAACGTTTTTTGTACTAGCTTTTTAAAATAAATAATTGTCTGAAATCATTGTTTTTAAAATTTATTGGTGATTTTATACACATAATGAAGGATTTTGGTTAGTATTAACCGCAATTTTATTATCTTTTAATATCAAAATTGTATTTTTTTTGCTCTAAATATTGAAAGTTAAATGTTTGATGACAAGGAATTTTATGTAGATATTTGTATGGATCTGGGAACGATTAAAGTTTTCCATGTTTATGTATGACTTAAGACTTCTTTTGTTTGTATGTGTCACGAGTTGTTGGTATGTATGTTTGCATATTTATTTTGCTTGTTACTGTCTGCAATTTTAAACTTATTATTTGTATTATTAACTAACGAAAGTTACAGTTCGCTATATAATGCTACTCACAGACTGTGATGTTTAGTATAGGAAATTTCGATTTGACTTAGCTGCGGTATTTAAGTAAATACAATTTTATTGATTATAAGCGACAACTAGAGACCAATTTGTGGTCAGTTTTTTTACTAAGTACAAGATTTGAAAAGGATAGGAACATCCCGAGAAAGAAAATCATGTATGAGCTTATTAATAACTTCATACTAATTAATTAACAAATAACAAAACCTAGAAACTTTTACTTAGTAGTATTTACAAGAAAACATTAGGTAGTACGCAGAACTAAAAATAATAAGTTACATTTAGAAGAATGAAACGTACAATCAAAGACAGGAATATTAAAGAAGTGAAAACTTAAATTAGTTCAAGATAAATTACTCAGATCATCTAGGCAAGATCATACTAAAAGCCATCAAATATGTGTCGCAACACGACATCAGTAAGGAAAGCAAGCAGAAAAGATCTACCAAGAACTACGAATGAGGAGACCACAGAAATATGTTAGAGCATCTTGAAATCAATTTTGAAAAAGACATAGTACTAATAAAAAGAAAAGCAGAAATAAGTTAACTGAAAGATACAAAATATAAACAAAGTTACTTAGAAGGCACGCTGTCAAAGCTAAGGTAAATTAAGTTGTAGTAGCATTAGGTTCCATACGATCGTCAAACTCAAGCAAGATATTATTATGTAAGTGAACTATAGAAAGAAATGCATGCAAAAAACTGAAAATAAATATTTTAAAATAGCAAAAGGTGAAATAGAATTTTAATAGTATACCATAAAGAGCAAAGAAAGAAGACAAACAGAAAAAATATAGATACATAACTACAAAGATATAGCTAAGTAGCTGAAGAGAAAAAAATGAAAGATAGGTAACCACATAGATCTAACTAAGTAGCTGAAGAGAGAAATGAAAGAAAGATAAGTACACAGAACTAGCTAAGTAATTGAAGAGATAGAGAAATTTTGGTTAGGCAAAGATATACATTACAAGAAAGAAAGTAGGTCGTGTGTTAAGTAATTTACATTAGGATCTTAGAAAATGTAAATTATTCCCTTCAAGCAAAGTTTCAGTTGGGGAACCAAGGCAAATCGCAAATACAATAAATTAAGTTTTAGTTCACATTAGGAAATAAAATCAGAAAACATTAGTGGGTAACAGAAAATGAAGACTTGAAGGTAAGAAATCACATAAGGAAAATTTCAGTTCATAGGAAGAACACAATAAATGATAGCTATATTACTTTATCAGTAATGATAGGTTATGTTAAATTAAGAAATCATTTAAACCTACAATACTAATTAAGAAAAGTTAAAAAGTAAAGTTGGAAGGGCAATAAGCATGCACATCGAATCAGGTCATACTTTAGATTAACTTTAGTTAGAAGCCAAAAAATAGTAATGCCAAAGTTAAAGTCAGACAAACACATTATGTAATACCAATAAAAAAAATCAAATTCATAAAGAACAACGCTTGGATATCATGTCAAGGGAAATTTGTTCCTTAAGCAAAATCCAAAATTTGTAGTATCAATAAGCTTATTCAAATTAATGTGTCACCTTTATCTCTTTACGTATTATCGGTATTACAAAAATATTTCTGTTGTTATGCTTCTTCGTTTCACGCTATGATAGTACGATTAACTTGAGTGTGCAGTAACATTACCTTATAAGCAAATTTTCGTTCGGTTGGTATAGTAAAACAAGAATCCAACATTTCGTAACGTTTCCTTATAATCAAAGTATTCTATTTTCTCCATACTTACATTTCGTACAAGTCAATGCAGCACAAATGGAATCATTGACACATTTGTTTACACCGTTTTGCGTTTTATAGATACATAATTACCCGCTTCCATATTTTTCTCGCCCTATTGTTACTTTATACTAAGGATACTTAGAATAATAATAATAACGTATTACTGGAGTTTAGTTTAGTTACCAAAAGTGTAAAATAGTCTAAAATCAGCAAAGCAAGTGCAATCAAAATAAGTATATGTGGTTTTATTCTCTATATAATGAAAGAATTCTTTAATAAAGAATCAGGCGCAGACAACGTTCAGAAAAGCAAGGCAAGTGCATGACTACTGCTAATTAAAACCTTTCACCCGTAAGCCAATAAAAGCTTCATGGCGCCCCCCAAAAATAAAATACTATGTACCACTGTGGTAATAGAGAATAAGGTAAAAGCTAAACCAGTAAGAGGTAGACAAGACATTCAATATCTAGATGCAGTCATCAAAGAGTAAATCTTAAGTCATTCTTCTCCATACATGCATTTTGCAATATATATGCTGCATCAATGAATATATGTTTCCCCTCGCAACGCTAAGTAAACAGCTAAAATTGAAAAGCAAACACACTGAAACTACAGTTCCTTCGTTTTCATTTCTAGAACCATTTGTTCCGTACCAATCATCGGTATTCTCCACATCCACATTTCAAAGGTTTGCCATGCATCTTCCCTAGAAGAACGCATAAATCTAATAATCATTAGATTAGGTCTTATCCTAATTTCTCATTTCTTTCATTTTTAAAAAAAATCGAGTCCTATTAGTCACAAAAATGAATTAATTTCCAAATATAAACAATCTTTCTTTGACCCGTCAAAATGGCCTTAACACCGTTTAAATACGTGTTTCCGTATCTTTCATATAAGTAAAACTCTGTTCTTTCCCTGCTCTAATATTTACTTAATGATTCAGGTAGCATTTCGGTGTAAACTACCTCAAATTTCTGAGGGACAGCACAACAAATAATGGTTTTCAAATGCAATGCTAACAAGCCTCCTCCTCAATTTTCAAGACCTTCCTTTCTTCTTAGCGCCTAAAGGAGTATATAGTAACATTACTTTCCAATAAGCATTTGCAAGCAACAATATATTTGATTTTACTTTATTTAAAAAAAACATCTCTTCCCCTCCGCTCCTGCCTTTTGATACACTCAAAAAGTGTAAATACTTTTCAAGTCAAACTTCCCAAGTTTTTTTTTTTTTTTTGCAATATACCACCGTAACTATAATAGTTATTATAATTAGGGTGGCTTAGCAGAATGAACACTATTATCTAAATATTATGAAACCTTTCAAAGTAAAAAATGTACAGAAATTCAGTTTTAGCTTCAGTAGTTGTCAAAAATTATAACTTAACATCGTCTAAAAAAAAACATTTATTTTTTTTTCAGAATGAACTGGGTAATGCGCAAATAACACAATATTCTTCCTACCAAGCAAGTAAAAGCAACCCTACATTTTCCTGCTCCATACAATAAACAGAAATCAAGCCCAGCTCCCAACAAAAAATTTCCAACTACTATTATTTAAAATTTTCATGTCAATGCCAGTATCTCATATAGACAAACTATACAGAATGTTCCACATCTTAGTCAAGAGCAACATTATTTTTAAAACCCCACCACAAAATTATAACATTAAAACTATCTTTTGGGTCTGCAGATCGTTTTACCCAGTTCATTCTGAAAAAAAAATAAATGTTTTTTTTTAGACGATGTTAAGTTATAATTTTTGACAACTACTGAAGCTAAAACTGAATTTCTGTACATTTTTTACTTTGAAAGGTTTCATAATATTTAGATAATAGTGTTCATTCTGCTAAGCCACCCTAATTATAATAACTATTATAGTTACGGTGGTATATTGCAAAAAAAAAAAAAAAACTTGGGAAGTTTGACTTGAAAAGTATTTACACTTTTTGAGTGTATCAAAAGGCAGGAGCGGAGGGGAAGAGATGTTTTTTTTTAAATAAAGTAAAATCAAATATATTGTTGCTTGCAAATGCTTATTGGAAAGTAATGTTACTATATACTCCTTTAGGCGCTAAGAAGAAAGGAAGGTCTTGAAAATTGAGGAGGAGGCTTGTTAGCATTGCATTTGAAAACCATTATTTGTTGTGCTGTCCCTCAGAAATTTGAGGTAGTTTACACCGAAATGCTACCTGAATCATTAAGTAAATATTAGAGCAGGGAAAGAACAGAGTTTTACTTATATGAAAGATACGGAAACACGTATTTAAACGGTGTTAAGGCCATTTTGACGGGTCAAAGAAAGATTGTTTATATTTGGAAATTAATTCATTTTTGTGACTAATAGGACTCGATTTTTTTTAAAAATGAAAGAAATGAGAAATTAGGATAAGACCTAATCTAATGATTATTAGATTTATGCGTTCTTCTAGGGAAGATGCATGGCAAACCTTTGAAATGTGGATGTGGAGAATACCGATGATTGGTACGGAACAAATGGTTCTAGAAATGAAAACGAAGGAACTGTAGTTTCAGTGTGTTTGCTTTTCAATTTTAGCTGTTTACTTAGCGTTGCGAGGGGAAACATATATTCATTGATGCAGCATATATATTGCAAAATGCATGTATGGAGAAGAATGACTTAAGATTTACTCTTTGATGACTGCATCTAGATATTGAATGTCTTGTCTACCTCTTACTGGTTTAGCTTTTACCTTATTCTCTATTACCACAGTGGTACATAGTATTTTATTTTTGGGGGGCGCCATGAAGCTTTTATTGGCTTACGGGTGAAAGGTTTTAATTAGCAGTAGTCATGCACTTGCCTTGCTTTTCTGAACGTTGTCTGCGCCTGATTCTTTATTAAAGAATTCTTTCATTATATAGAGAATAAAACCACATATACTTATTTTGATTGCACTTGCTTTGCTGATTTTAGACTATTTTACACTTTTGGTAACTAAACTAAACTCCAGTAATACGTTATTATTATTATTCTAAGTATCCTTAGTATAAAGTAACAATAGGGCGAGAAAAATATGGAAGCGGGTAATTATGTATCTATAAAACGCAAAACGGTGTAAACAAATGTGTCAATGATTCCATTTGTGCTGCATTGACTTGTACGAAATGTAAGTATGGAGAAAATAGAATACTTTGATTATAAGGAAACGTTACGAAATGTTGGATTCTTGTTTTACTATACCAACCGAACGAAAATTTGCTTATAAGGTAATGTTACTGCACACTCAAGTTAATCGTACTATCATAGCGTGAAACGAAGAAGCATAACAACAGAAATATTTTTGTAATACCGATAATACGTAAAGAGATAAAGGTGACACATTAATTTGAATAAGCTTATTGATACTACAAATTTTGGATTTTGCTTAAGGAACAAATTTCCCTTGACATGATATCCAAGCGTTGTTCTTTATGAATTTGATTTTTTTTATTGGTATTACATAATGTGTTTGTCTGACTTTAACTTTGGCATTACTATTTTTTGGCTTCTAACTAAAGTTAATCTAAAGTATGACCTGATTCGATGTGCATGCTTATTGCCCTTCCAACTTTACTTTTTAACTTTTCTTAATTAGTATTGTAGGTTTAAATGATTTCTTAATTTAACATAACCTATCATTACTGATAAAGTAATATAGCTATCATTTATTGTGTTCTTCCTATGAACTGAAATTTTCCTTATGTGATTTCTTACCTTCAAGTCTTCATTTTCTGTTACCCACTAATGTTTTCTGATTTTATTTCCTAATGTGAACTAAAACTTAATTTATTGTATTTGCGATTTGCCTTGGTTCCCCAACTGAAACTTTGCTTGAAGGGAATAATTTACATTTTCTAAGATCCTAATGTAAATTACTTAACACACGACCTACTTTCTTTCTTGTAATGTATATCTTTGCCTAACCAAAATTTCTCTATCTCTTCAATTACTTAGCTAGTTCTGTGTACTTATCTTTCTTTCATTTCTCTCTTCAGCTACTTAGTTAGATCTATGTGGTTACCTATCTTTCATTTTTTTCTCTTCAGCTACTTAGCTATATCTTTGTAGTTATGTATCTATATTTTTTCTGTTTGTCTTCTTTCTTTGCTCTTTATGGTATACTATTAAAATTCTATTTCACCTTTTGCTATTTTAAAATATTTATTTTCAGTTTTTTGCATGCATTTCTTTCTATAGTTCACTTACATAATAATATCTTGCTTGAGTTTGACGATCGTATGGAACCTAATGCTACTACAACTTAATTTACCTTAGCTTTGACAGCGTGCCTTCTAAGTAACTTTGTTTATATTTTGTATCTTTCAGTTAACTTATTTCTGCTTTTCTTTTTATTAGTACTATGTCTTTTTCAAAATTGATTTCAAGATGCTCTAACATATTTCTGTGGTCTCCTCATTCGTAGTTCTTGGTAGATCTTTTCTGCTTGCTTTCCTTACTGATGTCGTGTTGCGACACATATTTGATGGCTTTTAGTATGATCTTGCCTAGATGATCTGAGTAATTTATCTTGAACTAATTTAAGTTTTCACTTCTTTAATATTCCTGTCTTTGATTGTACGTTTCATTCTTCTAAATGTAACTTATTATTTTTAGTTCTGCGTACTACCTAATGTTTTCTTGTAAATACTACTAAGTAAAAGTTTCTAGGTTTTGTTATTTGTTAATTAATTAGTATGAAGTTATTAATAAGCTCATACATGATTTTCTTTCTCGGGATGTTCCTATCCTTTTCAAATCTTGTACTTAGTAAAAAAACTGACCACAAATTGGTCTCTAGTTGTCGCTTATAATCAATAAAATTGTATTTACTTAAATACCGCAGCTAAGTCAAATCGAAATTTCCTATACTAAACATCACAGTCTGTGAGTAGCATTATATAGCGAACTGTAACTTTCGTTAGTTAATAATACAAATAATAAGTTTAAAATTGCAGACAGTAACAAGCAAAATAAATATGCAAACATACATACCAACAACTCGTGACACATACAAACAAAAGAAGTCTTAAGTCATACATAAACATGGAAAACTTTAATCGTTCCCAGATCCATACAAATATCTACATAAAATTCCTTGTCATCAAACATTTAACTTTCAATATTTAGAGCAAAAAAAATACAATTTTGATATTAAAAGATAATAAAATTGCGGTTAATACTAACCAAAATCCTTCATTATGTGTATAAAATCACCAATAAATTTTAAAAACAATGATTTCAGACAATTATTTATTTTAAAAAGCTAGTACAAAAAACGTTAAACAAATAGTTGCGTTCAAACATAGATGTATTTTATAACCGACTTAATGCTAATTGGAATAAAATGTAAACAACATACATAAAATCAGTTTCATTATTTGTAACAAAAAAAGTAGTAGTACAAAATCAAATCATCGTACTTTCTGTTCATAAACAAGAAAACAGTAGCAATAGTTATTAAGTCTGTATTTCTCTTCTGTCATCATTTTATAAGTCCTCTCACACATCGGGATATTAAAAATAATCCTGCGTACCAAAATTTAACGAAAATATCAATAAAGTTTGTGTAAATCGTGTAAAATTTTACTATTCCACAAATATCCCAAAAAAATGAAAACGTAAAATTCTGATGCGTCGAATATATGTTAATTTAGAAGCATTTCAAAGTCATCATATTCGTAGGTTTTCTCGGAATTCTTCCATTTCCTTCCACTTTTTTTAATCCGTAATTATTATTTTTCTTAACAATTATCGTCTTTCCTATCTTCGGTGCCTATTTGTGGAACGTTAAAGACAAAAGCTTTTAAGTTTTTTTTTCAAACAGAAAACACATTATATAGTATTCTTACAAAATTGAATTCCAAAACTAGTTATATTGTTTAAAATATCTTTAAGTCAATTCCGTGGTAAAGTTCAATTTTTGAAAAAGTCTTGTTCACAAACTTTTGTGTCCAAAGTAACCTAAAACATGAAAATGCATTTTCAAAATATTATTCAAGTTTGATTTGCCGTATTCTATAAGGAAATCAAAGACAGAATCTAGAGCTGTATCATATTCATCAGGTTATGGCATATGCTGATGATATAAATCTAATAGGAAAACAATAGAAACAAATACAACAGTCTTATTGTACGCTTGCAGTAATATAAATATTAAACTAATTGCCAAAAAAGCTAAATACATAAAAGTACGCTACGCTGCATTCGTAATACTGCAAAATATCAATACACTAAAATATCCAGTAATAGCCTCGTCAAAGTAAATAGTTTCAAATATCTAAAATCAATAATAACAAATCATACCAAATAAATGGTAATTGAAACGCAATAAAATATTTTTGGGGCACAAATTCAATCAAAGAATGCAAAAGCTTAAATATAAACAATACCTATGGCTTCTGTAATATATAAATAAAAACATATTCGGTTACTCTCAAAAAAATACACTAAAGTTATTAAAACGAAATTCAAAGCCATACATTCAAATCCTAAAACGGTAATAAAAATAAACAAACTTCACAGCAAACACCTAAATAATGTATTACGTTTACCAAAACAATAATAAAGCCAAGTATGTACGTGGCTAAGGTATTCAAGTCATATATCCAAAATGGCAAAGAGTAAAACGCTTTTCAAAGCCAAAATTGAAAAATCAAATCGAAAAACAACCGTTAATAAGACCTATATGTAATTCATTGAACAATGTTAAAATAATTCTCCTACAAATAAAAATACAAAGTAAAAATAATCAAATACAATTGATAGCTGCAACCATAGTCAGTAAAAAAATATTTGTAAACCTGTAAAATCCATATGGCTTTACGTTAGTTAATTAGTAAATATTTTCAAAGCTATAATAAGCAATCTGTACGATAGTTCTATTAGTAAAGATTGTTTCATTCATCAATAAAGTTTCAATACCATGCTAATTACAAATCAAAGTATTGTACAAATATTCTGCAACAATCATATAACGTAAATAAATCTTTTCAAGTGTATCCCTAAAACTGCAAAGAAAAAAAATGAAAATAACTAATGTTCAGTACTTCTATAACTCAAAATTTTAATAATCATTTCCATATATGGCAAATCGTAACTTCTCAATCCTTCCACAACATAACATCAACATATTAATTACTACTATCAACATACGTCAAACGTATCATCACAAAAAAAAAATCAACCCTAACACCAAACACATGCATGCCACATGTTCAAAAGACTACAATAAAATATATATACGTTGTAATATTCCAAATTTTAACTGGGCAAATCCAAAGGTTGTGTTGAGTTAATTTTGGGGTTAACGTCCCGTTCAACAGCAAGGCTATATGAAATGTGCACCTACTAATTAATCCAAAATTCAAACCACATAAGTTCCCACCAAAAAGTCAAATCCATAGGGATTATATAGATATCTGAATTATATATCTCATCAAAATTCCATTTTCAAACGTAAAGCAAATCAAATTTACAGTAAATTTCTTTCACATCTACATAAAGTAATACCTAAAATAAAAAAAATTAGTCAGTCATAGATATTACAGTCCTAAGTAAATCATCATTGAATACTACCCAAAGCGCGTTTCAGCAACTACACAATCAAGTTTCGTCATGTAATAACATCGTTAAACCATATATTCATAACTTTCTTCATTCTTCTGCTTATCTGTTTCCTTCTTTAAATATAATAAATATTATAAAATACTGCTGTTCAATACTTAAAGATATAAATAATAAAAGCTAAACTTAAAAAAATCACGTTAGAACATAACATTCTAAAAGCTAGTCGTTACGTATCTACCAACATTTTTCAATCAAATCATTCCCTACTCCTCAATTCTAAAGCAAACTGGCTTAGTTCACAGAAGCTTTCAACTTACAATATACAACAATACACATGCAAATTTCAAGAAATTCTTCCGTTTCCTCCCACATCCACAATAATTAAAACCTATCATACAAAATCTACAAAATATATTTCCATAACAACCCATATACAGTAAACAAAATGATAAATATTATACAAAATTGATTACAAAAGTGTCCTTTTCCTCAGTTAATCTCACTTTATTTAAATATGTTAAATTATAATTTCCAATGCCTATAGTTCATGTGTATGTTCACTAATTAAAAAAATATAATTTCATAATCAAATTTGATCCTTGTTTTCCAAAACGCATAGCCTTATTTTACATGGAAATAATAATAATCTCAAATTAGTATTTCTACATCTTTATGTCATGTATTATGTTTTTTTTTCTACCACCAAATGGCAATGTAAGTATCTTTATTTCCCAAGCAATAATACTGTTTTATGCTGTAGCTCATAAAGTAAATCAAAAAGAAAATCCTTACAACTGCAAAATTTTAAACGGCTAAGTTTTGTTCCTGCTATATGCCAAAATCAAATCCTACAAATATACACACATAATTTCATTTCTATATGCTTTCTGTATTGTCGCTCTGCAACCAGTTATAGCTAGTCCTCACCACAAATATCATCATACAAATCCAAAACAAAACATAACAAACAAAATCTGTAACACTAAAGTACCAAATACTTCATTCAGTAAAAATCACGGCACCAAACGCTATGCTCTGGTCTCTGTTCTGCTCAATTCCAAACATAAAAGTAAAATATTTCAACTTCCTACATATATTCCTAAATAAATGTACTCTAAAATATTAAAGTCACTATATCATATTTTCAAATCCCCTAACATTCCCTTCATTAGTTTCAAATATTTCACAATACACGCTACATCCTTCATCCATAATTTCTACAAATCTTATATATTTATAGTAAAAATAAAAGTTCCTCTACTCACATTCTAAACAAATACATAAAATTATAATCACGTACGTACACAAATCAAATTTGTTCCCCCACATAACATTGTCGCAAACGCTCTCGCCTTCATTACAAATGGTTCCGTATTCATTGCCGTTCAAAAAGTCAAACAGTCAGCCTAAGTAATTTTTTTCCTGCGGTTTCCTCATTCACACCAAGTAAATGCCTAAATAATAGTTAGTATACAAAATCCAAGTCACTTCCCTCCTTCTTCTATCTTTTCCTTCCTTTCATCAAATAATCTTCTCGCCAAAGGGCGTCATCTTTCATACGCTACAAGTTATCCAAACAAATACATAAAATTATAATCACACATTCGCAAATAAAATTTGTGTCCCCACATAGCATTGTCACAAACATTCTCACCTTCAGTACAAATGGCCCCATGTTCGATACCATTCAAAAAAATATAGCAGCTATTCTGCATAAAAATTTTCCTGAATTCTCCTCATTCACATCAAATAAATGCCGAAATAATACCTACTATACATGCTCCAGGTCACTTCGATATTTCACCTAAGCATTTCCTTCCTTTCATCAAATAATCTAGCTGCCAAAAGGCGTCATCCTTCACATGTTACAAGCTAAAATGATCATAAATGTCCAAACCCAAAATATTCCTAACAAATCAAATTAAATTATTAATCATAGGATCTATTTCATTCCATTAAAAAAAACTAAATGTAAAACCTCACACACAAAAAATAAAACGTAATTTTCTTTCAAAAATTACAGCAAGATTTCTAAGATGTAGTTATAAAAAGTAAACTATAAAAAATATATTTCAATAGCGTAGCAATCAAGTCAAAAAATGTTATTCCTATATTATTATTCAATGCCGTCAATAAAAAACAACTGTGTCTAATACCTAGCATTCAGTAACTCACTGTATCATACAGAGTGATAGCTAATTCAAAAGGTCAGTAATATAACGTACTTTCTTAAATGTGAGTAATATCGTATTTCTAAATGCAATATTATTCCTAAAATACTAAGTTTAATCAAATATATAGCGTTCAATACGTTCTGTTCAAAACATAAAATGCAAATTCCATGAGCAATTCTGTCATCAGCACACTCTATCTTTAAAAAAAAAAATCTTACTCCATATTTCGTTTCCAATATGTGTTAACACTGTATATTCCTGCAAGGCTAAATCCAACTTTAAAAAATATGTCCAAATAAGAAATGTTTTCCGTAATATTTTGCAATAATAAAAATAACAACCCATTTACTGTGAAATATACATGTCCTCAATCGATTCTTGTTTTCGCAATAATGCACTTACAATAATCATTAATTCTCATAAGTAACTTAATCTGCACTGTGTATTTCTCTTGCAATCCAAAAAGTTAAAAAAAAAACAACATATAAATGTATGTCTATACGTAAATAATGTTTCCTTTCTTCTACTCGCTAAATTGCAAATATCACTCTCCTCAATCCAGTATTAAATAACATCAGTGTTTAAAAATAACAAAATAAGTAATACCACAGTTACACCTGCCATTCTATATAATTCAACAATCAAGCATAAAAAAAATGGTTATTATATCTCCTGCACAATTTTTAATCAATAAGGCTTAACATAACTGTAAATATATCTCTTCATTCTCTTTCATAGTTCATTTCATTCCAATCATATCAAATCTCGCTCACTTCATATACACATTCTCTTATACTCCTAAAAAACTGTAAAAATGTACAGCAGATGGCAGCACCAATCAGCAGTATTCTGCACAAATTAACTCAAGTACTTTAACAATTCTATATAATTTTCTGTTATCCATAAGCATATAATAATAATACAATCACAAGTGTCAAAGGATATGTATAAAGCATATATAATTTACACCAAAACAAACATTAAATTCAATTTCTCACAATTCTTATATTTGCCTATAGGATAGTAATACAAGCTTCAAAATTCATTAATGCTCCGTCATTCATCTTTCATGTTCAATGTTGCATGCAGTAAACGCTGCCCGTTTTTTTCCCCCGCTATTTCGTGGCGCTACATTCGTTCAGTCATATATACAGGACGTTTCAATAAAACCATTCCAATAGGTAAATATGTACATAATAAATTAAAAGGTAATTAGTTATTCTATAAGTTAATTAGTTTAAAATTCAATAAAAATATTAGTTGTTCCCCATTAACAAGGTGCAAGGTAAATTCGTAATTAGTCTAATAAAAGTGCAAGTAAAATTCATAATTAGGTAAAAGTCTCATTCTGCAAAACATTATGTATATGTAAATCATAAAAAATCGTAATTAGGGATTCATCTCATTGTGCGGAACATTATATCATACGTAAATAACAATTACATATGTACATCACATAAAAAATTAATTCATATTATCATTAACACCCCATACTCTTTTATAAGTTCAATTACATACATCGTACTCGTTCATGAGTTCAATTGCAAAAAACTCATTGCGCTAGGTACAGTCTCATTACAGTAATTACCAAAAAGGAGAGATATTTACGCCTCTCCTACTGTGTATGATGAAACTTTTAGTAATATGCAGTAGCGTATTTAAGAGAGGGCTTCCGGGACGCCTACCCCCGAAATTTTATTTACTATTTTAAAGTAAATGAAATATCTTGCAGAATTTTTACATTTCCAGAAATAAAGTTGGCAAAGTCCTCCGAAACAAAATAGTGAATACGCCATTGGTAATATAACAAAGTGCGAAAAAATGGTTGAATTCATAGAGACGCGTTTTGACTACCCATGATCCACGTGGTTCGGTCTTTTTTTTTTTTTTTTAAGTAAACATTAACTGCACCTGTGTGCGTACCGCTAACTCATTGTGGTACTTAAAACTATCACTGATTTTATTAATGCTAAAATCTAGTCATTTAAGATAAACTTATTCCTCAAAATAAATTGAGAGAAAGGCTTTCGTAATTAAAAGCGCTGAAATTGTTTATTTCGTGGACCTGGAAATACCTCATTTAATGGTTTAAATTTGTTTTGGTTTTAACTCTTTAATAAAACGTTTGTAGTTTCTGATTTGTCACTTAGTAAGAAAAAATGTCGCTAATTTTGAACTACAATCATCCATGTAATGACTGATTATGTTCTTAAAATAATCAAAGTAAACTTGCTGCTTCTTAGAAATCTTTTTTCCATCTACGTTAACTTAGAAATAAATTCACTTTTTTATTAGTAGTTTACGATTTTCTACCTTTTGTTATGTCCGGCCGTTTACGGTTGCTGTGCTTTTTAAATCCTGAACACAACAGACTATTTGTGTTACATGTAATGGCAGATCATACGAGTCCAGCGTAAATTCCCAAAGACAGATGAATGTTGCCTATTGTTTCTTCCAAATTGGATGTCCATGCATAATTTTTTAAACGCCACACAGTTAATACGGAAACAATTGAAAATTTGCTTATTGTGGTCAGTTAATGGATGGCAATAAACAATACTGTTTCTTTCACAGGCTGTTGATTTTTTT
Source organism: Thermobia domestica (assembly GCF_964235325.1). Lineage (NCBI taxonomy): Eukaryota > Metazoa > Arthropoda > Insecta > Zygentoma > Lepismatidae > Thermobia > Thermobia domestica. The sequence continues at coordinate 265,089,730 of NC_137464.1, forward strand.
CAATTGTAAAATATTCTGTGCTGCTGTTTTTCACGTATCTCAACTGACCAGTTGGATTTGCAGAGGAGTTGATTGTTCACAGGAATTGTGATTCAAACAATTGTTTGATAATTATTCTCGTATGTTTTCCTGGGTTATTTTTATGGACACTTAAAAAAAAACTGTTCCCTACAGCTGCTTCTCTCACTTTGCTATAAATGGTAACAATGCTCGTTTCTGTGACAGATATTATAGAAACTTTTGTGGTTCGGACATTTCCGTGTAGAAAATATTCACTGGTGAAATGAAGGCACGATTCCATAGCCACTAAAGGATTTTCTTTTTAAGAACATAATTTGAACATGTACTGTTAATTAGTATTTGCAATTTGGATTGACATTTCATTGTTGATTGTAGGTGTTGTTTACAGTTTCTAATGATTCTCATTTCTTTGTGTGATTTCAGGTTTAAACCTTCGGGACAGGCTGGGAGCTGCATTGATTCTGAACACTCAGCCCGCCCCTGGCGGCACTTGGGAGAAGCAGCAACCAGTAGTAAACGTGGCATGGAGCCATGTTGACGTGCCCCAACTGTCTTCATGTGTTCGGCCAGCAGGCAACGCAATGTTGCGAACCATTACTTCTGTCAGCAACTGTCCGTCTGCCCCCGAGCCCTACCCCGACGACATGCACTGTGGAAGTTACGACGACGACCACCTCTGGCGGCGGGCAGTGTGTGCGAGTCCTCGCCGGCTGTGGCGGAGGTCTTGTGAGAACCAATCAGGAGGTATGGGAAGACTCCACCAAGTCCCCGCAGCCCTCACCAAGTGTGCCCCTGACTTTTGTACTGCCAGGACCTGCATCGTTCATCAGTCCACCATGCATCCAACCAGACACGGACTTAAGCCGTTTGGCAGGAACTTTGAAGTCTCTGCGGACTTCAGGTTGGTATTACGAGGGCCTTTCGTGGCAAGAATCTGTAGTGTTGCTCAAGTCGACGCCTCCAGGAACTTTCCTAGTGAGGGACTCCTCGGATCCCAGGTTCTTGTTTTCTCTAAGTGTCCAGACGGAACGAGGACCGACCAGTGTCCGGCTTCACTATGTGTCCGGCCAGTTCCGGTTGGATGCGGAACAGAGACTGGCACCATTGATGCCCCTATTCGACTGCGTTGTGTCTTTGGTGGAACATTATGTTCGTGCTTGTCAGGGTCTCAAACGCAAGGATCAAGTGTGGGTGGACGCCCGAGGCAATATGTACTCTCACATTCATCTCAGTCGCCCCTTGTACAAATCAGTCCCATCTTTGCAACACTTGTCTCGCCTGGTCATAAACAGACACGTAGTTCCCGGGGGAGTGTCCAAACTACCCCTCCCCTCTTCAATCAACAGCTACCTCAGGGAGTATCCGTACACCCAGTGAATGAGAGGGTATGTTCTGTGGACAGTGTTAGTGCCTGGACAAATGAATATTTCTTGCAAGAAACAGTGTTCCTAAGGACGCTCCACAGTGTGATCACTGTCACGTATTGTGCTGCATTATTGGTGCAGATGTTACAATTAGTTGAAACGACTTGTGTGATAGTCAGTGAATACAAACCAAAACATGTTTTGTATGAATGTTGAAAGGGGATGATTTGGCAACAGTGTGTAATGTGTGAAGTTGAGTGAAGTGTAAAACAAAACCGGAACTGATAGGCAGTTGTCACCTACGGCAGCGTTTCATCCAGACGTTATGGCTCTTCTTGGAACAGCTGGTTTTGTGTGTGACGTCATCGGTGGTTTGCGTGTTGGATGCGTGTATCGTTGCGCTTGGCCGCCCTTCCCCCTTCCTCCGTATGTTGTCAAGTCGTGTATCTATACATGTTAAAGAGCACGGTACTATTTTCCCTTCTCCTTATTGCCTTGGATATTTTTGTTTATTTTTTTGTTGTTTTAAAACGAATAATAAATGAAAAAAAAGGCCTCGTAATGATTTAAAAGAAGCAGCATTCAGGTCCAAGTCCTGTGTGCCCTACAACCATTGTATCTACCTCCAAGGATTTATTATTGTTATTATTATTATTTATGTTTCTCACTGTAAGCTTGGATTGCATGGCATTTTGACTTCTGAGAAATTTCGTGAAAGCATTTATGTTCAAGATACCACGAAAAATTAGAAATAAAAGAATTTTAAAACACACAACAAAAGCTAAAAAAAAAGAAGGTAGTTAAAAACAAGATCAACTGACCAAAATGAACAAATTTTCTTTTTATTTTAAATATTGGTAATTTTCCATTGATAAGCAACACAACGGACATGTTGAAGTGTTAATGATTCTTTTTAATTGTTGAAAAGTGCCTATTCTTAACAGCAAGTGAAGCAAAGTACATAATGCATACCTGTTTGAAATTTTATATTAAATGCAGAGTTGATAATTTTGTCATACCTTGAAATTTGTTCTACAGCCCTCAATTTTTTTTCTTTCTGAGAAGAATGAAAATTATAGCATTTCTGTATTGTATTGTTTTGCTTAATTTCTGCTTCCAATCTTCAATCTGAGCATAAATGTATTGGGAGACTAGAAACAAAGAAATGTCAACGCTAAGTGTGCATTTCATATGAATATAAATGTTCCGTTTATATTTCTGTCGATGTTTTGTTTGGGTGAGGTTAGATTTACATCAAAGTTGCATCACTCGAGCGTGACGTAATGTCACGTGGTATTATCATGGGGTAAAGGTGGAATAAAAAACGAGCCCTGCGGGGCTTCTAACCCCCTTCGCTCGCTGACACTCGATCAGCTATGTTTCGCAACTTACGTAAAATTTTTCATCAATAAAGTTTTGTGTGCAAAGTGGCTCAATTACCACGTGGTCACGACGGTATGATGCAACTTCAATGTAAATTTAACTACATCCGTTCGATTGATTTCAGTTATAATAACAATACTAGTAATTTTCAGTGTTCGATTGTATGTACGAGCAGTAATTATGGTACGTTAACAGTGATATAAAAGTGCTCTGTCTCATTAACATTCATAGTAACTGTGGCCTTCATACTGAGATAAATCAACTTTTAATTTTAGAGTTGTGTCAAGAATTTATTTACTTGCATTATAGTGTAATTTACAAGCTAGTAGAAGGTTGGTTTTAAAAATACTTACTGGAATTCAACATTCATATATACATGAAATAAAGTACTCCATAGGAGAGTAACAAAGCTCTTTTAAAACCTTTCGAATTCACTTCCATCGTGAGGTACATTGGGTTTTGAGACATTTTCAGCTTTACTATTAAGAAATCTACTTTTATATTCGATTGGTAAAATTTTTAAAAAAATGTATTTTATGCTATCAAGAAGGTGTGAAATATCGAAAATGTTACGTATTTGCTTCTTATCAATAAAGAAAATCTATTCAAAAGTTCCATTCGAATTTCTGCCATAGATTTTAGTAATTATCTGCAGAATTGCCGTTTTCAACCAATAAGTGATTGAATTCATTTCTATTTATTTTTTTGTGTAATTTCATACGTACCTACTAATGTACTTAAAACGTGGTTTATTTGTAAATTGCATCCCAAAGTCCGACATATATGTTTGATAGTTAAGAAAATAGGCTGAAAATACTAATTCTGTTATGTTTATTCAATGTAGCTGATGTGCTCAGTGTACGGAAGAAAAACATTGTATATTCCGTTGTAGGTGGTCCAATGTGTTAGTAATTTTGCTTAACTATCAGCGAACTACAGATAGTGGATGGAACTATTTGCAAAATAAGCCTTTTGTTGAATCATAAGATCAGAAATTTTAAATCGCTAGTTTAAAATCTGCTGTTTTTTTGCATTCAGGTAAACTTCGAAATAGATTTTTTTTTTTGCTGAAATAAACAAATTTTAATATATCCAAGTATCATGTGTTGGTAAATTTGAATTGATTTAAATTTTCTTTTAAACATGTTGATCTTTTGCAAGCGATATGTTCAGTACTATTTAGTACGACTTTTAACGCAGAAGTTTTAAAATTTGGTGACACTTGTAAACTTCAGTGAGTTTTTTACAGATACCTCTCTGAGTTTAATCCTGATTTAAAAATTTGACTATTTAAAAATTTGATGTCGGGGTAACGTGGCTAAGATCTGTGGGCGCGCATATAGAAACCCTTTTTTTTATCATTAATATTCTGCTTTGCGTGCTTGAGTATTCGTGTAAAGTATGCGTCTATATATACAGGGTATATGAGATTGCGTGTTTGTGGTCAAAATCAAAAGAAAGATCATTAAAGAAGCGCGGAAGGAGAAGAGGAAGAGGGGCTAAACGCTGTTGTAGTTTTTGACGTCACGTTTTAAGCTGTAGTTTTTGGAAATATCCGCAAGATGTTACCCGTTTCGTTCCAAGAATTTCAAAGTGCGGTGTTGCAACATGTATTTATTTTTTCTAACAAGAGTTTTCTCTCCGTAAATTCAAACTTCTTAACTCACTTTGCTCCCCCCTTTTTAATGCCAAATATATATGTATAGAGGAAAGCTTGAATATCATAATATATTTTATTGTAATGAGAATATCATTATGTTGACTTTTGGAGCAGTTTCGTACAAATATATATTGTGAAATCTGTTATTTGTACGAAAAATTTATCACAAGTAATTCCTAATTCTTACTGAGCAGTGTTATTTGCAAACATTTTCAATGTATATTTATTGGCAGCTTTTATTCACATTGGAGTACTGTTACTAGATATCTCTCTTCATTTCTCATAATAGTAAGGAAAGTTGAAGTTACACTACAAACAATTTGCTGTTAATTCAAGACTATTCATGTTTTTCAGTGCCTTTTTTCTGTGGTAATTAATGCTTGTCGGATTTTTAAAAGATTTTTTCTTTTATTCTTGTACCCAAGCAAATATTTTAGCTTGTGAAATTTGGATGAAAAAAAGCGAAAGAAAAACGGTATGAAATCGCTTTCGACTCTTCATGTTAATAAAGAAAAATGTTTATTTCAGTTGAAAAGCAAGTGTGTAAGTTTTAATTGTTAAGAAATTTAGTAAAATTGACACTATTCTTCAAACTACCGGGAAAAAAAAAACTTGCCTGATATTGTACTTTTTCTTCTGTTCGTATAAACAAAATGTCATCCGCTACAGGGAAATATTTTTAATAATTAATTTCTGTGTATTGTGCATTTATATCTTGAAAATTCATTTTTTCAAAAAAAAAGGGGTATGCTGTAGTGACACCGTAGTATTTGTAGTAGAAAGAGGGATACTGAAGAAAAACCAGGGAAATGTTACATATGGAGACGAATTGACTTCAAAATTCCACACACTCCCATCTAAGTGACAAAATAGTGAATTTACAGTTAAAGATTCTCTTTACACTAATTATACTGCCTTATTGGCTCTGACAGCAATAAATATTGTTGGAAATGAGCTGTTACAAGAAACTCACTTGGTTTTAAAATAAATTACAGCATATACCAATAATGTTATAAAATAGGGAATCTGCCTATACAACCAAAATCTTGAAAACATACGTCACAGTTTCGTCATCGTCACTCCACCCAATAAGATCAGAATGTTTTGAGCCAACATTCATGGCGGAAACGAGAATAGCCAATCAAACGTGCCGATGTTTGTTTGTGTTTTGGCTTCATTCAGTTAATAGGATGAAGATACATATGGGCAGATCCTCTATTTTATAACATCCTTGGCTCATTCTGTTTTTAGCTTCTTTTCTTTCCTACATTGTGGTTGAGAACATGTTTTAGGATGTCTGCTTATGCAACAGCCCTTGGTTGAAAGCAGCTAATGTATTAAACGTCAACAAATGTTAGTTTTGGAGGTGATCATCCATTTTACTTGTTATGTGTGTAATAAAATATGTTGTGTTCAGTTGAGCTGGAATATAGTAGTGTAAAGATAGGGTGATGGTCACTCGATGGTAAGACGATTTGTGCGTGAATGCTTCTTTGTATAATGGGTGAATGAATGAAAGTGCTGTATATTCACGTAAAAATTTCACTTCCGACAATCAACGTTCCTCGTATTTCTCTCATTATTTTAGGGAAAAAGAGTATTTTCTTTCGTAGTTTTTTTTTTTTTTAAATAACCTCTTGCAATTTTTTCTTTTAATAAGCATTGGCAGGAATATTTTCATTTCCCTTAGGAAACTAGAAAATAACTAATTTATGTGAAATTTTTACGTTATCTGCTTCTGTATTTTTTAAAAAGAAAAAAAAACTATTATTAGTAGTTTGTATTTTTCAGTTATATATACAAAACGAGAGACTGATTGCTAACTTGTGTACATATATAAATATATATATTGTCCAAGAATTGACAAGCTGTAAGAGTTGAAAAAATGAGGAACTGTAGATGGCTTCAGACATATCGTTATTTAAGAAAGAATGCTTTTTTGTCTGTGTATGTTGTTTCACAGTTAAGATTTAAACAAAAAATACTGTTTTATATTGAAAAAAGCAGATAAATTATTAAACTATTTATTAAAGCGAAAAAAGGCGTAATTTTTATTATTATAAACCCTGTTTCTTTAATTTATTTCTCAAGGATCAGTTTACATTTTGCTTTTACGTCATAACATTATGTTTGGTACACATGTAAACATATGAGGCGTTCCAGGGGAGAATTCCACAAAAGGCTTGTGCAATCTGAACGCTCGAGAGAGAGAGAGTGGTCTATATCCATTAGAAGAAATGTTTTCATTACTAATACCAAATTGATTTCTGTTAGCCAGTTGTGCTGCGTATATGTTTAGGTTGTCATTCGTCTTTCCCTTACGAAAAAAAAAAATTAAATAAATTTTGTAATTATTTCGGTGTTTCAGATTATACTAACTAGAAAGATTTTCAGGAAACAAGCCTTTTGTTGAGTTCACCCGTACAAAAGTACCAACTTTTTTTTCTTTCTTTAGCACAAGTCGACTTTAGCACACATACAAATACACAAGTTTAGTTATGTGGTACTTCGGAAAGTATTTGAATTGGACTCTGAATCAAGGAGTGCAGCAATAATGGCGTTGAGATTTAATGGAATGCGCTTTACCCAGTTAAATGTGCGCCATGTTGGTGAGTTGTGCATTGGCTCAAAACACGATGTGATTTCCATGATTTGACTTCTTGAAAAGCAAAAAAGAAAAGCTGTGACAAGACATGAAATTTATTTATATATATATATATATATAAATTATGGCCAATTATATCCCAGGAGAGTAGTTTTCTAACCTTGTTCGTAGTAAAAGTAAAAATTATCACAAGATCGTTCGATACATGCTGTGATGAACGGCAATTTTGTTTGATCTCTTATGTTTTAGTGCTGTGCTATAATTTTGAAAGAAGGAAATTCAAATTTTTAATCTCATATCCCATGATTATGTTCTTTCGGAGCTAAAGGAGACACATGAGTAATAAAATGAATGATTGCGAACGAATTGGTGGAACATGAATGTGAGGAAATGGAGTAACCCCAAGAAAACCCACGAACACTTCTCCATCACAAAGTCACATGGTCTGGTTTCGAAGCAGGGATGCTTATCAAGAGGCTTATGATTTTATCGGTTTGTCACATAGCACATTTGGTTTTGCCAGTCTCATTTATTTAAAAGCACAAAGAAATTGGCAAGGTGATTTCTGATTACAAAAACTGTAATAAGAGTTGTTTTCGAAATCTCAGATGCAAGACAAGATTTAGACAGTTGATTCAATTGAAGTTGAGCGTTCCTTTCTGCATTGAGGCTATGAGACATGGACCTTCAGCTTAACGTAAGATCCGAGGAACATCAACTTTCAACGGGGATGGAATCCGGCTCTCCGTACTGAAGGTGTGTACGAAAGCAGATGGTATTCAAAACACTGTCTTAAAATAGCTTATTAAAGCTCTAGTACTGGAAGAACAGTGCACACACAGCCCCTCCCCTAAATACTCTGTGTTGTAATTACTGTTTAATAATGGTGAAACAAAGAAGCGCATGTGATTTGGTGGTTGTTGCTGCATATGAAGCACAAGACACAAAGCATACTTCTTGTAGCTTCTTCATTGAATTTACTTTCTGCATACTGTCGTGAAATTATGTATACACAGCGATAATCACCAGACAAAACGATACGAATACACGAACAGTAATAGATATTTATTAATTTGCCATAATAACAGTTTAACATAAAATCATATATATACAGAGAAATACTACTAAGTTTATACTGTAGCTGTGTTTCGATTTTTGGTGTTCATTACGCACACTGGCAGTTGGTGCGACTTCAGTTCACACGTATTCGGATTTCCTTGTGCCAATCTTTCGAATATCTACACCGAAGTAAAAAATATTTGGATATGCAAGTACTTACTACTTTAACTCTGTATAGTTTACTACATGTGAACGCAGCACTGCGCTCACGCCTGATGACAAATTTTATCCGCAAGGAAATCACGAACATTTGCTGGTGTGCTGTGGAAGTTGGAAATGTAAGTTACTTAATATTCCAGTACAGAGTTTTCAAAACAAAAGAAACTATTGCTGAAAAAAAAATCGCAAAACAAGATCACTGCTCCACTTTGTATAAAACTCATTTTAGCATCTAGAAAAGTGAATTATTGGCCGGGGTACTTTCGACTAGAAGTCGCACAGGCCGGAATTTTTAGCCCGGCCCTTGAATTTATAATGTGAGGTCCGGCTCGTGTTCGTGAGACAATCAAATAAGCCCTAAGTAAGTCTGAATTACAGAAACTTAGGCCCAAGAAATGTGGTTGTATATTTAAAAATTTACGGCCCGGGCCCAAAGTGATTTGTGCTTTGTAGGCCCGAGTCGGGCTTAACCTCGCAGACTCGGTCAGAGTCCGTACAGACCTCAACTTCGCACCTGGTGGGGAAATTTTGCACAAACAGACATTTTTATCTTTAAATTCGTGTGAAAACTAAGCCTTACATTAAAGAGGACAGAATCTACGAGTTTTTACTTCTGATTAATTCTTCCATCCAGAGAGAGAGTTTGAAAAAAATTAATTGCACGGTGTGTGCACATGAGCCGTGGGAAGAAAACGAAGCTTTTCGAAGAAAGTGAAATTCGCAGTATAATTTCATTGATCAGCAGTGTGTAAGTTGGCATTTTAATCTGTATTATGTAAGTGTTAATTCTGTATTTAATGCTGGTTAAAATTATGTATAAATCATTTAGGAGCAAACACGTCTGAAAGGACACGAATGAATTTAATGAAGTGTGGGTTAAATTGCATTGTGCCATGATTGGTGTAAAGTAGACCCATGGCATTTTAATTTCCACTTCAGTAGAGAAATATACATGGTGCAATGTTACCCACAATCCATCAACAAAAGTTAAAAAAAAAAAAAAAACGCATCCTGAATCCAGGGAAGAAAAAGAAAACTAATTATACGATGAGGCCTCAAATACCCGGAAAATATTCCGAATTCTTCAAACTTGTCAATCTCAGTTGTTTTGAGGTAATGCTTCTGGTGACGTCGCCCCTCCTTATGTTAATTACAAAGGAGAGAAGTTGGGGGACCTTTGAACCAGCTAATACCAGATACAATCGCTCTAAAAGTGGATGGTTCCACGTTCATATATTTCAAGATTGGTTTCAGTCAATTTTAAAGCGTAACTATTGTCTCTACCTTTTGTTTATTGTTTATGTTCAAAAATACGGTACCATTCTTGTATTCTAATCATTTTGGCAATAATATATGGTGAATAGTTTACCTTTGGAAGTATATTTTGCAGTTTGCGCTAAGAAAAGCTTCTAACCATCTTCGCAAAACAATTATGCAAAGTTAGACGAACCGTGTGGTAACTTTGCACCATTTTAAAACAGATATTTAGAAAAATGTGCCAACTTCTGTCCTTTTCTATTGTGATGATTCGATTTAGCTGGCACTGAGCTACCAGTAATGTAGAAGTTACGCTTTTTGACTAGGGTCTACACAGTTTTCTCAGTAATTAAAGAAAACTGCAAGATGTGGTGGAAAGTATCCCCAGTTTACGGTACATAAAATCTTTGCTTCAGTTTATGCAACAAAATAGCAATGCTATGACTGCGAAGTTAAACAAAGATTGATAGTTTCAACACAACTCAATCTACTTCCTGAACTGATCAATACGCATCTAATAATAATAATAATAATAATAATAATAATAATAATAATAATAATAATAATATTCAATAAACAAAGAGAAAATACAAACAACAAAATATATTTTACAGCATCCTTATTAAACCTAAAGAAAACACAAATTACACGTATTTACACAACTAAAAGTGCAGCTACAACTTCAGGACAAAAGCAAAGGAGTCATGAAGGTTCCTTATTGTTACAGATTGAGTCTTCAATAAGGTTATTTTTGTCTTCCTAAAATTTGCAGAAATTTTTTTCGCCCTTTTACGATGGGATTCACATGTTTTGTAGTTTTCTACAAGATTCTCCCCCGTTGCGCATTCTATAGAGGTAGGTTCACATAAATAACACTACAACCATACTCAATGCTATTTCAAATATAAATAAATGTATAAAATATATAAAAGTAAATGTTGATGTACAGGATACGACATCTATTTGATCACAGGGGCCGCGGTGGCTCAGTGGTAGGACATTCACCTTTGGTGATTGGGGTCTCGGGATTCGAACCCTGCTCCCGCCAAGTGAACTTTGTGGTGGACAAACACCGTGTGCGTGGGTTTTCTCTGGGTTCTCCCGTTTCCTCCAACTTTCTTCATTCCACCATTTCATTCATTTCTCATCATCACCGTCTCCTTTAGCCTAACCGGCATAACCGTGGGACGTAAAACTCAAAAATTTAATTTCATTTTTTCTATTTGACCACAGCCAAATACAGTGAAACCTGTCTATGTTGGTCACCATCGGTTTCATTGAAAAGTGGCCAACTTACAGAAAATAAGTGTGATTCGTGTATTTTTAGAATAGGATTTCTAGCATTACTTTACTTGATTGTAAAATTTTAATAAGCAATGGTACGACATCTACTTTTAAATAATATATATAGAATAATCAGAAAAATATACAGTACTAGAAAGAAGTTTTCGAAATTACTAAAGCTCGACACTGATGAAAAGAGCCGATATAGCTAATGGTTTTACCAAAACAGACAGGGTAAACAAATACGTACAACCATTTCCTGATTCCTGTACGTGCTTTTCTTATTCACATCTTCCTTCACCATTCCTTTATCAGGGTAGTGTTCTGGCCATTGGCTTCCAAAAAACGGTATTTTACGTGTCCGAGATACGTATGTAAATGTAAATTTATCATTATCATCATCGGGTAAACATTCCAAGATAGGCAGGTGGCCAACTTACAGAGTAATAAATAATGAATGTCTTATGGGAAAATGCAGGTTCAAGACGAACCAGGTCAAGATAAGCATGTGGCCAAGTTGACAGATTTTACTATAATTCAATGAAACCACCATTAGCCCTAATAGCATCCTCTACACGCTGTGGAAACAACCTGCAGGCAGTAATGAGATGGGTCTTGGAAGTGTTGGTCATTTCATCCACAACAGCTGCTGAGAGAGCCACGACGGTGATGTATGGATGTTATCCGAGTCCCTCTCAATAACGACTCGTACGTAATAGTCCAGTAGGTGAACATTTGGGAGGGGGGCTTATATTGAGAGTGACATGATCAAAAAAAAAAAAAAAATCGGCCAGCCATTCTTGAATGATACGGGATGGAGCAGAGTCCTGCTGAAAAATCACCCTGCATCACTGCTATAGGGCATCCCACGCGCTACAGCAGTAATACAGGGCTTTACTACTGTGTTAAACTCCTCGGTATAAGCAACGGCATGGATTCTGACACCTTGACGAAATAAATGTGAAGGCATCAGGTCGCCTTCACTGCTTACGATCCCTAGAACCAGCACTGGGCAGGGAAATGTGGTGTGCATACATTTTGGAAGAGTATGTGAATGGGGACATATTTGAAATAGAGGCTGGTCATCGACACGTTAGTGTAAAAGACAGTAACTTCTTTCACTTACGTTGTGGGTCCAGGTAAATGGCAACGTTGCATTTCTATTTAACATTGGACGCATAAAGAGTGTACAGTTCAAACGGCTCGTCCGATTTAAAAAAAAAAAAACCTCACTTTAGATTGAAAATATCATATTTGGAGACGGTTTTCTCTCTTACATTTTGTTGTAACTCTGATAATAAAAGATTTATTCTATGTCAGGGGACTTTTCAGACATCCTGTATATATGTATATATAAGGTCTACTTGAAGTGAAGAAATGCTTTTAGCTAATGTATCAAGAAAGAAAGTTTCAGGATCATTTCCTTTGTAATATAGAACTCACCAATTGCTATAGATAATTTCTACTAAATAACTTAAATATACCCAGAAGAGTTGCCTGGAGAATTGTATTTTCCTGGAATTCTGTCCAGAAGTCCAGGTGGCACTTTCTACCTTACGTCGTCCTCTTTCATACTCGTGAGAACCTTCCCATTGCCTGCCATTAAAAAGATAAAAGAAAGGCAGAAATCATTTAGTGGAAGTAACCATCTGGCTAAATTGTACGAGTGAGAAAGATTTTTTTATTTTGTTATTATTATTATGGGTTTATTTTTTCCGGAAGGAAAGATCAATTTTAACCTTGTTTGAGGGGCGGCTATGATAGTAATTGTTAGTTTCATAGGAATGTCACCGCTGGTATTCCACCCTCATTTATTATTTGTCTCCAAGTGTAAGCTTCTCTAAACTTCTTGAGGAAAGAAATCGCATGCCGGGTTCAATTTACTTCCTACTTTTTTTGTGTGTGTGTGTGTGTGGAGGGGGATAAATTTGAGGAAGAAATTATGGAGAGTTAGTAACTAACCTGAAGAAATAAGTAAACAAAAAACAGCTATTGTGTTTGAAACAAACTGTTTCTAGAACAAACAAGTGGGGATATTTTAAAACTAAGATTGCAAGTGCTTTGAAATTGGCATGCCCAGTCCACCCAAGAGCTTCAGCGCAACACTTAAAATTACAGTTGTCTACACTCAAAATTTGCCATGCTTTCCAACATTTACCTCTCTTCCCCAAGATTTATCTTTCTTCCCTAAAGTTACCATTCCTCCCGTCAAAATTTACCATTCTCCAACCAAATTTATCATTCTGCGCCAAGATTTACCAATCTTCCCTATATTTACTACCGTACTATACACTAAATTTAACTTTCTCCTCCGAGATTTACCTTTCCCCCAAATTCACCATTCTTCCGTTCAGAATTTACTATTCTCCCATAGATTTATCTTTATTCCCCTAAATTTACCACTTTTCTCCACAAACATTGCCATTCTTCCCCATATTTAACAGATTTAACATTTCATCCCTTAAATTTTACAATAATCCCGAAGGTTTACCTTTCTCCCCGGAGATTACATTTATTCTCTCAAAATTTATCATTCTCTCCCACATTTAACTTTCTCCCCAAAATTTTCCATTCTTTCTGACAAAATTTACCATTCCTCTCTGAGATTTACCTTTCTCCTTCAATTTATCATTCTTCTATTAAAAATATACTATTCTCCCTAAATTAACCATACTTCCCTTCAAAATTTAAGTTCTCCCACAGATTTTCCTTTCATCCTCTAAGTTTACCATTCCTCTCCTGCAAAATTTATCTTTCGTCCTCAAATTTGTCATTCTTTTCCTCAAAATATACTACTCTTACCCATATTTAACTTTATCAATCTAGATTTACCTCTTTTCTCCAGATTTACTATTTTTCCGTCAACATTTACCATTATCGCACAGATTTATCTTTATCTCCCAAATTTATCATTCTTCCCCTAAATATTTACCATTCTCCCATACATTTATCTTTGTTCCCCTAAATTTACTATTCTTCCTCTGAAAATTTACCTTCTTCCCCATATCTACAGGGTGGTCCAGAAGTGGGCGTACCCCCCCCCCCGTTTAATTTCAACAGTATCGTCTGTACACAGTTACCTTGAAGTCTTAAGAGTCATAAACATCGGTATGATCACCATCCATGTCGTAATAGAGCTGAATTCTGCGCCAAGTTCTCGCAGGTATTTTGCGGAGATACTTCGGAGTCACGAGGGTGAAGGCGTGTTCCACAGCTACTCTTAATTCCTGCGTTGTGTGATATCGAGCGCGTCTTACTTGTTGATTTATGAAACCCCCGAGAGCATTGTCTGGTGTCGTCAGATCGGGACTTCGTGGAGGCCAGGCAAAGGGAGCTGATGAAGATGCACAATCTCTTCGAATCCAGCGGCCAGAAAACGTCTGATTCAGGTAATTGCGCACGTGAATCGCGAAGTACATGGATAACAATGTTACCAGACAATGCCAAGCAATGTTACAAACAAATGTGGGTAAAACCTAAAACCGTCAGAAAACACCAATTAGGGGTACGCCCACTTCCAGACCAGGCTGAGACCAAAAATTGTACTAATATTTTCTACTTCCGGTTTCAATAAAAGAAAAAAAGTTCGAATCCCGTTTGTCTCCTCCTATTAATATTTTTGCAGTACGGAAATAAATATTGAAACCGGAAGTAGTAGTACACTTAGGCCACTTCCTGTATATATAAGAGCGGAAATACAACATATTCCCTAGACATCTGGATCCATATTAACAACTCGGTTTCTCACTCATCAATCACCATCTTTTCTCTATGGCTATCAGTATTGAAAGCAGATTTCTACGACTTCCAATTTGAATAGAGAATCCCTGTCGGAGATATAACTTTTTTTCTTTTAAATAGTTAAACTATTTGACAAAGCTATTTCTAATTATCTCTTACCATTTGTGCTTTATGATGATCGTAGTTTTCTGAAACTTTTGCTTTTATTAGAAGAATAAGGGAAAGAACTCTAAAATATTCTTGCGACGATAAATCCGTTTCTTTAAAAAGAAAACAAAAAATCATCTCGCCATCTATTACAGTTTTCGCTCTATGCTGATCTGCGTTGAAACAGAAAATCTACCACTTTTCAGGTTCAAGGAAGGAGATGGAAGACATTTTCAATTTTTATAGAGGTACTTGGTGAGTATTTCAAACTATATGCCCAAACTCCTTCTATAAAAATTGTTGCGGAAGTACCACAGGATTCTGGAAGTTGGATATTTGGATAGTGCACATATTAGTTCCTAAGTGAAGTCTTGACCCGACTACGGTAGGTAACATAGTTTTGGAGCTATGGACCTTTAAAGTTTATTTTTTCATGTTTTCGGCAGCCTATTACTCCGAAAGGAAGCATTTGTGCACCCAGCTTGGTCTATACTTTTCGTATTATCTTGGTGTCAGGAATCACCTCCCAAACGTTGTCGGTGTTGTTCTGAAACACCCTGTATATATATAGCGAGAGAGAGAGAGAGAGACGGTTGTTAAAAAATTACAATAGCACCACTGAGTGGATTCAAATCATGTGAGCAAGGGAAATACAATTCTCTTGGAATCAGTCATCATTGGAAGAGTTTTCAGTCCGTATGGGTCGTCATCTCGTCTTGTTGCAACCAACATCATTCAACTTCCGTAAGGATAGTGACCATCTGAACGGTAATATCAGCGTACATGTCTAAACTTACAATTGCCTTCAGAAAAAAATAGTCCCAAGATTTTTCCATCTAGAATTACATATCATCAACCTCTTGAACCTATCTGCAACAGTGCCTGCCTCGCGAAAAAGTCATACTAAGCCTTAACACTGTGCTTTTTCCTGGCATAAGAATACCAATACCTGAAATTCTCTGCTAAAAGATATAGAGTCAACGTTGATAGATTTTCTTGCAAAACAGACTTCTACAACAGAACTCAATTCTTGTGGGTAAGACTCCTGGCGGACTGGCTTTCCTTCGTCCTTGACTCGTTAGCAGCTCTAGCGCATTCACTATCAGCATCACTGTTTGGTGATAGCAAAGTGTTTTCAAGGTCTCTCACGAATATTGCAAGCAACAATACTTGTAACTACAGGGTGTTCTACATAAAACCGGTACTTCTCACGCACGAGATTCAAGTAACACTTTAATAGCAACAATGAACTAACAATGAATAGATAATAGTAACATTAAACAGCTACCTGCTCATAAGAGCTGCTGGAAGGGTTGCCATGGGCATCCAGGCATTGCTGACTTCGTTTGATGACGTTACCAGTAACACGCTGTAATTCTGCGGGCGTGATGTGATTAATTTCTGAAGTGATGTTCCGTTTAAGATCGTATATTATGTGAGGATTGTCGGCTTACTTTGCTTTTCAGTGTACCCCATAAATAAAAATCACTCTATTTTAAATCCGAGGAGCTTGGGGGCCAAAGGCCTCTACTGACAATTCTGTCTTCAGAGAACACTTTGCTGATGTGTTGGATGTGTGGGCGGTTGCTCCATCTTGTTGGAATACTGAATACAGCTTCTCACAACAGCTGACGCAAGAACACACACTACTGCTGCACTCAACTTTCCGATAAAATGCAGTGTAGCCAACTTTCGAGACAGTGTTGTCACCCTACAAGCAATATAACTAGAAATGATTAACCAGTACGTGAGGCGTAACGGTTTTATGTGGGACACCATGTATTTCTAATTATTACATTTTAAACTCAGCGTTTGGCGACTTTTCAAATACACTGTATTTTTTTAAAAAAATATAATTGAATAAGCAATGGTATTCAGTCTTTTTTCTCTTTGTATTCTAAAACATTTACAGATAATTAGAGACATATACACGTATTAGCTAAAATATCTCTCTAGTTGTTACTAGGACCAGATTAAGAGATTCCCGATATAATATAGAAAAGTGACTGCCTCAAAACATTTCCTTATTGTTTCAGCTGCAGAAAAGGAACTCTGCTAATTAAAATGTGCTTCCGGGAAGTTTGACTGCAATAACGGCATCCTAACGTTCACAGAATAACGTTTTATTTTACTGAAGGAAAAACAAAACCCATATTGCCTTCCATGTACATAATAAGAGGAACTGGGAATCAATGTTGACGTAAAGCAAAGAATAGTTAATTGAAAGTTATCTTAATTGAAACAAGCTTCTACATTTAGAAACGTCAATCATTTGTTTGTTTATTTTCACGGTGATTTTCGGAAATTTGTTAATTTTCTAATTTCTAAATTTCATAATTTTGTAACTTTCTAATTCTAATGAAACTTAGGGGCCGCAATGTCTCAGTGTAGAGCGTTTAACTCTGGTGCTTGGGGTCCCTGCCTGGTTCGATCCCAGCTCGCGCCAAGTGAACTTCGTAGTGGATAAATACCATGTGCGTGGGTTTTTAGCAAGGTTCTCCCGTTTACTCCCACTTTCTTCATTCCACCATTTCATTCATATCTCACCGTCTCCTTTAGCCTAGCGTGCATATGCGTGGGACGTAAAACTGAAATAATTCATTTTTCTAATAAAACTTGGCGTATAGTTTATTTAACGCTTTCTAAATGTAGTTATCACTTGAAAGCTTTTGAAAGTTCGGTCATAAACAGAAAAAAGTTTAACCTAATTTGGAAGTTTGCACAATAACGTGTTCGGTGCACGAAGTCCTGGGTTCATTCCCGGTGGGGGGAAACCTTGAAATTTAAATGTTTTACGGTGGTTTGGTTTCCACCTTAGACTACAGATCCAGGTCTCATATAGCCTCATTGCAGAAAAGGGATGCTAAACTTCCAGAAACTAATAAGTAAACAAACAACAAAAATATGTTGTCTTAGGATCGAATCCAGATGATAGTATTTGCTTCAAATATAAATCCAAATAATGGTTTGGATTACACTTTAAACATTAGGTTCCGTCAAATACAGCCTCGGTGCTGGAAGGGGGCGTTAAACTCTAATGGATCTACTAACAACCAAAATCATGTTATAAACTAAATAATTTACTACGTTTTCTAACAGTTACTCTGTTACGCATTAATTTTCGATTCATTTATTTGTGATATTCAAAATTATAAATATTCTATTTTATCATTTCTTTAAAAAAGCATATTCATTCTACGAGGGACGTTCAATTTATAACCGAAAATTCTTTTCTTTTTTCTTTTTTTTTTCAGGTGTTGCTGTGGGCAGCTTGGCGTCCATGTCCCATCCTGTGATAGGGTAGTCCTGATAACGGACAGTTAAGGAAATAGAGTCTCAGAGAACGACGATGGATAATAGCAACAAGCGTGGCAGCGTGGAGCTGGCACTTCAAGTGGAGCAACGCTATATAATCAAATTCCTCCTGAAGGAAGGCGTGGAAGCTGCTGAAATGTTCAGAGGATTAAGTGGGCAATATGGCTAATAAACTCTCTCTCAGTCGCAGGTATACGAGGGGTGTTCAAAATTCAAGGCAGGAAGTGAATCCGTTGTTAACGTGCCGTGTACTCCACCCCGAGCTACTACTGTCAACGAAACCAACATTCGTCGGTTGGAGCAGCTCATTCTGAGTAATCGGCGCATCAGTGTAAGAGATTTGAGTGCGAAAACAAACATCCACGATGTAGATGTGAGTGGGAAGTGTGGAAACGATCATCTACGAACACCTGCATTTCCGAAAAATTGCAGCCAGATGGGTCCCCAAAATGCTAACATTCGACCAGAAGGAGTGTAACGAAAATGTCTCGTCTCAGCATTTGCAACGATTTCAGAGAGAAACCGATAAGCGCTGTGTGCATCGTTACACTCCGGAATCAAAGCGCTTCAGCATGGAGTGGGCATATTCAGACTCGCTGCCGCCGATAAACGTCAGAGCTCAAGTGTCCGCTGACAAAGTGACGGTGACGGTATTCTGGGACAAAGACGGGGTGATATGCGCTGATTAGCCTAACGGGCATAATTGTGAGACGTTAAACTGAAACACTAACTTACATTTCATTTCATTTTGAAATGCATTCAGAGAATTATGTCTCTCAATCTCCAAGCTAAGTTAAATGATGCAGCGGTTTCATCACAAGTATTACAGCTGATAATACGTTACTGCAAATAAAAATATGTACGCATCTTTTCCTATGGCACTTGTGTTACAGCAAATACTGAAACAGGAAAACCAGTTCCGAAACTTCCTTCCAGTTTTCATAAAATAAGAATGTTACGAAGTACAGTATTATATTTATAAATTATTGCTTTTCTTCAAGGGCGCCCATGTTGTGGTTTCCAAGGGGAAGCGAGTATAAGCGACATTTCAAATAGAGTTTCAAATTTTGCTGTAACTAATGTAAAAATTCTATTGGGTTTTCGATATTCCCGAGTGTTATTTCCTCTTAGGGGGGCGAGCGCGCCACCTTGCTGCCCCTAATGGGCGCCCTTGCTTTTCTTACAAATAATCAGTTAATCTGCTCAGCAAAGCCGTATCCGAAAGAAAAACACTACAGCCGCCTTGATACGATCTTAGAAAGCTGTAATGTTCGTTTCAGTACTTTATTTTTATTATAAGAAATGGACACAACTGATTGAGAAAGTGAAAGTATTATATTCTTCTGTATTTAGTGCAGAAGAAATCTATTCTTTGATTAAATGTAAAGCGTCATATCACAGGAAATTAGTCAACAACAGTTGTCAACACTGCGCGTTCAAATCCTCTTTTGAACGGCGGGAACAAAGGTCCCCGGACTCACGCTCACTCGACCTCACTCGAAGTGAGTGTGAAGTTTGAACGATTGCGAGCCTCCAAATTATGATGTGAGCGTGAGGTCGGAAGGATGTTGTAACCGTAAGGTCAAAAATAAAATAAGTTTTACATCCCATGGTTATGCCGACTACGCTAAACGAGACAGCAGAGCGTAATGTTGAGTGAGCGGGATGTCGGAATGATGTTGTGAGCGGGAGTTTGAGTGAGGTTAGTCCAAAGTGGGCACGTTTGCTCGGGAGACCACAATTCCTCCTATCCGCTGCCCATCTGTGTTACACAGAAAGTAGCCCACGTTCGCAGTCTTGTGAAAGTGATGTTATGATGAAAAGTATAGATATAAGCAAGGGGTAAAACAAGCAAGGAGTGTGTTTAATGTTCACAGATAACTTCTGATGACTGTAATATATTACAGGAAAGAAAAAAGAAGAAATGAAAGAAACGATTCAATATAATACTGTAAAATATCTTAAAGAACAATCAACAATGCACACAATATTTGATAGTTCACGTGATGTTGTGAACTGCATAAGGCGACGCCACTGCTCCTGCACCTCTATCCCTGGCCTCGTGCGCAACTCTGTTCCCAGTGAGCATTGAGGCCCGACTCCCAGTTGAAGGGTGAATTTACCTTCACTTTTTTTTTAAAATAATAGTTCAGGATATCTTTCATTTAAAACGATCTTCTTTTCATGAAATAAATTTTGGGCACGTTTGAAATGAAACGACTTGAAACAAGATTTTTGGGATTGCGGCATAGCCCGTTACATATTAGAGGTCTGCACGGGCCCGAATTTTTTGCCCGGTCCCGGCCTGGCTCGTGAATTTATAATGTGAGGCCCGACCCGAGTCCGAGATATGCTTTATCCTTTATGCGTAAGTCCGGCCAGAGCTTGTATGACAATCAAATGAGCCCGAAATAAGCCCAAATTGCAGAAACTTAATAATTACCGCAAAATTGTATTTTTTATTTACAACAATTAGAGGTTTAATTTTGCAGTTTACAGCTTACATGAATCAGATTACATAACGAAATAAAGGTCATTATTTACACTTGTTGACTATATGAATTCTTTAAAGAAAATGGCTATTTATATAAATTCTGTCTCCCTTATCCTCGGGACATAATCGTGAGACGTTAAACTAAATATTTCATTTCGTTTATATAAATTCTCATGAAATACCCAACTTGAAATGAATACTCCAAATATTTAAAACAAAATGTCATTGAGTGCATATTTTTATGCAAATGGATGTGTACTGAAGTCCCTCAGATAGTTCTCAAAGCAGGACTAGCTCAGGAGAGTAATGGTCTCGGAAGTAGGAACGAAAAACACAGTTCTGATTGGTTGGCGAGTTGGCGTTATCCACTTCTTGCCATGTTGCAATGAAATAGCAGAAATCAAACGGTTATTGCTGTCGGTCTTTCTGGCCGAGTGAGCTAGCGTTATATGCTAGCAACGAAATTCTCTTTTGGCGTGAGTTCAAACCCGGCCCGAGGAAAGTTTTTTTTTACATGTTTTCACATTTTTATAACACTTATTAAATTAAAATAAAATGAAAATAATACTCAAAAAGTGATTTACTTACTTTTGTGCAGATAAGTAGTAGTAGTAGTAGTAGAAGGGCTCGTTTGTTCCCCTTGTACTCCATGATATAAATTTTGTGACCAACTTAAAACAACTGGCTAGGATAGCGCGTAAAACAGCTGGCTAGAGTAGCGCGCGGAAAAAAGTACTTGCGGGAGCATTACTCTCCCGAGCGGGTCGTCTCAAAGCAGTCATTGTCGGTTGCTGTCAAGAAAAAGAATAGAATCCACACTCTGGCTGCTCAAACTTTCACTCATAGATAAACATGTTTATTTCTGTTACTTTTAGTTTCTCTCTCCATTACACAGTTAGCTTCATTCTCAATTGCACAATGATAAATCAGATTTTTAGTGTGGGCGTCTCAAGTTAAAAATTTAGATTGCTTTAAAAGTTTTCCGGAAAGAATGGTCCCATAAATATTCTGATAACAGTATAATTACAAAGTTAGGCCCGACAAGGCCCGAGAAATATGGTTGTATACTTAAAAATTTACGACCTGGGCCCAGCCCGAGCCCTTGCAGACCTCTATTACATATACGAGGGATGACGTTCCTCGTCGATCACATTGCCGGGGAATTGGAGAGAAAGAAAGGTATGGGGGAAGGAAGGAAGCGACCTGATACTATTATCTGAGGTACCATCCCGACATTCGCCTGGTGTGAATGTGCAAAACCCAGGAAAAAACTCACTCAGGGTGGATAACCTGAAAAAGCTATTACACGTTTTCGACCCAGTGTTCCCGGAATCGAACCCGGGACCTTGAAATGAAATGAAATCTTTCAGATTTATGTCTCATGGTTATGCTATGTAGGCTAAAGAAGAGAGTGATGATGAGAAAGGAATGAAATGGTGGAATGAAGAGAGTGGGAGGAAACAGGAGAACCCCGAGGAAAGAGGAAACCCACGCACACGGTGTATGTCCATCACGAAGCCCACTTGCTGCGAACTGGGATCGAACCAGGGACCCCATGCACCAGAGATGAACGCTCCACTACTATCCCACTGAGGACCCTTTGACAAGGGCGCCGATTTCTCTGTAAATTTGGGGGGGGGGGCCCATTCAGATGCAGAAGGTATATATATGAGGATTTTAAGACAAATTGCATTCAAATTATTTCAAATATTGTATATTTTTAAATGCAGGGTGTGGCAGCGTTCATAGCGTAATTTGACTTGCGTAGTACAATGACGTACTGCATGAATGCGCGCCAGCTCGTGCCGCATTCGTATACCAATGAGCTGCCATTTCGAGTGTGACCGTGATATGGAGCGGTGGAGTGCACAGCATCGTGCCTTTGCTGTTGAAAGTTATTTCAAGAATAACAATTCTGTTATTGCTACCCAGCGTCTATTTCGGCAACATTTCAGCTTGGAACGTCATACGAAAGTTCCAAATGGACGGACCATTGTGAGGTGGATACGAGCATTTCGAACAACAGGTTCTGTTTGCAATGGCAAACCGAGAAGTGAAAGAACTGTGCGGATACCAGAAGCCGTGGAAAATGTTCGAGCTGCAATATTGCGTAGCCCAAAAAGATCTGCTCGTCATCATTCGCAAATTATTCGTATGTCCGATCACTCATTCAGGAGAATATTGCACGAAGATCTCCATTTCCACCCATATAAGCTGCAGATTGTTCAGGAAATTAGGCCTTGCGATTGGGTTTCACGAGAAACATTCTGCTTAACCATGCGTGATCTCCTTCGCAAAAATCCACAAATGTTGCACACCATCCTGATGTCAGATGAAGCTCATTTCGAGTTATGTGGTTCAGTGAATAAACAGAATATGCGTTATTGGAGTGATGTAAACCCGCATGAACTGCACATCAAGCCCTTGCACAGTTCTCGTATCACAGTGTGGTGTGGAGTTGCTTCCTTAGGGATTATTGGCCCTTACTTCTTTGTGGATGACAGCGGTGTGGCTGTAACTGTCACCTATGAACGCTACCTAAAGATGCTGCAAGACTTCGTTCTTCCCCAATTAGGTATGATCGATGTGGATGTGGAACAATTATGGTTTCAACAAGACGGAGCGACCTCGCATACACCAGAATTTGCATGGATTTCTTGCGACAGACATTTCCAGGTAGAGTAATTTCCCGTTTTCGTGACATTTCCTGACCGCCTCGCTCATCTGATCTTTCATGTGCAGACTTTTTCCTTTGGGGCTACCTGAAGCAAGAAGTTTTCCGAACACGTTGTGCCACCATTCCTGAGTTGAAGGATCGCATCAGAACTGCCATGGGCAATGTCCCAGGAAATACGTTACGCCGAGTTATGGAAAACTTCCAACGCCTCCTAGATGAATGTGTTGTGCAGAGGGGGCATCATTTGACAGGAGTCATATTCAGAAAGTAATCCACGCAATGGACAATGACTTACACATGAGTAAATGGCATACCTTTAACTATTAATTGACATAAGAGGTAATAAATAAATTACAGTTGCTGCCTGATGGTGTGTCTTTAATATCCTACTATGAACGCTGCCGCACCCTGTACAATAAGGGGGGACCACATCAGCTTTGGGGGGCCCGGCCCCCCAGGGTCGCCGCCCTTGCCCTTTGAACGCGTTTACTTTGGACTTCAAGAATTATTTATATCGGTTGAGATTGAAATCGGTCAGATGGTAAGACAGAGAAAACCCCCAGCTTAAGAGAAGAACACCTGGTCTTGTTTCCACATTGCACGGCGTCACTAAACGCCGTGACAAACATCTTGGCATTTGAAGGCGGCGCTCCAAGTTCCCTTTAAATGCTGCTAGCAAATGCGAGGCCAGCGATATTGCCACGTTTATTTTGTACACATCCACGTTTATTCCCTGTTACCTGATCGCGCTATAGTTTGCGTAGCCATAGCCATACCCGTTTACCACTTGGCAACGTCGCGCCAGACCTTGCGTTTTATTCGTTTAGCTGAAATGCCAAGATGTTTGTCACAGGCTTTAGCACAGTAGATCATCAATGCTGAAAGTAGTTCTTGCGAGGCAACAGTGTGAATATCTCATTCCATTCAAACTGCTAATTATGTTAACTGACATTGAGCGTTAATGTCCTGCAGCGGAGTACTTTTTTTTTATCACGTGATTAAGCTAAGAGATTTCACGTGCAGTGCTTCCAGCCATTGGCAAATCCATAACTATTAAGTTAACATGCGCGCTCGCCAGTTGCAACAATCTTTCAAATTTGTTTTAAGTTGCAGGACACAAAAACAGCAACTTATTCATAATCTTTTTTTCTTTTTTTTTTCTAACGCGTTGGTTTATTTTCTTTGTTTGCTCTTTTGTTTTTATTAAACGTTAGAAGGAAGAGTTGTCGTTTTGTGCGAAAACGAGAAATAAAATCCTTCGAATCGCTCGAGGGGACTTTTGCCTACTTCCTTTCTCAGAATTTTAGATATTTTAATTTTATTTTAGATATTTTCTGGTTAATTATTTTCTTCTTCTCACATTCCTTCTGAAAGACATTCCAGATTTTCATTCTTTTTATCTTCCTTCTTTTGTTGTCCCTTTTTGATTTATTCTGGTGACTTCTATCTGAAGGGCTTTTCTTAAAAATACACTTTGCATTTTTTTTTTTTTTAAATGTTAAATTACTTGCTATATGGACTTTCTAGAACAGGATTTCTCAAACTGGTAATAGCGAGAGGGTTTCATGGAGATCGCGAAGATAAGAGGGAGAGATAAATATAATTACAACCTAGTACCAGAAAAGATTTTCAAATATTATTTTGAATTTTGTTCTAATAGGCACATTTTTATTTTCATACATAGTGTCAAGAACAACAAAGAATAGATCTACTATTGGGCTGCCAAAATGTCTTGAACCGTGGCAAAAATGCGAACTAAAGCTCATACCCTCACACACCCACGCATTGAGCCAATAAGGGTTCAGCTGTTGCTAAGCGAGAGAAAGCGAGTGGAATTCCTTCAGCCGATAGCAGCGCTTGCAACGGAAGACTAGGGATCAAGTCAATGTGGCATATCTTTAAACGTTTTCAACAGGTGTACAGTTGTTTAAAAATCAATTTAAATGAAAGAGTTTCGATATGAAACTGATGAGAACAACATATTGAAATACCAGGAAAATACAAATGCAACAAAACCTAGATATTAAAATACAATTAAAATTGAAAGCTAATGAAATACCTGATCATGGTGTCATTTCACTAATGCGACAATGTTCTGTTCAATCTTCGTGACGCACATTATCAACTGACAAACGATTTCTTGTCTTTGTTTTAATTAATGGTTACCATGGAAGAGAAACCACTTTCACATAGATACGACGTAGCAAATGGAATTATTACTTTTAAAGCAGCAGATACCAGATCAGCATACTCTTCTCTCCTCTTCAGTCAGAACTTGTGCAAGTCTTCGTTACAGAAAACCAGTTGCAAGGACTTGTTGGTTTTAATCCATTCGTTTTTAGATAAGTTACTGCATCCACTATATACAAAAAAAATGGATGGATTCTACTATTATAGAAATAGATGGATATCGTGAGATCTCCGCAATAGGCATATTAAAAATCCCACATAAGCTTATCGCAAGTCAGAAATTATAAGGGATGTGATAAAATGGGGATCGTGATACACTACGTGATCAAAAGTATCCGGATACCTGGCTGAAAATGACTTACAAGTTCGTGGCACCCTCCATCGGTATTGCTGGAATTCAATATGGTGTTGGCCCACCCTTATCCTTGATCACAGCTTCCACTCTCGCAGATATACTTTCAATCAGGTGCTGGAAGGTTTCTTGGGGAATGGTAGCCCATTCTTCACGGAGTGCTGAACTGAGGAGAGATATCGATATAGGTCGGTGAGGCCTGGCACGAAGTCGGCGTTCCAAAACATCCCAAAGGTTTTCTATAGGATTCAAGTCAGGACTCTGTGCAGGCCAGTCCATTAAAGGGATGTTATTGTCTTGTAACTACTCAGCCACAGGACATGCAGTATGAACAGGTACTCGATCGTGTTCAAAGATGCAATCGCCATCCCTCGAATTGTTCTTCAACAGTGAGAAGCAAGAAGGTGCTTAAAACATCAATGTGGGCCTGCGCTGTGAGTGTCACACAAAACAACAAGGGGTGCAAGCCTCCTCCAAGAAAGACACGACCCATACCATAACTCCACCTCCGAATTTTACTGTTGGCACTACCGCTGACAGATGACGTTCACCGGGCATTCGAGATACCCACACCCTGCCATCGGATTCCCATATTGTGTACCGTGATTCATCACTCCATACAACGTTTCTCCACTGTTCAATCGTCCAATGTTTACGCTCCTTACACCAAGCGAGGCGTCGTTTGGCATTTACCTGCGTGATGTGTGGCTTATGAGCAGCCTCTCGACCATGAAATCCAGGTTTTTTCACCTCACGCCTAACTGTCGTAGTACTTGAGTAGATACTGATGCAGTTTGGAATTCCTATGTGATGCTCTGGATAGATGTCTGCCTATTACACTTTACGACCCTCTTCAACTGTCGGCGGTCTCTGTCAGTCAACAGACGAGGTCTACCTGTACGCTTTTGTGCTGTACGTGTCCCTTCACATTTCCACTTCACTATCACATCAGACGCAGTGGACCTAGGGATGTTTAGGAGTGTGGAAATCTCGCATACAGACTTCTGACACAAGTGACACCCAATCACCTGACCACGTTCGAAGTCCATGAGTTCCGCGGGGCGCCCCATTCTGCTTTCTCACGATGTCTAATGACTACTGAGGTCGTTGATAATGAGTACCTGGCAGTAGGTGGCAGCACAATGCACCTAATATGAGAAACGTGTGTTTTTGGGGATGTCCGGATACTTTTGATCACATAGTGTAGGAATTAGATTGAGGACTACTTATATAGAAGGACTGTGACGTTTTCGGAACGGAGCAACTCGTAAACGATTCAGTATATGTAGCACAAAATATGCAGCAGCATTGATAGTTTATTCTTTTACAGTAAAACCAGTCAAATTGGTCACATCCTCACTGTCCCAGAAAGCGACGAGGAAACCTATTCTGTAAGCGGGATTATTTTGAACCTTGTTTTTAGGGGGAAGGGGAAGAAAGTGTTTCCAGCACAGACGAGGAACAGATATAGACAACCATCTTCCTACTTGTGCTACGTGAATTCATTTGGATCATCTGTACGAAGAAAGAACCAATCAACGTTCGACTCAGTCGCAGTGATGCCAACCTGAAACGCGATAAAATCCCTTCTCGAGAGGCACAAATTCCCATTTTGCTCATGAATTTCCCATGTTATATTAATAACAGTTTTCTAAACTTAGAAAACATAACCAGTGAAATTAGTGTAAATGAGTCATTTTCTACCATATATGAATGAATTATTCAAAAATTCCAATTGTGTACGTTTATCAGATACTTTATGACACAAGTATTTTCCCTAATTGAAAGATATAATTGAAAAAAATTGACAATTAATGCAAATAAGTACATTTTGTTCTGAGTTTAGTATTTCCGTCACACTTTTGTACTATAACCTACAAACTTCATACTTCAGTCATTTTGAATCGAACGATTTGGAAGTTGAACTTTTCTCATTTTATTATCTTCCGTTAATTCTGTTTTTTTATTTCTATTTTTAACACCACAGTACAATTACCGTTCCGTTTTTTTTTTTAAATCAAAAATTCACAAGTCAGTACATAAATCAGTTTAATACTAATATGCATTTTACAGTAACAAAATTTGACAATTAGCATTAATTTCAAGTTTATTACAGACTCGTTTTTCTGCTTCTCGTCTACCTATACAATTTTGTTGGGTCAATGGAATAGATGTATCAAAAATCCCACAAATCCTGTCATTTTTAATGAAAATTCTCTTTATCCCATTTCGAGAAATCATTATCAGAAAATTCCACAATATGAGATTTTCCCCATGGGTTGGCATCACTGAAAGTGGCGCGTATACCGCTATTGATCAACACCCCCTCCGCCGCCGTATCCTCGCTACAATCCACATAGCGCCCTCTCTAAATACGGGAGGTTTTTTTGACGGACCCTGTATGTTATACTGTATCAAAACCGAATAAATTTTAGAAAATTTATCGTGGATCTCAAAATGAAATCGGGGAGGGGAGACAAAAGGGTAAGCACATTACTCTTTACTAATTTTAACTTCCTGTGGAGGAGACAACTGGGAAGGCATAAAAAAAAAAAGAAAGAAAAATGAAAATGGACAATATAGGAGGCGAAAATCTAGTCTGTTATGTGGATAATCTATACATGCTTAATTACAATTAAGATTAGAAATTAGATTTCTGGTTGATTTGATTTTTTGAGTTTAACGTCCCGTTCAGCAGCGAGGCTATATGAGACGTGGACCTACTGATTAACGTGGAATCCGAACAACACGAGCTCCCGCCGGGAATCGAACCCGGGTCTCCCACGCCATAGGCGCGTACGCTAACCACTTGGCCACGAAGGAGCTCTATTAGACTTCTGGTCTTTCGGTATGATCTATAGTCATGTTGGTCCGCCACACAAATGAGGGACGACGTCCTTTGGTGATCACAGTGCCCTAGGAATTGGAAAGAAGAAAGGAATGAGCAAGGAAGGAAGTGGCCTGGGGATATTATGTGAGGTACCATCCCGGCATTTGCTTGGCGTGAATGAGGAAAGCACAGGAAAAACCTCACTGATGATGCTTGGCCTAAAAGAGTTGTAACGCCTTTTAGGCCGAGTGTCCTCAGCGGGATATACCTGTTTGAGATTATCAACTTGTCTGTGATATAGGCAGTTCCTTTTATCTTATTGCTTCAATCTGTGAGGATAATAAGGATATGCCCAGAGCCGGATCTTTGATCAGACCCTAAGCTATTGAAGGTAATGGGACCCTTAGTTGTGCAACCAATCCATGCAGAACATATGGTACTTTTATATACAGAAATGGAAAAACGAAATGAAATCTTTGAGTTTTACGTCCCACGGTTAGGCTAAAGAAGACGGTGAGTAATGAATGAAATGGTGGAATGAAGAAAGTGGGAGGAAACGGGAGAACCCCGAGGAAACCCACGCACACGGTGTTTGTCCACCACAAAGTTCACTTGGCGAGGACTGGGATCGAACTCAAGACCCCAAGCACCAGAGGTTAACGCGCTACCACTGAGCCACCGCGGCCCCTATACAGAAATGGACAAACCGTTGATATTTTAGGGAGCAAACTAGCAGAAGAGAGTTTATTATTTACATCATTTCATCATAGGAGTCTACATAACACTAATTCTTATTACTATGTAGGTATAATTTTTTTTAAACCTTACATTCTGAAAATGTACACCCAGTTTCTTCCTTTAAATTTAGGGGCCCGAAGCTAAGGCTTGTTTAGCTTATACGTAAATCCAGCCGTGGATATGCCTCAAGGACAGTATTTTGAGAAACGCTGCAATAGAGAATCAAAAACTTTACAGCTTAGTTAAAAAAAATAGAATTTATCGAACAGTAAGGATGCTCACGAGACAGATCTTGAGGCTGTCTCATCTCGAAAAAGGTTTCTACTGAGACAGTTCTCTCGTCTCGAAAAATATTGTCTCTTCTTGTCTCGTCTCGTACACAGTCGTATCTGACACCATCCACTCGTGAACGTGACTGAACAAAAGTAGACGTATCCATTCGTAGAAGGAATGTTGCTTAACACAAAATTCTACACCCTCTCACTATCAGCCTTTCATTCGAACCTCAAGCAACGCCGCATGTCTTTTTATCATCGGTGAAACACAATTTTGCTTTTCTTATTTTTCATTGGTAGCACACTATTGTTTCTTTTTTTTTTTCAAATTAAGAACTTTTCGTCATTACGTATCTCACATTTAGAGTCAATAAATTGATCGTTCTGAGAAGTTAGAGGATAAAATTTCCCAACTTTTCGGGCTTCGACGAATGAACGGGAAAATGTATGAGGATAAAAGAGGAAAACCGATCACTCAAGAAATTGGAAAGTGAAACTGCTTGACCAGAAGAAAGAAAGTGAAATAATATATGTTCTTTTTTTGTTGTTGTTGACAAATAAAATAAAATAAAATAAAATAAAATCAAAACCGTTCCCATTGCTATGGTAACAGCACAAATCATTGTCCACTAAATTGTATTTAGATGATTTTTTTCATTTCTTCTTCTATTCATCTCCCAATTCCTAGAAAGACTTTTCTTTGATACGAACATTTTACAAAAGTATTTTCTTTTGTGCGTGGGATAAAGGTGATTCTGTTGTGCAGTCAGAGAACATGAAATAATCTTTTTGTTCATGGGTAGTTTCTGATATCTATACGCAAAGACGAGATTACGAGATCAGGAGATACGTTATATAAATTAATAGAAGCAAGGGCTGCGATTAGGGGGGAAGAGGAGGAAGTTGCCCCCACTTTTTTTGAAGTGATTCCTTAATATGGAAATATATATAAAAAAATGTATGTATTAATGGTTTATAGAAAAAAAATGGTACCATATAATATTTGCCGTTGTGTGAGTACGTATTGGTTATTTGTCTTCCCGTGGAGTTAAGAAAGCTACAGGAACTGAGTTTTAATTACAATTCAAAACAATTAATATTGCAATTGCTTATTTCTTTAAATGTCGTAGCATATGCTTGTAGTATTTACTGTTTTTCATTTTCTAAGAGTAATAATATACATTTAATGGCATGTGTGGAATTAAAAATAAAAGTTGTTCATTAATCCCCAGTTTCAATACAGTCTACAAACAAGCCTCATTATTCACTACTATGATTAATATTATCCTTTCTATATATTTGTTTTGCAAATTTATTATTAAATAATCTGATCACATAATTTTCCAGACAGAATTTTGAGATCTTCATGAGCAAGAAATCAAATCTCTTCTTATACTTTTGTTGTTTCAGAATACAAAGGGCTAGTAACTACTTGCGTTGCTCTTGTCAATTTACTTAATTAAATGTGAAATACGATATACGATATTTGAACTGAAAAACTAACATTGATATACAAATATTCCGATCATGCCTTGCCCCGCGGTGGCTCAGTGGTAGAGCGTTCTCCTCTGGTGCTTGATGTCCCGGGTTCGATTCCAGCCCCCACCAAGTGAATTTGTGGTGGACAAACACCGTGTGCGTGGGTTTTCCCGGGGTTCTCCCGTTTCCTCCCACTTTCTTCATTGTACCATTTCATTCATTACTCATCATCACCGTCTCCTTTAGCCTAACCGGCATAACCGTGAGACGTAAAACTCAAAGATTTTTCATTTATTATGTGATAAGAAAGTGTACAGATGAAGTTTAAGATAAAAAATGGAATTTTTGAGTTTTACGTCCCACGGTTATGCTGGCTAGGCTAAAGGAGACGGTGATGATGAGTAATGAATGAAATGGTACAATGAAGAAAGTGGGAGGAAACGGGAGAACCCCGGGAAAACCCACGCACACGGTGTTTGTCCACCACAAGGTTCACTTGGAGGGAGCAGGGTTTGAACGCGGGACCCCAAGCACTAGAGATGAACGCTCTACCACTGAGCCACTGCGGCCCACAAGTTTAAGGGTCTTCACTACAGCGAAATTAACCTACCGCTAATTTTAGAGTTTTTCTGTAATATCTTGAAAACAAATAAAAATATTCGAAAAGCAGAAATGTAGTGAACTAGACAATACGATTTTGCATGTGATACCTTTACCTCAATTCACCTACCTGCTTTTGGATACCGCTATTTACAGAACCCGCAAAAAATGCTAAATTTATCTACAGTTGCAAGGCGAAAACAGACAGATGAGTTGTGATAACGGTATCACATGCAAAATCGTATTGTTTAGCTCACTACGTTTCTGCTTTTCAAATATTTTTATTTGTTTTGAAGATATTACAGAAAAAAACTCTAAAATTAGCGGTAGTTTAATTTCGCTGTAGTGAAGACTCTTAAGATCAAATTTTTATACTACATCAGTCCTTTTCTGTTAAACGAGTACAGTTTTATTGAGATGTGCAAATGTATGTTGAATTAGAAAGTTATGTTAAAGGGTCCAGATCCGGACCCGGTGGGTTCCGGAAGGTGCGCCCCTGAAACAAATCCTAAAAGCCCGTAGTGAAAATACGGTCCTGAAATTCTCATTTTTAAAAAATAAATGTGATAGTTTAGATTTGAAGCTCGCTGTAGTGAAATCGCAGTTAGATTGAAATGAATTGCTATAACGATACAAAGCATGAATGAACGTGGAAAATTAATGCAATCAAAGCAACATGAACCAAAGATAAAAACTGTTAATTTCACATGGATGATGTTCTTGACAGCTAATGGTGGAAAATTATCCATTCCCTCGTGTGTGGAAGACAAATGGTGAATTCGTGAGAGAAGTGAGCGTCCGTTGGTAAAAAACATTTAATTTTCTTAGAAATTCACTGAACAATCGTTGTTCCAGTAAGTTAGCACTATCTCATGTGTAGCACTCCGTGGTAAATGATTACTATCTGTTAAGAAAAAAAACATAAGATTACAAAAAAGGAACTGTTTCTGAGTGTCAAATGATTGTTATCTTTACAACATTCCGAGAGCCCAGATAACTTGTTTTTGAGGAATTACGGCATTAGACATCTTGATTTTGTGCATTTATTCGGTTTGTGGAGGCCTATGTGTTGAACGTTATCTAAATTCAGCCAATAAAAGGCGTCTTTAGTGGAGTTATAGCACATTATTTAATTACAAAGAAGGAAGAGGAATTTCTAGTTTTAGTTCCATAATTATTCCCTTTAGGATAAAGGAGATGGGTTGTTAATAAGAGTGAATGATTCTGAACGAATCAACGGAATGAAAATGTGGGGGAAACGTAAGAACTCCAAGAAAACCCACGAGCATAATGCTGTACAGCAGAAACTCACATGGATTGGTATCAAACCAAGGAACCCTTGCACCAGAGCACTCTACTATTAACTAAGACACCGTGTACCCTTGTTTATTTTCTCGGTTTTTTCATATGCAATGCTGAATGCATGTGTGATGGGTAGAGTTCGGATGTTTAGGCAAATAGGCACTTAAAATTTAAAAAAATAGGCAGTAAAATGTAACTCGAAACAATGAAGATTAATACTCAATACAATTAAAAAATCAATTCAAGTCATAGATAATGTTCAAAGAAGATAGAAGCATACTTGTTTGTTAATATCTTATTTTACTGTACCTAGGTATATATAAAAACGAAGCTTGATATGTATTCCGTGTATATTTAGTAAATACATTCTACACAGCACTTTATCAATACACATAAGAGTCCAAATTTTATACTCTTATCTGTCTACAGAGCAGTCCAAAGTTTTACAGCACTTTATCAATGCACATAGTAGTCCAAAGTTTTACGACATCACTACACAAACAGCGCTTATATTTCTCAGAAGAAGCATAATCCCCTACTAAATTATGAATTTTTCCCCAACTAAGACTTATTTTTAAGAAAATGGGTAGAATAGGCAAATTAGGCACTAAAGCAATTATTTAGGCAGGAATGGGTGAAATAGGCAAAGTAGGCAAAATAAAATTGGCTTCCTACATAAACTTTAAAATGTTATTTTTGATCATATCTTTAATATTGAAAAATAGGCATTTTGCCTAACATCTGGTCTCTAGTGATTAGGGATGCATTCGAGTCGAGTCGAGTCGAGATTTAAGCCTGTCTCGACTCGTCTCGAGAAAATGTTGTCTCGACTCGTGTCTCGACTCGAAAATATGTTTCTGTCTCGACTCGTGTCTCGACTCGACAGTCTCTGTCTCGACTCGACTCGAATTCGAGTCGAGACGTCTCGAAATTCGAGTCGAGACAAAATGTACGAGTTAAAATATACGCACACATCAGCCAGACCATCATGACTACCTACCTAATTGTCAGTATGTCGACTTTTGGCATGGATAAAAACGGCGACACGTCTTGGCATACACGCAATGATCCTTGATAGGTCGCTAGAGAGAGCTGGCACCACATGTGCTCACTCAGGTCACCTAATTCCCGTAAATTCCGGGAAGGAGGGCGATGTGCTCTGACGTCACGTTCAATCACATCCCACAAGGGACATCACTCAAATGTCCGGCTCCAATTTCAATGAAACTTTTTTTGCTGATAGAAGGCATGTATGCATCATTACTTGTGATGACAAATTTTTGCCATGGTGCATGTTTTCTATTTTTTTTAATAACTTTTAAGAGTTGTGATGTGGTTATTAGAGATTACTACAGAAGTCCGTTACTACCCTTTGTAAACGGAGCGTTAATGAAGAAAAGTGAAGAAAAACCATGTGGATACATATAAGTCCTGGGGGGAAGTCGTATGGTAGATATGACCTTGATGGCAGCCATCTTGAAATCCACCATTTTGAATTAAGGTCAAGTTTTCAAAATGGGAATATGGTAATATGATACATTATTTCGGGCTAGAATTTAATTAGAAAAATAATGGTGAGGTTAGTTTTAAGATACACCCATTTGGGGGAAAGTTACAGGCATATTAATTGTTTTTACTTACTGTGTGCGTAAGTCCCTTCTTACTTTCGTCTCAAGACCTGTAAATCGATCGCAACGGCAGAGCCCGGTTTCGCACTAGTGTTTAGAAATCTTTAAACTCACTTGAGGCAATATTTGTGGATTATTGTATTGTATTTTGCCTTTAATTAAATATGAACCCACTTCATGATCTTGTGTAAAGTATCACTAAAAGAGAATTTCTATTTTTATGGAGAACGTAAGCATGGCAATTATAAAAGGTGAGTAAGGTGCGTATGTATTTATAAGAAAGTCTTTTGTGGTTCCGCCAACCTATTCTTTAGTTGTTTTTTTAAATACTCATATCTCATAAATAAAAGAGCTATTATAAAATCTCTTACCACTATTCTTTAATACTTTTAAAATTTTATTTATTGTAAAAGCACTGGCGAGATATTTCTTAACGCCCACTAAAATTATGGTGGAGCTCCTTTGTGGCTAACGGTTAGCATACTTGCCTTTGGCGTGGGAAACTTGGGCTTGATTCCCGGTGGGAGTTCATGTGGTTCGGATTTCACGTTAATCAGTAAGTCCACGTCTCACATAGCCTCGCTGCTGAACGGGACGTTAAACTCAGAATCAATTCAACTCAAAATTATGGTTTTGACTTTATCATGATGTCATTAGTTTAAACGCCCAACTGCCCAGTAATTATAAACATTGACTACATTATAAAATTGTAATTTGTGACGACTAAAATATCAGAAATTAAAGATTATTCTTTGGGTTTTGGAACATTTTGAAAAACGTGAAAAACTGGTACTGCACCGATACAACACACCTTTTGGATTTGTCATAACATGTCTTACATAGCTTTGGTTCGATTCTCAACACGGACTGCAACTACCCGTTAAATTGTGCATCCGAAGGGCACTCTTTGTTAAACCTCGCTTATCACCGCTCATCTTAATAATATATATAACTTCACCGCGAAGCAAATGTTGCATTTCTCTCTTTCATCCTAACACAAAACAAAACTAACCACAGCTGTGACACGAAGGAGCTATTTCGAAAAGAAACAAGCTGTGCTTCATAGAGATGTGTACCAAATGATATAAGTATAAAGTATTGTTTTCTTTCCTGTTTATTGATATCAGTTGGTGTTCTTAATGAGTTTACTCATTAGTTTAGAAAGAGTATATATGGAATTTGGACATATGTTGTACGTATTCTCCTGAGAAATTGATGAGACCAGAAAAGTTATAAGGACAGATGGAATAGGTTTAAGCGCATCTACGTGACTTTATCAAATATTTATTCTCCGTAATGGTACCACGCGGAAAACTTGGTATAGGCCCACTTTTATCTTTGCCTCCCTCTGTTAGCTGTTTCGTATCATATATATCGGATGGTTTTGATATTTCTTCTGATCATTAAAACAACAATGGTACCTGTGTGCGTGCAGAAATGCAAAAGCACAAGGTAACTTCCTATTTGTTTTGGAAACAACAAACCCATTTCACGTGTGCGAGAGAAATTGAGCACAGCGAGATCGGGTGTTTACTCACGGTCAGTTCGCAGCAGGAGTCCATGGTAAAAGATTTGGCTATCTTGAAAACACTCGCAAAACCTTACAAATAAAAAAGACTGCGCTTCAAAGAAAGTTTAGACACAGATGTTTCAATTTTCTTTTAGCATCTTTCTTCAGCAAAAGAGTCGGTTCATTGTATTCGAAAAAGGGAAGGGAGAAGTGGTGAATTTATATTTTATGTGGGGGCTAACGTTGTAAGTAGTATAAACAATACATACCGCTTCCGACTCTGTACTGAAGCACTTCCTTTAGCGGTATATCACTAGATCTATCCTGACCCTCATCCCACCTCAAGTTGTAAAGTAGAAAGGGACAGAAGTATTCAACATGACTGCGCACTTGAGTTTCAGTTCACAATACGAAAACCAGTGAGCAAGTAAACAGTCTTTTGTAGGATCGTGTTATACTTCTTGAATTTATTTTTGAACATTTCTGTGAATTCAACAACAGAACGCAGTAGAAATACGGACTAGTTTTTACTCCAACCATTACTTTCGCTCCAACCCAGGGATGCCACATTTATGATTTCGAACTAGATTTAGTGATTTTACTATTGAACTAGTGATCTAGTACGTACTTTGGGTAAATAGGCATATTCTAGTGATTTTTTTGCATTTTTTTCTGATGCAGACAAATGAGAAGGAAATGGTTCTTAAAATAAAAGGAAGAAGTATATTGCAGTTCAAAACAAATGTAGAAACCTTAAATTATTTTTTCTTTTCCCTCTGACTGAATGAAACCCCTGCTGTGTAACGACCTTAGGTAAACAACGGTTATCTTTGGTCCGCTACCTTCTTTTGTTAGCCGACATGAGATGGGTTACTTTTTTTTCTGGAAGAAAGTGAAGAAATAATTATCCAGTACATTTACGTTTTGTCAGGCACACAGGCGCAGTCTGTACTTGTTTCCTAACGAATTTTAGCAACATAACATAAATGAAACATATGTACCAGAAAATAGAGGCAGTACAAACGGAAATTTTCATCTGTGACACATTTGATGAGAAATATAGTTAGATGTCACGTGCAAGCACTCTAAACATGTCCTATCCTGTAATTCTATTCGTATGTTTATGTAGGTGAGACTGAGAAATCAAGAAACAATAATAATTGGTTTTCTTCCAGGGGAAAAATCTAAATGTGAAGGGGTGTTACACTGGGACTTTAATTGCGTCCTTTGTACAAGATTAATAAGTAATAGCAATTTTTTAATTTATTTTAGTTCTTGGGGAGAGGAAGATGGAAGCGAACCCTCGTAAGGACCTCTGCAAGGAAACATGAATACTATCCGCCACTGTTTGTTACGTTACACAAAATAGTTATATATATATATATATATATATATATATATATATATATATATATATATATATATATATATATTGAGTTTTAGTCAGGGTTTTCATTCTGCAGGAGAGGGGGGGATAGTAATACCTGACGAACATTTTCTATTCTCAGAGTGTTGCAATGATAGCATTTCCTCCATTATAACTTGGCCAAGCTAGTTGCATTATATGTAAGGATTAAGTTAGCCTAAAAAGCTTAAATTTCTATGGCTGTTTTACTCTGTACACATGTTTCTCATTTTCGGTGTACGGGACTCTGTGTCCGGAAATTTTCGATGGCTTCCAAGTCGGAAAATAAGTGTATCAAAGGCATATATATTATATCTATGGTTATATGAGGCATGGATCTACAGTTTAAAGTGGGATACCGGTAACAACTTCATGAGCTTCCACCGTAAATCGAACCAGAGTCTCCCGCGATCAAGGCGTATGTGTTAACCATCAGCCACGAGGAAATTCACATAAGCACACACATATATATATTGTTGAGTTGATTTTGATTTTACCGTCTCTTTCAGCAGCGAGGATATATGAAATGTAGACCTACTGATTAACGTGGAATCCGAACTACATGAGCTCGCGCCGGGAATTGAACCCGAGTCTTCCACGGCAAAGACGCGTACACTAGCCGCGGAGTTCACACACACACACAGAATCAGAGTCCTCACACACCAAGGGTGAGAGCTGTGCCACTGAGTCACAGCGGCCACGGGGCTAGGTCGAGTCCACTTTACGTTCATAGTTTCTTAGTACATAAATGTTACGATTATGAAATAGATTTTCCTTAATGAGCTGCATAAAAACAAAAGCTTTCGAAATGCATTAAACAATTAGCTCGATTTGAGTGTGAACTTAAAGTTATATCAGAGTGTAAATACGGATACGCACCAAAGCTCGAAAACTTAATACACTATTTCTCCTATATAGTCAGCATGTATCAAGGAATCGTTCAGCTTTCATTTGAGAGGATGGAAATCGAAGGCCCCTGAACAACTATGTTACTAATGTGCGGAATGTATTTATCTTACAGTGAACTGCTTTGATGCCAAGTGGCCTAACTCCAAAATTGAAATTTTCCAGGAGTGAAAGTTGAAGTTCAATATCTCATGAACAATCCATATTTCTTTTATGTTGGGAACCAAAACCATAACTACTGTATGTAGTTCATTGTTTTATAACTTAGTGTTTACAAAAATCCTTTTAAAAAATACCTATTCATAGAAGTGAATGGTACTTATCTGTACTAGTTCTTGGCATCCAAGCAGTCCATTTATTGTAATACTAGCTTAATATACCCATTCTTCGCATGGGGGCTGTATTTGGAAGTCAACACCTGTGGAAGTATCACCATTCATTTCAGTGACCGCGAAAACTATGGATTTGACACTAGTATCAATCAATATGGGCTATTTATACATGTCTCGGTATTCCTCACCCGCTGACACCCGGCCCGCATACACTAGTAGCTGAATTTGCAAGTCATCGCTGATGGAAGTGTCACCATTGATCTCAGCGACCGTGAAAACTATGGTTTTGACACTAATGTCGATCAATTTGGATTACTTTTACTACATGTCTCGCTAAACGCCCACCTGAGACCCCCTGGTTCCAATTTTGACAAAAACGCTTCGCCTTAGACTGGGACCTGGACCAAGGTATCCGTGACCAAAATTTGGTAACTCTCGGTCAACTTGTCTGGTCCCCAGGTCGGTCCCAGTAAACGTCCCCCCCGAGACCCCCCTGGTTCGAAATTTTAAAAAACGCTTCGTCTTGATCTGGGGCCTGGACTAAGGTACCCGTGAACAAATTTTGGGAACTCTCGGTAAACTCGTCTGGTCCCCAGGTCGCACACAGACAGACAGACAAACACACAAACAAACTCTTTATTTTATTTATATTAGATAAGATATACTATGTAAAATTATCATAATATGTGATTTACAACAAATGTTACATTATATATTATCCGTAGCTCGTGATATGCTGCAACATATTAAAGCCTCAGAATAGTTGGGCAAGCAAATAATCCAGAAATTACGTAACCCTATTGCGTTCATGGGAACGAAAACACAATAATTATAACTATGCTAAATTACTATAGACTACCAACTGCTCATTCAGAGAATTTATGAAGTTCACTTTATCGCAATAGTTTTATACACACTAGATTTAGACTACGGATAATAGTTTTATACAAACTAGATAATCAATTATTATTATTATTATCATTATATTTGCAGTACAACCAAATACAACGACATTAACTATTAGTTCTAATTAACTGAATTGAGCTGAAAATTAAATCTTGATCTTTAAAGATTAACAATTAATTTTATGCGTTCTGTACCTTTCTGAAGGAATAAAAGCTGGAATTGGTTTCAAGGCTGTTTCTGAGTGAATACTTTCTTCAAAATAATATTAAAAATTATAGAAAGATTTTCGAGACATTCGAGTCGAGTCGAGATTTTTAAGAGCCGTCTCGACTCGACTCGTGTCTCGACTCGAAAATTCGAGTCGAGAAATACGTTTGTCTCGACTCGTCTCGAATTTTACAAAGTGTGTCTCGACTCGAATCTCGACTCGAATTCGAGTCGAGTCGAGTCGAGATTCGAGACATGTCTCGACTCGAGCGCATCCCTACTAGTGATGAGGATTTTTCAGGCTGTCGACAACCAATGGAAGACTTTCCTTTGACATGCATATCTATCTAATTCTAAGGGCGCACGGTGGCCCACTGGTAGAGCGTTTTCCTCTGGTACGTGGGGAATTGTGTATTAGTCCACAAATAAGCATCCTACATTAAATTCTAATATTAATGTTATTATGGAGAATGTTTAGTTACGTCTTTATTGAATATTAGCTGAAATGCCTGATCCTCGCACGAAAAAATTACGATTATAGAATAATTATTTGCGAAACATGTGAAAACCCTCCCCCCTTAGAATACGCTTCTCAATGAAAGAGTAATGATAGAAATTGTACTTTTGGCAGAAACGTTTGAACCTCCGTAGCCACTTAGCTTACGCTCTGTAATAAAAGTGACATCTTAAAAATTTACCTTGAAGGAGGTACCCAATTATGTTCCAAAAAATTAATTTCAAACAGATCAATCGCTTTCCCATAATGTAATCACAAACAATAAATAACATTGATTTGAAAGTAAACTCCCATTCCCCCTTAAAAAGGAAAATTTAAGAAAGGCTGGAAGGTTTCAAAATGCGGGTGTGGAGAAGAATGGAAAGAATTAGCTGGATCAAGCGAAAGACGAATGAGGAGGTGAAGAACAATTTTAATTATTATTAAGAAGAGGAAGAGAAACTGGTTGGGATACTGGCTAAGATTAGCTAAGAAAGAACTGTATCATGAAATACAGGCTAGCGGGTATGGTGGCAGGAAAAAGAAGGAGAGGAGGAAGGGGAGTATAATTAATAGACGGAATCAAAACAGAGAAATTGTACGTAAAGACGAAGAGGTTAGCGGAAGACCGTGCAGCATGGAAGCTTCTCAGTTGCAGCAAGTGACCTGCCAATAATGGCAGAATACCTATGATGACCTATAGATCTAATGATTAAGAAAAACTGAAACATGCTTACGTTTATTAAGGAGTTTGTGCACTGATCTTACTATTCCTAGCTTGAGGAAGCTCACGACATACTCTTATTTTCCTCATAAAATTTGACCGCAAATATCCCCATAAGATATGCCCTCGATTCACATGTCATAATAACTAAAAACTTCTTGGCGTAACAGCCCAAATTTCTAGGCCTGAGCCGCTCCACGCCATCTGTTAGCAATTGGTGGAACTACGTCTAACCTAGCGACGAACGTGTGATCGCCATATTGCTAACCGGCGTATCAGAAGCTTTCTAGACCTAGCGGCCGTCACGTCTTTTATTCACGTGACTCCCCAGTTTGGTTCACGACCCTGGGTGGACGCCGAAGGTTGGGGAAGCACCGGCCGGAAATCGAACCCGGGACTACGCGGACATGAATCCAACGCTCTAACCACTAGACTACGCGGTCCCCCCATATGTCATAATACAGTACATAAACATCATTTCAAACTACTGTTCAGCAATTTTCCCCTGATGCAGTCACAAACATCAGACGCTTTAATTGGCGAAAAAAGATATATAAAATGATCCTTTTCTCTTTTAAAACGGTTAATTTTCAAAAAGCGTTGGAAGACGTATCAACATAGGCAGAGTTAGGAATTTCTGCTGGGGGGGGGGGAACCTTTCGACAGGTTCCGCAAGTTTTGACAGGTCTTGGTAAAGTTTCCATCTTATGGGTGTCATTTTTATTTTTTGTTTAAAAGTTGGGGGAGAATGCCCCCATGCCCCCCATAGCTCCGACCATGTGTATCTACTTATTTGTAATGAGAAGTCTATGTATCGAGTTCTATCCTTCTACGTCGTGAGCACGGCCGGCTCTACCATACGTGCAGCACGTGCATTTGCACGGTACGGCAAGTTTTGAGGGCATAATCAGGAGTAAAAGTGAGGAGGAACGCCGGGGAATGCCGTTACCCCACTTCGAGAGAAATATTTATGGCGTCCTCCCACTTCCTAAAAATTACAATGGGCAAAGATAGGCACGGGGGACGGCGTGACGTCATGTATCTCCCTACCTTATCAGATCTACTTTTATGGTCATAATTATATTATTTAAGGTTAGTGTAAAGGGACAAGTTTTGCCGATAGATGTCACTACAGTCTTCGTATCTCTCCCATGTATTTTTTACCTTTCACGAAAATTTACAATTTCTTTTTTAATTTTCAACCTAGAGACTTCAAATTTTTAGAGAAGGAACTTCATAACCTATTAAAGGGAACAATTCGTGCAGATTTTTTATTTACAGTTTTCTTCATTGTTAAAACAGTTCCATTCTTAAAGGTTTGGATATGCATTACAACAATCAAGCCATTTCAACAATGAAGAAACTTCTAAATAAAAAATCGGCACGGATTATTTCCTTCGATAGATTATGAAGTTCCTTTTCTAAAAATTTGAAGTCTGTAGGTTGAAATTTGTAAAAGAAATCGTGAATTTTCGTGAAAGATAAAAAATACATAGGAGAGATACGAAAACTGTAGTGCCATCTATCGGCAAAACTTGTCCCTTTAAACCAACCTTAAAATAAATATTTCTTGTTGGAAACAGACTTCATGATGATGGTAGTTAAATTTACTAAGCTGACCTTCTATTTAAATATTACTATATTCATAAATCATGTTTAGGTCGTATTAGTTTAAGGTCACATGGACAGTGCTAAAGCAAATGGTCAAACAAATCTCAGCATGAATTACTTGATTGTTGTCAAATACAAGAACTCAATTCTCGAACAGTAGCGAACATCTGTTCCATTTAGTTAGTTATCACAATTTTGATGTGAAAACTAGTCTTGGATTTCTCGTGGAAACAAGTTTCTTTTTTATTTTTTTTAACGGATGTAGAAGAAAAATGAAGAAATAAAGATAAAAGAGCTAGTTGCACTGGAATTGTAAATTGATATATTGAGATTGAAGCTTGATATTGAATTCTATAAAAAGGGTTACTATCTTTCCTCTCCAAGCGTGTTTGCTTTATATTTCACTAACATAATAGATGAGTATTATTAAAGAAAAAACAAACACAACGATACTGTTTTTGTAGTCTTTATGCTTTTCTGAGTGCGATTGCTATTTCTCACCCCTTCGTTGTTAATGATAAGGTAGCGTACTTTCTGGAGGGAGCGGCAAATAATCCCATGCACGGGGCGTGAAATTGCCTAGGGCCGGCTCTGCTTGTGAGATACTCATCTTTTCACATAAGTTTTATCCCTTCCTTTACCCCCCCCCCCCATGCGATACGCATTTTAATCAATGGTTTTTAAAAAATAGTTGGAAGTAAATGATAACTATGTTTCAAAATTCATTTCAAACGAATCAATCTTTTCCCCGAGATTTGATCACCTACACAAACAGTTTCAAGGTCGTTTGGCTTTAGTAGTCGGACTTCCATATCTTGCAAGAAATAACTAGTTATAACTTGAAACAGTATCTATTGATTAACCATCTACCTTGGCTATTAAGATATTTACCTAGAGTACAACTACATTGTGTAACATCTACAGCACACCTTTCATTATTACATGGAACTAGCCAACAGCATGACTCTTACATATCTATATTTTCTTTTCGTAGTAATCTTCAGTAATTTTCCGCATAATGCCGAACCACTTTCAAAATACTCGTAGCAAAAGATTGTTGATGTGAGCAGAAAATTGCCATCTTCTTTGGTAAACACTTCCTTAATTCCGAGATAACTTCACAGTAATTGTGGTTTAAAAGCAAGCATGATACAACACTATTGCTTGGCCTTTTAACGTAAACACTTTTATCAAAAAATACAGTTAAGATTTTTTTTAAAAGAGGACCAAGTTTGCATACAGTCCACCTGCTTCATTACAGGTGCAAGAAAATACACTACATTGCAGGTGTTTCCATTTTAGTTGTTGTGCATACACAGGTCAAAGGTATTGTGTTTAGTCATCACGGAAGTTGCTGGCAGGGTTTACGCGCTGCTAACAAAAACATCAATTGCTCCCTTAGGCTGTTACCACAGTGACAGAACAGATTCATTGAGAACAAAACTGTTAGTGCAGCTTACAATTGTGTGTTCGTTCGTCTTCCGTGTTGGGTTAGGTTGATTAATTTCTGATAACTATTGTTCAAGAGTATTCATCATATGTTTGTTGTTTTACATTGCAAGACGAACAATGGTGCTTCAAGCCCTACTTCATTCATAAAATAGCCACTTGCAGTTTATAGCCGAACAAATAAAGGAATTATTGAAATGAAATGAAATGAAATCTTTAAGTTTTACGTTTCACGGTTATGCCGGTTAGGCTAAAGGAGACGGTGATGATGAGAGATGAGTGAGATGGTGGAATGAAGAAAGTGAGAGGAAACGGGAGAACCCCGAGAAAACCCACGAGCACGATATTTGTCCACCACAAAGTTCACTTGGCGGGGGCTGGGATCGAACCCGGGACCCCAAAAGAATTATTAGGTATGCAAATGTTAAATAAGCGCTCCTATCACATCCACAAAATGCCTCATTCTCGCTAAAGACCTCGGGCAACATTGTTACATTTCTGGCCAGTCCGATGGATTCCTATTGTGCGCAATATTTTTGATGAAGTGTCAAAACGCCCAGTGCCAGAAGACCCACTTATTAAAATGTAGCCTATTTCGTGCTAGAATGTCTATTATCATAGTAATCTACGCGTAGTCATATAGAAAATAGATAATTTTAATTTTTAGGTAGATCACTAGGCGTTCTCGGTGTTATGCTAAACACTGCTTGAATAATGCGGCATTGCCAGATAGTGTCGAGTGTTTACTGATGCCAGACAATAAAGGAAGTAATCATGGAATTCTGCTTAGAT
This sequence comes from Thermobia domestica, assembly GCF_964235325.1. Classification (NCBI taxonomy): domain Eukaryota; kingdom Metazoa; phylum Arthropoda; class Insecta; order Zygentoma; family Lepismatidae; genus Thermobia; species Thermobia domestica. Next base: position 265,134,688 of record NC_137464.1, read on the forward strand.
ACTTACTGGAGAAATTATTTTTCGACCCTTACCGCGATTCCTCTTCGATAGAATCCAGGAATTTTCTTATTGTGACTACTACAGTAAACGTGCAAATTTGGCAACAACGCATTATGGCGTTCTGCGCAAGTTTCGTCTGAAAACCTGTTTCCTTAAATGTAAATTAATATTTAAATAAAATATGAAACATAACACGAAAAACTGTCAAACAATATATCTATTTTGTGATAAGATTGTTACTTTAAAACACAGTACACACACAAATAAACATTTCATGAAACGAAGCACTTCTAGTAAGAACTAACAGCAAGTGCCATCTTGTATGCTCATTGTAAAACGAATCAAATATTTTCTTTTATTTGTTACATTTTTCGATATTAAGAGATACAACCAAACGATTCAGTGTCTTGTGCTGTACCTGAAACATAACTTTATCTTATAGTACAATATTTATAGTATGTAACGTTTCATTGAGCTGTAGTTAAGGAAATGAGCTAAAATATGTATTTACTTCCGGGTGGTGATCCATCTTAATTGTTTCTCAAAATTTATATAAATGTATATGTGTATGTTCCAGCATAACCTTGAAGCTATTTTGATCAAATTTCATACACATATTACTTACTGTCTGGAATATGTCTTATGGTGTAAAACCCCCTAGCATACCTAAGGAGAGAGTGGGAGGGAGTGACATATACAAATGATCGAAAACGACCGATATTAATGTCGAATCCATAGTTTTCGAGGTCTCTGAGATGAATAGTGACACCACCAATGCCGTTTAATTCCAAGCTCTTCCTCATCAGCACCCTGGTGAGATAATGACATGTAAAAGAAATCGAAAATGACCAATATTAGTGTCAAATCCATAGTATTCTGGATCCCTAAGCTGATATCCTAGAAGGCACAGAGCGGCGTTGCCAAATAGTTCGGATGTAAACCAATCAATCTTCTGTATATAAAATTAACAACAACTGTTTAAGATTTAAGTTTTACATGAACATTTTGAGAGATATGGAAACCAATTACAGTATTACTCCGGCTTTTGCGTTCCCCCATTTTACAACACTTTTAAAAATCTTCGTTTAGTTTTCCTATATTCACAGTGTATTAAAATTCTCATTTTTACGTTAATACAATTTAACTTTCCACTATTTACTCCACATCATGATGGTCTCTAGCAAGGATGTTATAAAATAGAGGATCTGCCCATACAACAAAATAGTGAAGCCATACGTCATAGCTTCGCCACACCTACTCTGCCCACTCCGCGCCAATGAGATCGCAATGTTTCGAGCCAACAATAATGGCGGAAACGAGAGTAGCCAATCAGACGTGCCGGCTCAGACGATGCTCGGTTGTTTTTTTTTTCTGGCTTCATTGAGTTCATATGATGAAGATACGTATGGGCAAATCCTCTATTTTATAACATCCTTGGTCTCTAGCGTAAAAGCATAATGGCATAACAGAGACGTATATAATAAACCGGTATGATAACGAGATTACACAGATTCATTGTTGGGAAGTTAGAACGAGTGGACGCTATGTTTCCTCTTAGCTAGAATGATACGGAAAATTGGTTTGAATAAAGGCAAGCCCAAACAGAAGGACCTCGTAGTACATACTAAAGCTTCTTCTTCAGTGTTTCCTAAATAATGCATCCATAACAAAAAATAGCACTACAACAGATGCTGGCAAAGGTCAAGCTTCAGCATCACTTTCTCCAACAGGACCGTTAAAACCAAAGTATTACGTAGTCTAAATACAGAATATAAATCCTCACATAATGAAACTCTAGAAAAGAAACTCCAAATATTATTAATTGAGATTAATTCACTTAAATATTTCTGAGGACAGAAGTAGTTTCTTTCCTCACTTCATCAATGTTGAATTTTGTGCTCAACCTTTCTTACTGATGGATCAGATCAGGACTTAACTAAGAAGAGCTACAACCAAAAAGATAATACCCCCAAAGCTGATACGTTATTGAAAGTATCTATCCCTCCACAAGTCTCCATGGATCTAGTGTGGATACATCTACGCACACTTTCCATAGGTTTAGTGTGGACAAAACTATGCACAATCTCCTTAGAAGAGGTACAACTACGCATATACTCCATAGAGCTAGTGTGGGCACAGCTACACACACAAGGGTTTGTGAACGGTAGGAAGGATTATTGCATGTGATGAATAATTTAAATAAAATAATTACTATTTTAGAATGCAAATGTGGGAGGAAACTTCACATGCACGCTGAAAATTACTCTAATTAGGCGGAACCTCCACTCACAAAGTTAAAATGAATTTAGTCAGTCGGTAGAGTCTGATTTAATGAAACAAATTTAAATTTTGAAAAGTTAAACTATGTCCTCTATATCATGAAACTCTAATTTACAGGTTCCTCGTAGTTTTAACATCCATCCTGAGTGTGAAAATTACCCAAAACAAACATGAAACACGCTCTCCGTATTCACGACTCATTCATAATCCCAGCATCTGGCCTGAAAAGCAAACAAATAGACTGGAAATGGTAACACATACCTGGCAGCCACACTGACGAAAAGAAAGAGAATCCCAAATTTTGGTTGTAATCCTTTTAATGCGCAGATCCAGCATTCCAAGTGAGAACGAATATAATATCATACAAAAACCACTCGCGCGCAGTCTCACACTTGAGACAGAGAAAAGAAAAAAAATTTACTTTCTTTAAAATTTTGAATCACCCTTTTTAAAAGCAGAGATCTCGCTTTAATTGTTCGTGCACTTTTCTGTAATTGCTCTGATTTCTTCTTTCTTGCAGTGTCCCTGCATGTCAACACTCCTTACACTACACTGCGGTGTTTCTTCCTGAGTTGGCGACCAAGGTTTCCTGCATCTACCATCCTCCTTCTGCTGCTGGGTTGCTGCTAGGCTCCTTTTACCGGTGGTTGTCCATCTAACATCTAGGTTATGCTCTGTCAGTGGCGGGCAATGCGGGTTGGCCTCTGTGTCATTGTACTAGCCACTATTGGTACGTGTTGTGGATGATCGCACTATTTCGCCATTATATGAAGCACTTAAATTTCAGACCGCTAATACACGCCTAATCTGTACAAGGCTAATTGCTAAGTCTCTTGTACCGAAGATCATTTAAACAAACTATAATGTATTTTACCATTGGTCATAGCCTAAAAGACAGGCAATGAGTTTGTCTTGACCAATAATATCAACTACAACTCAGCAAACACTGCAAATAAAGATAAACATGTTTCACGGCGCTCGACGTACGATTGAAAAGTTTAATATGGGCGAAGCACTTCACAAAATATTATGAAGAAATGTCTCTTCACACCCGCATTGGCAGTACATGTTTTTACGTAATGTAATACTAACTCACTGACATTTCAGAGAACTGCACCTTCTCAAATATTAAGCGTGCTTCCTACACTAGAAAACTGAGTTCGTAGTAACTACGGTTTATAATACAATAACTAAACTTTTAGCGGTCATTTCGTATAACGCAAGTTCGACACACTCACAATGTGTATATATTTCAAACTAAAACACTGTCTTTTCAACACTGAGTTTAACGTGAACGACGTTTCCGATTCGAAGATTCAAGTCAAAACTGTCCGTTTAAAAAAAAAACTAAGAGATTTGTGTCCGATGTCTCCAATTCCAAGATTCACGAAAAAACTGCCCCTCTTGTTTGGTACACTACTGTTTTATTCCCACCAAAGTTCATTGTTTGCTTGAACTTCGTGTTGGGTCAAACCACTATTACCCGCTTCTTCCAAAATAGGGGGGTAGGTACCTCCTTCACCGGTAGTCTTCCGGTGACCTACTTAATTCTTCATTCCACAGGTTTTCTTCTTTTTATGCAATTTCTATCTTACGCCAATTAAATTTTTAACTGTCACTATATGTGTTTATTAGCTTATTTAACAAGCTTCAATATAGTATATAACACACACGATTATTAGTCCGTGTTAATTGGCAATTATTAAATAAACACACAAAATTATAGTAAAACTAGTCACTCGACATATTCGCGTACTTCTCTTGACAAGTGGAGCCATCTAGTGGCGACGAACATAACCTTTTGTCCAAGTGACAGTGCAAATCGCATAAACCTGGAATTGATACATTGAGGGAATTTGATTGTAATATGATTTCTCATCGTAAATACACAATTTAAATACACTACACAAATGATATTAAGTTAAAAGAGTCCCAAACAGGGCTGTCATGGTCTGACACATTAAAACAATTATTATAATATTGTTTGAGAGTTCTCCTCTCCATCATTCAGTATTGCATCTGGTCGATGTTAAAAAAAAAACTAAGGTTTGTGTTTGTCTTTCGATTACCTCTCAAGACCATCAACCAGGCTTATAATTAGTATTAGCACAAGCCATTATCATAATTCAAACTAAATATCGATCTAAATATATCTAACTACTACGGATACATCCAGAAAGTTTATTTACATATTATAAATCATCACTTGTAGCAAATCATACATGCGAGAGCAGACGAAAATGATTTCTTAACAGAGACATCTGACGGATGTTTCTGCACTATTACAATCAGGATTCTGAACGGCTACAACCAGGACTAAAATGAACTCGTCCAAAATTTCAAATTTGTCAAACTTCTCCTCTCTGATAGAAGTACGTTGACCAAGCGAAGCTTTCAGTAACTAGGACGCGAAAAAGGGGAGTGTCTTGAAAATATCACACTCCATTGTACCAGCAAATTTGTCACAGATACGCTAAAATTTTGCTTGCTACGAAACTATTGTGCAGGCGGACATGGTGTCTCCATAGTGTCAGTGTATATCCCTAACTATAACTACACTAGAAAGTGAGACTAGCTTTGCAGATATGCGAAGAGTGGAGCTCATAGTTATTCTACCCAAATACAGATAGCTACATTGGCCCACTGTTTCTTTCCCACGTAGTGGAAGAACAAGGCTCCTTTAGAAAAGCAAGCTTTCTTAAAGTTTTTTTTTTCTCGAGGACTTCTCTGCCTCTACTGCAAGCAAAATAGCATATGTGAACTTCAGAATGTTCTATCTTCTCCAATGTAATATATAAATAATATTAAAATATCGCTGCACCAATATGACGTCCCGTCCTGTTGTTAATTTATGTTTGATTACATACTCTAAATAAACAATATATATACATAAAATACTAATAAAAGTTATCTGCTCCCGTTGCTACGTATGCAAATCCAATAAATTATATATGTAAATTCCCTAATTAGACGATTAAATATTCATAAAATGAAGCAAAATTTTAATATGCAAATCTTATATAAACACAGTTCATGTGCTGTTCACATTATTCCCCTCCTAAGGAAATGCAACCGTTAATCGCTTAATCGTTGCATTTTCTCAGAAGTGGTGACAATACACTTTACGTAAGTATCATACCTAATCCGTATATACTATAATTTAAACAAAATCTCCCTAATGTACATGAATATATATTCTTACAATAATAAAACAGAAAACTAATCATTAATATGGTATAATCAATACACAAATTATCTCTTTGCAATAAAATTATCTCTCTGCACTCTAACACACTCAGCGCAACAACTCTCTTTTGTGCCAGAAGTAACGAGGTGCGTCTGTGAGTGAATGCATCATCAGCCTTCCTTCCTGCATGACGCGTTGTGTTTTCCTTCTTCTCCTACGACGTCATCAGGTCAGCTGGTTCATGCGGAAGCGCGGCTTCACGCTGTATGTATTTCTTCAAATGAAACACGTTTCGTTTCATAATGACTTCTCTCGTCTCAGGATCACTAATTATTTTATGGGAGCGCTATCTTGAATACTGCGTACTGGACATTACTCAGAACCGACGGAAATGCGTTATTGTTATTCACATGTATGAGAGACTACTGTGACTTAATTTCACAAAATACCTTATTGAGACTTTCTTTATCCATCAACCCTGATGATTGAGATGCACACACACTAGCGAAGCACACCACTGCTTCATGCTCACAAGCGATTTCTTCATTTATCTATATTATACTACCGTGCAGGAAACTTAATTATTTCTGGCTAGTTTCTTCTATTACAATTGCGCAGTGATCCTATCTACTTCGGCGCTCTACAAGCGGGCTTTGATACGAAGTGGTATTCTTCTCTATGAATCCCCACGTCATCCATCGACTAATAGTATTCGTGACGTCAGTTCTGTGTCGTAGCGGATATGGATACATCCGGGTCTTCATTGGTCGGTCATCGGTCACTTCTATGGTGTGGTGGTAGTCCCTTACTGTACCGGGCTTCTCGTCAAATATCGATCTATGTTTGTAGAGCACGTCGTACAACTTTTGTTTCTCATCCCCACTCAAATCTGTATACTTTTCGGCATGGTCTCTAATATCGTTGGGTGTAGCCTGGGTTCGAACCTTCGCCCACTCCTGTGGCGAGTACACAACATTCGCAAGTTCGGCTGCAGTTGGGAATTTCCCACCATCCAACTGGCTGCGCAGGGTAGCCAACTCTTGCTGGTGGCATCCACCTGCTGACGCTCGCTCGAACTGCGGCGTAGTCAGCGGTCCTATCCTTGACACGCACATGCTACTAACCGTGGGATTATCTAAATCGACCACATCATCTTCGAATTCCCAGGATAATTTTCTTATGAATAGATCTTCTTCCTCTACCTCTATGTCTCGAAAAGAAACTTCTATGTGGTGGGGGTGATTCAACAAAAGTACGTTTTTCTCGTAATCCAAAATTGCTCTACTCTCTACAAAGAACTGTGAACCCAAAATGAGTTCACGGTTGAGCCCTTTCACAATTATTGCCGAAATATAGAACTCCTTACCCGCAATAATTAGTTCTAATAATATTTGACCGATGATCGACGCAACGGAACGACCGAACGCTGAACTGACACGTATGTTAGATGACTTGATAAACGCTGGTGGGGGGTCTCGCTGACGTATAACTTCCCAACATTGGAACGAGATCGCCGATATACTAGCTCCGCTATCTAATAAAGCCAGAATTTTATTTTCGAACAAACCTACTTCTACCTCGGGAAGTGTCACCAAATTATTAGTGGGTAGTTTTTCGGTTGAAGTCTCTAAAAGGTCCCTGAAAATCGCATTCGTCTCATCAAACAAATTCCTGTTTATTTTAATTTTGTCCCCATTTCTCTTCAAAAGCATTATTTCAGAATGACGAATGTCGTTGTTTCCTCCACGATTGAAATGTGTGGTGCTTATAATGCGTTTACAAGTATCGCAGTCCCCATTCTCTAGTGTCTCAATACTTTTTACTTGTGTCTCACAACTATTTTCTTCTTTTTCCTCTAAATCATTGCTATGTTCTATTACTCTGTTACGCACATTCTCAGTAAGAAAATTCGCCGGTTGTCCATGAATATTCAGCACGCAAGTATCCAAGGTACCGTTCTGAGAACATGCGGACAGTTCTCAGTTGCGCTGATTGTTCCCTGGGCTGTTCGCACGAGAATTGCCTCGAGACGAGACTTGTCTCGTGGACTGTGCGGTCCTTTCATCATGAACTCGAAGCTGGTTCGCCTCTGCAGCATAGTCATTATTGTGGTTGTTGTTGCGTTGCTGCATGTTACCACGACCCCTATTTCTGCCACGTCTTTGCCCCCTATTATTCTGATTTCCCGTTCGAGAACCTCCATCGTCACGAGACTGACCATTGGAGTTTCTCGAACGCCAATTGCCGTTAGAATTGGTATTACTATTACCATTGCCTCTTCTAGTACCCCTATTCTGATAAGGCCCATTGTCCCTATGGAACCTCCTGCTTCTAGTGGGATTACTCGGCCTACTGTTTCTTGGGGGGGGGAAGATCGCCCTGTTTCTTCTTCTTCTTCTTCTTCAACAGTGAGAGCATTAATTCCCCTCCTACTATTTGTGTTCGGTGGCTGGTAAGTGGACTCTAGCTCACCTACAATACTTAACAACTCGTCTATAGTGCGTGGTTTCGAAGAAACTATACACCTATAGATCGACAACGGCAATTCTCGCGGCAAAACTCTCAATAACACTTGGGAGGCAAAGGGGGGTCGAGAATACTGTTGGTGTGTAACAACTCCAACAAGTATTCGGTTGGTTTCTTGTTGCCCCGTGTCTCGAATCGTGACGTAAGAATAGAGGCGCGGAGGTTAGCGAGCTTCTCCTCGCTTAGATAGGCTTCTTTGAAGTGCTTAACGAGATCCTGATAGCTGTGGCCCTTCTTTAACGTGACCTGCACCCATTGCCGTGAAATGCCACGAAAACAGTGGGATGAAAATGCAAGCCGTCTTTCTTCCGGCACACCCGTCAAATCAAAATAGTTTTCCAACTCAACTAGAAAGTTGTGGGCTTGGACCTCTGTTTCACAACCCGTAAATATAGGAAGAGACAGATCCCTATGTAGTAGCCCTAGCGCCGATGCTACTTGGCAGGTAGTCACACTACCACTACTACTGCTGGTGCTGTTGATGTTGTTAGGGGGAGGGGCAGCCTGCTCATCTGAACTCTCACGTCTGGGGAGCTCAGGGAACTGTCTCGCATGGCTCGGTCCAGCGACCGGCGTGTCAACTCCTTCATGCGAGACAGAGGCTGTGTTTTGACAGCTGGAACTGTTTTCTCTCACCGACTCCTTTAACAGTTCCAACTGTTCCTCCCATCTCATTTCCGCACGACGTAGTTTTGCCTGTAGATGTCCAACAGAACTGTCTACGGTGGCCTTCACTCTATCTACTTCACTTGATACGGCTGCTACATTTTCACCCACTCTCTCCATGTCACCACGTAAATGGTTGACATCGCGAGAGACCTGTGCCAGATCCGAACCAAGGACCTCTGAAATCTCGCCTATCCTATTTTCTGTATTTACTTCTAACTGGCTAATTCTGTCTTCAGTGGCCTCTACAGATGTTTTAATTCCTGGCAGGATGCTGTGATCTTTGACTCAAGAGCTTCCGCTGAGGAATCAATCCTTGCCTCTAGCTCTGATACATTTTGAAGCATTTCCTGCCTGAAACTGGCAGTAATCTGCTTCTCAACAGCCTCTAACTTCTCTAGCATAGCTCTACTAGAGTTCTCCTGCCTATTCGCTAACTCCTCTAACGTTCTCTCGTGTGTCTTTTCCTGATTTTCTAATTTATTTGAAATCTCCAAAAGCGTCTTCTCCTGTTTCTTCTCTTGAGTTTCTAGCTTGCCTGACATCTCCCTTAACATACTAAACAGCGACGCGAGACACGGGTCAGTAACTGTAGTGACTTGCGCTGAGGTGGGAGGAACCGGTTCCTTAACCTGCTCCGATTCATTTGCCCTTTCAGTGCTAACGGTACCTTCTCCAGGCGGAACTACTTCCTGGAGAGAAGTGTTTACATCGCCTATAGGATCACTAACGGTGTCCTGAGACTCCGAAGGGAACTCAATCACCTGCGCGAATTGTTCGATAACTAAACTGTTGTCTGCAGAGCCCTCCATTGCTTTCGCTTGCCTACGAGTTATTACCATAAAGGTATATTACGTGTTACTAATAAATAAATTTGTACTCTAATATGCCTAACTGAATTCTCTAACAAAAAAATATTCCCCTCCAAAAGGTTTTAGAATTTTCAACACACTTTAACACATATATGCATATAACACAAAAATACAACACAAATAAATGATAAACTTTCTGGATGGCGCGACAACCTGAAAGAAAAACATTTACTGACACGCGTCTGGCTTGTTCTAATTGTCGTGAATACGTTGGGCAATTTTCTTTTCTTGTTGTGGTATCATATTTCCAATAAAACAAACAAATGAAAATAAAACTTTAAACTTAACTCACTTACCACAACGTTAAATATTTAAGATAAAATTCTGCAAGGGACATTGATACCGATTTCACCCAGGATGGTGTGTGCCGTGCCCCACGCGAACGGCAGCCAAGTTCTTTGTGAACGGTAGGAAGGATTATTGCATGTGATGAATAATTTAAATAAAATAATTACTATTTTAGAATGCAAATGTGGGAGGAAACTTCACATGCACGCTGAAAATTACTCTAATTAGGCGGAACCTCCACTCACAAAGTTAAAATGAATTTAGTCAGTCGGTAGAGTCTGATTTAATGAAACAAATTTAAATTTTGAAAAGTTAAACTATGTCCTCTATATCATGAAACTCTAATTTACAGGTTCCTCGTAGTTTTAACATCCATCCTGAGTGTGAAAATTACCCAAAACAAACATGAAACACGCTCTCCGTATTCACGACTCATTCATAATCCCAGCATCTGGCCTGAAAAGCAAACAAATAGACTGGAAATGGTAACACATACCTGGCAGCCACACTGACGAAAAGAAAGAGAATCCCAAATTTTGGTTGTAATCCTTTTAATGCGCAGATCCAGCATTCCAAGTGAGAACGAATATAATATCATACAAAAACCACTCGCGCGCAGTCTCACACTTGAGACAGAGAAAAGAAAAAAAAATTTACTTTCTTTAAAATTTTGAATCACCCTTTTTAAAAGCAGAGATCTCGCTTTAATTGTTCGTGCACTTTTCTGTAATTGCTCTGATTTCTTCTTTCTTGCAGTGTCCCTGCATGTCAACACTCCTTACACTACACTGCGGTGTTTCTTCCTGAGTTGGCGACCAAGGTTTCCTGCATCTACCATCCTCCTTCTGCTGCTGGGTTGCTGCTAGGCTCCTTTTACCGGTGGTTGTCCATCTAACATCTAGGTTATGCTCTGTCAGTGGCGGGCAATGCGGGTTGGCCTCTGTGTCATTGTACTAGCCACTATTGGTACGTGTTGTGGATGATCGCACTATTTCGCCATTATATGAAGCACTTAAATTTCAGACCGCTAATACACGCCTAATCTGTACAAGGCTAATTGCTAAGTCTCTTGTACCGAAGATCATTTAAACAAACTATAATGTATTTTACCATTGGTCATAGCCTAAAAGACAGGCAATGAGTTTGTCTTGACCAATAATATCAACTACAACTCAGCAAACACTGCAAATAAAGATAAACATGTTTCACGGCGCTCGACGTACGATTGAAAAGTTTAATATGGGCGAAGCACTTCACAAAATATTATGAAGAAATGTCTCTTCACACCCGCATTGGCAGTACATGTTTTTACGTAATGTAATACTAACTCACTGACATTTCAGAGAACTGCACCTTCTCAAATATTAAGCGTGCTTCCTACACTAGAAAACTGAGTTCGTAGTAACTACGGTTTATAATACAATAACTAAACTTTTAGCGGTCATTTCGTATAACGCAAGTTCGACACACTCACAATGTGTATATATTTCAAACTAAAACACTGTCTTTTCAACACTGAGTTTAACGTGAACGACGTTTCCGATTCGAAGATTCAAGTCAAAACTGTCCGTTTAAAAAAAAACTAAGAGATTTGTGTCCGATGTCTCCAATTCCAAGATTCACGAAAAAACTGCCCCTCTTGTTTGGTACACTACTGTTTTATTCCCACCAAAGTTCATTGTTTGCTTGAACTTCGTGTTGGGTCAAACCACTATTACCCGCTTCTTCCAAAATAGGGGGGTAGGTACCTCCTTCACCGGTAGTCTTCCGGTGACCTACTTAATTCTTCATTCCACAGGTTTTCTTCTTTTTATGCAATTTCTATCTTACGCCAATTAAATTTTTAACTGTCACTATATGTGTTTATTAGCTTATTTAACAAGCTTCAATATAGTATATAACACACACGATTATTAGTCCGTGTTAATTGGCAATTATTAAATAAACACACAAAATTATAGTAAAACTAGTCACTCGACATATTCGCGTACTTCTCTTGACAAGTGGAGCCATCTAGTGGCGACGAACATAACCTTTTGTCCAAGTGACAGTGCAAATCGCATAAACCTGGAATTGATACATTGAGGGAATTTGATTGTAATATGATTTCTCATCGTAAATACACAATTTAAATACACTACACAAATGATATTAAGTTAAAAGAGTCCCAAACAGGGCTGTCATGGTCTGACACATTAAAACAATTATTATAATATTGTTTGAGAGTTCTCCTCTCCATCATTCAGTATTGCATCTGGTCGATGTTAAAAAAAAACTAAGGTTTGTGTTTGTCTTTCGATTACCTCTCAAGACCATCAACCAGGCTTATAATTAGTATTAGCACAAGCCATTATCATAATTCAAACTAAATATCGATCTAAATATATCTAACTACTACGGATACATCCAGAAAGTTTATTTACATATTATAAATCATCACTTGTAGCAAATCATACATGCGAGAGCAGACGAAAATGATTTCTTAACAGAGACATCTGACGGATGTTTCTGCACTATTACAATCAGGATTCTGAACGGCTACAACCAGGACTAAAATGAACTCGTCCAAAATTTCAAATTTGTCAAACTTCTCCTCTCTGATAGAAGTACGTTGACCAAGCGAAGCTTTCAGTAACTAGGACGCGAAAAAGGGGAGTGTCTTGAAAATATCACACTCCATTGTACCAGCAAATTTGTCACAGATACGCTAAAATTTTGCTTGCTACGAAACTATTGTGCAGGCGGACATGGTGTCTCCATAGTGTCAGTGTATATCCCTAACTATAACTACACTAGAAAGTGAGACTAGCTTTGCAGATATGCGAAGAGTGGAGCTCATAGTTATTCTACCCAAATACAGATAGCTACATTGGCCCACTGTTTCTTTCCCACGTAGTGGAAGAACAAGGCTCCTTTAGAAAAGCAAGCTTTCTTAGTTTTTTTTTTCTCGAGGACTTCTCTGCCTCTACTGCAAGCAAAATAGCATATGTGAACTTCAGAATGTTCTATCTTCTCCAATGTAATATATAAATAATATTAAAATATCGCTGCACCAATATGACGTCCCGTCCTGTTGTTAATTTATGTTTGATTACATACTCTAAATAAACAATATATATACATAAAATACTAATAAAAGTTATCTGCTCCCGTTGCTACGTATGCAAATCCAATAAATTATATATGTAAATTCCCTAATTAGACGATTAAATATTCATAAAATGAAGCAAAATTTTAATATGCAAATCTTATATAAACACAGTTCATGTGCTGTTCACATTATTCCCCTCCTAAGGAAATGCAACCGTTAATCGCTTAATCGTTGCATTTTCTCAGAAGTGGTGACAATACACTTTACGTAAGTATCATACCTAATCCGTATATACTATAATTTAAACAAAATCTCCCTAATGTACATGAATATATATTCTTACAATAATAAAACAGAAAACTAATCATTAATATGGTATAATCAATACACAAATTATCTCTTTGCAATAAAATTATCTCTCTGCACTCTAACACACTCAGCGCAACAACTCTCTTTTGTGCCAGAAGTAACGAGGTGCGTCTGTGAGTGAATGCATCATCAGCCTTCCTTCCTGCATGACGCGTTGTGTTTTCCTTCTTCTCCTACGACGTCATCAGGTCAGCTGGTTCATGCGGAAGCGCGGCTTCACGCTGTATGTATTTCTTCAAATGAAACACGTTTCGTTTCATAATGACTTCTCTCGTCTCAGGATCACTAATTATTTTATGGGAGCGCTATCTTGAATACTGCGTACTGGACATTACTCAGAACCGACGGAAATGCGTTATTGTTATTCACATGTATGAGAGACTACTGTGACTTAATTTCACAAAATACCTTATTGAGACTTTCTTTATCCATCAACCCTGATGATTGAGATGCACACACACTAGCGAAGCACACCACTGCTTCATGCTCACAAGCGATTTCTTCATTTATCTATATTATACTACCGTGCAGGAAACTTAATTATTTCTGGCTAGTTTCTTCTATTACAATTGCGCAGTGATCCTATCTACTTCGGCGCTCTACAAGCGGGCTTTGATACGAAGTGGTATTCTTCTCTATGAATCCCCACGTCATCCATCGACTAATAGTATTCGTGACGTCAGTTCTGTGTCGTAGCGGATATGGATACATCCGGGTCTTCATTGGTCGGTCATCGGTCACTTCTATGGTGTGGTGGTAGTCCCTTACTGTACCGGGCTTCTCGTCAAATATCGATCTATGTTTGTAGAGCACGTCGTACAACTTTTGTTTCTCATCCCCACTCAAATCTGTATACTTTTCGGCATGGTCTCTAATATCGTTGGGTGTAGCCTGGGTTCGAACCTTCGCCCACTCCTGTGGCGAGTACACAACATTCGCAAGTTCGGCTGCAGTTGGGAATTTCCCACCATCCAACTGGCTGCGCAGGGTAGCCAACTCTTGCTGGTGGCATCCACCTGCTGACGCTCGCTCGAACTGCGGCGTAGTCAGCGGTCCTATCCTTGACACGCACATACTACTAACCGTGGGATTATCTAAATCGACCACATCATCTTCGAATTCCCAGGATAATTTTCTTATGAATAGATCTTCTTCCTCTACCTCTATGTCTCGAAAAGAAACTTCTATGTGGTGGGGGTGATTCAACAAAAGTACGTTTTTCTCGTAATCCAAAATTGCTCTACTCTCTACAAAGAACTGTGAACCCAAAATGAGTTCACGGTTGAGCCCTTTCACAATTATTGCCGAAGTATAGAACTCCTTACCCGCAATAATTAGTTCTAATAATATTTGACCGATGATCGACGCAACGGAACGACCGAACGCTGAACTGACACGTATGTTAGATGACTTGATAAACGCTGGTGGGGGGTCTCGCTGACGTATAACTTCCCAACATTGGAACGAGATCGCCGATATACTAGCTCCGCTATCTAATAAAGCCAGAATTTTATTTTCGAACAAACCTACTTCTACCTCGGGAAGTGTCACCAAATTATTAGTGGGTAGTTTTTCGGTTGAAGTCTCTAAAAGGTCCCTGAAAATCGCATTCGTCTCATCAAACAAATTCCTGTTTATTTTAATTTTGTCCCCATTTCTCTTCAAAAGCATTATTTCAGAATGACGAATGTCGTTGTTTCCTCCACGATTGAAATGTGTGGTGCTTATAATGCGTTTACAAGTATCGCAGTCCCCATTCTCTAGTGTCTCAATACTTTTTACTTGTGTCTCACAACTATTTTCTTCTTTTTCCTCTAAATCATTGCTATGTTCTATTACTCTGTTACGCACATTCTCAGTAAGAAAATTCGCCGGTTGTCCATGAATATTCAGCACGCAAGTATCCAAGGTACCGTTCTGAGAACATGCGGACAGTTCTCAGTTGCGCTGATTGTTCCCTGGGCTGTTCGCACGAGAATTGCCTCGAGACGAGACTTGTCTCGTGGACTGTGCGGTCCTTTCATCATGAACTCGAAGCTGGTTCGCCTCTGCAGCATAGTCATTATTGTGGTTGTTGTTGCGTTGCTGCATGTTACCACGACCCCTATTTCTGCCACGTCTTTGCCCCCTATTATTCTGATTTCCCGTTCGAGAACCTCCATCGTCACGAGACTGACCATTGGAGTTTCTCGAACGCCAATTGCCGTTAGAATTGGTATTACTATTACCATTGCCTCTTCTAGTACCCCTATTCTGATAAGGCCCATTGTCCCTATGGAACCTCCTGCTTCTAGTGGGATTACTCGGCCTACTGTTTCTTGGGGGGGGGAAGATCGCCCTGTTTCTTCTTCTTCTTCTTCTTCAACAGTGAGAGCATTAATTCCCCTCCTACTATTTGTGTTCGGTGGCTGGTAAGTGGACTCTAGCTCACCTACAATACTTAACAACTCGTCTATAGTGCGTGGTTTCGAAGAAACTATACACCTATAGATCGACAACGGCAATTCTCGCGGCAAAACTCTCAATAACACTTGGGAGGCAAAGGGGGGTCGAGAATACTGTTGGTGTGTAACAACTCCAACAAGTATTCGGTTGGTTTCTTGTTGCCCCGTGTCTCGAATCGTGACGTAAGAATAGAGGCGCGGAGGTTAGCGAGCTTCTCCTCGCTTAGATAGGCTTCTTTGAAGTGCTTAACGAGATCCTGATAGCTGTGGCCCTTCTTTAACGTGACCTGCACCCATTGCCGTGAAATGCCACGAAAACAGTGGGATGAAAATGCAAGCCGTCTTTCTTCCGGCACACCCGTCAAATCAAAATAGTTTTCCAACTCAACTAGAAAGTTGTGGGCTTGGACCTCTGTTTCACAACCCGTAAATATAGGAAGAGACAGATCCCTATGTAGTAGCCCTAGCGCCGATGCTACTTGGCAGGTAGTCACACTACCACTACTACTGCTGGTGCTGTTGATGTTGTTAGGGGGAGGGGCAGCCTGCTCATCTGAACTCTCACGTCTGGGGAGCTCAGGGAACTGTCTCGCATGGCTCGGTCCAGCGACCGGCGTGTCAACTCCTTCATGCGAGACAGAGGCTGTGTTTTGACAGCTGGAACTGTTTTCTCTCACCGACTCCTTTAACAGTTCCAACTGTTCCTCCCATCTCATTTCCGCACGACGTAGTTTTGCCTGTAGATGTCCAACAGAACTGTCTACGGTGGCCTTCACTCTATCTACTTCACTTGATACGGCTGCTACATTTTCACCCACTCTCTCCATGTCACCACGTAAATGGTTGACATCGCGAGAGACCTGTGCCAGATCCGAACCAAGGACCTCTGAAATCTCGCCTATCCTATTTTCTGTATTTACTTCTAACTGGCTAATTCTGTCTTCAGTGGCCTCTACAGATGTTTTAATTCCTGGCAGGATGCTGTGATCTTTGACTCAAGAGCTTCCGCTGAGGAATCAATCCTTGCCTCTAGCTCTGATACATTTTGAAGCATTTCCTGCCTGAAACTGGCAGTAATCTGCTTCTCAACAGCCTCTAACTTCTCTAGCATAGCTCTACTAGAGTTCTCCTGCCTATTCGCTAACTCCTCTAACGTTCTCTCGTGTGTCTTTTCCTGATTTTCTAATTTATTTGAAATCTCCAAAAGCGACTTCTCCTGTTTCTTCTCTTGAGTTTCTAGCTTGCCTGACATCTCCCTTAACATACTAAACAGCGACGCGAGACACGGGTCAGTAACTGTAGTGACTTGCGCTGAGGTGGGAGGAACCGGTTCCTTAACCTGCTCCGATTCATTTGCCCTTTCAGTGCTAACGGTACCTTCTCCAGGCGGAACTACTTCCTGGAGAGAAGTGTTTACATCGCCTATAGGATCACTAACGGTGTCCTGAGACTCCGAAGGGAACTCAATCACCTGCGCGAATTGTTCGATAACTAAACTGTTGTCTGCAGAGCCCTCCATTGCTTTCGCTTGCCTACGAGTTATTACCATAAAGGTATATTACGTGTTACTAATAAATAAATTTGTACTCTAATATGCCTAACTGAATTCTCTAACAAAAAAATATTCCCCTCCAAAAGGTTTTAGAATTTTCAACACACTTTAACACATATATGCATATAACACAAAAATACAACACAAATAAATGATAAACTTTCTGGATGGCGCGACAACCTGAAAGAAAAACATTTACTGACACGCGTCTGGCTTGTTCTAATTGTCGTGAATACGTTGGGCAATTTTCTTTTCTTGTTGTGGTATCATATTTCCAATAAAACAAACAAATGAAAATAAAACTTTAAACTTAACTCACTTACCACAACGTTAAATATTTAAGATAAAATTCTGCAAGGGACATTGATACCGATTTCACCCAGGATGGTGTGTGCCGTGCCCCACGCGAACGGCAGCCAAGTTCTTTGTGAACGGTAGGAAGGATTATTGCATGTGATGAATAATTTAAATAAAATAATTACTATTTTAGAATGCAAATGTGGGAGGAAACTTCACATGCACGCTGAAAATTACTCTAATTAGGCGGAACCTCCACTCACAAAGTTAAAATGAATTTAGTCAGTCGGTAGAGTCTGATTTAATGAAACAAATTTAAATTTTGAAAAGTTAAACTATGTCCTCTATATCATGAAACTCTAATTTACAGGTTCCTCGTAGTTTTAACATCCATCCTGAGTGTGAAAATTACCCAAAACAAACATGAAACACGCTCTCCGTATTCACGACTCATTCATAATCCCAGCATCTGGCCTGAAAAGCAAACAAATAGACTGGAAATGGTAACACATACCTGGCAGCCACACTGACGAAAAGAAAGAGAATCCCAAATTTTGGTTGTAATCCTTTTAATGCGCAGATCCAGCATTCCAAGTGAGAACGAATATATCATACAAAAACCACTCGCGCGCAGTCTCACACTTGAGACAGAGAAAAGAAAAAAAAATTTACTTTCTTTAAAATTTTGAATCACCCTTTTTAAAAGCAGAGATCTCGCTTTAATTGTTCGTGCACTTTTCTGTAATTGCTCTGATTTCTTCTTTCTTGCAGTGTCCCTGCATGTCAACACTCCTTACACTACACTGCGGTGTTTCTTCCTGAGTTGGCGACCAAGGTTTCCTGCATCTACCATCCTCCTTCTGCTGCTGGGTTGCTGCTAGGCTCCTTTTACCGGTGGTTGTCCATCTAACATCTAGGTTATGCTCTGTCAGTGGCGGGCAATGCGGGTTGGCCTCTGTGTCATTGTACTAGCCACTATTGGTACGTGTTGTGGATGATCGCACTATTTCGCCATTATATGAAGCACTTAAATTTCAGACCGCTAATACACGCCTAATCTGTACAAGGCTAATTGCTAAGTCTCTTGTACCGAAGATCATTTAAACAAACTATAATGTATTTTACCATTGGTCATAGCCTAAAAGACAGGCAATGAGTTTGTCTTGACCAATAATATCAACTACAACTCAGCAAACACTGCAAATAAAGATAAACATGTTTCACGGCGCTCGACGTACGATTGAAAAGTTTAATATGGGCGAAGCACTTCACAAAATATTATGAAGAAATGTCTCTTCACACCCGCATTGGCAGTACATGTTTTTACGTAATGTAATACTAACTCACTGACATTTCAGAGAACTGCACCTTCTCAAATATTAAGCGTGCTTCCTACACTAGAAAACTGAGTTCGTAGTAACTACGGTTTATAATACAATAACTAAACTTTTAGCGGTCATTTCGTATAACGCAAGTTCGACACACTCACAATGTGTATATATTTCAAACTAAAACACTGTCTTTTCAACACTGAGTTTAACGTGAACGACGTTTCCGATTCGAAGATTCAAGTCAAAACTGTCCGTTTAAAAAAAAACTAAGAGATTTGTGTCCGATGTCTCCAATTCCAAGATTCACGAAAAAACTGCCCCACTTGTTTAGTACACTACTGTTTTATTCCCACCAAAGTTCATTGTTTGCTTGAACTTCGTGTTGGGTCAAACCACTATTACCCGCTTCTTCCAAAATAGGGGGGTAGGTACCTCCTTCACCGGTAGTCTTCCGGTGACCTACTTAATTCTTCATTCCACAGGTTTTCTTCTTTTTATGCAATTTCTATCTTACGCCAATTAAATTTTTAACTGTCACTATATGTGTCTATTAGCTTATTTAACAAGCTTCAATATAGTATATAACACACACGATTATTAGTCCGTGTTAATTGGCAATTATTAAATAAACACACAAAATTATAGTAAAACTAGTCACTCGACATATTCGCGTACTTCTCTTGACAAGTGGAGCCTTCTAGTGGCGACGAACATAACTTTTTGTCCAAGTGACAGTGCAAATCGCATAAACCTGGAATTGATACATTGAGGGAATTTGATTGTAATATGATTTCTCATCGTAAATACACAATTTAAATACACTACACAAATGATATTAAGTTAAAAGAGTCCCAAACAGGGCTGTCATGGTCTGACACATTAAAACAATTATTATAATATTGTTTGAGAGTTCTCCTCTCCATCATTCAGTATTACATCTGGTCGATGTTAAAAAAAAACTAAGGTTTGTGTTTGTCTTTCGATTACCTCTCAAGACCATCAACCAGGCTTATAATTAGTATTAGCACAAGCCATTATCATAATTCAAACTAAATATCGATCTAAATATATCTAACTACTACGGATACATCCAGAAAGTTTATTTACATATTATAAATCATCACTTGTAGCAAATCATACATGCGAGAGCAGACGAAAATGATTTCTTAACAGAGACATCTGACGGATGTTTCTGCACTATTACAATCAGGATTCTGAACGGCTACAACCAGGACTAAAATGAACTCGTCCAAAATTTCAAATTTGTCAAACTTCTCCTCTCTGATAGAAGTACGTTGACCAAGCGAAGCTTTCAGTAACTAGGACGCGAAAAAGGGGAGTGTCTTGAAAATATCACACTCCATTGTACCAGCAAATTTGTCACAGATACGCTAAAATTTTGCTTGCTACGAAACTATTGTGCAGGCGGACATGGTGTCTCCATAGTGTCAGTGTATATCCCTAACTATAACTACACTAGAAAGTGAGACTAGCTTTGCAGATATGCGAAGAGTGGAGCTCATAGTTATTCTACCCAAATACAGATAGCTACATTGGCCCACTGTTTCTTTCCCACGTAGTGGAAGAACAAGGCTCCTTTAGAAAAGCAAGCTTTCTTAAAGTTTTTTTTTCTCGAGGACTTCTCTGCCTCTACTGCAAGCAAAATAGCATATGTGAACTTCAGAATGTTCTATCTTCTCCAATGTAATATATAAATAATATTAAAATATCGCTGCACCAATATGACGTCCCGTCCTGTTGTTAATTTATGTTTGATTACATACTCTAAATAAACAATATATATACATAAAATACTAATAAAAGTTATCTGCTCCCGTTGCTACGTATGCAAATCCAATAAATTATATATGTAAATTCCCTAATTAGACGATTAAATATTCATAAAATGAAGCAAAATTTTAATATGCAAATCTTATATAAACACAGTTCATGTGCTGTTCACAGGTTCCACTTTCATAACGTAACAAGAATAATCTTCTATGTCTTCTGTTGGTCGGACAAAGTCAGGGCGTTTTTTTTTTTTTTTTTTTTTTTACAGACGACCCTCAGCAAGTTAACTATCATTTAACTTCTGGATGGACTTTGATCGGCAAATATCACAACACATCTGCATCCAAGAGCGCCCGTAGGCTTCTGCCGTGCTGGACATGCGGTCAATATGGACATATGGCTTTACAATGTGACAGCAAACCAGTCTGCTACGTAACAGGGAGTTCAATAAAAAAAAATTGAATCACATGTAAAGAAGATGGCACCAACACGTGCCCACAGAAACCAACGAAATTCCAGGACTGTAGGACTCCCAGGATGATCCTCGATCTACAAACAGAAACGCTTTCAGTCCTTCTCCAAGCTAAAATTTAAATAATCCTTTCTAGAGCCAAACAAACCAAGAGTGTCCGAAGAGTGCCATTATGTTTAATATTACCATACTAGACTTAAGAAGCGTTCGAGAAGTCAACACAAAGCTACGTCACATAAACAAAATACGGCTGCTGCTGCCACATCACACCAAGACTTTCTCCTCAATGATCCTGTTCTCTCATGAATAAAAGATATCATTAACTCAGTAGTGAAGCAGATCATTGCATTGACTACATCTATATTAACTGCATTACCTTTTCCGGCAGATGTCTCTTCATTTCATTAGATCATTTTGCAATACATAAACAATATCTTCCAACAAAAATTGAGAGTTTTCACTGCCACAAATGGCAGCTACTCCATCAGCTGCGCTCATCAGAGGACACGACAACACTATCACCTGTCACTTCAACTTTCAGCAGCAACAAGCAAATTGTCACCTCTAGTCAACCCCTGCCTGTATCCATAACGATTCCAGCTCTCGCAACAGTCTCCACCATCTCATCTTTCCAGAGTCTACGACGGGAATATCCTTACTACAAGGTGACCAGACGTCCCGTTTTAGCCGGGACAGTTCCTTTTTCCCAACCGTTGTCCCGTTTTTTCTGATTCTCGAACGGGACGCCTAAATGTCCCGTTTTTAAGTAAAAATGACCTAGGTGTCCCGTAATTATTATTCAAAATATAAATCGTCAATGCAAATTCTACTCTCTTTCGCACCAACACTCGTTGCCAAGGTTCAGGCATGTCTAGAACTTCTGAATTTTCAAATGGGAATTGAGTGTTCGTGATTCAAGTGGGAATTGAGTGGGAATTCTGAGTGTTCAATTAGTTAAAAGAATTGTTGGGTAGAACTTGCAATCGGGAAGCATTATTTGTTGTGTGGTACACGTAAAGTTAGAAACGGTGTGTTATCACTCTTGTGTATTTTGTAAATTGAGAACACCGCTGAGTCTCAAAATGCAATCTGGAAGTCAGATATCCCCCCCCCCCTCCCGTAGCCGATTCGTATGCGTCCCGTTTTCGCAAGTGTAAATTCTGGTCACCTTGCTTTACTAGATTTCTACATACCATTTTTTCAACTCATCCATATCCATATAGGGACACAACGGACAAAATAGCGTCTGGCTGGGTCATTTTTTCCCCAGAGGAGATGATGAATAAATTTAGAACTGGTTGAGAACGAAATTGACCGTGGCTTTCTGCTTCTCTTTAAGGTTAGTGTAAAGGGACAAGTTTTGCCGATATATGTCACTACAGTCTTCATATCTCTCCCATGTATTTTTTACATTTCACGAAAATTTACAATTTCTTTTATAAATTTCAACCTAGAGACTTCAAATTTTTAGAGAAGGAACTTCATAACCTATTAAAGGGAACAATCCGTTCCGATTTTTTATTTAGAATTTTCTTCATTGTTGAAACAGTTAAATTGTTAAAGGTTTGGATATCCATTTCAACAATCAAGCCATTTCAACAATGAAGAAAATTCTAAAAGAAAAAAAATCGGCACGGATTATTGCCTTCGATAGATTATGAAGTTCCTTTTCTAAAAAATTGAATTCTGTAGGTTGAAATTTGTAAGAGAAATCATGAATTTTAGTGAAAGATAAAAATTACATGAGAGATATACGAAGTCAGTATTGCCATCTATCGGCAAAATTTGTCCCTTTAAACCAACCTTAAGGTTATATGCAGTAGTGCAATTAGCTGGTTCGCACCAGTTCGCTAGAACCGGTTGTTAAAATATTTTCAGTTCGCAGAATTGTTTGTTAAACCCAGACAAGTAAATATTACCCAGTTATACCCAAAAACAGTGCACTTTTGTTTAACTATCTTTGTTTTTAGAACCTCTTACAACTACAGGGTTAAATATATGATCTCTCACAACAAGGTATAAGCGCTTATTTCTTAATCTCAAATGCTCAGATATCAAGAATGAGAACTGCGATTACATCAGTATAGTTGTGAGGGTTATTTATATTCGAAACGCATACATACCATTATCAACAATTTTGCATCCATTTCTGGATTAAGGTCTTTCCAATAATTTTTACAACTATCCTACGATAATTCGTTTCCAAGAACCGCTTGTTAAAAAATTAGAGTAACACCACTGCTTATACGTTATGACGAACTCCATTACATTTAATGTGCGAAAAAATTATCGTTTTCCAGTTTCATCAGGGCCACTTTTCCGCTTAGGCACGCTAAGCACGTGCCTAGGGCGCCAAAGATTTGGGAGCACCAAAAATTGGAAGGGGAAAAAGAGAAAAAATTAAAATACGCTGGTGCAGAAAACCGTTATTTCCGTTCCGGTTGAGCTACCTGGTTACGAACAAACTAGATCTTGGCAGCTATTGTAAATATGATACGTGTAATTTAGTATACAAAAATGTCCAACTAGGGATGGCCAGAAACGGTTCCTGGTGGAACCAGTTTTCGGGTCTGAACGGATCCGGTTCTAGAAGATCCGGTTCCGGAACCGGTTTTTCGGATCCAAGTATGGAACCGGTTCTTTGAATCCAGTTCTGGAACCGGTTCCCAAGATCCAGTTCTGGAACCGGGTTTTCGGATCCACGTCTGGAACCGGTTCTGAAAACAGGATCTCCAAGAACCGGTTCCTCGTGGAACCGGTTCCACTGGAACCGAAACTTTGTGACCATCCCTACGCTAGACCCGAGCTGCTGGCAGACTGTGAACAGTGTGCTAAATGAAATGGTGGAAGCGACAGGCAGGCGCCGGCGGCTTGTCTCATTTGGCTAAATGAACTGGGTAACTGGCATACTCATTGGCTAAACAGGCAAACTGGCCAACTCATTTGACTAAACACCCACCAATTTTTTTTTCTGGAGGCACAAGCGGGTCTGGGCAGGGGGGGGCACAAGCGCATGTTCCTCTTTGCAGTGTTTTGAAGATGAACTTTGTGCCTCCTTACGGGTCTTTGGGTGCTTTCGGATCCAGGTCTGGAACCGGTTCCTAAGATCCGGTTCTGGAACCGGGTTTTCAGATCCAGATCTGGAACCGGTTTCTAAGATCCGGTTCTGGAACCGGGTTTTCAAGTCCAGATCTGGAACCGGTTCCTAAGATACGGTTCTGGAACCGGGTTTTCGGATCCAGGTCTGGAACAGGTTCTGAAAACCGGATCTCCAAGAACCAGTTCCTCGTGGAACCGATTCCGTCGGAACCGGATCTTTGTGGCCATCCCTAGGCCAAACCATGCCAGTATCCTTTCCTTATGGCTGCCGGTTGCCAGTCCGGGTCCACAGGTGATGGATAATGGAAAGACTCTCCAAAGAGCAAAAACAAAGAAAGGGAAAATCCCTCCCGAATCAAAACTGGCAAAATAATAACTGAAGGAGGAGGTGCTCTAGAAATAGTGGGGGGGTAACAATTTGAAGTACCTAGGGCGTCGGGGAGGTTAAAAACCAACATGAGTTTCGTTATTCTATGTAGACCTAATATCGGGTGGTTGAATATGTTTACGAATGACGATAGGATACCAATAACAGTAATGATGCTGAACTACTGGATGCAGAAGAAGGTGTAAATTAATAACAGTTCAAAACACAGATTAAATATCACACGCAACATTTTTGGATACAAAAATTAAAGAACGATTGCGAAGACGTACATTTTTAAATTCCATTTCATTTTCTTAAATTTACACTTTTTTTTTTTGTTCTGGCTCCCTGAAAGATGTAATTTATTTATTTATTTATTTATTTGGTATGTGACGCAGATGTATTCATTCCAAACTTAATTTCTTTGTGTTTCTTTGAACTGGATGTTGTGAACTTTCTAGTCATGTTTGAAACACATGGAACAGTTTGTTACGTGATAAGAATATGGAAACATTAAAACGAAACATATCAAAGAAGAGAAGAAAGAAAATACTTATTCCAACATGAATAAGAAAAATGGTTTCAGTCGAGAGATATTGCGTTGTGTTCTAGGAATTCAGCCGTGTTTTTTTTTTTTTCTTATGTCTTCAACGTTTTATCCGTTTTTGAGATGCAGAGCTCCTCTCTTCTCGGTCCATTTCATCTCCGGAAGAATTCCCGGCTGATCTGCTTCCTCTCCTTGTCTCCCGTTGGCATTTTGAACAATCTCGACCCCTTCCCAATTTTCTCCTCCTTCTAACTCTTCCCATGGCCGCAGAAAAAGAAATTTCACTTCTCCATCGAAATGATCTCGGAAGATTGATGAGCAATCTCCGAAAGAACTTTGTACATTTTGGGAGAACATTGCACTGCGAGGAACATTACCTCCAGCTTCTCAGAGAAGCGTAGTTTTCAGATGGAAAATTGTGAGTGAAGAAAGGAAATTCTAGTTGGCTGTTTTGAAAGTTTACAGGAACTTAAAATTGAATTAGGTTTGTTAGCTATTCCATTAAAACACTTAACCACATTCGTTTATCCATCTTACTTCGTCTAAAACTTTTGTGAATAACTCAATAACACGGAACACATTCACCAAAATATTACTGAATTATTATTAACTAAAATTCTGCAAGGTTATTAACCCCAAAACATATCCAAGTATGAGACATCTATTAATCGATAAGAATGGCTAAAGAATCCTTTAGGAGGAAGAAAATACTATTTTGTGGCAACTAGAACAAAGAGATAATAAAAAAGACTGATAAAATGCTTCATGTGGAGAATTGTACTGTATGGGTCAGAAACAAGGACATTACTCAAAAATGAGGAAAAACAACTGGAAGCTTTCGAAATGTGGGTGTGAAGAAGAATGGAGAGAATTGCTTGGGTCGAGCGAAAAACGAATGAGAGAGTGTTATAAATGGTGGGAAGAAAATAACAGTTTTAGATATTATTACGAAGAGGAAGAGAAACTGTTGGAACATTGGATAAGAAGAAACAGTACCATGAGAGACGTGCTAAACAGTATGGTGGCAAGAAAGAGAGGGAGGGGCGAAGTAGACTAGAATTAATGGATGGTAATAAAACAGAAAAATCGTACGTGAATACGAAGAGGTTAGTGGAAGAAGACCGTAGAGCATGGAAGCTTCTCGGTTGCAGCAAGTGGCGTGGCAATAATGGCAGAATGCTGATGATCTTGTTAAAGTTGATCTTTGAATAGAAAATTTCAACAGTGGAGGCTGCAAGCGATGACTATGTGGGAAAGAGGCTATGAGTACTAAAAGTTAGGAAGAAGGGAAGATTCCAAGATGTGATGGAAGATCATTTGAGGGAGAAAGAATGGTAAATAGGAAACGCCCAAGAGAGAAGAATGTGGAGGAAGAGAGTTAAAGAGGGAAACGCCCAAGAGAGAAGAATGTGGAGGAAGAGAGTTAAAGAGGGAAACGCCCAAGAGAGAAGAATGTGGAGGAAGAGAGTTAAAGAGGGAAACGCCCAAGAGAGAAGAATGTGGAGGAAGAGAGTTAAAGAGGGAAACGCCCAAGAGAGAAGAATGTGGAGGAAGAGAGTTAAAGAGGGAAACGCCCAAGAGAGAAGAATGTGGAGGAAGAGAGTTAAAGAGGGAAACGCCCAAGAGAGAAGAATGTGAAGGAAGAGAGTTAAAGAGGGAAACGCCCAAGAGAGAAGAATGTGGAGGAAGAGAGTTAAAGAGGGAAACGCCCAAGAGAGAAGAATGTGGAGGAAGAGAGTTAAAGAGGGAAACGCCCAAGAGAGAAGAATGTGGAGGAAGAGAGTTGAAGAGGGAAACGCCCAAGAGAGAAGAATGTGGAGGAAGAGAGTTAAAGAGAAGAAACGCCGACCACATATAAACATAAGAAAATGTGAAAACAAAGGACAACTCTACATTTTAGTACATTTTATCTTTATCTTCATTCTCAATACAATTTAATCTGACATCTTAACAATCTTCTACGAACTAATCTGAGAAAGCATAAAGTAAATGGAAACATGCAGAAACAACTGCTCATTTTCTTTTCTTTTTAGTACATAATCGCTTATATGAATATGTGTGGATTGTTATTATTATTACTGTGAACAACAGTAGGCATTGAATAATTACTATACGCGTTTACATTCCATCTTTCACTTTCGCGTGAGCATTTAGAAAGCGTAAACGATTCGTGGAACAGATAAAAGAACTCCAAACTAAAAGGAAAGGAAGATACAGTTTCTTGCAAATGGAGAAAAGCTCTTTCTTCCCAAGTTAGCACTTTCTCCCACATATATATCTATAGAAATATGTTAACAGGGTTGTCATACCATAACTATTAAGCAATATTATTAATTTAAATTTTTTATCAGAAAATGTACATTGTACCGTTCATGAAACATGAGGAAAAAAAAGTAGGGGCTGAAGTGTAGAATACAGAGGTGACTTTAAAATGGACAGGAACCATTTTTAAAGATTTTGGTTCACCTACCGAACTCCTTTATACACCGGTGTGCAAAATTTGAGGACGAGATAGGTAAAGTAACATAAAATATTGCTTAGTGGATCAAAATGAATGGAAGTCCAGCAGCATGTTGCTACAGCTCACATGTGCACAGGCAGCAAGACGTTGTATAGCCCGACGTCAGCGTGACTGTAGCGCCGAATGGGTGTACTCCCCCAACACGAATCAGTTGCATGACACGGACGAGACTGTGTGTGTCAGTCAGAGAGTGGTTAAGGTGGATTGTGATGGTGTTACTCAAAACAACATGGCCTGGAGACAACATTTGAATGACTTCACAAGAGGAAGAATCGTGAGGAAACTGGAAGGACGAAGTGCAAATAGTGTTGCCTAGAAGTTTCATGTTGCCCATAGCATTGATTCACGTGCATGAGGAACATTCAGAACCATAGGCAATGCTGTGCGAAGAAGTAGTGAACTACAGCAAAGAATG
This sequence comes from Thermobia domestica, assembly GCF_964235325.1. Lineage (NCBI taxonomy): Eukaryota > Metazoa > Arthropoda > Insecta > Zygentoma > Lepismatidae > Thermobia > Thermobia domestica. Next base: position 265,162,803 of record NC_137464.1, read on the forward strand.
ACTGCTATGTAGTGAAACAGGCAAGAATGGACCAACGTCAATACATGTAAGAGAACTGCAACTCGTCCAATCGCATGCTCCACAGTGGCACGTCGATTGCATGCACAGAAGTGGTTTCTTTGCCCAACAGTCATTACATTGTTTCGTTGACACTTGCACGTCCGCGACACTGTTTGCAGTGATGCCAAGAACATTAGAATGGATTGATGAGGAATAGGGTTGCATTCTCTCCGACGAGAACTGATTCAGTCTGACTGATTCTGAACATACACTCATCTGGCGACATGTGGGAACACAAAATGAACATTGTCAAACATGAGAAACATTGTCAAACAAGATTATTTTGGTGTGTACGTGTTCCTCTGTACAGGCACGTAGCCAAGAGGGGGTCCAGGGGGTCCGAACCCCAAGGGCGCCGATCCTGGGGAGCTGGGGGCCCTGGGCCCCTAGTGTATTTATGAATATACAATATTTGGCATAATTTGAATTCAATTTGTCTTATCATCCTCATATGTACACCTTCTGCGTCTGAGTGCCTCCCCCCCAAATTGACAGAGAAATTGGTGCCCTTGCCGGACCCCACTTTCGAAACCAGAAATGAAAAAAATAAGGACGGATGAAACAAAAGGAAACGGGAAAAAGAAGAATCAGCATTAAAAATAAAAAGCTACAGGAAGCTTTTGGTTACTCTTTCTGATGAGAAGATTTGTATTACTTGTAATACATGGTGGCGAATGAGCGGAAAATCCTGGAAAAGTCAAGGAATTTGAAATTTCTACCGAAGTTACGGAATTCCCAGAATTTCTGCTACCTATTAGTTAGGGAAATTTCAAGCTTTCGAAAGCATAGTGCCGTCCTGCAACAGTGTGGACATTTTCTCATAAGCTTTCGTCATTGCTTTCCTGCAGTATCAAACATGTTATTTCAGAAACAGTTTTCAACTGCTCCTTTAACCTGTCATTTGGAACAGACAGTAGTTGACGGAATAATGAAAACGAAAAAAGTTATATGGAAAGAAAGTTTTGTTAACATTTGATTCAACAGAGAAAGGAAGGCAGATATTGTAAAAATATTTTACAAGACATTATTGGATATTTATCTTTTTTATAATAGTTGAGGTAATAATGAAAGGAAAATTGTTACATTTGAATGAAAAAAGGAAGGAACGTAAATATTCTAAAATCTTTTTCAATACTTTTTTCTTTATTCTTTTACTGGAAATTTCTTCATAGTTTGTTATTGAAACACTTACTAACATATCCTAATTTAATTTTTCTAGTAAACCAATATATGTTGCCAGTAAAATAGTTTAGATTGATCGAGCTCCTCATGTGATAACTACAGCATTTCAGGCCACGCTCTCCCTTGCCGCTCCCCCCCCCCCCCCACACGCTCTCATAGGAAATCCTGGCTAAACGAACCAATATATGTTGCCAGTAAAATAGTTCAGAATGATCGAGCTCCCCTGGTCTGATGACCACAGTATTCCACGTCACGGACCTCCTCCCCCCCGTTTACGAAATCCTGGCTACGTGCCTCCTGCGTAGGAAGGCACAATGTTGCATGAGATCAACCTCCCAGTTTTTGAATGCGGTACACTGACCCGTCAAAGTTACTGTGGTTTTACACTGTGAAATGAAGCTCACTTGTTTATATACCACCATTGTACTCTGTAGTAGGGATGGCCACATTTTCCGGAAAAACGGAAAACGGAAAATTGAAAACGGAAGACGGAAAATTTTCCGGAGAAACGGAAGACGGAATTTTTTTCGGAAAAACGGAAAACGGAAAATTTTCCGGAAAAACGGATAACGGAAAATTTTCCGGAGAAACGGAAAACGGAAAGTTTTCCGGAAACCGGAAAACTCTTTTCTGGAAATGGCCATCCCTACTCTGTAGCTGCTACGCTGAATGTGTGAGATAACAAGTCAGAGCGACGAATGAAAGAGTAAGAGAAACAACCAAGGTTATGTAAGAGGAAGCAAGAAATGAGACTGCACTGGTATAGCTATCTATAATGAGAAGAACAAACGACTGTGGTCAGAAGAGAGATGATAATGGAAGTGGGTGGAAAGAGGGGTAGAGAGAGGTCAAGAAGGAAATGGTTGTGTATGGTTAAGAATTACTTCAGATAGAAAGGTCTAACAGGCGGAAGAATCCCGGGAAAAAGCTTTATCGAGAAGAGTCAACAGAAACTGCCACATAAGTGGTGAAACACAGGGAGAAAGAAGTACTCTGTGACCTCCAATGTATTCAAACCGTCTTTAAGTTCACCAGAGCAGCGAAGTACTTTTCGAATAGTCTTTGAACTCCTGGAACAAGTGGATACGAAAACAAAAACGAAAACAAACAAACAAACCAAACACTACGCAAGTTACACTAAATAGGATTGCCAAGTTTGTCGTACATGTAGAGAGCTCACAACTCGACAGTGTGTGTTCTCGTCTGTATCTTTTCCTCCTTTGTTTAAACTAAAGGGCAATGGTGCCAGCCTCAAACGTTATAAAATTTCATTTTGAGATATTGAGATTCCTAGTTTGCTCTTCAATTTTCCTCGTTGTGCTAATTACAAAAATTAAAAAGAGAAATGTGTTATAATATGGAGGTTCAAAGTATTCTATGTTACTCACTTTCTTTCCAAGTATTTTCCTTAATTAAAAAAAATGTTGAGGAAAAAACGTATATTTTGATGTCAAAAATTAGTATTTATATCACGCCTGTATGCCAACATTATCAAATGAATGTAACGCTACTAAAAAAAACTTTATTCTCGAATTATTTCCAGTATTTTCCAAGTTTTTGTTCTCGTTTCGTATATTTTACTTTTTCTTTAATTATTTTAATTTTGTCTTTTTTAAGTACCAGAGGACTATTTACGTTTCTTCGAGCTTGTTTTTTTGACAAACATAACTCACTTCTGCACTAGCATGCATTTTCCGGCAACAAACTTTGATAATTAACACCAATCCTAAGCTTATTGAGAACTCTTTAATTTCTTTTCCTCCTGTAGAGAATTCAGTTGGCGTCGATGAAGTATTGCGAATGAAAAATCCAATATATGCTACCAATTTAGACAAAAATTACCTTTATCTCTTTTCAAATGAAATGAAATGAATCTTTGAGTTTTACGTCCCACGTATATCCCGGCTAGGCTAAAGGAGACGGTGATGATGAGAAATAAATGTAATGGTTTAACGAAGAAAGTGGAAGAAAACGGGAGAATCCCGAGAAAATCCATGCACACGGTGTTTGCCCACCACAAATTCCACTTAGCGCGAGCTGGGATCGAACCAAGAACTCAACGCATTAGGGCTGAACGCTCTACCACTGAGCCACCGCTACTCTTATCCTTTTTCAAGAAAATAATAATAAAAAAAATCGCACAAAATGGGATTTTTCTTATAGTTGACATCGCTCTTGAGAGTTTATACGTATAGTACAGTCGAATCTTCCTTCTTTCCGGAAAGCACTTTGTCTCTACTGGTCCAATTCAAATAGTCTACTAGATGCGGTTGAACACATTGGTGCAATAGAGGACAATAAACGTATAGAAGAACAAACTATAGCTCTGTTAGAAGTCATTTGAAGTGTATGGCGAATATGTTTAAAAGCAGAGACAAGTTTCCACTCTTTACTAAGGGTGGTCACAAAAACTGGTTTCCTGGTTTCCGGGTTTTAGAACAACCGAAAGAGGTTTTTGAAAGTTTTAAAAAATAATTTTTTTGGAAAGTTTTTTAAATTTTTTTTTTAAGTTTTCAAAAATTTTGTTTTCAAAATCAGTTCAGTTTTCTACCAAAACCTGTTTCTTTCAAAAACTGAACTGCTTTGGGAGAAAGATGGAATGTCGTTTTTTTAGTTTTTGTATAAACCGGTCTCCGGTTTCCATATCATAAATATTCAGCAAACGCTTTTAGTCGTTTGTGTCTTACATCAAAGTGACCTATTTTCTACATGACTCTCGTGAAATGATTTTTTAAAGTATGATTGTGCCCTTTGGGCTAAGGGAAAGGAGTTATTAATAAAAGTGAATGATTAAGATATTAGATATTTATGCTCCCCCATCGGGAATCGAACCCGGGACCACGCGCCCAGGGCGACGCCCCAGCTGCCCCTCTTAGGTACAGCTCTGTATGCCCTCGACCATTTTCAAAAATATAGCGTATTCCCACCCCATCTCTGTTCGCTCTTCGTAAATTTAAGGTAAGTCTACGCTGGACTAAAAAATACTAGGTGGTATATGCCTCATTACATCCCTGCTAAAGGGTATAACCGTAGGGCGTAAAACTCAAAGATTCATTTTATTTCATACGAGGGGCCACGGTGGCTCAGTGGTAGAGCGTTCACCTCTGGTGCATGGTGTCCTTGGTTTGATCCCAGCTCGCGCCAAGTGAACTTTGAAGTGGACAAACACCATGTGCATGGATTTTCTCGGGGTTCTCGAATTCCTTCCCACTTTCTTTATTCCACCCTTTCATCCATTTCTCATCATCACCGTCTCCTTTAGCTCACACGGCATAAACGTGGGACGTAAAAATTTTCACTCATAATTTACGATTTAATAGAAGAAGAAATCATAGTAACAAAGTTGAGTGATAGGGCTTGTACCCTTTATTTGTCATATCATGAAGCTTTTAAACTTATTTTTTTAAAATTAAACCAGAAGCATTAAACCAATACCTGTTTTTTCTTCTACTGATAAATGTAATATACATTTATGAGATAGCAATAGTGAATACTACTATCCATTTCATAAAGATAGGCCCCTGACTTCGCGGTGCTGCCGTGACGTCCAGTCAAAACTTATATTGCATTGTCGTACCTCGTTGGAATTGTTGGAATGTTATCTTTTCAATGCTTAAGACATACAAATTTTCTTTGCACTGTGTAGTGAGAAAAAAATAGAAATTAATGAAAAAGTGCGTATTTTTTCGTACTTTTTTGGTAGATCAATGTTTATAGGACTATATTTCGGAAAGGAGATAACATGAAATAATTTCCTGTGCATGATATGTAGATGCATATGTTACCTGTAAGTTCTGAAAATTTCATTACTCAACACGTAGTAATTTTCTTGTTATTCAGTAAAAAGTGAGACATCATTATCTCTGAATTGCTGCGGTGTATTAGCAATCTGAAAAAACGTTTAGAAAGATCTTAAAGTAGCTTTTTCAACCAAACTGTTTTGACTTGTTTTAAAAAGATAAACAATCACAAATATGACATTATGATTTTCTCTGCTTTGCGCCGTTCGCTATCGTAGTTTATACGGAGTGCTACGTTGCCACATTTTCCTGGCGCTATACACTCGCAGCCGGACGGGTATTTAAACTTGTCACGCACACTGTCCGGCACTTTTTAGAGATATTTTTAAAATGTAATATCTCCACAGATTTTAAACCAATTTCTTAGAAATTAACAGGATATACAGTAAATGTGCCAAATGTTCAAAATTAGAAAAGCGAACTCTTATCTTGTTTGGATTTGCATGTGATGGTCCTCGAAAATATGTTGCTTTTTGTCAGGTTTTCACTTATTGCTCGCAGTACAAAATACATTTTCACAGAAACAAATACACGCACAAAGTTTATTATATGATACAACCTTAGTTGATGTGTAATATTGGGTTTACACTCCACAGAAAATCTGTTTTTAGATCTAAGAGTCCCAGTACTTCTCTTAAGTGTTGTACATTTCGAAGCATTTTCCCACGCAAAGTCCAACTTTATATATCAGATAATAAACCAGGGATGCAAATAAGCATCAAGAGTTTACTCGCCCAAGAATAAAGTTACTAGCACACATCACATAATAAATATAATTTACTTAACTTCCGTACGATATTAAATACTCGCCCGCATCGATGAACCACACGCCCCGGGCGAGTGGTTGTTTGCATCTCTGCAATAAACGCTAATATTTATTAAAAACTTCCTTTCACCGTGCGGATGCTACGAACTTTGCATCTCATTTGTCCTACTCTGTTAGAATTTGCAGATATTGGGGGGAAACTCTCTAATGGTCCCTTGCTACCAGAATTCTACCAGGTCCATGTACTTCAACGCCTGCTGAGTGCAGCAGTTTATCTGCTACATTCGCATAAAAAGTTCGAAGTGCGATATGTTTTCTTGCTTTGTTCCTGTACAGTATGTGAGCATTGACATGTGTGATAAGTCAAACAGCAGAAAAAACAGCTTCTTCCACCACTTGGCAGACATACTAATAGCTCTGGCGTAGTTGATTTGTAAAAATCGCGTAAAGCTGGCTTCCGTACAAGGTATATGTGAATAATTAGTGTAAAAAGTTCCTTGTTTTCAATTGAAATAACACGCTTTCATTTAGAAAACAAAGATTTTTGTTTTAGTAAATTTTCTTTTTCTCAATCTGCTGTTGTGCGTATTGATTCATTTCTTTTACTACTATTCCTGGCGGGAGCTCATGTAGTTTGGATTCCACGTTAATCAGTAGGTACACGTCTCATATAGCCTCGCTGCTGAACAGGACGTTAAACACAAAATCAACTCAACTTTTCTTTCTACTATAAAACTTCATTGGTAAAAACAGCTGAAACACTTTATATGCGGAATACTCTGTAGATAGCCCAGCATTTTGATCAATTCCCGGGACACCACTAGGGTTTTGCATTTACTTGAATATTATCGCTCCAAGCTACATCAGAATCTGCCTTTGAATAGGAATGACGCGTTTTTTTCTCTTTCCCGGCGCAGCCTCAGGTTTACTTGAAACAGAGTTACTATCTTGTTCACTTCTGGATACGCCACTGAGCACAGAATAATCAATGTGATTATTATTAATTACTAAATCATAACCGTCTGAGTCGGAGTCATTCATCAGTTCTGCAATTTCATTATCGCTAAACATTTTGCCTCTTCTTTCTGTAATACCGCCGCTCGTAAAGGAATATCCATATATATTCCAATCAAAAAGCACAAGATATACTCAGGAAAATATAAATGCCCATTCGTCCGTCTCATTGCAATGAACCCATATGATATAAGTGCATGTGTAAGTTTTTGACGCCTACGAACCGAAGGGAAGTGTTGAAGACTTAATCAGTGCGACGTGATTTGACGCAAATACAGACCTCGTCACCTACTCATTGCATTGTTTACTTTCGTTGAAAGAAAACAAAGGACCCATTCTGTGTTACTGTACATTCGGCAGGGGAATTGATCGCAGAACTTGGGTGAACATGTGATTGCCAAGGCTACATTTCTTTTTAACCTTTAACATGTTCGTAAGCTGGAAAGTGTGTAGGCCCTATACTGATAGATCTTGAGGTAGAAATGGAGCCATTGTTAATAAGTATTTAGGAAGATAGCAGGAGCAGCGATGAGTCAACAAAGCCATGACGAAAGTGAATGAAGTAAATAGATTAAGAGATGAGTTTTTGAATGTGTTACTTCAACGTTTTATTTTGATTATATTGAGATGTGTACACTCATGTCCAAAATTATTGTCGCATATCTATAACTGTCTTCTTGGAAGAATATAATTTGATAATGATTTTGCAGGGTACTTTTAATACTGATACTATATGTAGAGTCGGGAAATGTATATTTGTGGTAAATTTCATAGGAAAAGAATACGAAAATTAGCATGAGTAAAACAAAATGTTGCTAAATGGATAAGAAAATTTTATTTTCATTTTATTGTTCTTATTTACTGCTCTTTTGACATGAAATTTGCCACATAGCCTACATGTCGTTGCCGATTATACACATACTAACATTATAAGAAATACCAGGCGAATTCGTTATAAAATTATATTCCTACAATAACATATTTATAGACATGCGACAATAATTTTGGACATGAGTGTACATGCATTATTTTTATGATGTGAAAGGTTATAATAAATACTTTTTCCTATTACATTCTTATGAAGTAGGCTTCGCGCTACAAGCTTCCTGAACGCGACAACACTGCAGGGCAGCGTTGCCGCAATTCCACTTACTGTATGCTGTTTCTTCATATAAGCGCGGGGAATTTAAAGGTTGGGCTGCAACATGGCTCACCGCTTAACGCAGAGAATATGTTGAAGTAAATATTTTTTTTAAAAAATAAATACTTTACCAACTAAACCGTTTTTTGTTAATAGTTTCAAATATTTGGAACACTAGACTTCCAAATTTTCGAACAGTGTTTAGTACGTTTCTCTACCTACCATGGGAAAGGAGATAAGAGCGTCGTACATTTGTTTTAATTACACAAAAAATATCAAGTGATGAAAATTGAACTTTTCACAACTTACAGTTAATGGATGCATCTACATATTGTACACAGGAAATTATTTTACGTGATCTCTTTTCTGAGATATAGTCCTATAAACATTGATCTACCAAAAAAGTACGAAAAAATATGCACTTTTTCATTTATTTCTATTTTTTTCTCACTACATAGTACAAAGAAAAATTTTATGTCTTAAGTATTGAAAAGACAACATTCCAGCAATTCCAACGAGGTACGACAATGCAATATAAGTTTTGACTGGACGTCACGGCAGCTCCGCGAAGTCAGGGGCCTATCTTTATGAAATGGATAGTAGACTCAATTTCTATTGGTTATATTAGATTAAGGGGAATCTTTTTACCTTTTTATTACTGAGGCTCGTTATTATTCTTCAGTGAAGCTTTCTTGCTGAATATCAACCACAAACCATCTTTCTCTTTATAAACAGAATATTCTCTCCTTTTTACGTCTTCTCTTTGCTAACGTACGTGTCGGCATCTGTTGACAAGTTCTCAAACCATGACACCAAACTAGAAAGGAGTTTGTTTTCGTTCTCTTCTCCTTTTGTTATTACGATTTTTTACCTGAACGGTTCATGAGAAAATAGATCTATCCACAGTACTTTTTTTTTATTTTAGAGAAAATTTTGATTTGGTTTCTCTATTATTACCTAGGTATATACACGGGAAACATTTTGATGAGAGACGCTTACTACACCAAAGAGATCAGGTCGAGAATTTCCATAGCCAAAGAAGCATTCAAAAAGAAAAGATTACTCTTAACTAGCAGGCCCAATATTGGAATTAGGAAGAAGTTAGTCGAGTGCTATATATGGAACATTGGACTGTATGGTTCAGAGAGTTGGACATAACAACTCAACGGAAGTTAGAGAAGAAATATTTAGAGAACTTCTTAATGTGGAGTTGGAGGAAGATGGAGAAGATAAAATGGACAGAAATAATAACAAACGAAGATGTTTTAAAACGGATAGGAGAGAAGAGGATGCTTTAACCAACATCCTTCGTAGGAAGGACAATTGGATTAAACTTATCTTGCGAGGAAATTGTGTTCTTCATACCGCCATAGGACAAAAGATGGAAGGAAAGCGAGGAATAGGAAGGAGAAGAACACAACTGATCGATGATTTGAAAAATAGAAGAACATATTGTGTGTTAAAAGCGGAAGCTGAAGATGGAGAAACGTGGAAGAAACATTTATAGGCTCAAAATTAATTTTAAAAAATACTCATTAGTCACAAAGCCTAACGGTACTAAGAGGCGGAGTACTTAATAATAATAATAATAATAATAATAATAATAATAATAATAATAATAATAATAATAATAATAATAATAATAATAATAATAATAATAATAATAATAATAATAATAATAACTAGAATGAATGAAAAAAATCACCGTCTTTTTCTGCTTCTTAAAACTGAAAATGGTTTCTGTGACCCTGACCGAGCTCTCGGCTACACGACTAACCCAACCATAAAACCAAAATCCTTTACCAAATCACTCACTCTCTTTTGCTGCGGAGATTGTATAAATCCCGAGATTGCAAAGGCTGTTGGAAGTTCTTATTTGGAATCTAATGAGCATCCGCCTTCGGCTTAGGACAACGACGTCCCTGAAATCCGCCTTGAGAAATTAATGTTCACCTCTACTGCCCTCTAGTGGGCGAAAATGGAAATTACATCTCGTTACAGAAAACGTTATATTATTCAGCGCGATGTCTAGGCCAATACTTCTCCGGTGGTCTCATAAGAACAAACGAGACACGAATTTAATCCAATAGTTACACGTACTCTATGCTCATTACCTTATGTGAAGGTTTCAACTCCTTGACACTTAAGAGATAACTTAGAATATACTTTTTACCAGAGGAATGTTAATTAATGTAAGTGAATATGTGCGAAATGAAAATGTAATTAAATAGTTTTAGCATAGCCCCCGGGGTATCACTAATTGTAATTCTCAATCTATTTCTCTCTCCAGCCCTTAATTTCAAATTTGTTATAGTCTTTTTTTTTTTAATTCTTGCACTAGCAATGCACACCGCAGTATACTTTTTTGCAATTACTATTCTAATCTTTCTTTAAATTTGTATAATAATAATAATAATAATAATAATAATAATAATAATAATAATAATAATAATAATAATAATAATAATAATAATAATAATAATAATAATAATAATATGTTTATTGGAAGCAAACAACATTACAGCCACAAGTGCCCCAAAGGAAAAAAAATGTTTTTACAAGCTTCGGGCGGATGCAAATAGAATTAACAACATACAACTGATCATACAAAAATAGGTGAAATGGATAAAATATTTGTTCAGTAAAATAACATAAAAACGTGCAATATCTCTTACAAACTGGGAAATACAAAAATAACAATAGTAAAAAAAAAAAAAAATAAGCATAATTAACATGGATATTGAAAAGATATACCATCTAATATAAATAAAATAAAGAGTTTGTTTGTGTGTTTGTTTGTCTGTCTGCCTGTGTGCGGCCTGAGGACCAGATGAGTGGACCGAGAGGTATCAAATTTTGGTCTGGGGTACCTTGGTCCAGGCCCCAGATCAAGACGAAGCGTTTATTTTTAAATTTCGACCCAAGGGGTGTCAGGGGGGCGTTTACAGGGACCGGCCTGGGGACCAGACAAGTTGACCGAGAATTACCAAATTTTGGTCACGGATACATTGGTCCAGGCCCCAGACCAAGGAGAAGCGTTTTTGTCAAAATTCGAACCAGGGACGGTCTCAGGGAGTCACGGGACAAGTAAAAGTAGTAGAAAATGACCGATATTAGTGTCGAATTCATAGTTTTCGTGGTCGCTGAAATCAATGGTGAAACTCCAATCGCATTAACTTCCAAATTCACCCTATTGTGTTGCGGGCCGAGGGTCACCGGGGGAGGGGATACCGAGACATGTAAAAGTAATACAAAATGATCTATATTAGTGTCAAATCCATAGTTTACGCGGTCGCTGAAATGAATGGTAATACTTCCATAGGCGTTGACTTCCAAATACAGCTCCCATGCGAAGAATGGGTATATTCAGCTAGTATACACTGAGAAAAAAATTGTAGGTGGGGTACTTAAAAAGATAGGTTAACATGCGTAATTCCTGTAGTTTTTGGACTTAACGTACAGCAGACGTATAACTGAAAACGCATGTTTTATAATACTTTCTGTATAAGTGTTCCATCTAGACGTACTTTCCGTATGAAACAATGTAGGCGGTCAGGATCTCACATACAAATGGACGTATATAACATATAGCTGACGAAGGTAACATAAGTATATGCATGTGATATACGGAAAACTGTTAGGTGTTAGACATTCTGCAACGGCATGATGTAACATCTAAGGGTAGTGCCTATGTAGCATACGGATAACGTATGCTCCGGACTGATTTCTATAGTAAGCAAGAGGATACCGTATATTTGTACAATATACCGCTGTCCGGAGAACGGATTTTTCTGTGTAGAATAAGTATACAGTATAAAATAAAAAAATAGATTATTATTTACCATTTAGTTGTAACTGTTTACAAAATATTGAAAGAAGAAAAAAGTTCAAAAAGACACTATGTAGCTGCTATTACAAATTGAAAATAAATATTTTTAAGTTAAACATATCAAGTAAAATACACTGATTCATAAGGCTAGTAACAATGACGAAAATAAAATAAGCATAGAAAAAAATGATGATTACATATGACAAAAAAATCCATGGTCAAGATTTTTTTAAAAAAAGTGCGGTATCCGTAGTAAAGAAGGAATTAACCATAGAAGAAAAGAAAAGATGATAGAAAAATAAAAGACGAGAGAATGAAAACCTAACAAAACATAAAAGGATCTTTCGAATGGCACCTTTCAAACTTTACAAAAATGACCTTCAGAAATACAAGAAAAATAAGAAACAAACATGTGTATCTGTTCAGAATTACAAAGGTTCTTACAATTTGATTTTTAAAAAATACACTATATATATATAAAAAAATCCGTACAGTATTTAATGAAATTACAAAAAAAATTAAGACAATCAGCTACAAGCCTAAAAATACTGAGACATTTCATACTTTATTTAAAAAATTAAAAATAATTCATGCACCTTCTACTCTTATGAAACAAGTCAAGAACCGGATAAAAGTTATTAGCTGTTTTTATACTTTTATATATTGACGACCTAATTAGATATTTACTAATAAACGGAACAAATTTCCTAATGTTTCTGTGAGGAATATTTAAAGAGAAAAAGTTCCCCAGAACGAAATCTCCATGCAGAATTACATGAAAAAATTTCAAATCAAAGAGCCGACGCCTGTCAGACAGAAGGGTAAAATTAAGATCCACCCTTATGTCTTACAAGCTCGCCTCTCCTATTTCTTTAAACTTCAATTTTAACCAGGCTAGGAATGAATTTTGAACTGATTCAATCGAAAAACAAATATTTTGCTTCACTATTCCAGGTTACCGTACAATATTCAAGATGAGACCTAACATTGCACATATAGAGAATTTTGCAGGTGTTAATATTAGTAAAGTTTCGACATAACCATATGAGCATTGTTAAATGCCTCCTAGCTTTGGAGATTACAACCTGAAGATTTTTCTGAAAAGGCAATTTTTCATCTAATATTATTCCTAAATCTCTAACATGCTTAATGAATTGGATATGTTGATTTCCTATCCTGTATTTGTAGATGGAAGAATTAAATTACCTCGAAAATGTTATTCCTTGCGTTTTACTAAAGTTCAGGGGCAGGGAATTTTCTTCGGACCATTTTGCTATGATATCTTTATTATTTTTTTTGCAAGGTATCTTGATATTGTTTGGACTTAATTTGACTGAAAGTTTTGATATCATCAGCCTATAGGTCTAACAGATATTTACAAGTTAAATCAACACAAATGGCATTAATATATAGCAAAAACAATAGAGGACCAAAATTAGAACCCTGGGGTACCCCGGAGGTATTACTATGAATTGCAGACAGCTTCCCTTTATATTTTACCACAAATTTCCTTTCATTTAAAAATGAAGTCAATCAATCAATAACACAGTTAGGCAAGTTATATCTTTTCAATTTGTTAATCAATAAATGATCTGATAATTTATCAAATGCCTTAGCAAAGTCCAAGTAAATAGCGTCAACTTGACCACCAGCTCAAGTAACTGGAAGCGTATAATGCATAAGACTTGCTAAATTAGTTATTACAGATTTACCAGCCATAAATCCATATTGGTTTATATTAATTTCATTCTTTACTTTATTATAAACATATTTATAGATTATCTTCTCAAAGATTTTTGGAATTACCTTCATTACAGAGGTTGGTCGCAAATCATTAATAGACTTTCCATTAGTTTTAGGTATGGGTGTTATAGAAACAAATTTCCATACGTCAGAATAATTATAAGTGGATAAACTTTAATTAAACAAAGAAGACAATATTGGTGCAATTGTTTCACCTATTCCTTTAATAATGAAAGCTATCCGTCTATCCCACTTGACGATTTAATCTTTAAAGTTCTGATAGCTTCCAATACATGTTGAGTAGTAATTTCTGGGGGTTTTACTTGACCAAATTCTTGAAATGAACATTGATGTTTAGTAGCACGAGCCGAAAAAGTTTGAAAGACCGATGAAATAAAAGAGAAGAAAAGGGAAAAGAGAAGAAAAAGGAAAAGCTGAATGCTCGAAGAAAAAGGATAAGAAGATTAGGAGCCCTACTAGTAAAAGTAAATCAAAGGATGACATATTCAAAGAAGAAAATAGATTTCACAGAGCAGGAAAACGAGAAATAAAAAGTAGGGATTCGGAAGTGAAATGTACTGCAAGCAGTATTCCCGAAAAGGAAAGGAAAGATGGAATCCGAAAACAGATATAGAAAATGGATCTCTACAATTTATTCATAAACAAAATAGATCGATGTATGCTGAGTTGTAGGAGCGATTTCGAAATTATACTCAAAATCAGTATTAACCAAAATTTGTCAGCATTAACCATACAGCTTCATAATAAGCAATTGGAACTTCAGTATGAGATGAATGGATTTAGAAGAGATGTTAAAAAGATCGTTGATGGAGAAAAAGAAGTAGTGAACTTTACCAATGTAGAATTGCAGGAAGTTGGAAAGGCCGAAGAAGACAGCTGGAAGGAATAATTGATATGATGGAATTTGAGAACAAAGAACTCATTATGAAAGGAAAAAAGGATATAAAAAATAAAATACAGAAGGAGGAGAATATTGAGAAGCATCGCCACATCCCTAGAGGTGTTTCACAGTAGTTTGGCAACTTCCAACCAAGATTGATAAAACTGTAGAAGTGCTATTACAGTAGCTCCCGAAGAAACTTTTCTAAAGGAGCATCTCCATGGTTTCTATATCACGTCTGGTATTTCTCCTATTTAATATACGTGGTTTGCTATATTAGGTATACATTTTCGTAAGAAAGGGAGCGGGCTCCTCTGTCCTCAATCGGGCACCCATGCGCCCTCGGTAGTCCACGTTACAAAAAGTGTCTACCCTAATAGCAGACACAACTTGCAAACCGCTTGCTGTAATCTTGAATTGCAAGTCGATCAAGTTTGTATCCAGTTTGATTGGAAAAGCTGTAAGTATACCGCAAGCTGGATTCCAGTAACGAAGTTACATGAGGGCCACCTTGCATTCAGTGTTCCATTCAAGCTTGACGCAAGCGTTTTACAAGTCGAGTCATGTCAATATCCAATGAATGGTCAGTGATGCTATGACGCTCTGCGAAGAGTCTAAAGCATTGATAGCAAGTACAACAAAAGGCAGATTATGTGAAAGCATGCATTTCAAGCGCAAGCGTACAAAGTCAAAAGTCAAGCATCTTCCAACGGGCAGAAAGCTTTCTTGTTACTACGGTAGGTAGTGTGAGGGTTAAGTCACACAGAAGAAAATCGACTACAATAGGTATACTCCGCCTATTTTATTATAAACTAGCATCAATTACCCGCCTCGCTTGGTTAAATTTAAAAAAAAGTAGTAATATCTTTCGTTAGTCAGTCACTTTTTACTATTACTAAGCGCTCCTTGATATTGGTCATTTTCGATTATTTTTATATATCCCCCTCCCCTCCCACAATTTGCGTGGTTGAATTTGGATTTTAAAGGCATCAGAAGTGTCACTGCTCATCTTAGCGACTTCAAAAACTATAGATACGACACTAATATCGGTCATTTTTGATCATTTGTAAATGTCTTTTGCCCCTCCTTCAAGTTACATCGTCAAAGTGATATGACAAAAATCATCTCATGTTCGAACTTCATCTAGGTTGAAAATTTGATCGAGATCGGTCCTGTGGTTCAAGAGTTATTAAGTTTTATTTATTTTTAAATATCTCTCCCTCCTTCCTCTCCCTTAAGTTCTACCGTCAAAGTGAAACTATAGAAAACATCTCAGGCCCGAATCTCATCTACGGTACGTTAAAAATTTTATCGAGATTGATCGTTTGGTCCAAGAGTTATTAAGTTTTACTTATTTTTCAACTCCTTTCTCCCCCTCCCCCAAGTTCTATCACCAAAGTGAGTAGATAAATACCATCCCAGTCAGTGGCGTAACTAAAGGTTTGGGCCCCCCCCCGCAGACAGCGTGGTGTGGGGCCCCTTCTCTAGTCCCACTTCACGATTTGGGGACCTCTTGATGGCTTGGAGCGCACCCGCAATGCGGGGTCTGCGGGGCCCTTATTTACGCTCCTGATCCCAGTTCCGAATCTCATCTATGTTGAAAATTTGACCGAGATCGGTCAAGTGGTTCAAGAGTGAAGTTACAAAGCCAGTCACTTTCATTTTTATTTTTTTACATATATCTCCGCCTCCCCAACCCCTACTTTGCACCATCAAATTTAAATGATAAAAAATATCCAAAGCCCGAACGTCATCTAGGTTGAAAATTTGATCGAGATCGGTTGGGTAGTTCAAGAGTCATTAAGTTTTATTCATTTTCATATATTTCCCTTCTTCTCTTCCCCCTCCCCTAAGGTCTACTACCAAAATAAGATGATAAAAAACTTCCCGGGTTCGAACTTCATATATGTTGAAAATTTTATCAATATCGGTTGGATGCTTCAAGAGTTATTATGTTTTATTTATTTTTCTATGTCCCCCTCCTCCCCCTCCCCTAAGTTGTACCGTCAAAGTAAACAGCTAAAAGCACTCTCAGGTCAGAACCGCATCTACGTTGAAAATTTGATCGAGATTGGTCGGGCGGTTCAAGAGATTAAGAGTCACAAACATAGTCACTTTCAATTTTATAATATAGATATTATTATTTATAATAAATTTATTATAAACACTTTATGGTTACTACATAACCTGTCATCGTTCGGGAAAGTCAGACCTTAACATATGTAATATATTCGTTGTTTGATTAAGGTAAAAATAGTCTTACTACCATCAATATATGTCAGCACGTGTATCTAACTTTTAAATGTATTTTGTAGAATGAAAATATTGAAAATAATACAATCAAATTCAGGAAGATGAATATTAAAGCTTTGTCCAAAGAGAAGTTGAATAAATAGTCAAAGGATAATTCGTTCTGTTTTCTTCCTGGTTTTATTTATTTATTCATTTATTTTTAGAGCAATTTAATTTTTCAGAAACGTGGTTCCAGTTATGAACCTCTCTTAAAAGAAACAAACTGTCAGATAAACCTGTACGGATTATTATTCTCTGATTTCTCAACCAAAACTTTAAAACTCATCTTCTTGAGTTTCAATTATTTCGAATATTGTTGCATCCTACAAAATAGATTAGAAAGACAAATGAGAACGTCCTGCTATTTGTTCCTTTAAACTCCTTTAGATCGAAATACGATATTATTCCCTTATGAGACAAGACGACGGTAACTTTTTTGTAAACGCAGAAACTAAGTTATGTTGCTTACAATAATGTTAAGAACAATCAAAAGCAACAATTTAGCACCTTCTACACGCATATTTATCGAATATGTCTCTAATAAGCAAGGTTTTACAAGTGTCACACTCCGATTTGCTTGAAAGTCCTGGAGTGATTAAAGGAACCAAGAGTAGGATATACGTGTCTTTTACAACGACCAACGTGGAGGATGAAGCGGTAAACTTTCCTTAAAGAGCGAATATAGGGCAATGTGGCACATTTTATCAAGACCATAACTAGCAATGCACAATGCAGATTTAATGCAATGAGTAAATGCAATGAACTCCTGCAATGAATAAAGGAATCAAAATTTGGACATACGTGATTTTCTTATATCGGCCAACGTTGGGATGAAAGGGATAAACTTCCCTATAAACTGAGAACATTGGACAATATGACACCATGTAGGAAGGCCATAACGAGCAACCCATTCTGTCGATTCACTAGACGCTTTTAAAATTCGTAGACGAAAAACCATAAGGGGCAAACCTTGTAATAGTAGTCGATACGTCTGGCAAATGACGAATCAACTACCAATTTTGTGTCATCAGTGTGAGAAGTGCTATGAATTCCTGTTGCTATGGAGATATTTAAAGAAAACAATAGACGGATCTCTTGTAAATATTGGCCAAGGTAAGAGATAATATTTGAATTCGTTGCTACAGTTTGAATTGTTATTTCTACCTGTTTTATAAAACAATATATTGAGTGTTTAGAGCTGATTACATCATAAGATACTAGAAATTAAATTATAATTACGAAGAATTCATAACACAATTTGACACTGGCTTTAATTCGTTTGTCCTTGATAATCGTGTTACAAGTGGAATGTTACCTCGTATTAATAAAAAGACAATCACGCCACAATATATATATGCACAATAAGCATGCTTATCGTTATGTTTATTGGCCGTTATAAGTCAAAGTTATAGGTCCCTATCCAAAATGCGTGTAAACCCATTAAATAGCATTCGTCTACTTGCAGCCTATTTTGCTATTGTAGACATTCCAGAACCACCTCCAAACAGGACAGAGACACACCTTGCAAACTACCTCCGGGAATTGATTAATGACGCTGTAGACAATGAAGACGTTACTGCACACTTTGATTTGAATGAGAATGTCATGGAACCAAATGCCATCACCGACTCTGAAGAAGTGAATGAAACTTACGAGGAATATGTGCGGAGGAGGGCATCGGGGACCTGCGCTGATATGAGTGGCGAGTCTGGGGACTTGGAATACGAGACGGAAGCAGTTGAATTATGAAAGATTGGAAAACGAAAGAGATTGTCGTTACGATCCGTTATGCGACACTACAAGAGAGTAACTTCCTGAAAACCGTCACACCGTTGGTTTCTTTTTTAATGCTAGCTTGAAAGCTAGCTACCTCTAAGAGGGGTACGCCCTCTTTCAGGGATGGGAAGTTGTAGGAAATATTGGTTGCAGGGATGATTTGTGGATGGTCTAAGGGAGGCTAGAGTACTGGGTGATAGCTTTCATTATATACATGTATTTATTTATTAAATCAAAAAACATGGACTTTATGATCTTTGCGATCATAATCATTATGATATCGGTATTGAAAGGAACTTGGGAACACAGACATATTACAAATACAATACAAATATTATAGTACGGTACAAAGAGTATAATACAATGTAAGCAGGGTAGAAAAAAATATTTACGAAACAAATTTGAAAAGATACATAGTGATAGAGAAAAAAATGAGTGAATCAAAGTGAAAAGAGAACAAAAGGCATTAAGATTCTATTTAATCGGCAAGGAAAATATGAGCATGATAGATAGGATGAGGTGCAGACACGTCACAACACTAGGAAGATGTTAAGTAAACGAATGCAGTTAACTTCTGCCTAGGGGCGACTCTAGGCCGATGAACACATGGGGAAGCCCTGTTAGTAACAGAGGAAATCACTGTGCGATATAAGATGGAAATATATGAGGTAGATGAGCATGAATGCAAAAGTTCTCTATGAGTGCATGAGCTGGATGATTAGGAGGTAATGTGTAATAATATAGCGTGAAGAGTAAATGTAGAGGTGTATAAG
Source organism: Thermobia domestica (assembly GCF_964235325.1). Lineage (NCBI taxonomy): Eukaryota > Metazoa > Arthropoda > Insecta > Zygentoma > Lepismatidae > Thermobia > Thermobia domestica. The sequence continues at coordinate 265,182,080 of NC_137464.1, forward strand.
TATAGCGTGCTCGGTAGGGATGGAGTGTAAGATAATGAATGGTATCAAAAAGAAGTGGCTGGTGATGAGTGAAGCGGTCGGTAATGAACTTGCAGCGTAAGGCTTCTAGGTGATACTTGAGAATAGGAAAAGAAATACGAGAATAGAGGTCTTGTGTAGGACTAGGCAATGAGATGCGAAAGGCAATTCTAAATGCATGACGTTCGAGAATGGCAAGTTTTTCGTAATATGAGGTTGGTGCAGAGATCCAGGCGGGAAAACCATATGTCAGTACTGGCCTAAGAAAGACTTTGTAAGTGTTAAGAACAAGATTCGAAGAGAGACCCCATGTGGTACCTGTTAAACGCTTCAGAAGATTAACTCTGTTATATGCTTTTGCCTTGACTGAATTGAGATGTGGTGTCCAGGTGAGGTGGTGGTCGAATGTGATGCCTAGATAGGTAACTGTTTTGGTAGGATGTAACGGTACGTCATTGACTTGTAAGGATAGCTTGGAAGGATTCCGATGGACCTTCGTACATTTTCGGGGTGGAATGAAAACGATGGCTTGTGTCTTGGCCGGCATTGATGGTCAGTTGCCAAGTGTGGCACCAGTGCGTGAAACGATTAATTGCTTCCTAAAGAATAAGATTGATTTGTGCTATTGTGCGACAGAGGGCAAGAAATGCAGTATCATCAGCGTATTGGAATAAAGAGACGTTCGGAGGTAGTTCAGGAAAGTCAGCAACAAAAAGCAGATAGAGGAGTGGTGATAATGCTGAACCCTGTGGAACGCCTGATAACAAGAAGATCGGGTGTGACAGCTGATCGTTGATGGCAACATAGGCAAGACGGCAGGTAAGGAAATGAAAGATAAGCGGGATATATGCAACAGGAAGTCGTAATTTGATCAGTTTATAGATGAGGCCTAGGTGCCAAACTTTATCAAACGCCTTTTCAAGGTAGAAGAGAACAAGACAAGATGGCTGAATAGAGTTGTAATGATTGGTGACAAGTGACGTATGACGAAGGAGTTGGTCGTTTATTGAATATGAGGCCGAAAGCCAGCTTGATGTGTTGGAATGATATGATGATCGTTTAAGTATGGGTGTAATCTTTTAACCAGGATCCGTTCAAAAATTTTACTAAAAGTGGAGGTGAGTTGTATTGGCCTATAGGATGAAACATCGGATGGTGTTTTTTTAGGTTTGAGAAACATGAGTGTTTTCGAAACCTTCCAGTCAGTGGGAAAGAGACCTGTGCGGAGAATGAAGGTGTATATAAGAGCAAGTAGTGAGAGAAGAGCAAAGGGACATTCTTTAATATGTCTATAAGTGATGCCATCGAATCCTGGAGCAGTGTTTCTCTTACGGCGTAGTACAGCGGTGATTTTATTAGGTGTAATGGGAACAGTGAGAACATGCTGCGGAAGAGTGTGGGTGATGTTGGGCTGTAATTGAGGTGAATCATTGTTGACTTGAGCAGTAGGATGAGTGCGGTAGGTATGATCGGAAACTGATGGGGTAAAAATGCTTTGAAGATGATCAGCGAAGGCATTTGATATGTCTAGATCTGATTGGAGCGGCTTATCGTGAACAAGGAGAGGATATGTTGTCTTAGTGGTTTTGCCACATAAAGCGTTGAAACGTTTCCAATAGATTGTTGGATGTGAAGTGTCTGCTAGATTATTGCAGGTTTTAATCCACTAGCGTTGTTTATAGGCGGAGAGATAATTCCGGACAGTACTCTGCAATTGATGATGACGTATAAGGGCATCAGGATTATGTGTGCGAAGGTAGTCGCGATAGCATTGGCGGGAGCGTCAAACCAGAGCAAGATAATGGGGTGGAAGTTTGGGGCGATATGGAACGGATGAAGATTGCGGGATATAGAGTGTAGGTGCGCGCTGGATTGCTGTAGTGAGAGTGCCGATTTGTTCAGCAAGATCATCAGAAGTGACTGGGCCGTGGTAGGGTTCTATGGTAGAAGATATATAAGTACGATAATTAAGCCAGTCGGCCTTGTCATATCGAGGTGTGACTCGAGAAGTAGGCAAATGTGATGGAAATGCAAGACCCGTATGGTAGGTCAGTTTGGTAGGAGCATGGTCGCTACCGAGCAAATCTAAGACTGTGACAGTGCAATGAGTAGCTAATTCAGGATGTGCCTGGTCAGGAAGAGGTTTACTTTTACATTTGTAGCTATAAGAAGGATGCTGATCTTTGCAGATAGAGCACTGAGGAGGGAGCTGCATATTCGGACAGAGACGTGTTTGGTGTGGACCGGAGCAATAGCCACAGACAGCAGGGTTTGTACATTGGGCCGTTGAATGGCTGTTGTATGCCTGACATTTCTCACACCTGAGTGGCATAGGTGCAGGTGACCGGGAAGGTTCCACGCGATGTCTGCGCTTATAGATGTATGCACCTTGGGTAAGAAGGCGGTCAATAGTTTCCTGTGATGGTGTAAGGACACGCACCATGTAGGCGGCACCGCTGTTGTTACGAATGCGGATGATTTTGTGAATCGTGTGCCCTTCGGATTGTAATTCATCCGTAATTTCCTCATCTGAATAGCTAGGATCGACTCCTCGAATAACAACAGATAACATGGGGAGTCGCTTCGGAGGAGGAGGTTGTTTACGACGGGAAGATGTGAGGTTGGTGAGGATTGATTGTTTACCGAATATTTCAAAGGATGCTTTGTTGCGAACAGTAGTTGCGAAATTAGGATCGGGAGACTTGAAGACATAGCCATTGCGTGTTTTTACAACTTCGTGAAGTGGGAGGCTAGGGAGATATTTTCGTAATTGCAATATGATGAGTTTTCCGTTAGAGAACTTAGAATCGCAGTGTTGGAGTAGGAAAGAGTGCAGAGATGGAGTAGCGTTTGATGAAATGATGATTTGGTCAGATGATTTGCGTACTGCTGAAGTGCCTTCGGCTTCCATATCTGAAGATTCAGAGGCGGAAATAAAGTGTTGTTTCTTAGCTGGTGGTGATTGTTTTACCTTGGCAGCGAAACTCGTACGACTCTGAGGTGATCGAGACCTCGTCCGAGTTGAAGTGCCAGAAACTGCGGAAGCAGTAGAGCATTCAGAGTTTTGGCGATGTCTCTCTTTGCGGTCTTTCCGCTTCTCTACCTTCGCAGTGTGACCAGCGGGACCAGGGATAACTGGCGGTAAAAAATCGTGACGACATTCTAAGGATTGTCCAGAAACGAAGCCAGGGTCCGCCATCAGAGAAGCCTATCAAGGAGCACAAAGCCGTGCTAGCTAGTAATGCGATGATGAGATGCTATGAGATGAAGAATGTAAGGTGAGACGACCCGTTTGGATAGCCGTCAAGGTTGAGTAGTTTCAGGTGCCAAACTCGTAGCACTCGACGCCCTTGGCTTGATTAGTCTGACGTAGAGTGCTCGAAAGTAAGGCAAGAGAAAAAACCCGGGATGAGGAGCAGGAAGGTAGCAAAAAACAGCCGTTCTGACATGTGGTACGTCACAGCTGATAAATCGAAATAAGTATCGATCTGGAGTATGACACCGTTGGGGAAAAGCAAGTCTCTTCAGGTGGAATATGTAAAGACAAGCTGCTCGAGCTGTCACTCACCGTGCTTTAGAATTTTCAAACCGCCGTCGGTGCACTTTACCACAGCATGACATAGATCTCTATGAGTGGGCTCTCCAGGCAAGTCAAGGCATAACCTCGCTTCATTTATGGCCTCAAAAACGTGGTTGTGGGCATTTAAGCTGGCGCACAATATTGTTTCACATTACTCCGAACTTATAGCTAATTTCCAACATTAGCCAATGTGAATCTCTAACGGTGTAACTAGTTATGTTCTTGTTAATAGGTGTAGTATTGCGTATGTTCGCAGATTAGGCAGGTGTTTCCCCTTAAAACCCCACGTTAGCCAATATATATATAAAAAAAACATGTATGTCCTACTTTTGATTCCTTTATTCACTCCAGGAGTTTCAAGCAAATCGGAGTGTGACACTTGGGAAACTTTGCTTGTAAATAACTTAAACAAGGTTATGCAGTAAGTTAGGTTACCTTTTGTACTAGATTACATGATGTATACACTTATTGTTTTAATAAATTGTTGGTTCGCAAAATATGGTTTATTTTCTACTTGGATTTTCTCTCTGGAGAATTTCCTTGCGATGACATGAAGTTCCTCTGGGTTAACTTTTGAACATTTCAATTAGAGAAGAGAGAATAGTTAAAGGAGAAGATCCTTTCGCCTCTTTCCCCAACCCTTGAAAAGTTTATATCCCTTCCAGATAAAAATGTATGAGTTTAACACTACTTCAAGATTGCGTCAAGGCTACTGTACATTTGACATTTCTTAAAAATAAAAAGACATATTTTGAAAGAATATCATTACCATATTCAGGGACGTAAGTGCATAAAAATTATAGAAGGGCCACTTTCACTAAGTAAACAGAATAATACATAAAACAAGGATTTAAGGGAATATTAAGAATAATACAAAAATGTGCATAATGATGCATTAAAAAAGAGCTTCTCTTATTAAAAAAAATATATGCTACGCCAGTTGCAACATCCAAAGTGTAGTCATTATACAGGGTGGCCACAAAGTCCCGTTACCTCTTTATAAATGCTAATGTAAAATTTTCCGTTGTTTCAGATTGTGTGAACGATGGCTGACACTTCCAGTTACAGAATTGAAGAACGTGTTACTGCAAATTGTTGGGTGCATGAGAGAAACCACACAGGTAAGACACTGGTAGAAGTGCGAGCAGACTTTCGGATAAGGTTTCAACGATATTTCACCCCGAAACAAACACTTTTACAATGGGAACAGAAACTATTAGCCACAGGAAGTGTGAAGTATAAGGAAAGAAGTGGCAAAAGCTGTGAAACAAGCTTTTACTCATGTTACACCTGCAATGCTCCGCTAACTGTTGCACAGAACCTGGCGGAGTATTATCCTTTGTCATTAGAATTACGGTCTACAGACTGATCCTTTGGATACTTAATGTTTCCTATCTCAATAAAATTTCTCGAAAACATTGTTGTTGATGTCGTTTAGTTCTTTCCGTGTTGTTAATTATGTACGTTTAGTGGTTTATGTTACTTATTTTCAGGAGTAACGCGACTTTGTGTCCACCCATTATCTATTTTTGTAATTTTTACCTTGGAACAAGGAATACATTGAAAGATTATCGAAGGAAAAATAAATAAAAAAAAAAAGACATAGTAGGAATTTCGATAGTACATTGGAAATCACAAATGCACAGGAGTGTATATACACTAGAGCGTCGATTATCCGAAGTAATTGGGGGACATGGGTGTTCGGAAAACTGGTTTGTTCGGATAATTGAACTGTACATGTTTATTTGCCAAAATGAAGTACTGTACAGTAAATTTATTCATAAAAAGAAGTGTGGTGATTGTTAAAACACAGCGACTGGCGGCTTGGCCGGTCAGCAGCGCCTTATGAACGCCCCATTAGAAGCAATGTTCCGCCAGCGGTGGCTCAGTGCGACAACTACTGTGGGAAACTTGGTTTGGGAGTGAGGGGGATGATAGACGGTAGGGTGGGAGAGTAACAGGTGCGAGCGAGTACACAGTAAGCGGTCGTTCGGTTGACAGACGTTCGGATAATCGACGCTCTACTGTATATTGAAAATACAATAGTGCTGCACGTCTTGCAAATCAGAACAGAAATAAAACACTGAACTGCTCAACAAGACTGTAATATTCATAAAAATAAATACTTCATATATTACGTTTCGATCTTCCAACCAAGATTCTCATCTGATATCATCACTCATGTCTGAAGATGGAAACGTAATATGTAAAATATTTATTTTTTATCAATAGTACAGTCTTGTTCAGCAGTTCAGTGTTATATATATATATATATATATATATATATATATATATATATATATATATATACAAAGAGAGAGAGAGAGAATGTAACTAATTATAAAATAACAGTATAATAATATAAAAATATTTCTAGAACATGTCAAAAGCAAGAAAAAGATTACTCAATGGAAATAGGCTAAAACAAATTTCCTTTATTTACATTGTTCTTTACCCTTGTCCAGTGGCGTATTTAAAGGGGGATTTTGGGCTTAAGCCCCCAAATTTACTGCATGAACTGTGAGCAGAGCGAGCGATTAGGAGGGGCAAGAAGGGCAGTTGTCCCCACTGTTTTGAGGTGACCCTTTAATGTAGTTTCATTTGGAAATGTAAAGATTTTGTATGTATTACTGTTCGTAGAAAAAATGGTGCCATATATTTGCAATTGCGTGAGTAGGTGTTGGTTATTTATCTTTACGTGGAGTTAAGAAAGCTACAGGATTTGCATTTTAATTGTAATTCAAAGCAACTAATACTGCAATTGCGTATTTCTTTAAATGTCGTAGCATATGCTTGTAGTATTTACTGTCTTTCATTTTCTAAGAGTAATAACATACATTTAATGGCAAATGCGGAATTGAAAATGTAAGTTGTTCATTAATCCCTAGTTTCAATATACTGTAACTTCTACAAAACAACCCTCATTATTAATTACTATGATTAATATTATCCTTTATATTTATTTGTTTTGCAAATTTGTTATTACTTAATCTGATCGCTCATTTTTCCAGACAGAATTTTAAGATGTTCATGAGCAAGGAATCAAATGTCTTCTTACACTTCAGTTGTTTAAGAGTATAAACTGCTAGTACCTACTTAAGTTGCTCTTGTCAATTTACTTTATAAAATATGAAATACGATATATGATATTTTAACTCAAAAAGATAGTATCCTATTACTTATGCAACCTTTTGCCAAAAAAATATTAGAAACAACCGGGAAAACTAACATTGATGTACAAATATTCAGATCATGTCGTGCCCCCCACACAGAGAAAAATCCGTTCTCCGGACAGCGGTATATTGTATAAACATACGGTATCCTCTTGCTTACTATAGAAATCAGTACGGAGCATACGTTATCCGTATGCTTCATAGGCACTGCCCTTAGATATTACATCATGCCATTGCAGGATGTCTGATATCTAACAGTTTTCCGTATATCACATGCATATACTTATGTTACCTTCGTCAGCTATATGTTATATACGTGCATTTGTATGTGAGATCCTGACCGCCTACATTGATTCATACGGAAAGTACGTATAGATGGAACACTTATACAGAAAGTATTATAAAGCATGCGTTTTCAGTTATACGTCTGTTGTACGTTAAGTCCAAAAACTACAGGAATTACGCATGTAACCTATCTTTTTAAGTACGCCACCTACAATTTTTTTTCTCAGTGCACTTTTAATTTATGCAATCTCTTTCCATTCGTACTAAGCTGAACAAATTTATTCGGCAATTTTCTTAAAATTTTATTAACATGAGCTGTGTGTATGGGTTGGACCAGGGGCGGATCCAGGGGGAAGGGCTATCGGGGCGATAGCCCCCCAGAAGAGGAAACTTTCTTATTTTATATATATAAATAAAACCCATCCCAACGTTTGGAGCCCTTAAAAGTAGCAGTATGACAACCCACCGCCCCCCCAGAAGTCGGTCCTGGATCCGCCCCCCCAGAAGTCGGTCCTGGATCCGCCCCCCCAGAAGTCGGTCCTGGATCCGCCCCTGGGTTGGATACCTCATGGAAAGATGGAAGGAAAGCGAGGAATAGGAAGAAGAAGAACACAACTCATCGATGATTTGAAAAATAGAAAAAGATATTGGGATTTAAAGGGAAAGCTGAACTCGAGGAAAAAACATGGAGGAAACATTTCCAGCTCCAAACTGAAAATTAAGATGGAAATCAAAGAAAACTCTCATTATTCCTAGGACCTGCAAAAATACAGAATACTTAATAATAATAATAATAATAATAATAATAATAATAATAATAATAATAATAATAATAATAATAATAATAATAATAATAATAATACAACCTCTCTGTAATGGAGACCTCTAATTTTAGATAAATAAATTGATGTTAAACTGGTATTCGTTATTGAGAGGTTTTACTGTATACATAGAGAGAATGAATTTGTGCTTGAAATGGATGGAATTAAGCGAATTTAGATAAAATATTTTTAGTTTTATTTTTTCATATATAATAAAAAGAATAACAAATATAATTATTTGAAATTTTAATTAATTTTTATATTGCTATTTACTAGTTCTTTTTTAGAAAAAAAGAATAAAAAAGTTATTGATAAAAAAATGCATTTGGATGTAATATTAGTTTATATATTTTCCTTGTATTATGTTCTGAAATGTCAGTGTGTAAGTTTCCTGTTTTAATTACCGAGTTGTCTCTCTCTCCTGTTTCCATAGCAACCGCTCAGAGAGAGTCTCTTTCATTTGCTCTGCTTGTTTAATTAGTTGTTGTCGCGTTCTGAAGGGCTGATGAACGAACGTAGTCTCAACAGGAAGGGCCACTCAAACTTACTCTTTAGGGGAGGATACAAGGAAATGGAGATTTTTTGCTACTACTCTACAGGGTAGCCACGAATAAAAGGTTGCACTTTTGGTCACGCTCTTACTTTTCTATTAATTAAGTTAGTAATTTGTTTACTTTTCTGCGTTTCTTTGCAGGTGTGTGGAAATAAGCAGACATCCTTCAGAAAGTAAATTGCGTTTACTATGGCAGTAAATTTCCTAAGAATTGAGAAGAGTGAAATGACGAGTACGTTTATTCTCTATTACTATACTTATGTTGCTGTTACTCCCGAAGTAGCCCAAAACATTTGTTTACCGCCACTGACCTGGAACCACGAGATGTTAATACTAGGGATTGCCACAAAGTTCCGGTTCTCGGAGATCCGGTTTTCAGAACTGGTTCCGGACCTGGATCCGAAAACCCGGTTCCAGAACCGGAACTTAGGATCCGGTTCCAGATATGGATCCGAAAACCCGGTTCCAGAACAGGATCTAAGGAACCGGATCCAGAACCGGATCTAAGGAACCGGTTCCAGACAAGGATCCGAAAACCCGGTTCCAGAACCTGATCTTGGGAACCGGTTCAGAACTGGATCTGAAGAACCGGTTCCAGACCTGGATCCGGAAAACCGGTTCCGAAACCGGATCTTGTAGAACCGGATCCGTTCAGGCCCGAAAACCGGTTCCTCCAGGAACCGGTTCTGGCCATCCCTAGTTAATACTGTATTGCAATTTAGGGTACACCTCTGAACTTCCCAAGCTGTTCAGCTTTTGTTTACTGGGATGATAAGGCAACAGCAAAGTACTTTTAAGGACATGAAGTCATCAGCGGTCAGCGACAAGCGCGCTGTCTTCATTTTTAGACTTTACTGCAACGTGATTGGAGGACAGTTCATGCAGCGACACAACTATAGTAATTTAATAGAACTGCAGCGACGAATGTTGAAAAATATTGACCTAGAACAGCAAAAAACGTGACACTGTCGCAAAAATCAACGATGTCTCCTTACAATTCTAGTTGTAAGGAGATTTGCTAGGGTTGGCAGGAAACAGTAGAGGCGTCACCTGAACAATGGCATTGGTAGAGGCTACAGATTGGCAACAAAAGAACTTCATAAAGACGTTGACGTTGTTGCAAGATCGTATATAGCAGCGAAGGCGAGATGAAGGGAAAAAATGGCTAATGATATTGCTGTTTAATCGAACATACTGACACTCGCAATATCATAATTGAAAATGTCAAAAGTTACACTGAGAAAAATCCATTATCCGTACAGCGGTATATTGTACAAATATATGGCATCCATAAGTTTACTACCGAAATCTGTAAAGAGCATACATGTTCATACGTACTGCTCTTTTCCCGTTTACGTGTTACATCACGTCGCTGAAGGATGTCTGACATCGAACAGTCTTCCGCATATTACATATGTAACATATATGTATGTTACATACATCAGTTATATGTTACATACGCCTATCTGTATGTGAAAACCTGACTGCAGTGTTGGGAAGTAACGTAACGCAAGTAACGCGTTACTTGTAACGCGTTACTTTTTAAGTAACATTTCCTAGTAACGCGTTACATTTTTTCCAAAGTAACCGTAACGGTAACGCGTTACAAATTTTTAAGTAACGTAGGCCTACCTAGTTTGCGTTACTTTTTTCGCGTTACATTTCGGATGAGTAACTACAATATATGTATTTTTTTTCGGAAACAAATGTTTCTTTCCTGTAAGTGAATTTCTCAGAATGAAACAATCGAGCATGAACTACGTATGTCAGTGACCGACAGTCACAGACACACAGAAAAACAGATAAGTTCGTAGTGCCACTTGCTGTTTTTTGAAGATGAGGACAGCCTTAGGGAAATCACGTGTACTGATTGCAAGCACCTGGAAGATTTTGTAATAGATTTTGACAGCTTCAAATCAACACATTCAGTGAGTGAACTAGGAGTAAAATGATGCCGGTACTATTTTACTTTGATTGGTGTTGTTTTTATAAACTTAAGAGCTGAGAATGATGGTGGACAGAATTTAAAAGTAAAGTGTCTGAAGTCTCCCAGCAGAAAATATTTATCAACAACTAGGGTGCCATAATTAACGATTTATAATAAGGAGTTAATATGAAAAAACTGTGTTCTGATGAGCAGGCCTACTTTATTACTAGAAAATAGTTTGCTGATGGTATGTAATATTGGAGTTCTTTCAGATCAGTTTGCTTATCCCACAGTCCAGTTGATTATAGAGTAGTGTAATGTTTCTCTATATTCTTTATTTGTAATTTTACATAACAACATTCTTATTATTATATAATTAGTTTAGCAGAAATATTAATAAGCAACCATTTTTTCTAACGCATAGGGATGAGCACGAGTCAAGCTAAAACTTGACTCGACTCGAATTCAAGTCGAGTTTCGAGTCAAGTCAAGGGTAATATCCTCTAGTCGAGTTCCGAGCCGATTCAGTTTTTCACGTCGAGTTTCGAGTCCAGTCGAGTTTGATACCTGGCTCGTTCGTTTTAAGTCGTCTTGAAATCATGGCCTGATTACACTGGAAGACGAAAGCCCTGAGAAATGTAAGCTAAACAGTAATATGGAAAACTGTTATTGTTGCTCACGAGAGGGGACACTGTTCGCATCTCGTCTCGTCTCGATAGCGAGACCACAAGAGATTTTTTATAACAAGCTCAGCTCGGCTCGGCTCAACTGAGAAGATGGCTCGAGCCGGCTCACTTGGGGTGAACTATCGGCTCGAGCTGGCTTGGTAGGGATGAGCCATTTGCTCGGTTCGGCTCAACTGAGCCGAGGGCTGTAGCCGAGTCGGTTGGGTGAGCTGTTGGCTCGGCTCACTTCTCGGTTCGGGTCGATAGTGAATGAGCTGTGAGCCGAGCTGCTCGAGTCCTTGACAATTCTAAACCCGGGCCGAGCAGTTTTGAAGATATTTGGCCAGTGACCTATAACTTTTAACATTGTTTGGCTCGAGCCCGAATACTCAACCAAGAACCTCAACCCAAACAATGTCCTTGACTCCTAGACTTCACGACTACCGAGGATGGCAATCAATTAGTTTTTTAGTATTCAAATACAAACCGCCTATCTTTCATTTTTATATACAGTGTTGTTATAATAATAATAATAATAATAATAATAATAATAATAATAATAATAATAATAATAATAATAATAATAATAATAATAATATAAGTTGTAGTAGTAGTAGTGTCATTGATAATAATTATACTGTCTATGTAATATACTTGAAGAATGTACTCGAAACTACACATCGGATTTGGCTCGAGTCGACTCGAAACTTGACCCCAATTCGAGTTGAGTTGGAGGAAATTTTTCGAGTCGAGTTCTCGGGTCGAGCTCAAAGATGTCTGTTTCTAGTCGAATCGAGTGTCAAAGAAAACTCGCTCGAACTCACTAGTGTCTATCCCTACGAGTAACGCAGTATGGCATTTTATCAATGTTACATTATATGAAAATGTTCATATATCAAGTAAAAATTTGTCCTTGCATTTACATAAAGCGCTTCAGAACGTGCAATAATAATAATAATAATAATAATAATAATAATAATAATAATAGCGGTAGTAATAGTAGTACGGAAAATTGAAGTCACATTTTTTTCACATTTTTAAAGTTTCGGACCTAAAAGTAACGCGTTAGTAACGCATTACTTTCGAGGTGAAGTAACAGTTACTTTTTGGGGCAAGTAACGCATTACTAACGCGTTACATTTTAAGGGAAAGTAAAGTATCTTGTAACGCGTTACATTTTTACAAGTAACTTACTCAACACTGCCTGACTGCTTATATACAGCTCTTTGCTTTCAATAAAAGACAAATTCTGACCAAAGCATATATTATCTCATAAATAATAGCGTTGCAGTTTCGGCAAAGTATCTTTGCCTTCATCAGACACATTATCTTCAGATCATTATATTATCTTTGCCTTCATCAGACACATTATCTTCAGATCATTATATTATCTTTGCCTTCATCAGACATATTATCTTCAGATCATTATATATTATCTTTGCCTTTATCAGACACATTATCTTCAAATCACTATATTATCTTTGCCTTCATCAGACACATTATCTTCAAATCACTATATTATCTTTGCCTTTATCAGACACATTATCTTCAGATCATTATATTATCTTTGCCTTCATCAGACACATTATCTTCAAATCACTATATTATCTTTGCCTTCATCAGACACATTATCTTCAGATCATTATATATTATCTTTGCCTTTATCAGACACATTATCTTCAAATCACTATATTATCTTTGCCTTCATCAGACACATTATCTTCAAATCACTATATTATCTTTGCCTTTATCAGACACATTATCTTCAGATCATTATATTATCTTTGCCTTCATCAGACACATTATCTTCAGATCATTATATTATCTTTGCCTTCATCAGACACATTATCTTCAAATCACTATATTATCTTTGCCTTCATCAGACACATTATCTTCAGATCATTATATATTATCTTTGCCTTTATCAGACACATTATCTTCAAATCACTATATTATCTTTGCCTTCATCAGACACATTATCTTCAAATCACTATATTATCTTTGCCTTTATCAGACACATTATCTTCAGATCATTATATTATCTTTGCCTTCATCAGACACATTATCTTCAAATCACTATATTATCTTTGCCTTCATCAGACACATTATCTTCAAATCACTATATTATCTTTGCCTTCATCAGACATATTATCTTCAGATCATTATATATTATCTTTGCCTTCATCAGACACATTATCTTCAAATCACTATATTATCTTTGCCTTCATCAGACACATTATCTTCAAATCACTATATTATCTTTGCCTTTATCAGACACATTATCTTCAGATCATTATATTATCTTTGCCTTCATCAGACACATTATCTTCAGATCATTATATTATCTTTGCCTTCATCAGACACATTATCTTCAAATCACTATATTATCTTTGCCTTTATCAGACACATTATCTTCAGATCATTATATTATCTTTGCCTTCATCAGACACATTATCTTCAAATCACTATATTATCTTTGCCTTCATCAGACACATTATCTTCAGATCATTATATATTATCTTTGCCTTTATCAGACACATTATCTTCAAATCACTATATTATCTTTGCCTTCATCAGACACATTATCTTCAAATCACTATATTATCTTTGCCTTTATCAGACACATTATCTTCAGATCATTATATTATCTTTGCCTTCATCAGACACATTATCTTCAAATCACTATATTATCTTTGCCTTTATCAGACACATTATCTTCAGATCATTATATTATCTTTGCCTTCATCAGACACATTATCTTCAAATCACTATATTATCTTTGCCTTCATCAGACACATTATCTTCAGATCATTATATATTATCTTTGCCTTTATCAGACACATTATCTTCAAATCACTATATTATCTTTGCCTTCATCAGACACATTATCTTCAAATCACTATATTATCTTTGCCTTTATCAGACACATTATCTTCAGATCATTATATTATCTTTGCCTTCATCAGACACATTATCTTCAGATCATTATATTATCTTTGCCTTCATCAGACACATTATCTTCAAATCACTATATTATCTTTGCCTTTATCAGACACATTATCTTCAGATCATTATATTATCTTTGCCTTCATCAGACATATTATCTTCAGATCATTATATATTATCTTTGCCTTTATCAGACACATTATCTTCAAATCACTATATTATCTTTGCCTTCATCAGACACATTATCTTCAAATCACTATATTATCTTTGCCTTTATCAGACACATTATCTTCAGATCATTATATTATCTTTGCCTTTATCAGACACATTATCTTCAGATCATTATATTATCTTTGCCTTCATCAGACACATTATCTTCAAATCACTATATTATCTTTGCCTTTATCAGACACATTATCTTCAAATCATTATATTATCTTTGCCTTCATCAGACACATTATCTTCAAATCACTATATTATCTTTGCCTTTATCAGACACATTATCTTCAGATCATTATATTATCTTTGCCTTCATCAGACACATTATCTTCAGATCATTATATTATCTTTGCCTTCATCAGACATATTATCTTCAGATCATTATATTATCTTTGCCTTCATCAGACACATTATCTTCAGATCATTATATATTATCTTTGCCTTTATCAGACACATTATCTTCAAATCACTATATTATCTTTGCCTTCATCAGACACATTATCTTCAAATCACTATATTATCTTTGCCTTTATCAGACACATTATCTTCAGATCATTATATTATCTTTGCCTTCATCAGACACATTATCTTCAAATCACTATATTATCTTTGCCTTCATCAGACACATTATCTTCAAATCACTATATTATCTTTGCCTTTATCAGACACATTATCTTCAGATCATTATATTATCTTTGCCTTCATCAGACACATTATCTTCAGATCATTATATTATCTTTGCCTTCATCAGACACATTATCTTCAAATCATTATATTATCTTTGCCTTCATCAGACATATTATCTTCAGATTATTATATTATCTTTGTCTTTATCAGACACATTATCTTCAGATTATTATATTATCTTTGTCTTTATCAGACACATTATCTTCAGATCATTATATTATCTTTGTCTTTATCAGACACATTATCTTCAAATTATTATATTATCTTTGTCTTTATCAGACACATTATCTTCAGATCATTATATTATCTTTGCCTTCATCAGACATATTATCTTCAGATCATTATATTATCTTTGCCTTCATCAGACACATTATCTTCAGATCATTATATTATCTTTGCCTTCATCAGACACATTATCTTCAAATCATTATATTATCTTTGCCTTCATCAGACACATTATCTTCAGATCATTATATATTATCTTTGCCTTTATCAGACACATTATCTTCAGATTATTATATTATCTTTGTCTTTATCAGACACATTATCTTCAAATTATTATATTATCTTTGTCTTTATCAGACACATTATCTTCAGATCATTATATTATCTTTGCCTTCATCAGACATATTATCTTCAGATCATTATATTATCTTTGCCTTCATCAGACACATTATCTTCAGATCATTATATTATCTTTGCCTTCATCAGACACATTATCTTCAAATCATTATATTATCTTTGCCTTCATCAGACACATTATCTTCAGATCATTATATATTATCTTTGCCTTTATCAGACACATTATCTTCAGATTATTATATTATCTTTGTCTTTATCAGACACATTATCTTCAAATTATTATATTATCTTTGTCTTTATCAGACACATTATCTTCAAATTATTATATTATCTTTGCCTTCATCAGACACATTATCTTCAGATCATTATATTATCTTTGCCTTCATCAGACATATTATCTTCAGATCATTATATATTATCTTTGCCTTTATCAGACACATTATCTTCAGATCATTATATTATCTTTGCCTTCATCAGACACATTATCTTCAGATCATTATATTATCTTTGCCTTCATCAGACATATTATCTTCAGATCATTATATATTATCTTTGCCTTTATCAGACACATTATCTTCAGATCATTATATTATCTTTGCCTTCATCAGACACATTATCTTCAGATCATTATATTATCTTTGCCTTCATCAGACATATTATCTTCAGATCATTATATATTATCTTTGCCTTTATCAGACACATTATCTTCAGATCATTATATTATCTTTGCCTTCATCAGACACATTATCTTCAGATCATTATATTATCTTTGCCTTCATCAGACATATTATCTTCAGATCATTATATATTATCTTTGCCTTTATCAGACACATTATCTTCAGATCATTATATTATCTTTGCCTTCATCAGACACATTATCTTCAGATCATTATATTATCTTTGCCTTCATCAGACATATTATCTTCAGATCATTATATATTATCTTTGCCTTTATCAGACACATTATCTTCAGATCATTATATTATCTTTGCCTTCATCAGACACATTATCTTCAGATCATTATATTATCTTTGCCTTCATCAGACATATTATCTTCAGATCATTATATTATCTTTGCCTTCATCAGACACATTATCTTCAGATCATTATATTATCTTTGCCTTCATCAGACACATTATCTTCAAATCATTATATTATCTTTGCCTTCATCAGACACATTATCTTCAGATCATTATATTATCTTTGCCTTCATCAGACACATTATCTTCAGATCATTATATTATCTTTGCCTTCATCAGACACATTATCTTCAAATCATTATATTATCTTTGCCTTCATCAGACACATTATCTTCAGATCATTATATATTATCTTTGCCTTTATCAGACACATTATCTTCAGATTATTATATTATCTTTGTCTTTATCAGACACATTATCTTCAAATTATTATATTATCTTTGTCTTTATCAGACACATTATCTTCAAATTATTATATTATCTTTGCCTTCATCAGACACATTATCTTCAGATCATTATATTATCTTTGCCTTCATCAGACATATTATCTTCAGATCATTATATATTATCTTTGCCTTTATCAGACACATTATCTTCAGATCATTATATTATCTTTGCCTTCATCAGACACATTATCTTCAGATCATTATATTATCTTTGCCTTCATCAGACATATTATCTTCAGATCATTATATATTATCTTTGCCTTTATCAGACACATTATCTTCAGATCATTATATTATCTTTGCCTTCATCAGACACATTATCTTCAGATCATTATATTATCTTTGCCTTCATCAGACATATTATCTTCAGATCATTATATATTATCTTTGCCTTTATCAGACACATTATCTTCAGATCATTATATTATCTTTGCCTTCATCAGACACATTATCTTCAGATCATTATATTATCTTTGCCTTCATCAGACATATTATCTTCAGATCATTATATATTATCTTTGCCTTTATCAGACACATTATCTTCAGATCATTATATTATCTTTGCCTTCATCAGACACATTATCTTCAGATCATTATATTATCTTTGCCTTCATCAGACATATTATCTTCAGATCATTATATATTATCTTTGCCTTTATCAGACACATTATCTTCAGATCATTATATTATCTTTGCCTTCATCAGACACATTATCTTCAGATCATTATATTATCTTTGCCTTCATCAGACATATTATCTTCAGATCATTATATTATCTTTGCCTTCATCAGACACATTATCTTCAGATCATTATATTATCTTTGCCTTCATCAGACACATTATCTTCAGATCATTATATTATCTTTGCCTTCATCAGACACATTATCTTCAAATCATTATATTATCTTTGCCTTCATCAGACATATTATCTTCAGATCATTATATATTATCTTTGCCTTTATCAGACACATTATCTTCAGATCATTATATTATCTTTGCCTTCATCAGACACATTATCTTCAGATCATTATATTATCTTTGCCTTCATCAGACATATTATCTTCAGATCATTATATATTATCTTTGCCTTTATCAGACACATTATCTTCAGATCATTATATTATCTTTGCCTTCATCAGACACATTATCTTCAGATCATTATATTATCTTTGCCTTCATCAGACATATTATCTTCAGATCATTATATTATCTTTGCCTTCATCAGACACATTATCTTCAGATCATTATATTATCTTTGCCTTCATCAGACACATTATCTTCAAATCATTATATTATCTTTGCCTTCATCAGACACATTATCTTCAGATCATTATATATTATCTTTGCCTTTATCAGACACATTATCTTCAGATTATTATATTATCTTTGTCTTTATCAGACACATTATCTTCAAATTATTATATTATCTTTGTCTTTATCAGACACATTATCTTCAAATTATTATATTATCTTTGCCTTCATCAGACACATTATCTTCAGATCATTATATTATCTTTGCCTTCATCAGACATATTATCTTCAGATCATTATATATTATCTTTGCCTTTATCAGACACATTATCTTCAGATCATTATATTATCTTTGCCTTCATCAGACACATTATCTTCAGATCATTATATTATCTTTGCCTTCATCAGACATATTATCTTCAGATCATTATATATTATCTTTGCCTTTATCAGACACATTATCTTCAGATCATTATATTATCTTTGCCTTCATCAGACACATTATCTTCAGATCATTATATTATCTTTGCCTTCATCAGACATATTATCTTCAGATCATTATATATTATCTTTGCCTTTATCAGACACATTATCTTCAGATCATTATATTATCTTTGCCTTCATCAGACACATTATCTTCAGATCATTATATTATCTTTGCCTTCATCAGACATATTATCTTCAGATCATTATATATTATCTTTGCCTTTATCAGACACATTATCTTCAGATCATTATATTATCTTTGCCTTCATCAGACACATTATCTTCAGATCATTATATTATCTTTGCCTTCATCAGACATATTATCTTCAGATCATTATATATTATCTTTGCCTTTATCAGACACATTATCTTCAGATCATTATATTATCTTTGCCTTCATCAGACACATTATCTTCAGATCATTATATTATCTTTGCCTTCATCAGACATATTATCTTCAGATCATTATATTATCTTTGCCTTCATCAGACACATTATCTTCAGATCATTATATTATCTTTGCCTTCATCAGACACATTATCTTCAGATCATTATATTATCTTTGCCTTCATCAGACACATTATCTTCAGATCATTATATTATCTTTGCCTTCATCAGACACATTATCTTCAGATCATTATATTATCTTTGCCTTCATCAGACACATTATCTTCAAATCATTATATTATCTTTGCCTTCATCAGACACATTATCTTCAGATCATTATATATTATCTTTGCCTTTATCAGACACATTATCTTCAGATTATTATATTATCTTTGTCTTTATCAGACACATTATCTTCAAATTATTATATTATCTTTATCATATAATGCGTCTGATGAAGACAAAGATAATATAATGATCTGAAGATAATGTGTCTGTTGAAGGCAAAGATAATATAATGATCTGAAGATAATGTGTTTGATGAAGGCAAAGATACTTTGCCGAAACTGTAGTGCTATTATTTATGAGATAATATATGCTTTGGTCAGAATTTGTCTTTTATTATATACAAGAAGTTTCAAAGTTAAAATGAGTGTTATTCTTTGTTTCATATGGAAAATGTGTATAAATGGAACACTTATACGGGAAGTATTAAAAAATGTTTTCGTGTATGTTTTCTGCAGGGTGTTACCTATACTTCTACGTTAAGTTCAAAAACTACAGGATTTAAGCATGTAACGTACGTTTTTACTACACCACATGCGCTTTTTTTCTCTGTTAACACATTCTAATATCTGAAAAGTGACTGCAGAGTGTTCCTGGTTTCTTACGTAGAGGAAACGCCCATGTTTAATAGTGCCATTCTACAAAGAATACTTAGCTTTTGGGTACAGAGAACGCTATCCACAGGAAACGAATTTCATGAGAAGTTAAGCCACTGAATTTTCAAGGTGGTCTCATTGCTAACGCCGTCACGTCGCGGCGTGGCGTTTTGTTTACTGATAGAGGGAGTATCAGAGTTGAAGGAAACGGACAAGAGGGAGGAACTTGTTGGCAAACTCCGAACTCAAACAACCCTCCTGCTGGGTTTATCAAAAAAAATAATTCGGTCACGTTCTCTGCTCACTCTTCTCGAAATAAACGGAAGACAGGACATCGGAGATTCGAAGCAAGAACAGTTGGCAAAGATCCACTGGAAACATTTGTTTCTTTTGTTCTTCTCGATTGACCTCTCTCCCTCTGACTTCTCAAGCGATATTTCTGTGCTTTTTCCTTCCAGGTAGATGCTTCTTAACGAATATGCTTCCAAAGAATGAAATGAAATCTTTGAGTTTTACGTCCCACGGTTATGCCGGTTAGGCTAAAGGAGATGGTGATGATGAGTAATGAATGAAATGGTGGAATGAACAAAGTGGGAGGAAACGGGAGAACCCCGAGAAAACCCACGCACACGGTGTTTGTCCACCACAAAGTTCACTTGGCGGGGGCTGGGATCGAAGAACCCAGAGGTGAACGCTCTACCACTGAGCCACCGCGGCCCCTCCAAAGAATGACAAGAAGTGTTAACAGCATCACAATTTCAGTTTTTTTACGGCATTGTACGAGGGTTATATCTGTATTGATGTACCAAAATCTAATAACTTCAGCCCGGATTTATACACACTAAGCTGGAAATATACAGGGTGGCCCAAAAATAGATATACAGCCCCGTACTGTATTTTATATCATTTCTTATTGTTATCGAACAGGTAGACCTAGTTTCTTTATTATTTGTTCTTAACGTCTTTTTACTTATAATTTAAACCCCGAACAGCCCAAGCAAATAAATCCATAAACTAGAATGTTATACTTGATCAATGCAGGAGTGTATACCTACTTTTGGGCCACCCTGTACATGCAAATATGCAGTAAAAGGTTAGAAAACATTTACTAAACCTATAAATAATATAACATGCACTTAACAACGAATTTAGTCATTTGCGATTCATTTGTTTAGAATGTTTAATGTGCACAAAATGAATTTTTAGAGTGCACTACTTGTAGCTCTTCAAAAGATTTATAGCATCAAACTTTTATCTATTGTCTGATAAAGCAAGTTGATAGGCCGAAGCTGACCTTTCGATTTGAACTGATGTGATTGGGCTATATTTGTACATCAAAGTCATGCTAAATAACCTCATTGGGGTCGCTCTCACTAACAAGGAAACCGATTCAAGTGTGACACGAAATTGTGGACGAGTTTATGCGCAAACGAAGTGTTTTTGTGTACAATTAAACCTATTAGAGGGGGAAAAAACCCTCGATCTCAATTGTTCCGGAGATATAGAGGAATAAGGGGAAGGCTGCTGCTCCGATATTTACCAATCTTTGAATATGTAGCGATAGTACAAGTAAAAAAGACTTTTAAAAATTAAAAATTTCTTCATCCACGAAACTTTAGTAATACTTCGCCTTAGACATGACGGTTAAAAAACCGAAGAGTCCATAAAAATTATGGGGGAAGAATGTTTTGGAGGGGGAAAATAACGGAGTACCATTGTTGCCTGAAATATGCGTGTAAGGTGTCTGTGTATAGGATTTTTCTTGTTCCCTGAATCGAATAAAAGTATCATCAGGTCAAATAGGATGAAAAACGTAAAAAGTGGTGGCCGTCCGAACTTTCAAATCATTTATACCGGTATGAGGAACTACTTTACTTTGTGACGTCCGTGTTGTTTACATGCAACAACTTTATGTGATATACAGTATATCAGGCGTACAGGTTTTCGTTTTCTAAGTGTAAGATACTATTTTTGTTTATTAATTCATACTTTGCGTTATATAGGGTGAGTCATAAGTCTCCATACAAGATTTCTAATGTTTATTTTTTTATTTTCCAGGCAGTTGAGCCAAAGTGAAAGAAGCGAAAGAATGCCACTTACGAAGGAAGAACGTATTGACATCATTCTGTTGGCTGGTAGTGGTACCACGCGTCATGTAGCACGTGCGTTCAATGAAACACACAGAACGCAGATAACCCATGACACAGTGGCCAAACTCATTCAGAAATTCAAGAGGACAGGCTCTGTGGCCGACGAACCTCGATGTGGAAGACCGAAGACGGCAACAAATGAAGTTACGTCAACGATGGTGCTGGCAGCGATGATCAAGAGTCTGAAAAAGGGAACCCGACGCCTCTCTGCAGAAATTGGTATCAGCCAAAGCAGTGTCAGTATACTAACAAGTGGCACCTATTCAAGCTACAAATGTTGCAGAAGCTGTCAGAAGACGATCCTGATCGCAGGGCAGAGTTTTGTGAATGGGCACTAAACATGTACCATAGTGATGATGATTTCGTTAGTACCATCCTTTTTTCAGATGAGGCAAATTTTTATGTTAGTGGTGAGGTAAACAGGCAAAATGTGTGGTACTGGAGTGATACCAACCCACATTGGATGTCTGAGTGCAAACAGCAAGGTGCAGCAAAACTCATGGTGTGGTGCGGGATATGGGGTAACAGGATTGTTGGCCCTTTTTCATTGAAGGAAACCTTAACGCCAAAGGTTATCTTGACATGTTGAAAAATGACATCTTCATGTCAATCTTGGATTAGAGTGGGGACTTCCCTGCATTTTTCAGCAGGATGGAGCATCACCCCACTACAGCATTGAAGTGCGCCGATGGCTGGACCAGCATTTCCCTGGGCATTGGATCGGTCGATGTGTCCGGTGGAGTGGCCACCAAGGTCACCAGATCTCACTCTCATTGATTTTTATTTGTGCGGCCACCTGAAATCGATTGTGTACCAGGAGAAAATTGGATCATCTTAAACAAAGAATCAGTGCAGCTTGCAAACAAGTAACAAGTGCAACATTGACAAATGTTCGTCAGAATTGGTTGGAGCGCATGTCATTTTGTCTCGACATGCAAGGGAAACATGTGGAACATATTTTATAGCTGTAGTGTAGTATTATCATCATTTGTATGGAGACTTATGACTCACCCTGTAGTATATGTCACACAACTACACACTGTCGAACCTACGTTTGCAACAATATGTGTTTATGTTTCTTTTTCTATAGCGCTTTTGTACATTATATGATCTTATATTTTTGTTCACATAATAACGTCTCTTTTCCTTTGGCAATATAATTAATACATTTGCATATCACTTTTTCTAATTTTTTACGAACTAAAGACATCATATATTAGCAAGTAATATCATATAATTTTGTTCCTTGTGCCAATGGCGTTTGTTAGTCCTCATAGCCCCTTCTTTTTCTGGACCCGGGTAAAAGTTATGCCACTCACCTCAGCATTCATCATCACTTTTATTCACTCTGGTGCATCTTTCTTAAGGTTTAAATACAATTTTCAAACATATTCACTCGCAAAATAGCCGAAAATCCACAAAATATCAGAGCACCAGCCTTCCCCTTACCTCTCTATATCTCCGGAACCGTCGAGATCGAGGGGTCTTCCCTCTAATGAAATTCATTGTTCACAAAAACACTTCGATTGTGCATAAACTCGTCCACAATTTCGTATCACACTTGAATCGGTTTCCTTGTAAGAGCTTGAGCTGATATCCTAAAAGAAGTTTGCACTCAAGTCAAACAGTGCCTTATCAGGACCACTTGTAGGGAGGTGAGATCACTCCAGCTTACACGTGGCAACTTGTGACTCCTAACATTACGACTTCATTTACCATGTACATTATTGCAGCAACTGTCGACCAAATACTTGCAAACACCTAAAGCCAGTGTTTCTTCCAGACAAGTTTTTTTTTTGGAGGGCACTGCCCCCCGGAGCTCTGAAAGTGCTCCCCCGGAGGACACCAAAATAATAAGTCTATAATACAATAATAAATAGAATAGTACCAGCAGTGCCCCTCCCCCAGAATAATTTTTCTGAGAGAACGACTGCCTACCGCCACAGACAGCTATCACCAATGGGAGACCCGGGTTCGATTCCCGGCGGGAGCTCATGTGGTTCGGATTCCACGTTAATCAGTAGGTCCACGTCTCATATAGCCTCGCTGCTGAACGGGACGTTAAACTCAAAATCAACTCAACTCAACAGCTATCACCAACGGAGAAGACTTCGAAAAAGAGGCTTCCACAAGCGCGTCTGTCACAGGACTACAAATGCCCTTCAAAGCACATACCTAAAACTCATATACGAGAGAGGAATTTCCTTGAATAACCCGGAACTCAAAAATTAAACTGTCAATACTTTTTGGCTCTTGGCTCTGTTGTGCTTGTGCTTACTAACTTCACTCGGGTTTTGGTAGGTAGTTTGCTGTCCACTTATAGCGCTCGCGGACACACGGACCAACCTCAAGTGAGCCTGAGAGTTCGAGTTGTGAGTTACTACATCTCTAATGCAGAACAAATATGAGTCCCGTTGAGACTAGTAAGCACGAATCTTAGTGAGGGTAGTCAGTCTGAACCCAAGAGAAACCCTGTGGAAAAGTATCACATCCGGTTCCTTCACCTGGTTTTGAACATGGTTTTGTGTATCAGTGGCGGTGATCTAATCACCTATTGACAAAGAAGTTCTTATTTCCAAAAGCTAGTATGTAGTATGTGGATTGTTGTTAGGAGTTAATACATAGATAAAAAGTTCATTTTAAGAGAATAAACGTTATGAATTATTATTAGCAACGAATGACTTATCTTTTAGCACCATAGAAATAAGCTTTTTCTCGATTTTGTCAAAAGAGAGAGAGAGAGAGAGAGAGAGAGAGAGAGAGAATTGTCCTGAAGCACATAATTTTGTTGAGGATTTACGATTGACATCTCTTTTATATATATATTGCATAATTTTGCTATCATAATGAAACGTTATTTCCACGAGGTTCTACTCCAGAATCAGTTTGATCTTAATCCTTTCGTTTCCTAATTTAAACATCTCACTAAAGGGAATAATACAGATTTCTTTCATGAGTTGATGGTTGCTGCGTTCATTGGTTCACTACAAATAATATCACTTTTCAATTTGTTCATGGTTCTTTTTTCCCACGAAACAAAATAAGTAAATGTTAAAAGGTACTGTGTAGAAAAGTTTGCGGTTATATTTGTATCTCTTGGAAGACCAGTAAAAGAATGAATTTTAGGTACGCTACGTTCACGTGCGGGTATATCCGTCATCGATATCCTTTAGTTTACTCATTTATGCGGATATATCCGCATTGAAAGAACAACGGGTTCAAAGTAGCGTGGTCATCAAACATCAATTTTTAGATTTACAAAATTAAAGTCAATTTATCAATTTTTCTTGAAGTGGCCCCGCGTAGCGTAATCGTAGCCTTTAGCGCGATCGGTCTCGGGTTCGATTCCTGGTAATGACACTCGGTCGAATAGTTTAAGCTTTTTCAGAGTGAGATTTTTCTTTTTCTCATTCACATTAAGCAAATGCGGGGATGGTATCTACCATGACAGTCCCAGACCTCGTTCTTCCTTCCTTATCCATTTCTTCCTCTCCGGGCAGTGTGATCTCCGAGGGACGTTATTTCTCATTTCTGTAACGGGATAGGCCATAGATACCAAGCCCAGAAATCTAATTTTGAATCCTAATCCTAATCAATTTTCTCGAAAACTGCTCATCAGGATATCACTAACTGAATGAAAGCTATCAACTGGTATGCGTCTTACATTTCAATACATTTGTTACACGCCAATGGTATTGTACGCGTAGAATTTCTTATTTCAACATAACATTTCCTGTTGAATTTGTTCCCCTGGTAGGTTCAATAAACCTATCCAATCAGATTGCAGGCGTTCTGAACTAAGACGGGAGAAATGTTTAGATGTTTTAAACGTGTTTTAATTGTGAAGCATCTCTCTCTCTCTCATACACACACACACTCTGTTTTTTCCATCAGTTACAGTCACACGCTCATTCACATGCAAAGATGATGATGTAGATAATGATACATACATATTTTAATTCGTTTTTTTTTCCCTTGTAGTACTCGGTGTGTCGCTTCCTTTCCGAGAAATCCTATTAAATGACTCCCGTGTACATCAAGTCGTTGACTGAGACTCATTTCCGGTCTTAGCTAATGATCTTAGAATTAATAACAATACAATACTAACAACATGGAGAACATTGCTTATGTTATTATACATGACTTATCAGTGTTGTGTGTGTGTGTTGAATTTACTTCCAAATCACTTTGAAGGGGAGGTCTGCCAAGAATGAGGGAGACACAAATAACGGGCTCCACAGATTTTCTATTACTCTATGAAGTGACGACCTAAAATCAAAAAAACCGATTAATCTTATGTATTGCTCCTAACGAACCCAATAAAGTAATAATGTATGACAAATAGTGTTGCCACGAGACAAGACATTTCTCGTATTGTCTCGTAAACGAGACGAGACAAAACCCTTTGAAGTGAGACACGAGACGAGACGAGATGTCTCGTGAAATGTCTCGGGTCTCGAAAATGCAAACACAGTTTTTGAATTTGCTTAAAAATTTATTAACTCACTGTCAGAATAAATTATTTGCCTTAGGAATGTATGCCAGTGTTTATTATTTCAAATGAGGATTATCCTACAAAGAACAGGGAATACTTAATTTATTTTTTTAAAATGATTCTCCCACTTTCTTCATTCCACCATTTCATTCATTTCTCATAATCACCGTCTCCTTTAGCCTAAACGGCATAACCGTGGGAGGTAAAAAAAAAAGAAAGAAAGAAAGAAAAGAAAAAGAAAGATCCTTAACAAATAGCTTTCATTTCCATTATTCAATCGATTCAAGATTAATTATTTTGTGATAGTGCTCCAGATTCAAGTACAATGTTTAAGCATTCATCGAGGTCAGTGTTTCAGAAGATTTCATTCCGGGGGCTGGTGGGGATATCTATGTATGAAAATCCTGTTATAGAAGTACAAGTTCTCTTAACGGCAGTTTTATCAGTAACTAACCACTGTTTCATGGTCTTTCTCGTTCCGAACAAAAACAGAAACGTGTCAGCTTTTTTTCGGTACTGAGTTTTAAATGGATACTGCAATTAGTTTTTTTTTATTGTTTTGTGATATTCGAACCTAAGCCATTTTTGAAATCAAAAAGCGACATAGGGCTCCTTATTTGTTGAAGTGGCGCCAGAGATTTTGAGAAAAGGATTTCAGAATAAGTGGGGGAGGCTTTCCTTTCAACTGTACTGACGGTATTGACAAATATTCCTGTTGTAGCAATTCATTACTGGTTTATTCGAAACTAAGTAGGCATTGTTGGAAGATTGTAGTCGTGTTGTCTGTTTTGCCCTACCAAACCTAACTTGGTTTTAACAACTTGTCATACCAGCTCTTTTCTTTTGTCGAATTCAGCCTCCCTAGTGTTGCCACGATACGAGGCAGAACCATTCGATACGATCATATCTTTTCGAGGCGAGCCATGCCTTGCATCTCGTGGCAACACTAACAACAAAAGTATAATGATGTACAAAAGCAAGCGCCTAAGTAAAATTGGTTATCTTTATTTAAAAATAGTTAATTGGTTAAGTTGGTGACGACCATTGAAAGTGACCTCCGAATGGAACAACATATTGTAAAAGTTCTTAACTTTGAAGGGGTACGAGGAGCTAGGTTGAGTAAATCAGAGTCCGGAATCGGCTTATACTACCGGTTTATTATAAAAATCCCCTAATATAACAACAGTATTTACACAATACAAGTTTTCTCTAATGCGAGGTAGAAAAGACACGAACGGACATGTAAAAAGAATCCAAAATGACAAATATTTGTGTCAAATCCATAGTTTTCACGGTCGCTGAGATCAATAGTAACAAAATTCCATTAGCGATGACATTCAAACTCAGCTACATTGTATGCGACCCGGGGGGCCCCTAACAGCACAATTATGCCTATCATGTTTCCTCAGGAACATGGGAATGTGTCCAGTATGTGCCTTATGTACCTCTGAGATTGAAATCACATGGATGGCAAATGATAGTCACAGTCCATGTCTGTCCCTAGGCACATGCCTGACATGTACCTGGGGAACGTGCCTATGTTCTAGGTATGTTCCCCATGCCATAAGCGTCAATGAACCACGAAATTACTCCCCTAAAATATGTTAAATCGCCTATATGCGTAATGTGTTTACATTAAGGAGTCTAAAAAACACTTTAAACAGGTAAAAAAAAATGTACCCAAGTGTGGGCGCGAACCACCAATCTTTGGATTACTAGCCGCGTGCTCTTCCGACTTAGCCGCGCAAGAGAACGTCGCTTGTAAAGGAATACATTGTTGAGGTCTTTTGAATATGGCTAATCAGAGTGTTCCTTTAACCGCGTATATTCGACGATAACCGTTTGGGATCAGGTAAAATCTGCTCACCATGTAATTTTATAACAAAATGACGATTGTCTATTTACTTTATTTCATGGTTCTTACATATTCACTTTCAAATGATCGGCGACAGTTGCTATCTAATAAAGTTGATGCGTTTGTTGCTTCTAGTACACAATTGCTTAGAAAAAGAAGTAACAAATGCATCAAATGTGGGAGATGAATTTAGAACACCTAAATGGCGCATGCCTAGCACATTTTGTGTTGTTAGGGTATCTGAAACAGTATGTACCTAAAGGACGTAGCTAAAACATGACAGATATATGTCCAAGTGACGACATAAAAACAAATGACTGTTAGAGTGCGAAACTGAGCCAGGTATATAAATGCTATATTTGTGGTACATAGTTGCAAATATCAATTAGGTGTAACAAGTACCTAAAACTGTAGGTAGCTGAAGTACATTCTTAGCACATGAATATCATATGTGTCAAGTGTCGGGTACCTAAAAAGTAGCTGGAACACCTAAATGGCACATGCCTGGCACACCCTGTGCTGTTAGGGTTCACTTAGGAACTAATTTGTGCTCCATTCAAATATCCATGTTTCAGAATCCTGTGGTACTTCCGAAACAATTTTAATACAGGTAATTGGTGAGTACTTCAAATTATATGCCCGTAGCTAAATTCTCTCTATAAAAGTTGTTGCGTGTTGCGGCCCATAGCTTTGCTGCTATGGGCCTTTAAAGTTCTTTTTTTCATATTTTCGCAGCCTATAACTCCGAAAGGAAGCATTTGTACACCCAGGTTAGTCTATACTTTTTGTCTTTCTTGACAGGCCCGAAACCATACACAGAGGTTTGGGGGGAGCACGAATATGTTAGTGGGGCCCAAGTCATCAAAAATTCTCTTACATATATCTAAATTGTGTTTTTTTAGTAATGAGGTCTGGAGGGGCTACAAAAAGGCAAAGGGGGTCAGGCCCTCCTAGCCCGTGTCTAGTTGCGGGCCTGTTTCTTGGTGTCAGAAATCACCTCCCAAACTTTGTGTGTGTTGTTTTGAAACATTCTGTATACGCATGAGCTGCTTGAATAAGAGGAAAAACTAAATAATAGTTACTTGGAAAACCTATTTATAACCCTGTGTTTTTGGAGCATGGAAAATTATTTATGTTTTTAAGTAGAAATCATAGAACCATGTTTGCAATCTACGTTCGTGTTTGATTCTTTTATTTTCTCCTCCCCCCCCAAATTTTAACTTTTATTCTTTTGTTAAATATTAATATAAAACAGTTATAATTGAAACAGTTTATTCGCAGGAAATAATTCACCTTCAACATTATTAATTTAATGGACAACATTTCCTCGAACTAGCTTTTAAAGGAAACCCAATATTTTAAAATCGAATAAACAAAAAGAGAAAAAAAAAACATGATTAATTAAATAATGTTGAAATATATAAAGAAAACAATTCTGAACTCCCAACACACAATTATGAAAATCAAAATGATAATGAAAAGCAATATTGGCACTATTTTGAAATGTTTCATATGTAGAATATTTAAAAAAAAATAATAAATAAATAAATAAAAATGAAATATAACTCATCGGTTCTGTAGGTTTTATAATGTTATTAGTGAAATGAATTATGAGAATTATCAGTGCTGTCTGGTTCTTGTGCTTACAATACGTTTAATGGAAGTTATTTGTATTGTTTTATTCATTACTTTTTTTTTCTGATGAACAATTCAGAAGAACATATTTCCCTGTTCAAACACGATAAAAATTTTCTCTGTTGTCTTTAAACCGCCATAGCTACCATACGAGGGACGTCTAATAAGTTATCTACCAAGACAGGAAGGAATTCAAATAGACTCACCTGGACATCACTGTTTTTCGACGTAGTCCCCATGTGGTCAGCGAAGAATTCCCAGACAAAAAGTAGTCATTGCCATGCCCTGTAAACAACTGGGAAATAATATGTTGGACCTAATTACTGAGCACT
This sequence comes from Thermobia domestica, assembly GCF_964235325.1. Classification (NCBI taxonomy): domain Eukaryota; kingdom Metazoa; phylum Arthropoda; class Insecta; order Zygentoma; family Lepismatidae; genus Thermobia; species Thermobia domestica. Next base: position 265,212,434 of record NC_137464.1, read on the forward strand.
TTTCACTAGTTGAGCCAGGAATTTGTCCTGGTCCTCCTTAAAGGAGTCCAACTAGTCTTGGAACAGCTGCATCCGGCAAACATTCGCTACGCGGCGTAACACAAACACTCTGGTCACGGCCAAAATGCGTTGATTCGACTGACCTCAAATTGCAGTTTCCTACAGTGGCCTTGGAGTGTGTGTCAGACATCATTATGCTAAGCCTCTTCCTCCCTGTCTAGGTAGATAACTTATTGGACGGCCCTTGTATCATCCCGTATGAAAAGTCACTAGTACTCTTGCCTATGAGACGAGATTATGGATTGTCTCGTCTCGAAAAGTATATATGGGCATGTTTCCACTGAAAGAGCTCAATCTGGTCTCGCACTTCATAACGAAAATTTTTATTTCGTTTCTATTAAGATAATTCTTTCTCGTTGCACACTATATCAAGATAATTCTTTCTCGTTGCATACTGTATCAAGATAATTCTTTCTCGTTGTATACTACATCAAGGTAATTCTTCCTCGTTGTATACTAGATCAAGGTAATTCTTTCTCGTTGCATACTAGATCAAGATAATTCTTTCCCCTTGCATACGATCACGATAATTCTTTCTCCTTCCATACAATATCGAGATAATTCTTTCTCGTTGCATACTAGATCAAGATAATTCTTTCTCGTTTCATACTATATTAAGATAATTCTTTCTCGCCCCGTCTCGTGAACAACCTTGTTGCTAGTAATTTACGTAAGTTTTCTATTACAAATATCAAGAAAAAGAGAGAGATTAGGTGAACTGTGGCTGAGTTGGTAGGTGGGCATGTTTGAGTCTCCTGGGACAATCGGTAATGATAATCGCTCTTCCTGTGGTGGGTTCGGGCTCCACTGAAAAGCAACGGCGTTTTTGATTTGATTTAATGTAAGTTTAGCGTTCCTTTTGAGCAGCGAGGCTATATAAGACGTGGACCTACAGTTTTAACGTGGAATTCGAATTACATGAGCTCGTGCCGGGAATCGAACCCGGGGTCTCCCACGTCAAAGGATGTATGCTAACCGCTTAGCCATTAGGGGAGCTCAAGGGCGTCAAGGGAGCTCAAACTTTCTGTATTCATGTTCCTCTCGGACTAAAACTTAAAATAAAGGTGAATTACGTGAAGTAACGAAGTGAAATTGAAATTGAAAAAAAAAAAAGTGTTAGGACGCTCACTTCTGGTGCGAGGGGATCCGAGATTCGTTTGTTGAAGTTTACCGTTCATTTTCAGCACCGAGGCTCTAAGAGACGTGGAAATTTTAATTCTCTGTCACCGTGAATTGAACTCGGGACCATGTGGACCAAAGGGTCCCGGCTACGATCCTTGGTCAAGTGAATTTGTTATGGATATGTTCGTGGGTTTCTAAAGGTTGTTCCGTTCCCTGACACATTCTTGTGTCTTAATAATTTGTTTGCAGTAACCACCGTCTCTTTTAGCCTACGGGGCGCAAACATGGGTCAGTAAGCTACAGATTTCACTTCATTAGTTTCTTTTTTAAGTCAAGAAATAGGTATTTCTGATTTACACTGAAACCAGTGCTTTAATATGAGGCAATATTTTAAAATGCTGTAACATATGTCTGTAGCCCTCCCGCTAGTCTCGGGTTCGATTCCCGGTGAGAAAGCCTTGAAATTAAAGTGTGATTCCTCCTTAAACAGTAGTTGCATGTCGCTGGCCACGATGGCTCAGTGGTAGAGCGTTCATCTCTGGTGCATAGGAACCTTGGTTGAATCCCTGCTCGTGCCAAGTGAACTTTGTGGTGGACAAATACCGTGTGCGTGGGTTTTATCGGGGTCCTTCCGTTTCCTCCCACTTTATTCATTCCACCATTCCATTTATTTCACATCATCATCGTCTCCTTTAGCCTAGCCGGCATAACCGGGGGACGTAAAACTTGAAGATTCCATTTTATTGTAGGTGCATGTCACCTATAATAGAAGACGCTGAAGCGTACGCGCCTTTGGTGTGGGAGACCCGGGTTCGATTCCCAGCGGGAGCTCATGTGGTTCGGATTCCACGTTAATCAGTAGATCCACGTCTCATATAGCCTCGCTGCTGAAGGGGATGCTAAAGTAAAATCAACTCAAAAGACGCTGAATCAGGGTGTGGAGCCATAACAGTCGAAGGGGGAGGGCAGAAGTGTAAAGGAAAAACGCATTATCATTAGAATGGTTCGACATGAAGAGTTTACTTACTTGAACACCAATAACTGCCAAACTATCAATATATATATATTACTATCATTAGTTGACACGTTTCTGACAATAATATGATGTTATTGAACTCCAATTAGTTTTTAGTGCGGGAGATTTTTCTTTCAAACGTATTAAGTGGAGGTAATTTCCTCTCATCCCCTTCAGAATTTTATACTCTACACTAAACGGCAACCAACCTAACATGTTACTTTTGATACCCACTGTCAGTGGCGTATTTACGATTTTGTTTCGGGGGGCTTTGCTAACTTTCGGGGGGGATTTGCCTGAAAATGTGAAAATTTTGCAAGATATTCCACATACTTTACTATAGTAATTGAGATTTCGGAGGAGGGACTTAAGCCCGGAAGTTCCCCCTAAATACGCCACTGCCCACTGTACTTTCATGATCTATCTCGAAAGGGAACATAGTCCGTCCATTTTAAACATTATCATTCAATAGAAGAAACAGTCGCTTTGAAAACAAAACGGACATGAGTGTGCAAAAAGGTACGAAACTAGTGAGATTATCTATGGATGCTACTGTTATATCTTTGAGGACAGTAATTCAGCTTCAGCATAGAAGTTGTGTAACAGGGAATTATTAGATATATCATTTTCTGCATCACAAGGAGATCTATGTCTCATCTTTGGAGAATTTGTTGTTAAATCCTAATAATATAATATAATTAAGTTAATTATTTAATATTTCTCTGCACACCATTTCCCAACCGAGTCATTAAGACTTACTTAATGTGGCATATATAATCAACTGTGTTACATAAAGCAAAAACATTATACTGTACAAAGTAATGTAAACATTTGTAATTGTGTAGCGTTACCACATTGTAAATTGTATCTTTGTATTCTAAACTCAAGCTCCAAGAACTAAATATCTTGGTTATATGCAAGAAATAAATGAAGTAAGTTGAGCGAAGTGAAATGCAATACAATAATACACTATAAACGGTAACATTAATTTGCAACAAGTTTTTACATATAATCAGTATATATATATATAATCACACTCACCAGACAAATTATTATGACTATCCCGATGAATTTTTGACAAAGTCGTTGGGAGGCAAAAGTCACATAACACAGGAGGTCCTCTCGCCTGACGGTGACAGAAATCTCACTTATGCTTAGATTAGGGAAGGCCGGTGGTATATCAGATTTTGCGGTGGCTCAGTGGTAGAGCGTTCACCTCTGGTGCTTGTTGGTCCCGGGTTCGATCCCAGCCCCCGGCAAGTGAACTTTATGGTGGACAAACACCGTGTGCGTCGGTTTTCTCGGGGTTCTCCCGTTTCCTCCCACTTTCTTCATTGCACCCTTTCGTTCATAACTCATCATCACCGTCTTCTTTAGCCTAGCCGACATAACCGTGGGACGTAAAACTCAAAGATTTCATTTCATTTTCTTTTCTGTTTTACTTACTATTAAATTGGTTAAACGCTGACAGAATTTGGTCATACTCATCAGATACCTTTTTTCTTCCTTTTTAAAAAAGCAACCTAAAATTGAATTCTTTCTCTCAGTAAATGCAGGGCATTTTTCCTCCTATCCTTCTCAGAAGCTGCGACCATCTTGAATGGGAAGAATGTGTGAGTACGCACAGGGTTGCCAGACTAATGCATTTTATTGGAGAAGGTAATCAATATTTTCATAAAACATATCATCTTCAAATAACGTAAAAATTACTGGTATATCTCACTATTCTTTATTGTTACTTGTTCAACTGTGATTGAATTGTTGACTTCTGTAGTGACGCAGTCAAAACTTTGTATACAGACAAATTCAGTTGCGTACCCAAACATGTGAATTCAAAAAATATACATTTTACTTATTTATCTATATATATCTGCTTGTTGAAGTTCAGAGTCATTTTTCAGCACTGAGGCTATATCAGATGTGGTCTCACAGTTTAAAGTTGAATCGAAACCAACGTAATGCGTTCAATGCTTTCCCACTGAGAATCGAACCTGGGAGCCCCAAGGACCCAAGACGACCCTGGAACGCTATCCACTAGATTATCAAGAAGGACAAAGTTGAATAGTAACTCGTATCACAGTATAGAAGAGTCATTTACATCTCATCGCCCTATGACATCAAAGTTTCACCTCTGTTGTGTGGGGTCCCTGGTTCGATCCCCGACCAAATACATTTGTGGTGGACAACATCGTGTTGATGGGTTTTCTCGGGGAACTCCCGTTTCCTCCCACATTCTTATTCCAGTAAGTCTTCCACCATCATTCACGTGCCTTAATCATCCGTCTCCCTTAGCCTAAAGGACATAATCGTTGGACGTTAAACTGAAAGATTTCATTTTATAAGAGAAGAGAAATAATTCTCATTCCACCAATTCTTCCATCATCATTCACTTGCCTTAATCATCCGTCTCCCTTAGCCTAAAGGACATAATCGTTGGACGTTAAACTGAAAGATTTCATTTTATAAGAGAAGAGAAATAATTCTCATTCCACCAATTCTTCCATCATCATTCACTTACCTTAATCATCCGTCTCCCTTAGCCTAAAGGACATAATCGTTGGACGTTAAACTAAAAGATTTCATTTTATAAGAGAAGTGAAATAATTCTCATTCCACCAATTCTTCCATCATCATTCACTTACCTTAATCATCCGTCTCCCTTAGCCTAAAGGACATAATCGTTGGACGTTAAACTGAAAGATTTCATTTTATAAGAGAAGAGAAATAATTCTCATTCCACCAATTCTTCCATCATCATTCACTTGCCTTAATCATCCGTCTCCCTTAGCCTAAAGGACATAATCGTTGGACGTTAAACTAAAAGATTTCATTTTATAAGAGAAGAGAAATAATTCTCATTCCACCAATTCTTCCATCATCATTCACTTACCTTAATCATCCGTCTCCCTTAGCCTAAAGGACATAATCGTGGAACGTTAGACTAAATGATGTCATTTCATTTCATTTACAACAGTCAAGATAGACCCGTATCCAAGGGGGTCTAGGGGGGCCGGTCCCCCTAAATTTTTGCTGTCCCCCTAAGATTTTCACGGTAGGCTTGCAAATGAACTATAATATGGCGATGAATTATGATATGGTTGGATCGGCCCCCCTAACTTCAGCCTCCTCCCCCCTACATTTTTGGGCTGGCTAAGAGCCTGAGTGGAGACAATCTGAGAAATTTATTGAGTCTTGTGGGCAACACTAGATCGCCCAAGTCAGATCTTGAACACTTTTATTGCTATATATTGCTATATAGCAAGAAAAAAACTATAAATTAATAAAGTGGTTATACGTACAAGTACAGTGAAGAGCATTTATCAACGTTTATAGATACACTACACAATATATTCCAATGATAAACATGATTTAATTGTTATACCACACCCTTCGTGGTCCTCCCGTCATGCGGAAGGACCCTGGTAATATCTAAATGGAATTAGGAGAGCAATAAAATATAAATTTACAAAACGAAACGAGACGAAATCATATTTCTTCTCTTGTCTCGTCTCGTCTCCTGGCCAATACCAGTAAAGTAGTTATTGTTTTACTTTTATACTAGTGCCATCTGTGTGATAATGTATAAACTATTCAAAAAATGTACTCAACTGCAGAAGTAACCGAAGTTTGCCTGTATTATCTCTGTTAGTGGCCTTACCCAAACACAACAAGCGAAAAAGATTCGTATTACCCGTCTGACGTACTTCGACAACGTCAAGATTGCGACCTAATATCGTTCTTTACAAGTGACGTCTAACAGTGTTGTCAAAAGTGTTACTTTTATGTGAAATTTCTTGCATGATCATAAGTTTTTTCAAGAAAACAAATTGAAGATTATTAAATTTATGTGAGAGAAGTCGTATACATGACTGCTATTAAGTCGTCTTGTGTCGAATATGTAGAACAATTGAACATGATATCAAACACTAAACCATCCAGATGGAAGTTATCCCCAGTTATTCAAATTTTTCGATTCAAAATCAAAGTTAGATGTTTGTTCTTCGTTTCTTATTGATTGTTTGGAAGGAAAAAAAAATGTTTGTTTCGAAAAACATAAAGATACTCGTATATTTACAAATTAAAACTGGGGGCCAACTTGAAGCTGGTCAGGCTATTTTCAAATTTCGATTCAAAACTGAAGCCAATGTTTTTTTTCTTCAGTTCTTGTTCATTGTTTTGAAGCGGAAAAAAGAAATTTTGTTTCGAAAAATATATTATGTTTAGTAATTAAAGTTGATGTCCAACTTCAGCCTGGCTACTCATTTTCAAATTTCAATTCAAAACCCAAGCCAATCGTTTCTATTTCGTTTCTTATTGATAGTAAAAACATTCAAAGAGACACTTATATTTCACACAGAGCTTTTTTTTTCAGTGGCACTGGATTCGAATTTCGTGAAGAACAAGCGAAACTTTATAATACTTTGGTTGTGGAGAGGGATATGCCAATACGTCAAATGTTCTATAGTCTCTTTCTCGTGTATTCAGGCCTGTATCCACGGGGGAATGGGGACCGCCCCCTAAATGTTCACTGGCCCTCCTAAAATTTTTACGGTGGGCTTGTAAATGAACTATAATATGGTTGGATCTGGCCCCCTAACTTCTACTGGCGCCCCCCCCCCTATATTTTGGGTTGGCTACGGGCTTGTGTGAATTCAGAGAGGAATTATATATCTCTAATTATATACCTCTATAATCGGAAACACACTTAATTGTTTGCATACTTCCACAAAACATACAAACACCAAATTTTGCATACTTGTTCGTCATGGGATGTGAGTAATGAGAAAATTCCGATATCACGAAAAAGGCGACATTTTCCATGTAAATGAAGTGTCGAAATTTTTCGTCGTTTCGAAATGCTGGTTTTTAGAGTAGTTCCGCACACCATAGAAACGTCATATTTTGTCAGGCACTGAAGCTAGGAACATAGTTTATGATAGAAAAAAGAGCATTAAAATTCGTTTTCGTTTCACGGCGCAAATTGAAAAAATGTGAAATTTGTAATGGCTGTATGTAGGACGTTGAAATTTCGAGGTGATGTTTATTCTGATGCGTAGTTTGCGATTCCGCTTTTAAACTTGAAAAAGATAGTCATGTTCGGTGTAGGAAAGTGCTAGGAATGTTATAAGGGGGCGTCTAATTCTACACAACTTGTAGATATGGTGGAGTCACGAAATTGCGTTCAAGTGTGTAGATTACTGCGCATGTGAGGGGAAAATTCCGACATGTTGGAAAAGTCTTCATCTTCGATTCAAAATGGCGGCTCAAAAATTTGTAACCATGAAAATTGTAAGTTGTGCTCTTGGTAGGTAAGCCAGGTTTCGCTATGTTATTAAGGACGTAGTTCAGTTTAAGTGAAGAAACAAATCATTGGCGAAGTCGCCATCTTGAATGCAAAATTGCCATATTTTTGAATTGCCTTCATTTAGACTCTTATGTGGTATATTGAGGAGAATAAAACAAACACAATTCAACGTAGTAAGTTAGCTCCGCGGTAAAGTGTCTGCTTTCTGAGGAGCAGGTCTGGGTTCGATTCCCCGCCGAACCTTGTTTTATCTTAAGTTTTTCTTCTTATCACGTTGCTTCGTTTTATCAAAATAGTTTCTGTTGGCATTGCGTGAACAAAATATTTTCGTTATTACAGACATAGACGAAAAGAATATATTTATACACTAACTGTGGATATCGTCTCGAAACTAGGCAGTATGTTCGTGTGAAGCTTCGAGACGATACTCAACTATTTAGAAAGAAACATACGTAGCTTTAGAGGTGGGGCAACACCAGTGTTTCTTTCAGAAACAATATTCCTGAGGATCACAGTTAGTATTCCCAGGGGCACTGCTCATAGTATTCTATTTATTATTCTATTATACACGTATTATTTTGTCTCCTGTGGGGGCACTTTAAGAGCCCCAAGGAGGCAGTGTACCCCCAAAAAACATTTTGGAAAAAAACATTGAGCATCATTTCCACGATATAGTATACAGACGAGACAAAAATACATTTTGTCTCGCGAGGATAGTGTGTGCTTCGAACCGGAAATAATTGCAATCTCCCTTTTTATACTGGTCGTTTAGATAGATTCATATACCAAGTTTGAAGTCTATACCACAACTGAAAAAGTATAAGATTATAACTTCTAAGGAGATACACACACACAAAGACACACACAGACACACACAGACACACACACACACACACACACACACACACATATATATATATATATATATATATATATATATATATATATATATATATATATATATATATATACGCACATTTTGACAATTTTCTCGTTGGCAGCGTATATAGTTATAATATACGGGATACATGGAAAAGTGCCTCTTTCGGTTCAGTAGTTTGTTTACAGGACCGGCTGGAGTGAAATGCGTTTTATAATAGACTCAACCTTATAGGCAAACAATATATGCTATAAAAATAAACTTTCAAAGAAAGAAAAAGTGAGAAAAAGATTCTTAGGAATCGAACCCAGATCTCCTGGCCAGTAGGCTCACGTCAATCCCCTACACTACCGATTTCCTTAGATTTTCGACTTCGTTCTTACTGCTCACATAGTACTGGTACGTTGCGGCCGGCACCTGTGGGGAATTATATACCTCTATAATCGGAAACACACTTAATTGTTTGCATACTTCCACAAAACATACAAAGACCAAATTTTGCATACTTGTTCGTCATGGGATGTGAGTAATGGGAAAATTCCGATATCACGAAAAAGGCGACATTTTCCATGTAAATGAAGTGTCGAAATTTTTCGTCGTTTCGAAATGCTGGTTTTTAGAGTAGTTCCGCACGCCATAGAAACGTCATATTTTGTCAGGCAGTGAAGCTAGGAACATAGTTTATGATAGAAAAAAGAGCATTAAAATTCGTTTTCGTTTCGCGGCGCAAATCAAAAAAATGTGAAATTTGTAATGGCTGTATCTAGGACGTTGAAATTTCGAGGTGATGTTTATTCTGATGCGTAGTTTGCGAATCCGCCCTTAAACTTGAAAGAAATAGTCATGTTCGGTGAAAGAAAGTGCTAGGAATGTTATAAGGGGGCGTCTAATTCTACACAACTTGTAGATATGGTGGAATGACGAAATTGCGTTCAAGTGTGTAGATTACTGCGCATGTGAGGGGAAAAATCCGACATGTTGGAAAAGTCGCCATCTTCGATTCAAAATGTCGGCTCAAAAATTTGTAACCATGAAAATTGTAAGTTGTGCTCTTGGTAGGTAAGCCAGGTTTCGCTATGTTATTAAGGACGTAGTTCAGTTTAAGTGAAGAAACAAATCATTGGAGAAGTCGCCATCTTGAATGCAAAATTGCCATATTTTTGAATTGCCTTCATTTGGACTCTTATGTGGTATATTGAGGAGAATAAAACAAACACAATTCAACGTAGTAAGTTAGCTCCGCGTTAAAGTGTGTGCTTTCTGAGTAGCGGGTCTGGGTTCGATTCCCCGCGAAACCTTGTTTTATCTTACGTTTTTTTTTCTTATCACGTTGCTTCGTTTTATCAAAATAGTTTCTGTTTTCATTGCGTGAACAAAATATTTTCGTTATTACAGACATAGAGGAAAAGAATATATTTATACACTAACTGTTGATATCGTCTCGAAACTAGGCAGTATGTTCGTGTGAAGCTTCGAGACGATATTCAACTATTTAGAAAGAAACATATGTAGCTTTAGAGATGGGGCAACACTTTTGTTTCTTTCAGAAACAATGTTCCTGAGGATCACAGTTAGTATTCCCAGGGGCACTGCTCATAGTATTCTATTTATTATTCTATTATACACGTATTATTTGGTCTCCTGCGGGGGCACTCTAAGAGCCCCAAGGAGGCAGTGTACCCCCCAAAAACATTTTGGAAAAAAACATTGAGCATCATTTGCACGATATAGTATGATAGCGGTTCAAAAGTTTGTAACCATGAAAATTGTAAGTTGTTCTGACGATAGGACAGTCATGTTTTGGTATACTCTTAAGGAGGAAGGACAGTTTCAATGGAGAAACAAATCATTGGAGAAGTCGCCATCTTGAATGCAAAGTTGCCATGTTGTTGAATTGGCTTGATCTGCCTTGTTATGAGCTATGTTAAGCATAATAGAAAAAACATAAATCAACATACGAGCATGGCTCAGAGGTAACGTGTAAGGTTTCTAATTAGCAGGTCCGGGTTCTATTCCCGACTAAACGGTTTTTGTATTTTTTTCTTATCTCTATTTCTTTGTATTAGCAAAGTACTTTCTGTTCGTATTGCGGGAACAAAATATTTTCATTATTACATACGTAGAGGCAACTTTTGAGATGGTCCCGAAACGAGGCAGTATGTTCGTGTAAATTTTTGGTGACGATACTCAAGCATTCAAAATCAAACATATGTAGCTTTGGAAATGGAACATCACCAGTGTCCCTTTCGGAAGCAATGTTCGGGGGGGAGTATTAGCCCGGGGGCACTGCTAATAACATTCTATTTGTTATTGTATTATAAACGTATTATTTTGATCTTGTCACGGGCGCTCTGAGGAGGCAGTGTCCCCCAAAAAGAGTCTGAAAGAAACATTGGCATTTTCACGATATAGTATCCATACAAGACAGCAATACATTTTGTCTCGCTACAACAGTTTCTGCTTCAAACCGAAATGATTGCAAAATATCTCTCTCCCATTTTATGTCCCTCGTTAAGATAGATGCGTATACCAAATCTGAAGTGAATACCACAAGTGAAAAGTATAAAATATTAATTTTAAGAAAATACACAAACACACAGGGACGTACGGAGGGGGTGAGTCCTGGGGGTCCAGACCACCCCCGAAATTCCAACTTTTGTGTAAATTTAGCCTAATTTTAGGGACAAGTTTAGGAATTTAAATATAAAATACCCTGATATTGAGTTTGGACCCCCCCCCCCGAAATAAGTTCCAGCGTATGCTACTGCACACACACACACAAAAATGGGCACCTCTTGAAAATTTTCTCGTCGGCAGCGTACATAGTTATAATATATAAGATATGTGTAAACGTGCCCCTTTCGATTTAATAGTTTTAGTTGCGGGTCCGGTTGGAATGAAATGCCGTGTATAATAAAGTCAAGCTTATTTTCAATCACCTATGCTATAAACTTTCAAAGAAAGAAAAAAGTAAGAGAAAAACTTGTTGCGAATCGAACCCAGGTCTCCTGCGCAGTAGGTTCACGTCGTTCCTCTTCACTACTCAATTCCTTACATTTTTGACTTCCTACTTACTGCTCACACAGTACTGGTACGTATCGGACCGGCGTCTGTGGAATTATATACCTCTATAATCGGAAACACACTTAATTGTTTGCATACTTCCACAAAACATACAAAGACCAAATTTTGCATACTTGTTCGTCATGGGATGTGAGTAATGGGAAAATTCCGATATCACGAAAAAGGCGACATTTTCCATGTAAATGAAGTGTCGAAATTTTTCGTCGTTTCGAAATGCTGGTTTTTAGAGTAGTTCCGCACGCCATAGAAACGTCATATTTTGTCAGGCAGTGAAGCTAGGAACATAGTTTATGATAGAAAAAAGAGCATTAAAATTCGTTTTCGTTTCGCGGCGCAAATCAAAAAAATGTGAAATTTGTAATGGCTGTATCTAGGACGTTGAAATTTCGAGGTGATGTTTATTCTGATGCGTAGTTTGCGAATCCGCCCTTAAACTTGAAAGAAATAGTCATGTTCGGTGAAAGAAAGTGCTAGGAATGTTATAAGGGAGCGTCTAATTCTACACAACTTGTAGATATGGTGGAATGACGAAATTGCGTTCAAGTGTGTAGATTACTGCGCATGTGAGGGGAAAAATCCGACATGTTGGAAAAGTCGCCATCTTCGATTCAAAATGTCGGCTCAAAAATTTGTAACCATGAAAATTGTAAGTTGTGCTCTTGGTAGGTAAGCCAGGTTTCGCTATGTTATTAAGGACGTAGTTCAGTTTAAGTGAAGAAACAAATCATTGGAGAAGTCGCCATCTTGAATGCAAAATTGCCATATTTTTGAATTGCCTTCATTTGGACTCTTATGTGGTATATTGAGGAGAATAAAACAAACACAATTCAACGTAGTAAGTTGGCTCCGCGGTAAGGTGTGTGCTTTCTGAGTAGCAGGTCTGGGTTCGATTCCCCGCCAAACCTTGTTTTATCTTACGTTTTTTTTTTCTTATCACGTTGCTTCGTTTTATCAAAATAGTTTCTGTTTTCATTGCGTGAACAAAATATTTTCGTTATTACAGACATAGAGGAAAAGAATATATTTATACACTAACTGTTGATATCGTCTCGAAACTAGGCAGTATGTTCGTGTGAAGCTTCGAGACGATATTCAACTATTTAGAAAGAAACATATGTAGCTTTAGAGATGGGGCAACACCTTTGTTTCTTTCAGAAACAATGTTCCTGAGGATCACAGTTAGTATTCCCAGGGGCACTGCTCATAGTATTCTATTTATTATTCTATTATACACGTATTATTTGGTCTCCTGCGGGGGCACTCTAAGAGCCCCAAGGAGGCAGTGTACCCCCCAAAAACATTTTGGAAAAAAACATTGAGCATCATTTGCACGATATAGTATGATAGCGGTTCAAAAGTTTGTAACCATGAAAATTGTAAGTTGTTCTGACGATAGGACAGTCATGTTTTGGTATACTCTTAAGGAGGAAGGACAGTTTCAATGGAGAAACAAATCATTGGAGAAGTCGCCATCTTGAATGCAAAGTTGCCATGTTGTTGAATTGGCTTGATCTGCCTTGTTATGAGCTATGTTAAGCATAATAGAAAAAACATAAATCAACATACGAGCATGGCTCAGAGGTAACGTGTAAGGTTTCTAATTAGCAGGTCCGGGTTCTATTCCCGACTAAACGGTTTTTGTATTTTTTCTTATCTCTATTTCTTTGTATTAGCAAAGTACTTTCTGTTCGTATTGCGGGAACAAAATATTTTCATTATTACATACGTAGAGGCAACTTTTGAGATGGTCCCGAAACGAGGCAGTATGTTCGTGTAAATTTTTGGTGACGATACTCAAGCATTCAAAATCAAACATATGTAGCTTTGGAAATGGAACATCACCAGTGTCCCTTTCGGAAGCAATGTTCGGGGGGGAGTATTAGCCCGGGGGCACTGCTAATAACATTCTATTTGTTATTGTATTATAAACGTATTATTTTGATCTTGTCACGGGCGCTCTGAGGAGGCAGTGTCCCCCAAAAAGAGTCTGAAAGAAACATTGGCATTTTCACGATATAGTATCCATACAAGACAGCAATACATTTTGTCTCGCTACAACAGTTTCTGCTTCAAACCGAAATGATTGCAAAATATCTCTCTCCCATTTTATGTCCCTCGTTAAGATAGATGCGTATACCAAATCTGAAGTGAATACCACAAGTGAAAAGTATAAAATATTAATTTTAAGAAAATACACAAACACACAGGGACGTACGGAGGGGGTGAGTCCTGGGGGTCCAGACCACCCCCGAAATTCCAACTTTTGTGTAAATTTAGCCTAATTTTAGGGACAAGTTTAGGAATTTAAATATAAAATACCCTGATATTGAGTTTGGACCCCCCCCGAAATAAGTTCCAGCGTATGCTACTGCACACACACACACAAAAATGGGCACCTCTTGAAAATTTTCTCGTCGGCAGCGTACATAGTTATAATATATAAGATATGTGTAAACGTGCCCCTTTCGATTTAATAGTCTTAGTTGCGGGTCCGGTTGGAATGAAATGCCGTGTATAATAAAGTCGAGCTTATTTCCAATCACCTATGCTATAAAAATAAACTTTCAAAGAAAGAAAAAAGTAAGAGAAAAACTTGTTGCGAATCGAACCCAGGTCTCCTGCGCAGTAGGTTCACGTCGTTTCCCTTCACTATTCAATTCCTTACATTTTTGACTTCCTATTTACTGCTCACACATTACTGGTACGTATCGGACCGGCGTCTGTGGAATTATATACCTCTATAATCGGAAACACACTTAATTGTTTGCATACTTCCACAAAACATACAAAGACCAAATTTTGCATACTTGTTCGTCATGGGATGTGAGTAATGGGAAAATTCCGATATCACGAAAAAGGCGACATTTTCCATGTAAATGAAGTGTCGAAATTTTTCGTCGTTTCGAAATGCTGGTTTTTAGAGTAGTTCCGCACGCCATAGAAACGTCATATTTTGTCAGGCAGTGAAGCTAGGAACATAGTTTATGATAGAAAAAAGAGCATTAAAATTCGTTTTCGTTTCGCGGCGCAAATCAAAAAAATGTGAAATTTGTAATGGCTGTATCTAGGACGTTGAAATTTCGAGGTGATGTTTATTCTGATGCGTAGTTTGCGAATCCGCCCTTAAACTTGAAAGAAATAGTCATGTTCGGTGAAAGAAAGTGCTAGGAATGTTATAAGGGGGCGTCTAATTCTACACAACTTGTAGATATGGTGGAATGACGAAATTGCGTTCAAGTGTGTAGATTACTGCGCATGTGAGGGGAAAAATCCGACATGTTGGAAAAGTCGCCATCTTCGATTCAAAATGTCGGCTCAAAAATTTGTAACCATGAAAATTGTAAGTTGTGCTCTTGGTAGGTAAGCCAGGTTTCGCTATGTTATTAAGGACGTAGTTCAGTTTAAGTGAAGAAACAAATCATTGGAGAAGTCGCCATCTTGAATGCAAAATTGCCATATTTTTGAATTGCCTTCATTTGGACTCTTATGTGGTATATTGAGGAGAATAAAACAAACACAATTCAACGTAGTAAGTTGGCTCC
This sequence comes from Thermobia domestica, assembly GCF_964235325.1. Lineage (NCBI taxonomy): Eukaryota > Metazoa > Arthropoda > Insecta > Zygentoma > Lepismatidae > Thermobia > Thermobia domestica. Next base: position 265,227,442 of record NC_137464.1, read on the forward strand.
GCGGTAAGGTGTGTGCTTTCTGAGTAGCAGGTCTGGGTTCGATTCCCCGCCAAACCTTGTTTTATCTTACGTTTTTTTTCTTATCACGTTGCTTCGTTTTATCAAAATAGTTTCTGTTTTCATTGCGTGAACAAAATATTTTCGTTATTACAGACATAGAGGAAAAGAATATACTTATACACTAACTGTTGATATCGTCTCGAAACTAGGCAGTATGTTCGTGTGAAGCTTCGAGACGATATTCAACTATTTAGAAAGAAACATATGTAGCTTTAGAGATGGGGCAACACTTTTGTTTCTTTCAGAAACAATGTTCCTGAGGATCACAGTTAGTATTCCCAGGGGCACTGCTCATAGTATTCTATTTATTATTCTATTATACACGTATTATTTGGTCTCCTGCGGGGGCACTCTAAGAGCCCCAAGGAGGCAGTGTACCCCCCAAAAACATTTTGGAAAAAAACATTGAGCATCATTTGCACGATATAGTATGATAGCGGTTCAAAAGTTTGTAACCATGAAAATTGTAAGTTGTTCTGACGATAGGACAGTCATGTTTTGGTATACTCTTAAGGAGGAAGGACAGTTTCAATGGAGAAACAAATCATTGGAGAAGTCGCCATCTTGAATGCAAAGTTGCCATGTTGTTGAATTGGCTTGATCTGCCTTGTTATGAGCTATGTTAAGCATAATAGAAAAAACATAAATCAACATACGAGCATGGCTCAGAGGCAGTTCACCGGTAGACGTGAAGGAGTGCGGACGTTTGCTCCTGCTCGTTGTGACTACCGAATAGCCAGTTAAGTGCGGCTAGCTAAGTGTTATTTCAAGTGACTGTGATTAGTGCTATCTTGCTATAGTGAACAGCTTTGATACTTTTCGAGTATATAGTTATTGTTTGAAAAGTATTTGTTGTTTTTTGTTTGAATTGGTGAGCATCATGTTTCGTGGTTTACGTCAGAACACAGTGAAACTTGCATTCGATAAAAGTACACGAAATATACGCCCAACTGCTTTGGATATCCATATTTGGCTGGATGAACAGGTACATGTGAATTTGGATCAGATTGATGGTATTCAATTAAACAGTGAGGAATATTGCGTGTTCTTGAAATTTAGTTCTCCGGAAAAATTTGAACAATTTCTCGTCAATACACCTAGTGAACTTCCCTTTTTGCATCAAGATGGCTCGCGGAGCCTTGTTTCAGTGCAAAATGCTTCAGATACTCTTACACGTGTACGTATCACAGATCTCCCCCTTGAACTAGATGTTAGTTTTCTCAATTCTGCCCTCAGTAATTACGGAAGTGTGAAAAAGATAGAAAATGAGCAGTGGTCCCAGAAGTACCGCTTTCCTGTGTTTAATGGCGTACGTATAGCGTATATGGAACTCAAGAAGCATATTCCTTCGAAATTACTCATCCAAGGTTATCGAACAAGCGTTATATACTCTGGGCAACCCCCAACTTGCTTCGCGTGCCACCAGGTCGATCACACGTTTAGTTCTTGTCCCCGACGCCTACAGCGCGCCAAACATTTGAGTACAGCTCCTCTGACGCTCAATATGTCCCAGTTATCTGGAAAAACTCTTCCTCAAACTCCTCGTTACTCAACCGATCAGAGCTTTCAACCTGGTAACAGTACGTTAACAACGGCCTTATCTGACTCATTACCCAGTGCCCACAGTGCTCCATCGCTACAGGACCTCAATGAGTTTCCAGTGCTGACTGTGCCTACTTCCCTGGATCGACCCACGGATACCGGGATACAGGATTCAATAACTAGTGCGCCCCCCGAAGATATAGGAGATCCGCCCATGGTGCCTGATGTCAATGACCAGTGTTCGTTAATAAGTGTGTCGGCAATGGACGAGGCTTCCAACACCAGTGCTTCGCAGATACCGCCTACTAAGGTACTTCACGACCTTCCGCCTCCTTTATCTGACTCAGTTGATGCGGAAAGCAGCAAAACTGTGCGAACGGTTTATATAAGTGAAAAAGCAGGTAAGATTGCCTTGTCAACACACAAGAAAATCAAAACAAACACAGGGAAAGGGAAGGCTGTCCTGACACGTGACTCACGTGAGCCTGTTGTTGGTGCTTCGATTACATCATCGCAACCTAGCTTCTCGACTGTCCTTGACGATTCACTACAAACAGACAGTGTAAAGAATCAACCTGAATAGTGTTGTTGTTTTCTTTTTCCTGTTTGTCAGGTCTCAGCATGCAGTTTGTTTATTTTGCAGCTCTAATAATTCTATTTACTTTCTATCCGCTGTGTATGTCTTACCCTATTGTCACTGTTCGTAAAGTGGGTACTTTAAATTTAAATGGTATAACTAGTCCTACGAAACAACGCTTGTTACATAACTTTATACGATTACATGACTTTGATATACTCAATTTGCAAGAACTCAAAATTGCCGATTTAAGTTTCATTGATCGGTATAATTGTTTTGTTAATCTTGGATATAGTGGTAGAGGTACTGCAATATTAGTGAAGAAAGGAATCCATGTGCAACACGTTACTCGTTTACCGTCTGGCAATGGGCTCAGCCTTGTATGCGATAACATTCTATATGTAAATGTGTATTGCATGTCAGGTTTTCTACACAAAACTGACCGTGAAAATTTTTTTAATGCTGATATCGTGCCTCTGTTTTCTATTCCGCATACGAGTATTATCCTTGCTGGAGATTTCAATTCCATTTTGTTTCGTGACGATTCTACTGGCTATTTTAATAAATGCTTAGCGTTAGAAAGACTGGTCCACGGATTCCGATTAGTTGATACCTGGCGGTCCAAACGAACTGATATCATTTATACGCATGTCACTCCATCAGTGAAGTCACGCATAGACAGGATCTATACCTCCTTCGATCTCGTACCTCGTGTGTGTGACATTAATGTTCTTATGGCTCCGTTTAGTGATCATAGTGCTGTGTGTATGTTACTCAAATTTCCTCCCCCTCTCCTTGGTTTGAGCCCAACGTTCGGTCCCTCTAACTGGAAACTTAATCCACAGCTTCTGAAATCTGATGATATTAAAGAACTGTTTCGAGAGAAATGGGCTTACTGGTGTCGACAACAGAGATATTTTGGCAGTTTAAATTTGTGGTGGGTTCATTATGCTAAGCATAAAATTAAATCTTTTTTCCAATGGATGCATTCTGAATACCGTCAGAACAGCAAAAATACCATTGACTACCTTTACAAAGTGTTACATGAGTTGTGGCAACAGCCTCCCTCTGCGCACACGTATATGCATATTAATAAAATCAGAGCAAAATTAATTCGATTAGAAAACGACTCTTTACAGACTATCACTAAATCATTCGATTCCAAATTATTGTTGTCTAATGAACGAGTTACATTTTTCCACATCATGCGGCAACATAATAGAAGGAGAACTAATTTTATGGAACATCTTGTATTAGAAAATGGCCAAGTTGTTACTGCATTACCTGATATTATGTCCAGTTTAACACAGCATTATGAACAACTATTTGAATCGCATCCAGTTGCTACTCAGATATGGCCCACTTTCTTTTCCAATATATCTTGTAAATTAACAGCGGCTGACAATGCACAATTGTTAGCCCCGATTACTAAACGAGAGATTTATGATGTATTAAATACTACAAAGCATTGTAGCAGTCCTGGCAAGGATGGACTCATTTTTCTCTTCTATAAACAGTATTGGGATGTGGTAGGAGATACTTTCACTGCTGTACTTAATGATATGTTTCAATCTGGAAATGTTATGCAAAATGATGGTATCATTATTTTAGTTCCGAAAAAAGGAGCCCAAGCTCATATTTCTAATTTTAGACCCATTACGCTGTTAAATACTGATGTCAAATTATTGTCTAAGGTATATAAAGTACGCATGGAAAAAGTTATCGAGAAACTTTTAAGTGGTAAGCAGGCAGCGCTATCAAAAGAACGTAATATTTACTATGCCCTGTGTAGCCTACGAGACATCATGGGATATTTTCAAGTGCAACAGCTCCCTGCCTGTGTCACTTCTATAGATTTCAAACATGCTTTTGATTTTGTCGAGCATAACTATCTTTATGCTGTACTACAAGCATTTGGTTTTGATTCACGTTTTATTGCTAATATTAAAAATTTATATCACAATGCAAAATCCCAGCTTCACATCAATGGTTACTTTAGCTCAACCATATCTATCAAGCGAGGTATCCGCCAAGGATGTCCATTGTCAATGTTGTTATTTGGCTTAGTTCTTGAACCTTTATTGCAAAATTTGTCCTGTTTTCCAGTCTCACATTTACATGATTTTCAAAATATTGTTTGTTTTGCTTTCGCTGATGATGTCTCAATCAGTTGTACCACTGTTGCTCAGGTAAACTATGTGCACCAGTGCTTAAATAGTTATTGTAATGCTAGTGGAGCAAGTATTAATGTCAATAAAACGAAGAGTTTAACCTTTAATAATTGGGCAACGGTCAATAAAGGGTTAACTATCTGTCATTCAGAAATTGTGACGAAATTAAAAATTTTAGGTGTTAATTTTACGAGTAATCTTGATCCAGACTCTGAGACAGTCTGGACGCCAATAATCAATAAAATCAGGACAGTTGTTCTCCAAAATCGTCATCGACAGCTGAATTTAATTCAGAGAGTCTGGTATGTGAATACTTATATATGTTCTCAATTATGGTATACAGCACAGGTATGGCCACTTCCGGACATCTGTGCCAAAAAAGTGCAATCGCTCATTGGCTGGTTTATTTGGTGCGGCTTTTTCTTCCGAGTTCCACAGGTAGTAATGGTGTTACCAGTAGACAATGGTGGCCTTGCTTTAATCAATGTACGACTCAAGTGTAAAATATTATTTTTATTACGTAGCTATAAATTGTATCATTTGGACCATAGTCATACACAACAATGGCTACAATGTTGGACGCCCACCTTACCTGCTCCAAATCCACCCAATCTTCCTTTCCTTCAACACGCACCCTTATATGTATATAAATTCGTCCTAGCCTGGAGTTATCTGTCTAAACATGATGAGATAAGAGAAATCTGTTCTCGTGATTTTTATCTGTATTTTTTAAAAATGACCTTTACTCCAACTATGATACGAGTACAGCAGAACAATAATAGTTGTAACTGGAATCGCATATGGTTTAATATTCATAGAAAGTTTCTTCCGACTTGTGTACGTAGTTTATGGTATAGTGTTGTGCATGATATTCATGCTACTAATCAACGTTTGTTCGACATTCATCGCCTACCACATAATGCGTGTTCCCATTGTGGACACCCCGACACCATTATCCACAGATACACCTCTTGCCAGCTAGTAATGTCTGTGTGGTTAAAACTATGTGCTCTCCTTGCTATTGTATGTCGGACATCTCCCCACCATTTTACACCGGATATTATTACCTTACCTGATTACCATTGGTACCCTCCAACCCGCAATAATGCTGTTACTTGGCTAATAGGACACACCTTATACTATATTGATTCCAGTCGCAGTCACATAAGTGTCACGGATTATCATGAATTCTTAAAACGCACCAGATGGAAAACTTTTGGTATGGTACCTTTCCACAAGAATTTCGCAAACTTTTTGACTGCCTCATTTTAACATGATAAGACTAGTGTAATATGTGTAAGATCATATTTGTAGTACCTCTAAATTTCTTATAATACTGTCAATATTTTACAAGTTCTTGTCTACCTTGATAAGCACAAAAAAATGTAATATGATGATGTGATTTGTATTGTTCTTATAGCACTGTATATATTTCAACTTTCTACTTGTATTTACCGTCTATGTCTTATGTCTAAACGACCAATTTCTTTCAGGTATGTAAGTGACCTTGGGAAATAAAGATGTTAAAAAAAAAAAAAAGAGGTAACGTGTAAGGTTTCTAATTAGCAGGTCCGGGTTCTATTCCCGACTAAACGGTTTCTGTATTTTTTTCTTATCTCTATTTCTTTGTATTAGCAAAGTACTTTCTGTTCGTATTGCGGGAACAAAATATTTTCATTATTACATACGTAGAGGCAACTTTTGAGATGGTCCCGAAACGAGGCAGTATGTTCGTGTACATTTTTGGTGACGATACTCAAGCATTCAAAATCAAACATATGTAGCTTTGGAAATGGAACATCACCAGTGTCCCTTTCGGAAGCAATGTTCGGGGGGGAGTATTAGCCCGGGGGCACTGCTAATAACATTCTATTTGTTATTGTATTATAAACGTATTATTTTGATCTTGTCACGGGCGCTCTGAGGAGGCAGTGTCCCCCAAAAAGAGTCTGAAAGAAACATTGGCATTTTCACGATATAGTATCCATACAAGACAGCAATACATTTTGTCTCGCTACAACAGTTTCTGCTTCAAACCGAAATGATTGCAAAATATCTCTCTCCCATTTTATGTCCCTCGTTAAGATAGATGCGTATACCAAATCTGAAGTGAATACCACAAGTGAAAAGTATAAAATATTAATTTTAAGAAAATACACAAACACACAGGGACGTACGGAGGGGGTGAGTCCTGGGGGTCCAGACCACCCCCGAAATTCCAACTTTTGTGTAAATTTAGCCTAATTTTAGGGACAAGTTTAGGAATTTAAATATAAAATACCCTGATATTGAGTTTGGACCCCCCCCGAAATAAGTTCCAGCGTATGCTACTGCACACACACACACAAAAATGGGCACCTCTTGAAAATGTTCTCGTCGGCAGCGTACATAGTTATAATATATAAGATATGTGTAAACGTGCCCCTTTCGATTTAATAGTTTTAGTTGCGGGTCCGGTTGGAATGAAATGCCGTGTATAATAAAGTCAAGCTTATTTTCAATCACCTATGCTATAAAAATAAACTTTCAAAGAAAGAAAAAAGTAAGAGAAAAACTTGTTGCGAATCGAACCCAGGTCTCCTGCGCAGTAGTTTCACGTCGTTCCTCTTCACTACTCAATTCCTTACATTTTTGACTTCCTACTTACTGCTCACACAGTACTGGTACGTATCGGACCGGCGTCTGTGGAATTATATACCTCTATAATCGGAAACATACTTAATTGTTTGCATACTTCCACAAAACATACAAAGACCAAATTTTGCATACTTGTTCGTCATGGGATGTGAGTAATGGGAAAATTCCGATATCACGGAAAAGGCGACATTTTCCATGTAAATGAAGTGTCGAAATTTTTCGTCGTTTCGAAATGCTGGTTTTTAGAGTAGTTCCGCACGCCATAGAAACGTCATATTTTGTCAGGCAGTGAAGCTAGGAACATAGTTTATGATAGAAAAAAGAGCATTAAAATTCGTTTTCGTTTCGCGGCGCAAATCAAAAAAATGTGAAATTTGTAATGGCTGTATCTAGGACGTTGAAATTTCGAGGTGATGTTTATTCTGATGCGTAGTTTGCGAATCCGCCCTTAAACTTGAAAGAAATAGTCATGTTCGGTGAAAGAAAGTGCTAGGAATGTTATAAGGGGGCGTCTAATTCTACACAACTTGTAGATATGGTGGAATGACGAAATTGCGTTCAAGTGTGTAGATTACTGCGCATGTGAGGGGAAAAATCCGACATGTTGGAAAAGTAGCCATCTTCGATTCAAAATGTCGGCTCAAAAATTTGTAACCATGAAAATTGTAAGTTGTGCTCTTGGTAGGTAAGCCAGGTTTCGCTATGTTATTAAGGACGTAGTTCAGTTTAAGTGAAGAAACAAATCATTGGAGAAGTCGCCATCTTGAATGCAAAATTGCCATATTTTTGAATTGCCTTCATTTGGACTCTTATGTGGTATATTGAGGAGAATAAAACAAACACAATTCAACGTAGTAAGTTGGCTCCGCGGTAAGGTGTGTGCTTTCTGAGTAGCAGGTCTGGGTTCGATTTCCCGCCAAACCTTGTTTTATCTTACGTTTTTTTTCTTATCACGTTGCTTCGTTTTATCAAAATAGTTTCTGTTTTCATTGCGTGAACAAAATATTTTCGTTATTACAGACATAGAGGAAAAGAATATATTTATACACTAACTGTTGATATCGTCTCGAAACTAGGCAGTATGTTCGTGTGAAGCTTCGAGACGATATTCAACTATTTAGAAAGAAACATATGTAGCTTTAGAGATGGGGCAACACCTTTGTTTCTTTCAGAAACAATGTTCCTGAGGATCACAGTTAGTATTCCCAGGGGCACTGCTCATAGTATTCTATTTATTATTCTATTATACACGTATTATTTGGTCTCCTGCGGGGGCACTCTAAGAGCCCCAAGGAGGCAGTGTACCCCCCAAAAACATTTTGGAAAAAAACATTGAGCATCATTTGCACGATATAGTATGATAGCGGTTCAAAAGTTTGTAACCATGAAAATTGTAAGTTGTTCTGACGATAGGACAGTCATGTTTTGGTATACTCTTAAGGAGGAAGGACAGTTTCAATGGAGAAACAAATCATTGGAGAAGTCGCCATCTTGAATGCAAAGTTGCCATGTTGTTGAATTGGCTTGATCTGCCTTGTTATGAGCTATGTTAAGCATAATAGAAAAAACATAAATCAACATACGAGCATGGCTCAGAGGTAACGTGTAAGGTTTCTAATTAGCAGGTCCGGGTTCTATTCCCGACTAAACGGTTTTTGTATTTTTTTCTTATCTCTATTTCTTTGTATTAGCAAAGTACTTTCTGTTCGTATTGCGGGAACAAAATATTTTCATTATTACATACGTAGAGGCAACTTTTGAGATGGTCCCGAAACGAGGCAGTATGTTCGTGTAAATTTTTGGTGACGATACTCAAGCATTCAAAATCAAACATATGTAGCTTTGGAAATGGAACATCACCAGTGTCCCTTTCGGAAGCAATGTTCGGGGGGGAGTATTAGCCCGGGGGCACTGCTAATAACATTCTATTTGTTATTGTATTATAAACGTATTATTTTGATCTTGTCACGGGCGCTCTGAGGAGGCAGTGTCCCCCAAAAAGAGTCTGAAAGAAACATTGGCATTTTCACGATATAGTATCCATACAAGACAGCAATACATTTTGTCTCGCTACAACAGTTTCTGCTTCAAACCGAAATGATTGCAAAATATATCTCTCCCATTTTATGTCCCTCGTTAAGATAGATGCGTATACCAAATCTGAAGTGAATACCACAAGTGAAAAGTATAAAATATTAATTTTAAGAAAATACACAAACACACAGGGACGTACGGAGGGGGTGAGTCCTGGGGGTCCAGACCACTCCCGAAATTCCAACTTTTGTGTAAATTTAGCCTAATTTTAGGGACAAGTTTAGGAATTTAAATATAAAATACCCTGATATTGAGTTTGGACCCCCCCCCCCGAAATAAGTTCCAGCGTATGCTACTGCACACACACACACAAAAATGGGCACCTCTTGAAAATGTTCTCGTCGGCAGCGTACATAGTTATAATATATAAGATATGTGTAAACGTGCCCCTTTCGATTTAATAGTTTTAGTTGCGGGTCCGGTTGGAATGAAATGCCGTGTATAATAAAGTCAAGCTTATTTTCAATCACCTATGCTATAAAAATAAACTTTCAAAGAAAGAAAAAAGTAAGAGAAAAACTTGTTGCGAATCGAACCCAGGTCTCCTGCGCAGTAGGTTCACGTCGTTCCTCTTCACTACTCAATTCCTTACATTTTTGACTTCCTACTTACTGCTCACATAGTACTGGTACGTATCGGACCGGCGTCTGTGGAATTATTATTATATACCTCTATAATCGGAAACACACTTAATTGTTTGCATACTTCCACAAAACATACAAAGACCAAATTTTGCATACTTGTTCGTCATGGGATGTGAGTAATGGGAAAATTCCGATATCACGAAAAAGGCGACATTTTCCATGTAAATGAAGTGTCGAAATTTTTCGTCGTTTCGAAATGCTGGTTTTTAGAGTAGTTCCGCACGCCATAGAAACGTCATATTTTGTCAGGCAGTGAAGCTAGGAACATAGTTTATGATAGAAAAAAGAGCATTAAAATTCGTTTTCGTTTCGCGGCGCAAATCGAAAAAATGTGAAATTTGTAATGGCTGTATCTAGGACGTTGAAATTTCGAGGTGATGTTTATTCTGATGCGTAGTTTGCGAATCCGCCCTTAAACTTGAAAGAAATAGTCATGTTCGGTGAAAGAAAGTGCTAGGAATGTTATAAGGGGGCGTCTAATTCTACACAACTTGTAGATATGGTGGAATGACGAAATTGCGTTCAAGTGTGTAGATTACTGCGCATGTGAGGGGAAAAATCCGACATGTTGGAAAAGTCGCCATCTTCGATTCAAAATGTCGGCTCAAAAATTTGTAACCATGAAAATTGTAAGTTGTGCTCTTGGTAGGTAAGCCAGGTTTCGCTATGTTATTAAGGACGTAGTTCAGTTTAAGTGAAGAAACAAATCATTGGAGAAGTCGCCATCTTGAATGCAAAATTGCCATATTTTTGAATTGCCTTCATTTGGACTCTTATGTGGTATATTGAGGAGAATAAAACAAACACAATTCAACGTAGTAAGTTAGCTCCGCGGTAAAGTGTGTGCTTTCTGAGTAGCAGGTCTGGGTTCGATTCCCCGCCAAACCTTGTTTTATCTTACGTTTTTTTTTCTTATCACGTTGCTTCGTTTTATCAAAATAGTTTCTGTTTTCATTGCGTGAACAAAATATTTTCGTTATTACAGACATAGAGGAAAAGAATATATTTATACACTAACTGTTGATATCGTCTCGAAACTAGGCAGTATGTTCGTGTGAAGCTTCGAGACGATATTCAACTATTTAGAAAGAAACATATGTAGCTTTAGAGATGGGGCAACACTTTTGTTTCTTTCAGAAACAATGTTCCTGAGGATCACAGTTAGTATTCCCAGGGGCACTGCTCATAGTATTCTATTTATTATTCTATTATACACGTATTATTTGGTCTCCTGCGGGGGCACTCTAAGAGCCCCAAGGAGGCAGTGTACCCCCCAAAAACATTTTGGAAAAAAACATTGAGCATCATTTGCACGATATAGTATGATAGCGGTTCAAAAGTTTGTAACCATGAAAATTGTAAGTTGTTCTGACGATAGGACAGTCATGTTTTGGTATACTCTTAAGGAGGAAGGACAGTTTCAATGGAGAAACAAATCATTGGAGAAGTCGCCATCTTGAATGCAAAGTTGCCATGTTGTTGAATTGGCTTGATCTGCCTTGTTATGAGCTATGTTAAGCATAATAGAAAAAACATAAATCAACATACGAGCATGGCTCAGAGGTAACGTGTAAGGTTTCTAATTAGCAGGTCCGGGTTCTATTCCCGACTAAACGGTTTTTGTATTTTTTTCTTATCTCTATTTCTTTGTATTAGCAAAGTACTTTCTGTTCGTATTGCGGGAACAAAATATTTTCATTATTACATACGTAGAGGCAACTTTTGAGATGGTCCCGAAACGAGGCAGTATGTTCGTGTAAATTTTTGGTGACGATACTCAAGCATTCAAAATCAAACATATGTAGCTTTGGAAATGGAACATCACCAGTGTCCCTTTCGGAAGCAATGTTCGGGGGGGAGTATTAGCCCGGGGGCACTGCTAATAACATTCTATTTGTTATTGTATTATAAACGTATTATTTTGATCTTGTCACGGGCGCTCTGAGGAGGCAGTGTCCCCCAAAAAGAGTCTGAAAGAAACATTGGCATTTTCACGATATAGTATCCATACAAGACAGCAATACATTTTGTCTCGCTACAACAGTTTCTGCTTCAAACCGAAATGATTGCAAAATATCTCTCTCCCATTTTATGTCCCTCGTTAAGATAGATGCGTATACCAAATCTGAAGTGAATACCACAAGTGAAAAGTATAAAATATTAATTTTAAGAAAATACACAAACACACAGGGACGTACGGAGGGGGTGAGTCCTGGGGGTCCAGACCACCCCCGAAATTCCAACTTTTGTGTAAATTTAGCCTAATTTTAGGGACAAGTTTAGGAATTTAAATATAAAATACCCTGATATTGAGTTTGGACCCCCCCCCCGAAATAAGTTCCAGCGTATGCTACTGCACACACACACACAAAAATGGGCACCTCTTGAAAATGTTCTCGTCGGCAGCGTACATAGTTATAATATATAAGATATGTGTAAACGTGCCCCTTTCGATTTAATAGTTTTAGTTGCGGGTCCGGTTGGAATGAAATGCCGTGTATAATAAAGTCAAGCTTATTTTCAATCACCTATGCTATAAAAATAAACTTTCAAAGAAAGAAAAAAGTAAGAGAAAAACTTGTTGCGAATCGAACCCAGGTCTCCTGCGCAGTAGGTTCACGTCGTTCCTCTTCACTACTCAATTCCTTACATTTTTGACTTCCTACTTACTGCTCACACAGTACTGGTACGTATCGGACCGGCGTCTGTGGAATTACACCTCTATAATCGGAATTGTAATCGGGCTATATATGCGTTTTTTAGTATGATTAAGGATATGATGTGTTGTTATTTAATTGTAATAATAAATGGCAAAGACAAATTCTATTACACTGTTCTACTACAATGTAGAAAGTGGTGTTGTTTAAAATGCTATAAACAAATTTTTTGAAAGCCTCTAATAATATTCAAATTCTAACTTACCTAGTAAATAATCGTCTTCATTGAAAATGCAAGAGTAAAAACACAGGAAAACTGTATGCAATTGCCCAGTATATATAAATATTTCAAGAAGTCGTGCTGCCCAGTAAATATATTTGTTCCAAAGGACACCATTGTAATACAGTGTACTACGTTACAGCGCAAAAACTTGTGTTCAATCAAATGTTATGAACTAATGTTTAAAAGGCCTTAACAAAATTCATATTTGTAAACTACCTACAAATTGTAGTCTTCATTGAAAATACAAGACGAGAGATACAGGTAGACTGCAAGAAATTGTCCAGTAAACATGAAATATTTCAAAAAGTGTTGCTGCAGGTAATATGTACTACTATGCCGAACGATTCCATTATAAGGGACTTTTCTACATTACAGTGCAAAAGTAGTGTTCTCTCAAATGTTACCAACAAATGTTTAAAAAGCCTCCACCAATATTCATATTTGTAAATCACCTACAAATTGCAGTCTTCATTGAAAATACAAGAATAAATATACAGGGAGACTACAAGAATTTGTGCAGTATATATGAAACTTTTCAAGAAGTCTTGCTGAGGTAATATGTACAACTATGGCCAAGGTTTCCATTATAATTCACTGTACTACATTATAGTATAAAAGTAGTGTTCACTCAAATGCTATGAAAAAAATTAAACACTCTCCAACAATATTCATATTTGTAAATTACCCAGTAAATTGTAGTCTTCATTGTAAATACAAGAATAAATGTGCAGGAAGCCTCAAATATTTTCTCACTCTTATATCTCAGATATGAACTACTTTTCCTGCAGGTAATATGTACAATTAACAACAACGATACTATTATAACACACTGTACTATATTACACTGCAAAACATAGTATTAAAAAAATGCTACGAATAAATATTTAAAACGCTGCAAAAATTCACATTTATAAACAGTGGGTGTTATCAGAAAATGCAAGGTTTAATAGGTAGGCTATTGGAAGACAGTGTACACTGTTTATGTTTCAGAAAATAAATTCTGTAATTGTCTCTAACATGTATAGATGTGCGCAAAGTGTACATAATAAGCCATGTACATGATTGCCAGAGTAGAAGTAGTAATAGAGTTCTTTCTAATAAATTGTGTGTTTGCTTTTCAAAGTTGCATGGAAGGAATAATACTGGCTGAATTGATGTATGTGTTGGTAACAGTTGTCTGCTGTAAAGGGAAGTGAATTCCTCAAGGAATAGTTTTCTAGAACTTGACACCTCTTTGCAAAGACATGACCGGGGGTCTGGGGGCGGAGCCCCCAGCGAGCTTTAGCGAGTTACACCTCTATAATCGGAATTGTAATCGGGCTATATATGCGTTTTTTAGTATGATTAAGGATATGATGTGTTGTTATTTAATTGTAATAATAAATGGCAAAGACAAATTCTATTACACTGTTCTACTACAATGTAGAAAGTGGTGTTGTTTAAAATGCTATAAACAAATTTTTTGAAAGCCTCTAATAATATTCAAATTCTAACTTACCTAGTAAATAATCGTCTTCATTGAAAATGCAAGAGTAAAAACACAGGAAAACTGTATGCAATTGCCCAGTATATATAAATATTTCAAGAAGTCGTGCTGCCCAGTAAGTATATTTGTTCCAAAGGACACCATTGTAATACAGTGTACTACGTTACAGCGCAAAAACTTGTGTTCAATCAAATGTTATGAACTAATGTTTAAAAGGCCTTAACAAAATTCATATTTGTAAACTACCTACAAATTGTAGTCTTCATTGAAAATACAAGACGAGAGATACAGGTAGACTGCAAGAAATTGTCCAGTAAACATGAAATATTTCAAAAAGTGTTGCTGCAGGTAATATGTACTACTATGCCGAACGATTCCATTATAAGGGACTTTTCTACATTACAGTGCAAAAGTAGTGTTCTCTCAAATGTTACCAACAAATGTTTAAAAAGCCTCCACCAATATTCATATTTGTAAATCACCTACAAATTGCAGTCTTCATTGAAAATACAAGAATAAATATACAGGGAGACTACAAGAATTTGTGCAGTATATATGAAACTTTTCAAGAAGTCTTGCTGAGGTAATATGTACAACTATGGCCAAGGTTTCCATTATAATTCACTGTACTACATTATAGTATAAAAGTAGTGTTCACTCAAATGCTATGAAAAAAATTAAACACTCTCCAACAATATTCATATTTGTAAATTACCCAGTAAATTGTAGTCTTCATTGTAAATACAAGAATAAATGTGCAGGAAGCCTCAAATATTTTCTCACTCTTATATCTCAGATATGAACTACTTTTCCTGCAGGTAATATGTACAATTAACAACAACGATACTATTATAACACACTGTACTATATTACACTGCAAAACATAGTATTAAAAAAATGCTACGAATAAATATTTAAAACGCTGCAAAAATTCACATTTATAAACAGTGGGTGTTATCAGAAAATGCAAGGTTTAATAGGTAGGCTATTGGAAGACAGTGTACACTGTTTATGTTTCAGAAAATAAATTCTGTAATTGTCTCTAACATGTATAGATGTGCGCAAAGTGTACATAATAAGCCATGTACACCTTGTCTCAAAAAGGTTGAGCGCATTCTTTACTGGTGTTTTGAGGCAAAAATTTTCTAAGTTCAGCTTCGGGTATCTTCGGGAAAAAGTAAGCCAGGTTCGAACCTCCAAGCCAGCCTTTGTAATCGGGAAAAAGTTTGCAGATGTGTTTTTCTTCTTTTAAATATAATAAGACTTGTTACCAAGTGTTTAAAAAAGCAACATTGATTGAAATACTTAATGATACAATATTTCGAAACCTTTTTTTTTCAATGTCAGCACATGCTTGTTTGTCATTTAGCTCTCCATACGTAATGGAACATTTAAATACGTTAAAGAATCTTTCCATATGTAAAAGAATGCTCAAAGTTAAGAAATAGAACATAATTATCGCCTGAATACTAAAATAAAAGTCAAAATAGAACAGAAACGGCGTTTGTAATGGATATAAATGTTATAATTATCTTGAGATCCGTTATACCTCGCTAGAAGGTTGTGTTAGCTCATTGGTAAGCTGTCGGATTTCAAATCATAAGGTTGAGGGTTCGAATCCCGTCTAGGCTAATCCTTTTTTAAAATCATATTTTCCGCAATGCATGAAAAATTATATAAAATAATTACATTAGAATACATAAGTTGTGTATATATAACATAATCATTGCAGAACATAGTAATTATTATGTTTAAAATATAACATCTGAGATAATTTTCACAGTAGGTCGGTATTATATATGAGGATGTAAATACAAGTTAAGAAACTCGTTCAACAGCAATAAATAAATCATGTAGTGTATTTATTTGCAGCTATTTGTCATATAGAGGGTAATTCTCAACATTCATAATACAAATGTCATTTATGTTCTTGAAAAGTTATTCGATGCATAAACAGAAGGTATAAACAGAGAATCCAAAGTCGGAACGCTCGCAAAAAAAAATTCATGAACCCCAAAGGTCACGTGAGCAGACTGGAATTGTCCTTATGAAGCATGCCACAGCAGAAAGTCTTTACATAGATTTTCAATTCAATTCCTGATATATGCTTTTGCAATGTGGAGGTGGTGATGCCTTGAGTCGCCCTCTCTCGCTCGCTCGCTCGCTCACTTTCTATTTATACAGAATATAAAAGTGGATTTATGTGTGTATTTCAACATAATTCTGATATATCTAGAGCAATTTTAACTATATTTCTTACAGTCTGCAAAAAGAGTACTGTCGGGATACATATCAAAAATGCTAGAAACGGGTCGATATTAGTATCGAATCTATAGTTTCGTGGTCGCTTAGGTGAATAGTTCTACTTTCAATTCAAGTCCAATTAAGCTTCCATTAGCACCCAAGGGTGGTTACGTAGCGACATAAAGATATCGAAATCATTCGATATTAGAATCGAATCGTAAGTTTTCAGCGCCGCTAACAGTGCAGCATTTCCCATTAGTCCACATTAGTCCACATTTCACATTAGTCCCATTGCCTAGAGGGCAACATATTTGCAGAGTGCAAAGTTTAAAACTTGAATAATATTTTAATTTTTTCCGTATGAAAAAGTTATAAATCAAGAGCAAATATACTATTTCACGAACAATCCTATTTTACTATTTTAATATGTTTAATAATAGCGTAAGAAATCTAATAGTAATTCAGAACATGTTTCACAGTTGTTATTTTTTGTTACATAGTTGTAGCTGTAGCATGTAGTGAGTGGAATTTAACTGTAATAAATTCACTAATTAACCATATTCGAATTAAGTTTTATTTTTAAGTTTGGGATGAAGGGGTGGAGAAATATGTAGTTATTGGGGGCACCGAGCTTTTCTACATTTTACTTTCAAGATCTCCATTTTTCTTTTGTCATTTGTTCCTAATAAAAAAAAAGTTCAGTCACTTTTGGATTGTCATAGGATAGTAAGAGTTGGATTTTGGGATGCAGCCTGTGAGATTCTAGAGGAGCTAACTGCTTGAAAAAATATTTTTGAATCATCTGTAACATATGAAATAAGGATATGTATCATAAAAAAATGAAAGTAACTATGTCTGCGTAATCATCACGGTCAAATTGCAAAGTCAAATGAATTGACGTTTGGTATATAATCAGGCTCCATTCCCAACTGGGAAGTTACCATACGCGTGTCACTTTCATTATAATACATATCCTTAGGGGGAGTAGAAGTCCGAATTTTTGCGAAAAATTTAGTATCTTACAAACCGTTCAACTGAGAGCTGAAATTCAACATATAACTCTTTATTAAAAATAAAGAAAATATGTCCTGGCATTTTTTAAAATTATCTTTTATGAGCGGGGGGACGGGGGTGCATTTTCTATATATTGGAAATTGGTAGTGGGTTGATTTGTAAAAATAATCGAAAACGATTGATATTAGTTGAAAAACAAATTGAGTAATGCAAACTAAAGTTCTTTTTGAATTTTATACCCGCTGCTTTCTATTTATAATTGCTGAAGCTGGTGTTTAATGTATGGAGCGTTCCGAGCATAAGGCAATCAAGCCATAAAGTTAGAGAAAAATGGCCATAAAATTTGTATTCTAAACTTAATTACATGGGCATTTTCAATTAGTACGGCATGCTTAATTATATAGAAAATTAGTTTCTCTCTCTCTCTCTCTTTTTTTTTTTTTTTTTTTTTTTACGTTGGTCTACTTTTCCTTGATTTGAAACTTTCAAATTTCACCCTATTTTCTACTGAAATGTGTCTGTAAGGCAACAAAGAAATAATTATATATGATAAATTTAAATTCATTTTAATTTGGAAGATGAGAAACACTTTGCCATTATATATCGTAAAGGTCAGACCCACCAGTATTGTAACAGAGAGGTGCTTGAGCCATTGACGGTAGAAATTCAAACTCCGATAAGTGATAATTTCACAGTCTTGTTTTGTTACAGAGGAGGACGTGGGCCATGGGTCAGAGTTGATGTCGATGGGTTTTGGTGGGTCGGAGTTGGTCGCAATGGTTCAGAGTGGTTCATAGTTGGTGGTGGGTCAGAGTGGATCACGATGGTTAATGGGTCAGAGTGGGCCAATGGGGCATTTGGGTGGTGGGTGATAGTGGGTCATGGTGGGTCGTGGATCAAATTTTCATTGACCCACACCATCTCTGGTTAAAATTGTACTAAAGATAAGAGGCACCGAAGATGCATGTCGGCTATTATGCTCAAATTTTGCTCATGGATAGTACTCCACCAGGAAGCAATAAATCTGAAACGGTTCACGGTATCACCTTCTAGAACTCGAGATGTAGGGGTTTGTCTGATTGGCTAAATTAAGACGTCAATGATTTATCCTTCAACAACCAAGCTTTTTATGATCGTTTCCGTGGGGAAGTCAGGAGAACACGTGCCTAGTAATCGTAATATTGATAGTTTGCGTCCACCCCGGGTATTTGTTTTGTGTTTTTTTGATTCACCTAAATATAAACAAATCACACATATAGGCATTTTGACATATTTTGGGAGAGTAATTTTGTGGTTCGTTGGCGTTTCATCGCGTCTCTGCTGCTGGTGGTAAAGTTTTCAAAATGGAACTTGGGCCACCACGGATCGTCGCTGCGGGGCCACCAATTTCTGGCGAGAGGTCAATAGTTGACCATCTGTAGTCCACCGACGCTTACAGCTTAGAGTAATGAACGATTTCTTTGCCTTGTAGAGTTCATGACTACCGACGTCGGCAGTCAACTAGCTTTTAGTATTCCTTTACTAACCATCTATTGTTCATGTTTGTACACGGTGTTGTCATAATAATAATAATAATAATAATAATAATAATAATAATAATAATAATAATAATAATAATAATAATAATAATAATAATAATAATAATAATAATAATAATTATTATTATTATTATTATTATTATTATTATTATTATTATTATTATTATTATTATTTGTAGTAATAGTAGTATAATTGATGATAGAATAATTATTGTCTATGTATTGTCTAGGTAGGACTACACACAGGATTTGGCTCGTTTTGGTTCGACTTGACTCTAATCCGAGTCGAGTTGGAAGATATTTTTCGCGCCGAGTCCAAGAGTAGAC
The DNA here is from genome assembly GCF_964235325.1 of Thermobia domestica. Classification (NCBI taxonomy): domain Eukaryota; kingdom Metazoa; phylum Arthropoda; class Insecta; order Zygentoma; family Lepismatidae; genus Thermobia; species Thermobia domestica. The sequence goes on from NC_137464.1 coordinate 265,246,716, forward strand.
CTCAAAGATGTCTGTTTGGAGTCGAGTCGAGTTTCAAAGAAAAGTCGTTCGTGCCCATCCCTACTAATGAGAGCTTAATCGGAGTTAAGCGAAATTGAAAGTCTCACTATTTATCTAAGCGACCCCGAAAACTATGAATCTAATATCGATCATTTTCTAGCAATCTTTTATATGTACCCCCCTCCCATTCACCTAGGTAACCCGACAGCAATCTTTTTGAAACTATAAGAAATGTGGTTAAAATTACTCTAGGCCAGTGGTTCTCAATCTAATTCCTATCACGATCCCCTTTTATCACACGCTCTTGCCAGCGACCCTTTTATAATTTGTTTTATAATAAGCTTGTGTGGGATTTTTAACATACCTATTTCTATAATAGTAGAATCCATTTTTTTGTTTATAGTGAACAGTGCCATGGAAAATCAGTGCCCGGGGCGAGAGTATAGTACGATGTCACCGTATATATGAGTGACGTCGACAGACTAGCTACGAAGCGCCACCATGGTTGGCACGAAGCTCAATAACATTTTCAAAATAAACCCTACCTTTCCTTAATGTTGAGCACATTTTGTTACGTTTTTCCTTCTATTTTACACATGTGCACCTGTACTTTCCTAACATGAGTAACACACTTCCTCCGAAATGTGTGGCCCCTTTTTTCGGCGCCCGGCACTGACAGTGGATACAGTAACTGTAATATCTATATTCCCAACGACGAAGGTGCTGGTTCAAGATGGATGTTAAACTCCTTCATTGAAGAGGCCATTAACGTATCCGATCTAAGCCCACAACTTCTTCATCAAATAATAGAATGATCATGCGACAAGTCTTTGCAACTGGTTTTTTGGAACGAAGACTTGGACAAGTTCTGCCTGATGAGGAGAGAAGAATATCCTGGTCTGGGGATTGCTGCTTTAAAAGTAATAATTCCATTTGCTATATCGTACTTGTGCGAAAGTGTGTTTTTTTTATGGTAAACATTAAAACAAAGATAAGAAACCGCTTATCAGTTGAAAATGGTTTGATAATGTTCGTCATGAAGATTGAACCGGACATTGCTGCACTAGTGAAATTACACCATGCTTAGGTATCTCATTAGGTTTTAATTTTAATTGTATTTCAATGTGCAGGTTTTGTTGCATGTGTATTTTTCTAGTATTTCTATATACAGTTCTCATTAGTTTTATATCATACCTCTTTGATTTAAATTCATTTTTAAACAACTCTACTAACTAACTAACTCTATGGCCTATGGAACCCGGAGGTTCAATGCCGCGTTCACAAAAGCTCTACACTGACTTCTATCCTTAGCCAATTGGATCCAGTTTCTACTTTGTATTCTTATCTTAGCGAGATCCATCTTAATATTGTCCTCCCATCTGCGCCTAGGTCTTCCTAATGGTCGTTTTCCGATTGGTTTTCCAGTCAAGATTTTGAAAGCGTTTCTACTTTCTTCCATTCTAACTACATGACCTGCCCACCTAAGCCTTCTAGACTTGACGACCCTAACAATGTTGGGTAAACCGTATACATTATGTAGTTCCTCGTTATGAAGTTTCCGCCATTCCCCATTCCCGTTCCTCTTGGGTCCGAATATTCGTCTAAGGATCTTGTTCTCAAATACTTTCAGTCTATGTTCTTCCCTCAGAGTAAGCGATCATGTTTCGCAACCATACAGAACAACAGGCATGATTATCGTTTTGTATATTTTAAGCTTCAAATTTCTCGACAGAATTCGCGACGACAAGAGACTTTGAACCGAATAGTAACACGAATTCTACACCCTTTGAAAATGTTCAGTAGACTTATTTTTTATTGTTCTTTACAGTGTGTATAAAAAATAAAAGTATGCCTATCAGAACAAAATTAAAAATAATATTTAAAAATAATTTCTGGTATTAGATTCTAACTATATTTATCTCTTCCGCCTATCTTCGCGATACCCTAGGGGCCGCGACTCCCAGGTTGAGAAACCCTGCTCTAGGCACACATGAGTTATGATGGAACATACATACATACACTTTTATATGTATAAATGTAGATAAGAGAGAGTTGAGAGAGAGCGATTAAGGAATTACCGCTCTCAATCTCTTCACTTTACTTTTGCGATTCGTGAATTTCTTACGTGACAGTTTGGGGCTAGCTAGTTTTTTTTTGTCTTGAACCACGATCCGATTTTCGATATGCTCGACCTAAATGCTGTAATGCGAATATTGAGAAGTTATCTGCGATGAAAGTAGCTGCAAATAAATACATTACATAACTTATTTATTGCTATTACACGATTTTTTAAATTTGTATTCAATATTCACACATAACACACCGACGTTCTGTGAATACCTCAGATGTTATATTTTAAAGATAAGAATTACTTATGTCGTGAAATGATGTGAATATATATATTCAACTCATATATACAACTGATGGTATGAAAATATATATACAACTGATGAATTGTAATGTAACTATTTTACATAATTTTCATGCATTGAGGAAAGTAGAATATCATAAAAGAATCTCACCTGAACGGGTATCGAACTCACGATTTAAACACTCGGTGGTGTACCACTGAGCTAACATGACCGCTTTTCGGAATCTGCTTCTGAAATATAACTGAGCTCATACGTAAATGCTCTTTTCCGTATGGAAATCACAATGACGAAACGAGAGTGTGAATACATAGTCTCGAAATATTGTATCATTAAGTATTTCAATCAATGTTACTTTTTTCTACACTTAATACCATTTCAACATGTCTTATTATATTTAACAGAAGGAAAAACATATCTGTACATCTTTTCCCGATTACTAAGGTTGGCTTTGGAGGTTCGAACCAGCAGCTTTAGTTTAATGTTTTCCGAAGATACCCGAAGTTGGACTTCGAAAGTGTTCGTCTCAAAACAGCTATCATCATATCGCTCAATCTGTTTGGTATATGGTATATGTTTTTATACGTGTAAAGTCAGTATAACAATTCATTCTTTAAACAGCTTTTCGTATGTATTAATATTTCTTTATAAAAACTGTTTTTAATATTATTATTACGGCGCACCATTTTCAGATTTCTTTCGCGAGTCGTTGATCAAGTCGTTCGCCACCAGCGTTGCCAGACTCACAGCTCGGAATTATTCCAAAACCTGATCGAACTTATGCTAGATTCGGTCAAATTATGCTAGATCCTCATAATTACTAATTCAGGAGTTTTAAAAAAGGAAGTTGAGATACGATAACGTAACTTAAAATACACAGAGAGCAAGAATGCATGGATAGAACTCAATGCTTCACGCACCAAAATTTTAACTCAACTAAATTACTGCAGTCGTTGTCAGACTCAATGGCGTATATATCGTATAAATGAATGCAAAGTTTTTGTTTACATATTTTGAAAGAAAATTACTTCGCAGCATAAGCGGAGTTGGGAATCGTCTGCTGGGGGGGGGGGAAGATTTTTGGTCGGTCTCGGAGCTGTCATTTCAGGAATAAATATGATCATGAAGTCAGAAATAAAGATGGTGAAGTTGCCAAAAAGTTGGGGGGAGAATGGCCCCCATAGCTCCGCCCATGCCTCGGAGTTAAAGGATTAGAAAACCCTGGGTGGAGCCACAAAAAAAAAGCCCAAAGCCGTTCCGAACTTACTTCGGAAAATAAGACTGCCTGTATGGTTTACCGAGTGTATGAATCAATGGAAGAGGATACATTTCTGCCGTTCTTTTTCTTCCCACGACCAACTTCTTTCTCATCTCCAGGTTTTACGGCTTTTTGATAACTTGCTGAAATTGTGCTAGATTTGGGCAGGATGCTAAAAGCAAGATGCTAGATGCTAGAGACATGCAAATTATGCTAGATCTAGCATCATTATGCTAGATCTGGCAACGCTGTTCCCCACAATAGGCGTGTCGCCAGGTACTAGCTTTTACCTTTTGCTTCCTTCTCACAGCTCAGAACATTGGTAACTATGGATAGACGTACAGCAGTAATTACTTTATGGGAGTTGGAAGGTTATTCTGCAACTGCAGCTAGCAGGCGAGTAGGTGTCCCGGCCTCTACAGGAAGGCGATGGATTCGGAAATATGGTGCTACAGGTCAGACTGGTAATTTACGATCTCCTGGTCGTCCGCATGTGTCAACCGAAGCCCAAGATGCGAGATTAGTAAACGAAGCCCGGTTAGACCCACTAAGGACGTCTGGACAGCTAAGGGAAGCTTCTCTCTTTCCTGGTAGTAAGCATACAGCTCTGCGAAGGCTTCGTCATGCTGGGTTACGTGGCCGTGTTGCTGCCGTGAAGGAAAAACTCTCAGACGACCACAAAATTTACCGTCTCGCGTTTGCACAGGCGAATGTGGGTCTCAATTGGGAAAACGTAGTTTTCTCAGATGAATCCATATTCACAACATCAAAGGAGGGACGCCGTTTTGTGTATCGTCCGAGAGGCACCCGATATGACCATGGATATGTGGCTGCTTGCAATCGCAGTGGCCATGTATCTATTTTATGTTGGGGTTGGATTTCCAGTCGCGGAACAGGACAGCTTCATAGAATTGAAGGACATCTGGACAATGCTCAGTACTTAGACATTATCAGTAATATCATGGTGCCATCTGTACGAGTATTTCAGCCTGATGGTGTAATTCAGTTCCAGCAATACCAGTCGCCAATACATACTTCTCGTGTGGTTCATGAATGGTTCGCAGGGCACCCTGAGATTGATTTAATCGACTGGCCGCCTCGTGGAGCAGACCTCAATCTCATGGAAAATATGTGGGCAGAAGTGAAGCGTACTCTAAGGGAAAGTTGGCCTGAGGCAGATCCACCAAGAACTCAGGATGACCTGTGGCATCTTGTTTCCGAAGCATGGCTGGAGGTAGGGGAAGGAGATAGATTTGCCACCCATGTAATAGATTCCATGCCCAGAAGAATGGGGCGTGTAATAAATTCAGAAGGGTCTTGGACACAATATTAATGTCCCCGCCTTAACTCCCGAAAAAAGCCCTTTTCAGGGCTACCTAAACGCCTCTGAAAATATTTCTAGAAGTAAACCACTCCTTGTATCCGATTTCTGTGCAATCCTACTAACAAAAGAATGATAATTAGCTGTAGGCTTTGAACTCAAGACCTCTTCAGTGGCAAGTCCGTACTCTACCAGTGAACTAATATGAACACGCAAACCCAACCTGAAGAAACACGACTTTCAATTTCTGGTATTCGATGACAATGATGCTCATATACTTTGCAAATGTTGTATTCAACTTGGGATATTCCGCAACACACACACACACATAAACAAAGCGAAAGAGAGAGAGAGAGAGAGAGAGAGATGAATACACAAAAGCATATTCAACGTATTCGAATGAGACTCTAAGTAACGACATTCCGTTCTAAAGAGAATTTATGTTTCTTCCCGTGACGTTAAGGGGATCGGGAAAAGTTATGTGTCTTGAAGCAGGATACGACTTTGGATACTCTGTTTATACACTTTCTATATCCGTAGGAATATACTGTATTTCACGAATATAAATAACATACTGTAATGAGAATATTGAGAAGTTAAATCTGTATGACAAATAGCTGCAAATAAATACACTACATAACTTATTTATTGCTATTAAACGATTTTCCTAACTTGTATTTAACATTCTCATATATAATACCGACCTACTGTGAAAATTATCTCAGATGTTATATTTTAAACATAATACTTACTATGTTCTGCAATTATTATGTTATATATAAACAACTTATGTATTTTAATGTAATTATTTTATATAATTTTTCATGCATTGCGGAAAATATAATTTTAAAAAAAAATATTGGCCCAGACGAGAATCGAACTCTCAACCATATGATTTGAAATCCGACAGCTTACCAATGAGCTAACACAAGGACTTCTAGAACTAAGCTTCTAGCGATGTATAACGGATCTCATGATAATTATGACATTCATATCCATTACAAACGCAGTTTCTGTTCTACTTTGAGTTTTATTTTAGTACTCAGGCGATAATTATGTTCTATTTCTTAATTTTGAGCATTCTTTTACATATGGAAAGATTCTTTAACGTATTTAAATGTTCCATTACGTATAGAGAGCTAAATGACAAACAAGCATGTGCTCACATTAATAAAAACGTTTTGAAATATTGTATCATTTAGTATTTCAATCAATGTTGCTTTTTTAAACACTTGGTAACAAGTCTTATTATATTTAAAAGAAGAAAAACACATCTGCAAACTTTTTCCCTTTTGCAAAGGCTGGCTTGGAGGTTCGAACCTGGCTTACTTTTTCCCGAAGATACCCGAAGCTGGACTTAGAAAATTTTTGCCTCAAAACACCAATAAAGAATGCGCTCAACCTTTTTGAGACAAGGTGTACATGATTGCCAGAGTAGAAGTAGTAATAGAGTTCTTTCTAATAAATTGTGTGTTTGCTTTTCAAAGTTGCATGGAAGGAATAATACTGGCTGAATTGATGTATGTGTTGGTAACAGTTGTCTGCTGTAAAGGGAAGTGAATTCCTCAAGGAATAGTTTTCTAGAACTTGACACCTCTTTGCAAAGACATGACCGGGGGTCTGGGGGCGGAGCCCCCAGCGAGCTTTAGCGAGTTATATACCTCTATAATCGGAAACACACTTAATTGTTTGCATACTTCCACAAAACATACAAAGACCAAATTTTGGATACTTGTTCGTCATGGGATGTGAGTAATGGGAAAATTCCGATATCACGAAAAAGGCGACATTTTCCATGTAAATGAAGTGTCGAAATTTTTCGTCGTTTCGAAATGCTGGTTTTTAGAGTAGTTCCGCACGCCATAGAAACGTCATATTTTGTCAGGCAGTGAAGCTAGGAACATAGTTTATGATAGAAAAAAGAGCATTAAAATTCGTTTTCGTTTCGCGGCGCAAATCGAAAAAATGTGAAATTTGTAATGGCTGTATCTAGGACGTTGAAATTTCGAAATGATGTTTATTCTGATGCGTAGTTTGCGAATCCGCCCTTAAACTTGAAAGAAATAGTCATGTTCGGTGAAAGAAAGTGCTAGGAATGTTATAAGGGGGCGTCTAATTCTACACAACTTGTAGATATGGTGGAATGACGAAATTGCGTTCAAGTGTGTAGATTACTGCGCATGTGAGGGGAAAAATCCGACATGTTGGAAAAGTCGCCATCTTCGATTCAAAATGTCGGCTCAAAAATTTGTAACCATGAAAATTGTAAGTTGTGCTCTTGGTAGGTAAGCCAGGTTTCGCTATGTTATTAAGGACGTAGTTCAGTTTAAGTGAAGAAACAAATCATTGGAGAAGTCGCCATCTTGAATGCAAAATTGCCATATTTTTGAATTGCCTTCATTTGGACTCTTATGTGGTATATTGAGGAGAATAAAACAAACACAATTCAACGTAGTAAGTTAGCTCCGCGGTAAAGTGTGTGCTTTCTGAGTAGCAGGTCTGGGTTCGATTCCCCGCCAAACCTTGTTTTATCTTACGTTTTTTTTTCTTATCACGTTGCTTCGTTTTATCAAAATAGTTTCTGTTTTCATTGCGTGAACAAAATATTTTCGTTATTACAGACATAGAGGAAAAGAATATATTTATACACTAACTGTTGATATCGTCTCGAAACTAGGCAGTATGTTCGTGTGAAGCTTCGAGACGATATTCAACTATTTAGAAAGAAACATATGTAGCTTTAGAGATGGGGCAACACTTTTGTTTCTTTCAGAAACAATGTTCCTGAGGATCACAGTTAGTATTCCCAGGGGCACTGCTCATAGTATTCTATTTATTATTCTATTATACACGTATTATTTGGTCTCCTGCGGGGGCACTCTAAGAGCCCCAAGGAGGCAGTGTACCCCCCAAAAACATTTTGGAAAAAAACATTGAGCATCATTTGCACGATATAGTATGATAGCGGTTCAAAAGTTTGTAACCATGAAAATTGTAAGTTGTTCTGACGATAGGACAGTCATGTTTTGGTATACTCTTAAGGAGGAAGGACAGTTTCAATGGAGAAACAAATCATTGGAGAAGTCGCCATCTTGAATGCAAAGTTGCCATGTTGTTGAATTGGCTTGATCTGCCTTGTTATGAGCTATGTTAAGCATAATAGAAAAAACATAAATCAACATACGAGCATGGCTCAGAGGTTCGTTCCGCTCGAGCCGTCGAGCGAAGCACATCGTGGAGTAGTTTGACTGTGTTACGTCTGTTTGTTCTACTCTTGCGCACTTGTTTGCTGTGACAGTTTCTCGTACTTATTGTGTTGGGCCAGTTAGTGCCTCTCAGTGAGTGAGTTCAGTGTTTTTTGCTGTTGCTTGTTTCTAAGTAATTATGGCTTACAAAAAGGACCTGCAATTTAAATTTGTCTTTGATAAAAAGTTCCGTAGTTCACGCCCGACTTCCAGTCAAGTTTATCAGTGGTTAAATGAAACTTTTCCGGGCATTTTTGACAATATTAGTGCTCTTCAGTTACACGCCGAGTCTTATAGTATTTATCTGAAATTTAAGAATGTACAAGCGTATGAACAGTTTGCTTCTAGTGCCCCTGATTCTGTGGTCTTTCATCATGCCGATGGAATTTCTAGCACTGTCAGGATTGTTCCCGCGGAAACCCCAATAAAGCAGATTAGGATATACGACTTCCCTTTGGAGGCGCCATTACAGTTACTTGAAGAACATTTTCGTGCTTATGGAAAGGTGCGTCAAGTGGAACCCCAATTTTGGGCAGCTCCTTTTCCCCCAGGAATTGATAGTGGTATCCGCATTATTCATATGGAACTCCAGAAACACATTCCGTCACGAGTAATAGTTCAGGGCTATAAAGTGGGTGTATCCTATGATGGTCAACCTATTACTTGCTTTTTTTGCCAATCTCATTTACACACCATATCCCTTTGCCCGTTGAAAAAATCAAAACCTGTGAGTGCGAAACCGGCCCCTGTCTCTGTCCAAATGACTGAACTTGGAAAAGTGCAACGTTCCCTTCTGTCATCACGGCCTTTGGAGGTTCGAGCAGATGTCCACCAGGAACCTGCTCGGGGTCCCCCAGAAGTTTCTTTTTTGAACGATGAGAGTGAGTTTCCTGAGTTACCAACTTCCCGCCCAGTATCGCAGGTCTCATCAGAACAACCTACTTCGGCGGAGGCAGTGCCAAAGGTACCACCCCCGATAATCCAAGAGCCGCCACTGGATGTTGTGAGCCCAGTGTTAACTAGTGTTGCGCCGCCTGATACTCTTCAGGAATCGAGTGACTCCTCTTTAGTACAGGCAGAAGCTTTCCTTTCTCCTACAGTTCCTCAAGGTGATGTTTCTGTTTCTCCTGATCCCGCTTCGCAACAAAAAAGAAGACGAGTATCAAGGTCATCTGCAAGGAAAAAAGAATTGAGTTTACTTCTTAGTGCAGTTAAAGGAACGGATAAAACTGACTCACGTGCCCCTACAGCGAAAGTGCATGCAATTTCTGATTCGGAACTCACGTGAGTGTAGGTGTGTCTGTCCTTGGAATTCTTTCGCTCACAGAAAGCATTTTGTAGCAACAGGTTGGCTATGTCTGTCTGTTTGTTTATGTTTCTCTTTGGTGTTGTTACGGGACAACAGAACTCTATATTACAAGCAGTGCCATGGGTGGATAGAACATTCTCCCTTGTGTGCGCAGACAACAATTTTCATTTTCATAGTGAATCTGTTATTGTTGTCAATTTTTTCTTTCTTTGTACCGATATGTCAGCGGTAAATTCATTTACTGTGTTAGCTCTTAATATCCATCGCATTAGTTCAGCGTCTAATAAAGCCCTTCTTAAACACTTCATTGAGCACCGTCACCCCGACGTATGTGGTATCGTTGAACTGACTTTTCCGTCGTTGGACTTTCTTAGTGACTACCACGCAATAATTAATTGTGAATCATCTACAGGGGTGGCTCTTTTGGTAAGGAAGGGTCTTACGTATGATAGAGTGGCCTTATCTCCCGATGGGAGGGCAATACGTTGTTATATTCACGATATTTGTGTGATTCTACTCTATGCGCCTTCGGGCTATCTCATGGTACGAGAAAGGGAACAGTTTTATGAGCACACCATCCCGTCTTTAATTCCGCCTGGCATTAATCAGAGTATTTTGATCGGTGATTTTAATGCTGTAATTAACCCCCAAGATTCTCTCAACCCCTCACCTCCATGTTATGCGTTAGAGGCGCTTGTGCGAGCTATGCAGCTACAGGATGCGCTCAGTGTATCCAACTCGCCGCATGCGTTCACATTCTGTGGGTCCACAAATAAGAGTCGCCTCGATCGAGCGTATTTAACGGCACCTTTAAGTTCGACGGTGGTCCATTTGTTAACTCTTCACTTGCCGTTCTCCGACCATTCGGCCATTGAAATGGCTCTTAAATTGCCGTTTTCCATACCTGCCGCACGAGGTTCTTCTTTTTGGAAAATTAATACGGAAGTTATGTCACGAGAGGAAGTGGTGGAGTTGTTTGCTACGAAGTTTGTCTATTGGTGTAGTATGAAAAAATATTATTCGACTGTCGGATCATGGTGGAATGTATATTGTAAGCCCAAAATCCGTAGTTTTTTTCAATGGCGCGGTAGAATCGCGCGCGAGGACGATCGTCTGTTGCACGAATTTTTTTATCGTGCTCTTTGTGAACTTTGGGCGGCTCCTGCTTCCCTGGAAAATTTCGCACGTATTAACGATCTTAAATTCCGGATGAAACAGATTTACGCACATTCCTCGCTGCAAGCTTATTTTTCTGAGGATTTCTATCATTGTTTCCCAGAGGAAACTGCGTCTATATATCACGTAGACCGCCTGCTACGAAAAAGGAGATCGACTTTCATCCCTTCCCTTGTTTTACATGATGGGACGACTACGAACGATGTTTTCCAGATTTTACATGAATTTACGCGCTATTATACTGAGTTTGCGAGTGCAAAACCGATGGATTATGCTTACGGAACGGAATTCTTGTCCACGTTATCCCACCAACTAACGGATCAAGAAGGTCAGGCGTTAATGAGTCCCATCACTGAACATGAAATTTTCACTGTTCTCAAGAAAGCTAAAGGTCGCAGTGCCCCTGGCATAGATGGCTTGAACATAGCATTTTACAAACGTTATTGGCCATGTCTCAGTGCAACGCTCGTTACTCTCTTTAACGATTTATTATCCGGAGTCGCGTTTTCGCACAACACCGCAGTCCTTGTACTTATTCCTAAATCATCTTCCGCGCGTGAGGTTCCCGACTTCCGACCTATCTCTTTATTGCCGGTTGACCTCAAACTATTTACGAAGATACTCACCTCGCGACTACGACCAATTGTTCGACGCTATATCAGTCCTTATCAGGCGGCACTCCACGAGACCCATAACCTTCAGTATACTTTACGTTCACTTAGAGATCTTTTTGCGTATTTTCATTCCCGTCATGTGCCGGCGGGAGCACTGGCGGTGGATCTGGAAAAAGCGTATGATAGCGTCGATCATGGCTTCTTAGCGTTAACTCTTGAAGCCTGGGGTTTCCCGTTAGCCTTCCGGCGGGTCATCTCCAATCTGTATGCTACAGCCAACTTCCGCATTCAGATTAATGGCCATTTATCCCCCATTATTCAGTTACAACGCGGTTTGCGTCAGGGTTGTAGTTTGAGTTTCACGCTCTTTGCATTGGTGCTAGACCCTTTACTTCGGCGGTTGGCCACATTATCGCCTCCTGGGCCCTCTATGTTTCGCAGCCAAAATATCTTTGCGTATGCTGATGATCTGAACGTAACCGGAGTGGATCCCGCGGCTATGATGGAATGTTTTCCAGTTTTGCAGCGCTTTTCGCGTTGTTCCGGTCTCCACTATAACACCCGTAAGACTCACGTTCTACAGTTTCATGGTTTTCATTTACCTCCCAGTGACCCTGGTACACCACCTTTACCTCATGTCACGTCTTTAACCATCCTCGGGATTCCCTTTACGTCCTGTCCCACTCCACATTATGATGAGATTTGGTCCCCACTGTTATCACAAGTCCGTCAACTGTTGTATTCCATGCGTTTTCGAAGACTCCATCTATTACATCGTATTCAATTTATTAACGTTTATGTGGCGACCAAATTGTGGTACCGTGCGAGACTCTACCCTCTCCCGGAACTATATGCACGTAAGTTTGAATCCCTGTTTCTTTGGCATATTTGGCGCGGTTTCTTTTTCCGCATTCCACGTACTGCCCTTTACCTTCCGCGTTTTCGTGGGGGATTGGGTCTCGTTCACCTTCGCCTTAAATGCCAAACTTTGTTTATGTGCGACTTCTATAATGCTCTTGTCATTGGAGACTCTGTAACACAACGATGGATTCGTTGCTTCTGGCCGAGCTATGAATCTCCTCTGAACCCTCCTTTTATACAATTTGCCGCCCAGTGTCCATCTTATGTTTTGACCCTAATTCGTCATTGGACCTACGCTGGGACGATCATTGATCCCGACCGTCATAATGCCCGTACATTATATCGTCTTCTTTTAGAGTTAACATATCCTCAGACAAGACTTCGAATACTCCACCATTTCCCGCAGGTGATTTGGCCTCAAGTATGGGCCAATATTTTTGATGCTGTGTTACCTTCTTATATGCAAGAGGCCTGGTTTAAAGTTGTTCATCAGCTTATCCCTACTCGTGCGCGTTTATACGCAGTTCATCGCGCACCCGATGCGCTTTGCGAAAGATGCAATGAAGAAGATACATTGGACCATCGTTACACGCAGTGCGTAGGTGCGTCCTCAATATGGAGAAATCTGACGGTGATGTTAGGTCGTATTAGTCGCCGTCCACCACATCAGTTCACTGTTGATTACTTGCTACTTCCAGATTTTCATTTCTTCCCACCTGCCAAACATCATGCTGTGCTCTTCCTAATTGCATGTACGATAATTTATGTTCAGCGCTACACGCCTTTGTTAGATGCAACCACGTATTTTGACTTTTTAAGACGCACGCGCAGAAAACTTTTCCCTCCCGCGGTCGACCGACGTCTCTTCAGTCGGTTTTTAGACGTGGTGTTGCTATAAACTCTTTCCTTCCCGTACATATGAATATGGACGAGTATGTAGCCAAAAATTTTTTTTTCTCATATTTTATATTATTTTTTTCATTTTTTTTTTCATTTTTTTTTTTCATTTTTTTTCATTTTTTTTTCATTTTTTCAATTTTTTTTCAATAATCATTTCTTTTATAACTTTTGTGGTATGTAGATTTTTTATATGTCAATATTCGTTCAGTACAGCTATTGATAGAGCTGCTCTCTTGTGTTAATTCATACCGGCAGTTGTCCGATTCTTGTTAAGTTAGTGTATGTTCTGTCAGTACAATAAAAACTCAGAGGAAAGAAGATACATTGGACCATCGTTACACGCAGTGCGTAGGTGCGTCTTCAATATGGAGAAATCTGACGGTGATGTTAGGTCGTATTAGTCGCCGTCCACCACATCAGTTCACTGTTGATTACTTGCTACTTCCAGATTTTCATTTCTTCCCACCTGCCAAACATCATGCTGTGCTCTTCCTAATTGCATGTACGATAATTTATGTTCAGCGCTACACGCCTTTGTTAGATGCAAACACGTATTTTGACTTTTTGAGACGCACGCGCAGAAAACTTTTCCCTCCCGCGGTCGACCGGCGTCTCTTCAGTCGGTTTTTAGACGTGGTGTTGCTATAAACTCTTTCCTTCCCGTACATATGAATATGGACGAGTATGTAGCCAAAACTTTTTTTTTTTCATTTTTTTTTTCATTTTTTCCATTTTTTTTTCAATAATCATTTCTTTTATAAATTTTGTGGTATGTTGATTTTTTATATGTTAATATTCGTTCAGTACAGCTATTGATAGAGCTGCTCTCTTGTGTTAATTCATACCGGCAGTTGTCCGATTCTTGTTAAGTTAGTGTATGTTCTGTCAGTACAATAAAAACTCAGAGGTAACGTGTAAGGTTTCTAATTAGCAGGTCCGGGTTCTATTCCCGACTAAACGGTTTTTGTATTTTTTTCTTATCTCTATTTCTTTGTATTAGCAAAGTACTTTCTGTTCGTATTGCGGGAACAAAATATTTTCATTATTACATACGTAGAGGCAACTTTTGAGATGGTCCCGAAACGAGGCAGTATGTTCGTGTAAATTTTTGGTGACGATACTCAAGCATTCAAAATCAAACATATGTAGCTTTGGAAATGGAACATCACCAGTGTCCCTTTCGGAAGCAATGTTCGGGGGGGAGTATTAGCCCGGGGGCACTGCTAATAACATTCTATTTGTTATTGTATTATAAACGTATTATTTTGATCTTGTCACGGGCGCTCTGAGGAGGCAGTGTCCCCCAAAAAGAGTCTGAAAGAAACATTGGCATTTTCACGATATAGTATCCATACAAGACAGCAATACATTTTGTCTCGCTACAACAGTTTCTGCTTCAAACCGAAATGATTGCAAAATATCTCTCTCCCATTTTATGTCCCTCGTTAAGATAGATGCGTATACCAAATCTGAAGTGAATACCACAAGTGAAAAGTATAAAATATTAATTTTAAGAAAATACACAAACACACAGGGACGTACGGAGGGGGTGAGTCCTGGGGGTCCAGACCACCCCCGAAATTCCAACTTTTGTGTAAATTTAGCCTAATTTTAGGGACAAGTTTAGGAATTTAAATATAAAATACCCTGATATTGAGTTTGGACCCCCCCCCCCGAAATAAGTTCCAGCGTATGCTACTGCACACACACACACAAAAATGGGCACCTCTTGAAAATGTTCTCGTCGGCAGCGTACATAGTTATAATATATAAGATATGTGTAAACGTGCCCCTTTCGATTTAATAGTTTTAGTTGCGGGTCCGGTTGGAATGAAATGCCGTGTATAATAAAGTCAAGCTTATTTTCAATCACCTATGCTATAAAAATAAACTTTCAAAGAAAGAAAAAAGTAAGAGAAAAACTTGTTGCGAATCGAACCCAGGTCTCCTGCGCAGTAGGTTCACGTCGTTCCTCTTCACTACTCAATTCCTTACATTTTTGACTTCCTACTTACTGCTCACACAGTACTGGTACGTATCGGACCGGCGTCTGTGGAATTACACCTCTATAATCGGAATTGTAATCGGGCTATATATGCGTTTTTTAGTATGATTAAGGATATGATGTGTTGTTATTTAATTGTAATAATAAATGGCAAAGACAAATTCTATTACACTGTTCTACTACAATGTAGAAAGTGGTGTTGTTTAAAATGCTATAAACAAATTTTTTGAAAGCCTCTAATAATATTCAAATTCTAACTTACCTAGTAAATAATCGTCTTCATTGAAAATGCAAGAGTAAAAACACAGGAAAACTGTATGCAATTGCCCAGTATATATAAATATTTCAAGAAGTCGTGCTGCCCAGTAAGTATATTTGTTCCAAAGGACACCATTGTAATACAGTGTACTACGTTACAGCGCAAAAACTTGTGTTCAATCAAATGTTATGAACTAATGTTTAAAAGGCCTTAACAAAATTCATATTTGTAAACTACCTACAAATTGTAGTCTTCATTGAAAATACAAGACGAGAGATACAGGTAGACTGCAAGAAATTGTCCAGTAAACATGAAATATTTCAAAAAGTGTTGCTGCAGGTAATATGTACTACTATGCCGAACGATTCCATTATAAGGGACTTTTCTACATTACAGTGCAAAAGTAGTGTTCTCTCAAATGTTACCAACAAATGTTTAAAAAGCCTCCACCAATATTCATATTTGTAAATCACCTACAAATTGCAGTCTTCATTGAAAATACAAGAATAAATATACAGGGAGACTACAAGAATTTGTGCAGTATATATGAAACTTTTCAAGAAGTCTTGCTGAGGTAATATGTACAACTATGGCCAAGGTTTCCATTATAATTCACTGTACTACATTATAGTATAAAAGTAGTGTTCACTCAAATGCTATGAAAAAAATTAAACACTCTCCAACAATATTCATATTTGTAAATTACCCAGTAAATTGTAGTCTTCATTGTAAATACAAGAATAAATGTGCAGGAAGCCTCAAATATTTTCTCACTCTTATATCTCAGATATGAACTACTTTTCCTGCAGGTAATATGTACAATTAACAACAACGATACTATTATAACACACTGTACTATATTACACTGCAAAACATAGTATTAAAAAAATGCTACGAATAAATATTTAAAACGCTGCAAAAATTCACATTTATAAACAGTGGGTGTTATCAGAAAATGCAAGGTTTAATAGGTAGGCTATTGGAAGACAGTGTACACTGTTTATGTTTCAGAAAATAAATTCTGTAATTGTCTCTAACATGTATAGATGTGCGCAAAGTGTACACCTTGTCTCAAAAAGGTTGAGCGCATTCTTTATTGGTGTTTTGAGGCAAAAATTTTCTAAGTCCAGCTTCGGGTATCTTCGGGAAAAAGTAAGCAAGGTTCGAACCTCCAAACCAGCCTTTGCAATCGGGAAAAAGTTTGCAGATTTGTTTTTCTTCTTTTAAATATAATAAGACTTGTTACCAAGTGTTTAAAAAAAGCAACATTGATTGAAATACTTAATGATACAATATTTCGAAACCTTTTTTTTTTTTTTATGTCAGCACATGCTTGTTTGTCATTTAGCTCTCCATACGTAATGGAACATTTAAATACGTTAAAGAATCTTTCCATATGTAAAAGAATGCTCAAAGTTAAGAAATAGAACATAATTATCGCCTGAGTACTAAAATAAAAGTCAAAATAGAACAGAAACAGCGTTTGTAATGGATATGAATGTCATAATTATCTTGAGATCCGTTATACATCGCTAGAAGCATAGTTCTAGAAGTCCTTGTGTTAGCTCATTGGTAAGCTGTCGGATTTCAAATCATAAGGTTGAGAGTTCGAATCCTGCCTAGGTCAATCCTTTTTTTTTAAATTATATTTTCCGCAATGCATGAAAAATTATATAAAATAATTACATTAGAATACATAAGTTCTGTATATATAACATAATCATTGAAAAACATAGTAATTATTATGTTTAAAATATAACATCTGAGATAATTTTCACAGTAGGTCGGTATATATGAGGATGTAAATACAAGTTAGGAAAATCATTTAATAGCAATAAATAAGTTATGTAGTGTATTTATTTGCATCTATTTGTCATACAGATGTAACTTCTCAATATTCTCATTACAGCATGTCATTTACATTCGTAAAATACAATATATTCCTACGGATATAGAAAGTGTATAAACAGAGTATCCAAAGTCGTATCCTGCTTCAAGACACATAACTTTTCCCGATCCCCTTAACGTCACGGGAAGAAACACAAACTCTCTTTAGAACGGAATGTCGTTACTTAGAGTCTCATTCGAATACGTTGAATATGCTTTTGTATATTCATCTCTCTCTCTCTCTCTCTCTCTCTCTCTCTCTCTTTCGCTTTGTTTATGTGTGTGTGTTGCGCAGTGGCGGCGGTTGGACGTTAAAAGTGGGGGGACAAGACATGATCTTAACAATTGTATATCAATGTTAGATTTTCTGGTTGTTTCTAACAATGTTTGACGAAAGGTTGCATACCTAATAGGATACTATCTTTTTCAGTTAAAATGTCGTATATCGTATTTCTATTTTATTAAGTAAATTCGTAAGAGCAATACATGTAGGTAGCCCTTTATATTCTTAAACAAGGAAAGTGTAAGAAGAGATTTGAGTTCTTGCTCATGAACATCTTAAAATTCTGTCTGGAAAATTGTGTGATCAGATTATTTAATAGATTTGCAAAACAAATAAATAGAGAGGATAATATTAATCATAGTAATGAATAATGATGCTTGTTTTGCAGAAGTTACATTGAAACTGGGAATTAACGAACAACTTATACTTTTAATTCCACACATGCCATTAAATGAATATTTTTACTCTTAGAAAATGAAATACAGTAAGTACTGCAAGCATATGCTATGACATTTAAGGAAATATGCAATTGGAATATTAATTGCTTTGAATTGCAATTAAAACGCAATTCCTGTAGCTTTCGTAACTCCACGGGAAGACAAATATCCAATACGTACTCACGCAACGGCAAATATATGGCATCATTTTTTCCCTATGAAACAGTAATACATACAAAACCTTTACCAGGGTGTCCACATTCTAGAAAATAAGTGAAAGTCAGGGATAGGTCAAGGAAAAAAATGTGTCAGGTGAAGTCAGGAAAATGGCAGATTGGTCAGGGAAAGTCAGGGAAAAATCGATTTAGGTCCATTGTTCAATTACTTATTTTATGAAATAGGGTTGATTTCTTTCATGTTACTGGATGCAAAATGTAGTGTTCTCAATGATGATATTGAGAGAGGCAGTGTTCTCTGATATAGTTGTTGAAACTAATTTTCTGGGGAAAAAGCATATCTAACTGCATCCTGGCATATTTGCTCAAAAGAGTAGACGCTGTTCTAGAAGAACTGCATGGTGTCACGAGGATATCTGGACAAGTGGCTGAGAACGCGAAGAAATATAATCCCAGCTCACAGTGAAAACTCAGACTGAAGAATTTAAGGAACACTCGAATGAATTCATAGCCAATGATTGAGATGGTATTGAACTTGATGAGTTTTTTACTTAGTCTTAGGAAATGGGAAGAACTTCGTTGACTTATGGTCAGTTATGAAATTGTGTTTTGTTTTCTTTCACGGAAACGCATTTTTTGAAAGTGGTTTCACAATAAATAAAATTCTCATTGTTGACAATTTACAAGAAGAATCTCTGGTGGCTCAACGGATCATATATGATTCTGTGACGAGAATATATGGATCATCGGAGGTATGATAAATTCAGTGAGAAGTTCAATGAGATAATATCAGGTGTATTTGGAAAAGAAAAGAAAAATAAATGCTGGGGACGAGAAGAGGAGAGAGAAACGGAAGATTCAGCAACAACTAAAGGAGCTGGAGGAAGAAGAGAAGAAAATTAAACTGTGGAGGCAACAAGAAGGATATGCAGATCAATGAGAAGAAAACTATGCGAGAAAGGATTAAAACAAATTTCTAAATGTGTTGCATTTAACAACTGCACCAGCAAAAGTGTGTGTGTGTGTGTATTTTTTTTAATAATCAGTAAAATCATGTATGAACTGTTTATTACTATAGGCAATATTATAATGCTGTGTAATTGATATTATAATGTGTAAGGATATAATCTGTATTTTTTTCATATCTTAAGTACTCTGTATACTACACACGTTCGTTTGTAACTTCACATTTTGTGTAATATGTAGGCCTAATCAATATCGGCCTGATGCATATGTTTGTAAATTTACATTCCTTTGGAAAGAAAATTGAAAAAAGAAAAACAGAAACGGAAGAGAACAAGGCCAACTATGCGGAGTGTGGAGGCTGGAGTTTCTTCCTTTTTTCTATATTTTTAAGTTATTCAGGGATTAGGGAAACCTGGAACTTCCGTCATGGAAAGTCAGAGATCTTTTCTCCAAATTGTGTGGACACTCTGTTTACATTTCCAAATGAAATTATATAAATTAGGGCGTCATTTCAAAAAAGTGGGGGGGGGGCAACTGCCCCCTCTTGGCCCCCCTAATCGCCGCCCATGGTGTTGCGGAATATCCCAAGTTGAATACAACATTTGCCAAGTATATGAGCATCATTGTCATCGAATACCAGAAATTGAAAGTCGTGTTCCTTCAGGTTGGGTTTGCGTGTTCATGTTAGCTCACTGGTAGAGTACGGACTTGCCAATAAACAGGTCTTGAGTTCAAAGCCTACAGCTAATTATCATTCTTTTGTTAGTAGGATTGCACAGAAATCGGATACAAGGAGTGGTTTACTTCTAGAAATATTTTCAGAAGCGTTTAGGTAGCCCTGAAAAGGGCTGTTTTCGGGAGTTGAGGCGGGGACATTAATATTGTGTCCAAGACCCTTCTGAATTTATTACACGCTCCATTCTTCTGGGCATGGAATCTATTACATGGGTGACAAATCTATTTCCTTCCCCTACCTCCAGCCATGCTTCGGAAACAAGATGACACAGGTCATCATGAGATGTTGGTGGATCTGCCTCAGGCCAACTTTCCCTTAGAGTACGCTTCACTTCTGCCCACATATTTTCCATGAGATTGAGGTCTGCTCCACGAGCGGCCAGTCGATTAAATCAATCTCAGGGTGCCCTGCGAACCATTCCTGAATCACACGGGAAGTATGTATTGGCGACTGGTATTGCTGGAACTGAATTACACTATCAGGCTGAAATACTCGTACAGATAGCACCATGATATTACTGATAATGTCTAAGTACTGAGCATTGTCCAGATGTCCTTCAATTCTATGAAGCTGTCCTGCTCCGCGACTGGAAATCCAACCCCAACATAAAATAGATACATGGCCACTGCGATTGCAAGCAGCCACATATCCATGGTCATATCGGGTGCCTCTCGGACGATACACAAAACGGCGTCCCTCCTTTGATGTTGTGAATATGGATTCATCTGAGAAAAACTACGTTTTCCCAATTGAGACCCACATTCGCCTGTGCAAACGCGTGACGGTAAATTTTGTGGTCGTCTGAGAGTTTTTCCTTCACGGCAGCAACACGGCCACGTAATCCAGCATGACGAAGCCTTCGCAGAGCTGTATGCTTTCTACCAGGAAAGAGAGAAACTTCCCTTAGCTGTCTAGACGTCCTTAGTGGGTCTAACCGGGCTTCGTTTACTAATTTCGCATCTTGGGCTTCGGTTGACACATGCGGACGACCAGGAGATCGTAAATTATCAGTCTGACCTGTAGCACCATATTTCCGAATCCATCGCCTTCCTGTAGAGGCCGGGACACTTACTCGCCTGGTAGCTGCAGTTGCAGAATAACCTTCCAACTCCCATAAAGTAATTACTGCTGTACGTCTATCCATAGTTACCAATGTTCTGTGCTGTGAGAAGGAAGCAATAGGTAAAAGCTAGTACCTGACGTGTGATTGGTTACTTGCACGACACGCCTATTGTGGGAAACAGCGTTGCCAGATCTAGCATAATGATGCTAGATCTAGCATAATTTGCATGTCTCTAGCATCTAGCATCTTGCTTTTAGCATCCTGCCCAAATCTAGCACAATTTCAGCAAGTTTATCAAAAAGCCGTAAAACCTGGAGATGAAAAAGAAGTTGGTCGTGGGAAGAAAAAGAACGGCAGAAATGTATCCTCTTCCATTGATTCATACAGTCGGTAAACCATACAGGCAGTCTTATTTTCCGAAGTAAGTTCGAAACGTCTTTGGGCTTTTTTGTGGCTCCACTCAGGGTTTTCTAATCCTTTAACTCCGAGGCATGGGCGGAGCTATGGGGGCCATTCTCCCCCCAACTTTTTGACAACTTCACCATCTTTATTTCTGACTTCATGATCATATTTATTCCTGAAATGACAGCTCCGAGACCGACCAAAAATCTGCCGCCCCCCCCCCCCAGCAGACGATTCCCAACTCCCCTTATGCTGCGAAGTAATTTTCTTTCAAAATATGTAAACAAAAACTTTGCATTCATTTATACGATATATACGCCATTGAGTCTGGCAACGACTGCATTAATTTAGTTGAGTTAAAATTTTGGTGCGTGAAGTATTGAGTTCTATCCATGCATTCTTGCTCTCTGTGTATTTTAAGTTACGTTATCGTATCTCAACTTCGTTTTTTTAAACTCCTGAATTAGTAATTATGAGGATCTAGCATAATTAGACCGAATCTAGCATAAGTTCGATCAGGTTTTGGAATAATTCCGAGCTGTGAGTCTGGCAACGCTGGTGGGGAACGACTTGGTCAACGACTCGCGAAAGAAATCTGAAAATGGTGCGCCGTAATAATAATATCAAAAACAGTTTTTATAAAGGAATATTAATACATACGAAAAGCTGTTTAAAGAATGAATTGTTATACTGACTTTACACGTATAAAAACATATACCATATACTAAACAGATTGAGCGATATGATGATAGCTGTTTTGAGACAAACTCTTTCGAAGTCCAACTTCGGGTATCTTCGGAAAACAGTAAACTAAAGCTGCTGGTTCGAACCTCCAAAGCCAACCTTAGTAATCGGGAAACGATGTACAGATATGTTTTTCCATCTGTTAAATATAATAAGACATGTTGAAATGGTATTAAGTGTAGAAAAATGTAACATTGAAATACTTAATGATACAATACTTCGAGACTATGTATTCACACTCTCGTTTCGTCATTGTGATTTCCATACGGAAAAGAGCATTTACGTATGAGCTCAGTTATATTTCAGAAGCAGCTTCCGAAAAGCGGTCATGTTAGCTCAGTGGTACACCACCAAGCGTTTAAATCGTGAGTTCGATACCCGTTCAGGTGAAATTCTTTTATGATATTCTACCTTCCTCAATGCATGAAAATTATGTAAAATAGTTACATTACAATTCATCAGTTGTATATATCAGTTGAATATATATATTCATATCATCAGTTGTATATATCAGTTGAATATATATATTCATATCATTTCACGACATAAGTAATTCTTATCTTTAAAATATAACATCTGAGGTATTGACAGAACGTCGGTGTGTTATGTGTGAATATTGAATACAAATTTAAAAAATCGTGTAATAGCAATAAATAAGTTATGTAATGTATTTATTTGCAGCTACTTTCATCGCAGATAACTTCTCAATATTCGCATTACAGCATTTAGGTAGAGCATATCGAAAATCGGATCGTGGTCCAAGACAAAAAACTAGCTAGCCCCAAACTGTCACGTAAGAAATTCGCGAATCGCAAAAGTAAAGTGAAGAGATTGAGAGCGGTAATTCCTTAATCCCTCTCTCTCAACTCTCTCCTATCTGCATTTATACACATAAAAGTGTATGTATGTATGTTCCAACATAACTCATGTATGCCTTGAGCAGGGTTTCTCAACCTGGGAGTCGCGGCCCCTAGGGGATCGCGAAGATAGGCGGAAGAGATAAATATAGTTAGAATCTAATACCAGAAATTATTTTTAAATATTATTTTTAATTTTGTTCTGATAGTCATACTTTTATTTTTTATACACACTGTAAAGAAAAATAAAAAATAAGTCTACTGAACATTTTTAAAGGGTGTAGAATTCGTGTTACTATTCGGTTCAAAGTCTCTTGTCGTCGCGAATTCTGTCGAGAAATTTGAAGCTTAAAATATACAAAACGATAATCATGCCTGTTGTTCTGTATGGTTGCGAAACATGGTCGCTTACTTTGAGGAAAGAACATAGACTGAAAGTATTTGAGAACAAGATCCTTAGACGAATATTCGGACCCAAGAGGAACGGGAATGGGGAATGGCGGAAACTTCATAACGAGGAACTACATAATTTATACGGTTTACCCAACATTCTTAGGGTCGTCTAGTCTAGAAGGCTTAGGTGGGCAGGTCATGTAGCTAGAATGGAAGAAAGTAGAAACGCTTTCAAAATCTTGACTGGAAGACCAATCGGAAAACGACCATTAGGAAGACCTAGGCGCAGATGGGAGGACAATATTAAGATGGATCTCGCTGAGATACGAATATACAAAGTAGAAACTGGATCCAATTGGCTAAGTATAGAAGTCAGTGTAGAGCTTTTGTGAACGCGGCATTGAACCTCCGGGTTCCATAGGCCATAGAGTTAGTTAGTTAGTAGAGTTGTTTAAAAATGAATTTAAATCAAAGAGGTATGATATAAAACTAATGAGAACTGTATATAGAAATACTAGAAAAATACACATGCAACAAAACCTGCACATTGAAATACAATTAAAATTAAAACCTAATGAGACACCTAAGCATGGTGTAATTTCACTAGTTCAGCAATGTCCGGTTCAATCTTCATGACGAACATTATCAAGCCATTTTCAACTGATAAGCGATTCTTATCTTTGTTTTAATGTTTACCATAAAAAAACACACTTTCGCACAAGTACGATATAGCAAATGGAATTATTACTTTTAAAGCAGCAATCCCCAGACCAGGATATTCTTCTCTCCTCATCAGGCAGAACTTGTCCAAGTCTTCGTTACAAAAAACCAGTTGCAAAGACTTGTCGCATAATCATTCTATTATTTGGTCAAGAAGTTGTGGGCTTAGATCGGATACGTTAATGGCCTCTTCAATGAAGGAATTTAACATCCATCTTGAACCAGCACCTTCGTCGTTGGAAATATAGATATTACAGTTACTGTATCCACTGTCAGTGCCGGGAGCCGAAAAAAGGGGCCACACATTTCGGAGGAAGTGTGTTACTCATGTTAGGAAAGTGCATGTGCACATGTGTAAAATAGAAGGAAAAACGTAATAAAATGTGCTCAAAATTAAGGAAAGGTAGGGTTTATTTTGAAAATGTTATTGAGCTTCGTGCCAACCATGGTAGCGCTTCGTAGCTAGTCTGTCGACGTCACTCATATATACGGTGACATCGTACTATACTCTCGCCCCGGGCGCTGATTTTCCATGGCACTGTTCACTATAAACAAAAAAATGGATTCTACTATTATAGAAATAGGTATGTTAAAAATCCCACACAAGCTTATTATAAAACAAATTAGAAAAGGGTCGCTGGCAAGAGCGTGTGATAAAAGGGGATCGTGATAGGAATTAGATTGAGAACCACTGGCCTAGAGTAATTTTAACCACATTTCTTATAGTTTCGAAAAGAGTGCTGTCGGGTTACCTATGGTGAATGGGAGGGGGATACATATAAAAGATTGCTAGAAAATGATCGATATTAGATTCATAGTTTTCGGGGTCGCTTAGATAAATAGTGAGACTTTCAATTTCGCTTAACTCCGATTAAGCTCTCATTAGTAGGGATGGGAACGAACGACTTTTCTTTGAAACTCGACTCGACTCGAAACAGACATCTTTGAGGTCTACTCTTGGACTCGGAGCGAAAAATATCTTCCAACTCGACTCGGATTAGAGTCAAGTCGAACCAAAACGAGCAAAATCCTGTGTGTAGTCCTACCTAGACAATACATAGACAATAATTATTCTATCATCAATTATACTACTATTACTACAAATAATAATATAATAATAATAATAATAATAATAATAATAATAATAATAATAATAATAATAATAATAATAATAATAATAATAATAATTATTATTATTATTATTATTATTATTATTATTATTATTATTATTATGACAACACCGTGTACAAACATGAACAATAGATGGTTAGTAAAGGAATACTAAAAGCTAGTTGACTGCCGACGTCGGTAGTCATGAACTCTACAAGGCAAAGACATCGTTCATTACTCTAAGCTGTAAGCGTCGGTGAACTACAGATGGTCAACTATTGACCTCTCGCCAGAAATTGGTGGCCCCGCAGCGACGATCCGTGGTGGCCCAAGTTCCATTTTGAAAACTTTACTACCAGCAGCAGAGACGCGATGAAACGCCAACGAACCACAAAATTACTCTCCCAAAATATGTCAAAATGCCTATATGTGTGATTTGTTTATATTTAGGTGAATCAAAGAAACACAAAACAAATACCCGGGGTGGACGCAAACTATCAATATTACGATTACTAGGCACGTGTTCTTCTGACTTCCCCACGGAAACGATCATAAAAAGCTTGGTTGTTGAAGGATAAACCATTGACGTCTTAATTTAGCCAATCAGACAAACCCCTACGTCTCGAGTTCTAGAAGGTGATACCGTGAACCGTTTCAGATTTATTGCTTCCTGGTGGAGTACTATCCATGAGCAAAATTTGGGCATAATAGCCGACATGCATCTTCGGTGCCTCTTATCTTTAGTACAATTTTAACCAGAGATGGTGTGGGTCAATGAAAATTTGATCCACAACCCACCATGACCCACTATCACCCACCACCCAAATGCTCCATTGGCCCACTCTGACCCATCAACCATCGTGATCCACTCTGACCCACCACCAACTATGAACCACTCTGAACCATTGTGACCAACTCCGACCCACCAAAACCCATCGACATCAACTCTGACCGATGGCCCACGTCCTCCTCTCCATTGGCTAAAGAGGTTACACTTGTCATAAAACAAGACTGTGAAATTATCACTTACCGGAGTTTGAATTTCTACCGTTAATGGCTCAAGCACCTCTCTGTCACAATACTGGTGGGTCTGACCTTTACGATATATAATGGCAAAGTGTTTCTCATCTTCCAAATTAAAATGAATTTAAATTTATCATATATAATTATTTCTTTGTTGCCTTACAGACACATTTCAGTAGAAAATAGGGTGAAATTTGAAAGTTTCAAATCAAGGAAAAGTAGACCAACGTAAAAAAAAAAAAGAGAGAGAGAGAGAGAGAGAGAGAAACTAATTTTCTATATAATTAAGCATGCCGTACTAATTGAAAATGCCCATGTAATTAAGTTTAGAATACAAATTTTATGGCCATTTTTCTCTAACTTTATGGCTTGATTGCCTTATGCTCGGAACGCTCCATATATTAAACACCAGCTTCAGCAATTATAAATAGAAAGCAGTGGGTATAAAATTCAAAAAGAACTTTAGTTTGCATTACTCAATTTGTTTCTCTACTAATATCAATCGTTTTCGATTATTTTTACAAATCAACCCACTACCAATTTCCAATATATAGAAAATGCACCCCCGTCACCCCGCTCATAAAAGATAATTTTAAAAAATGCCAGGACATATTCTCTTTATTTTTAATAAAGAGTTATATGCTGAATTTCAGCTCTCAGTTGAAGGGCTTGTGAGATACTAAATTTTTCGCAAAAATTCAGACTTCTACTCCCCCTAAGGATATGTATTATAATGAAAGTGACACGCGTATGATAACTTCCCAGTTGGGATTGGAGCCTGATTATATACCAAACGTCAATTCATTTGACTTTGCAATTTGACCGTGATGATTACGCAGACATAGTTACTTTCAATTTTTTATGATACATATCCTTATTTCATATGTTACAGATGATTCAAAAATATTTTTTCAAGCAGTTAGCTCCTCTAGAATCTCACAGGCTGCATCCCAAAATCCAACTCCTATTATCCTATGACAATCCAAAAGTTACTGAACTTTTTTTATTAGGAACAAATGACAAAAGAAAAATGGAGAGCTTGAAAGTAAAATGTAGAAAAGCTCGGTGCCCCCAATAACTATATATTTCTCCGCCCCTTCATCCCGAACTTAAAAATAAAACTTAATTCGAATATGGTAAATTAGTGAATTTATTACAGTTAAATTCCACTCACTACATGCTACAGCTACAACTATCTAACAAAAAATAACAACTGTGAAACATGTTCTGAATTACTATTAGATTTCTTACGCTATTATTAAACATATTAGAATAGTAAAAGAGGATTGTTCGCGAAATAGTATATTTGCTCTTGATTTATAACTTTTTCATACGAAAAAAATAAAATATTATTCAAGTTTTAAACTTTGCACTCTGCAAATATGTTGCCCTCAGGCAATGGGACTAATGTGAAATGTGGACTAATGTGGACTAATGGGAAATGCTGCACTGTTAGCGGCGCTGAAAACTTACGATTCGATTCTAATATCGAATGATTTCGGTATCTTTATGTCGCTACGTAACCACCCTGGGTGCTAATGGGAGCTTAATTGGACTTGAATTAAAAGTAGAACTATTTACCTAAGCGACGACGAAACTATGGATTCGATACTAATATCGACCTGTTTCTAGCATTTTTGATATGTATCCCGACAGTACTCTTTTTCCAGACTGTAAGAAATATAGTTAAAATTGCTCTAGATATATCAGAATTATGTTGAAATACACACATAAATCCACTTTTATATTCTGTATAAATAGAGAGTGAGCGAGCGAGCGAGAGAGAGAGGGCGACTCAAGGCATCACCACTTCCACATTGCAAAAGCATATATCAGGAATTG